>NC_080687.1:85417446-86042446 GCF_030445035.2 Dasypus novemcinctus | reverse complement strand
TTCAATTACAGGCAACATTACTTCTGCATTATCCTGATTTTTCCAAGTGGTCTTTGTTTTATCATTTGGTTACTTAAGCACTGCTCCTTGTAGGTGCTATTTCGTTTTGTTTGTTACTATCTTGTCTTTCTCAATGAAACTGTGAGCTCCTGAAAACTGTTGACTACAGCTCACGTTTCCTTTGCTCTGCCTTCAGAGTCCAGATTACAGTTTCTTTTTTCTCTTCAAAGCACCTTGACCAAAGCTCACCTGGTAGTTTTATTGGCCACAGGACATGCCTCCTAATTGTGAGTTCCTTTAGAGAAGACACTGGGTGTTAGTCTTTGTTTGATATCCACACCTCACCCAGTCCCTGGTGCATATGATATGCTTGATGTATAAATATCGAATTGATTAATCCAGTTCCCTCAGCCTCTCCGCCCCTCATCTGAACTAAAAGTTTCAGACAAAAGAAACATTTTATTTTACATGGCAAGGTCACTTATACCTGGTCAAATATTTCTTAAACTTAACCTAAATTTTTTTGTGCTGTGAATTTTACACATTGGTTCTTGCTGGGTATTACATAATAATTCTAATTTATCTCAATTTTGATTAAGCATTCTATCTCCCAAAGGATTCCTGGCTATTATTACCCAGACACGATATTTTCCAAATGTTGTAGAACACACAAGTATCACAGTATCTTTTTGTTAAAATTAAAGCATTGCAAAAATGCATATAATATGAAGTATTCTGTGTATAGCTATCTATATTATTTAATCATTCATTATGATAAACAAATCTATATGTAAAATTTAAAATATTTCATTAACTTTCAAAATTATTATATGAGAAGCTGGAGGACCTACAATTCACATTCTGCAATGAATTAATGGAAGTAGAGACAATGATACAGCTTGAATTTGAAAACTTAGGTAATTGCTTCTTTCTGTCTAATACATAATAATATGGATCAAACAGTACGAAAGAACTTTTTTCTTTCTATATGCCATAATAGAAGTAGATTTATATACATTAATAAAATATACTTCGTGTGGTGTATTTCCTATATAATAGTCTTTAAGTTCAGAGAAGAATAAACCTACTTTTATTTTAGAGTATATTAACATATTATAGATGAGTTGAGTAGAGATACCAGAGGGCTAAACGAAAATTGAGCCAAAGACCTGGGAGACCACATGCAAGCTTTGTATGTTGTGGTTCACCTATTGCATGTTTGAGAGTCCCCAGTCTCTCTGGGAATCCCAGAGATTCGGTAGGTGCAAAAGATCCAGCCCAGGAGTCACTGAAGCCACAAACTTCCTTTATAACGTTATTTCCAGTTTACATTTCTTTCACAGGCCAAGAATTCGACTGCAAGTTACCTCAATTTTCTGAAGGCATTGACTTCTGAAGAAATTGCATCTATTTTGACCACAGGAGGGTGAGACATACATACAACCAGGTGAAGTCTTATGACTGGGGACTTGAGCATCAACAGTACCCTAGGATCCTTCAAGCAAGTTAATTGCCTGTTTGGCTTGTTTAAGATTATGCTTTTGCAAAACCAACATTTTAACACTTCATGTCAAAGAAAGACAGTGTCTAGATATACTGTCAATAACATCATAATTTTTCAAAGAAAATCTACACAGGGCAATTTCAGATTTGATTAAATCAAGAGATATTTGCTACGCACTGCCCCAAAGAGGCTTTTCTTCCCACTCATCAAGTTTCATAATACTGAGAAATGCAGAATAGCATTTATATGGCTCATTTCATTGCAAAAGCTTTTGAATTTTTATTTAACCTCAAAGCGACCTCCACTGAGATGGGTCAGTGTTAACACGCCCCTTTGCAGTTGCACGGGTGCAAGTTTGTTGTTGCATCGTTTTTGTTTTTGTTCAATTCAGCTGAACACCCTGCTCCCCGACCCCCCTCCCCAAGTTCCTGTAAATTTCTGAGGCTATCAGCCCTGTGGATAACACACTGACATCTTTCATGATATCCTTGCAGTGGAGGCGAGGTCATGTCCAAGGTGGTTTCTTTGTATCTCTGGGCAGCATTTGATTTTGTGAAGCCTGAGTTACTCTTACCTTGTGAGGAAGCTCGAGCTACTGATGTCTTTAATCATTCATATCAAGGAGAGAGGTTATGGTTTTAAAGGCCAGTTTTGTAGGGCTTTCCATTTGTCAGTGATTGTTGCTGAACTCTGGGAAGAGAATTCATGTCCTGGTCTCACTCAGAAGACCAATTGTGGTCAGGAAACAGTACTGTGGTACAAGAAAAAAGTAAACAAGGAGGAAGAACAATCCTGAGAAGCGGAGAGGTTTTCAGATACGTTCAGTACAACTGTACAGTGTACAACTGTACAACTGTTCAGTGTAGCTGTCCAGGTCCTGTGAAGTACCTTCGGCTCAGGTAAGAAAGGAGAGTCAAAAGCAGACAGAGTTATTTGGTTCTAAGTCACCAATCATCTTTTCTAACCATAAGAACTCTGTTCTAATTTGTATTATATCTTGGATTCTGCAAAAGGTATAGGCTGCTTTTTTTGGAAAATAGTGTTCTGCTCCTAATAATACATGAAAGACACTATTAACATTTCCTTCTCATTTAATAGTTCTGTAAATGGGGACTCAAAAGGGACCACTCAAGGTTATATACATGTAACCAGAGATGCCAAAGATAGGAAACAACTCCAGGCTCTTCAGCGGGATTCTGATGTTTTTTTCTGCCAGCTCATCTTTAATTATCCAGACAACACTCACTCCTAGGGGCAACAGCTCGGCATATATGCAATATTCATTAGTTTGGCAGACCTAAACTACTGACCTACCACCAGCAGCACTCTCATTTTACAGTATGCTTCAATTCAACTTGGGGGCATCTTACTAAATCCGTTGAACCATAGATACCCTACAAAACTTATTTGTCTACAAGTTGTCAGAAATGGCATAAACATGTTAAGTTTGAGTCCCTGGTTCCTGGGAACTTTGGCAGTGGAACATAGCAAGAGGCAGCATGACAAATTGGCTGTGGTATGGAGCTGATTGTTGGGTGGGATTCCTAGATTTATGACTAACACTTCCTGCTGTGTTACCTTAGGTGAATTGCTTAACCTCTTTATGCCTCAGTTTCTTCATCCATAAAACAGTTGTGAGGAATTAATGAGTTAGTGTGTGCCACGTACTTAGAAATGCTTGACACATAATACAAAAATCTTTATAAAATAAGACTAACTCTTTAATGAAATACCGCAACTCTTACAGGTAGATGTTCCAGAAACAACAGCACAACAAAAAAGGATTAGCAATGCTGACTGTTAGTTCTGAGGATTCTAAGATTCTAAATGGATCTATTAGAACTTTTGTGCATAACAATGAATTATGCTGCCTCTATAATCAATAATATTCCAGGATGTACTTTTTTTTTTTCCCGACTATGCGTCTCAGGATAGTTAGCCTGTCTTTGACACTTCCTATACTGGATTCCTGTGAAGAAACCTACTTGGGGCCTTCCCAGAAGATTCATTAAGTTGTATTGAACGTGTCTGCTTGCCTCATGGGCAAGGTAAGACTTTCCAAACACAAAACACCTGTGCTCTCAAGTCAGCGCCAATTCTGATTCTTTAGCCAATTCAAGGTTACGTTTATTATTTATAACTTTCTGAATGTGCTGGGACCTAATTATTTCTGAACGTACTTCATCTCTTACTCTGTGGCATGTCAGCTGCAGCTGGATGGAGTCTTATCTATTCTTAGATTCGAATTTGAAGCAGGATATTCTCGGTGGAGAGCCCTTGCCTCCTGAACGTGCTCTCTTCAATAATCTATCAGAGTGCAAATAAGAGCGCGGTCAGGTCATGATTCATGATGTCCTCAGTCTTCTCAAGATTTGATTAATTTTGGTCATTTTTTTTCCAGGACAGAAAACAATAGTGTATTTACTATCACCTAATGTCATTAAATTGCAATAAGTTAATATATTGCACACAAATCATTTATCTTGAAGCATATTATACAATAATATAAAATTAATAATTTAAGTGGCATTTAAAAGTCAAAAAAGAATACTTCTACTCAAATACATTTCAATCCAGTTCAACCAGATTGACCCAGCACCTACTATATAGTGCAGTATTTTTAAATATGTTCAGGAGACAACCCAACATCAGCAACATCTGTGCACTTTGTAGGAATGCAAGTACCTGGCCCAAGACAGACCCATTAATCTTTGGGAGTGAGGCTTGGAAATTAGAATTTTAACAAATACCACAGGTGATTCCAATGTACTCCAATGTTTGAGAATCAGATTTAGAGGATGGAAAGTGTTTATTTTTCCAGCTTCTTGAGTTCTTGAGTTATTTTATGCAGCTGTTAGCCAGAGAGGTTGTGAATGGCTGCTAGGATAATAGATGTGTGTGTTAATTTATCATGCTGCCTAAATTCCAGTCCCGCTGTTGGGGTTTTGCTAGGTTCTGAATATACCATAGGGAGGAAAGTCCCAGAGTTTGGTTAGAGTTTGACTTGAAACACTCAAATGGCTCCCAGAGGAACCAATAGTGCAGGGCTTCTTTCTTGGCAACTAGCACAAATTACACCAGAGAGTACCATGGCCCCCAAACAAGATCTTAGAACTAAGACGAACCTCTCTTCCTTTTATTTTATTCTGTTCCTTGACTTAGATGAATGCATCTTCCTTTGCTTTGGTTAAATTCCTGATCCCTTAACTACTGACTTCTGCCAGAACCATTCTCCATCTGACTGAGGAGCAGCACTTTATTTCTGACTATTCTTCCTTTGTGTTCTCTGCTGGCTCTGTTTTCTCTTCCCATTCTCTCCCTGCAGTTATTTCTTAAAGGGTTCTTTTCAACAACCTTCTCTCTCTAAACTCCCTACCAAGGAGAATCTATCCTTTCTATGACTGTAACCAACAACTCTGTGCTGGTGACCCTCGGATATTTATTTTAGCTCTCATCACTTTTTAAAGTCCTATACCCACTATCCAATTTTCACTTTCATGTCCAACTTTGCCTTAAACTGCAAACCTGCAGTGGAACATATTTCTTACTCTTAAAAAAAAACAAACAAAAAAACAAAAAAAAAACCCACACACACAAAAAAACACAAGTCTGTTTACAAATTCAACCTCAATGGTATCTGCATTCTCCTCATTCCATAATTTAGAAGTATGTATCAATTTTGATCTCTTTAATCTCAGATCAATCACTGAATTGATTTGCTCCTCTTTATCAGATATTCTTTTAAAAAATTGCAGGAATCCTGGGACCTTTTAGGCAGGATATGCTTCACTTCATATCCACTATGGTGGATATAGCAGGGCATGGAAATGAGAGATGCTTTGGCTTGAATTTTCCACAAGTTTATTACTGTGTAAACTGAAGTATGCTGCTTAACCTCTTTGGGTCTTTGTTTTCCTTATTCTTATTCTTATTAATTTATTAATTCATTCTTTCAACAAGTGTTGTTGTTGATGTCATCACTGTCCTAATGTCACTAGGATACTGTGGTGGATAGGGAAAAAAGCCTCTTCACCCATGGAGAGTATAGATGAGTGGTAAAAGGTAAAATAGGAATATTAACAACTTTGCAGGTCTCTTGTGATGAAAAATAAGGTAATACATTTAGCACACTTGCCACAAAGCAAATGTTCTGCAAATATCAAATACTTTTGTTTCCTCTGGGATCTCTTTCCTGGCCCTTGGCTGGCATCTCATATTTCAGATGGCACTATTATGTTTATTCTTTCCTCATTAAAGCTGCCATAGCTCGCCCTAATACTTTGGCTTCCCTCCACCAAGACTGACTATAGAACTAGAGATAATTGCCCCAGCTTCCCTGGTGTTTATTCTTCTCATAGAAAATCTGCCAACCCCTCTCATTTTAACAGTTTCCCTAGAGATCCTTTAAAAATTGTATTCAGTGGAGAGATAGTCAAATTTAAAAGATAGATTTTTTTGGGGGGAGTATCATTTTTTTTTTTAATATGAAGAAGGTAAAAATGGCTACTAGATTTCCTTCTTGGTTGACTGGTTTGAGAGTGATATCACCAAATGAAACTAATTTAGGAAGCAGAGAAGTAAATGGGTAAATGACTATAAAATTAATTTGAAAATGTTAAGTTTGAGATTCTTGTGGAAATTTTAGGTGAAGAGTTTTGTGGAAAATCAGATAAACAAATATAAAGCCTAGGAAAGACGTGTGGGCTGGAAATAAAGTTTGTATCCAAAACTATGGCAGGGGATTAATTTGTTTTTAAAATATTATAAAAAAAACACTTATTGTGTAGTGGGTATTGTGCTTTAAGCTAAGTTGAAAAAAGTGAATAAAATACATATTGTCCTTCCCCAAATAGAGATAACTCTATCAAGGATACAAGCATCAAGTAAAAAAATATTGATGGGAAATATATTCTTACATTACTTGATTCCCTTTAATTCTGATCACTTAGGGACTTGTAGACCACCAGAAGTAATTTGGATTTCACACAAAGAGTAATGAGAAATCATTGAAATGTTTTAAGTGGAAGTAGCCTGGTGACAGATTAGAGAATGACATAGTGCTCTTGTTATTATATGGAAGATGGATCGCCAGAGAGCAGGAATGGGAGGAAGGAAACTAGGTAGGGAACTACTGCAGTATTTTAGACAAAAATAATGATGACCTGGGTTTTGGTGACGGTCATGAAGGTGGAGAGAAGTGTAAGAAGATAGGGTACAACTTGAGGAGGACCAGACAAGACTTAAACATGGACTGGGGTGAGATAAGGGGAGAAATTGAGGATGGCACTTGGTTTCTGGCTGAGCTCAAATCACATGTAAGAAAGGATCATAGCAGAGCATAAAACTTGAACTTCCTGAAAAGAATCAGAGCCTTTCATCAGGAAGACTTCAGAACATTCCTGAGTACCGGTCACCCATGGCCTGGAGGTGACAAGCATTAATCATTAGCCGGGGCACATCAATTCAGAGTGTAGTGAACTTAGATACCAAATACTCAGCTAAGCCAAAAGCATTCATAGTCAGGGGAACAGGAGCAGGAATACTGACTTCAAAGAACAGTACACATGCAGATAAGCTAATTGGAGCAAACACAACTCAGTGCTTGGTATGCTCTAGCACTCTAAGCTCTTTATATGGATATCACTGAAATCGGAACTATTATTATTCCCACTTGATTGAGTGGGGAAGAACACACAGATACAGAGTAGACAAGTAGTTTGACATAAGTTTCATTAGTTTGTAAGCAGGACTAGGATTTCAACAACTGCATATGTTTTCTCCGTCCTTGTATATGCAAAATAATACTGTTGAAGTATATCACTATAAATAGTGCTTGCCTTTATATTTACATTTTAATTATCAAAAGTTATTAAAATTCAGAACCACTAGATTCAGATAACTAGAGCTTAAATTTTTTATTTTAACCATCAAAACAAATTGTTTGTTATGTATGCATATGAAGATTTGTAAGATATAAAGGGTGATTGTAGGTTGAGAACTTAGGACACATTTTAATCTTCATATACAGTTACCACTGTTCAGTTTTAAGTAATAAAAAATGCCTTACCTTAAAAAATGACTGTCGTTCAAGGACACAATATTATTATGTTCATGTTGTCTACAATTTTAGATTGATTTCCTGTCATTATATTGTTGACTTAGTTTATAATCGATTTCATGACGTGGTAAGTATGACAGCTACCTGATTATGTCTAGAGGGAAAAAAAACCAGCATTCTGATAAACCCATACTAGTGAGGAAAACAAACAAATAATACAATAAATATCTCACAGCAAAAGATATAAGCATTCTAGAGTACTGTCATGATTTAAAAGATACATTACCATGTATTTAAAATGCTTTTGTTTATATCTTTATTTAAATAATCAGAGCAGATGTATGAAAAAGCTGTAGTAAGAGCCCAAAGGGAAAATATTCCATTTGCTGCCTTGTTACTAAATCTGTGTGAATTCCCTAAAATGTGAGATAACGTACTTTAAGTGTTCGTTTGTACACATATTTTAAACATTTCTTATTTTATTAATAACAAATATTTTTCTAAGGCGGAAGTTCTTTCTAACAGTGTCTAAAAGGAGAAAAGGAGCTATTTTATGATTCCTTTTCAATTTAGCTATAGTTAATTTTATCAATTCCATTTGAGTAGAGAATATAATTGCTAACATTTAATGAGTGTTTTAGCTAGGCCATTGCTTTACATATATCAACTCATTTAACACTCAACAGAATAGGTGTTATTAATTCATTATATAATGAGGAAATTGAGATACAGAAAGATGGGATAAATTTCCCAAGGTTACACATTTAGTAATGAATTGAGATCTGAATCAACTTGTTTCCTGAGGTAGATATTTTAGCCACTATATTAAATTGGTTTTATATACATTTTTGGTTGTGTATGTGTTTATATGATTGTGTATATATTTTCCCCCAGGACTTAGTGGAAACTTGTTTTGGAAAGTTGGGCATTTAAGTTATCAAAGAGAATCCTACTTTAAACAATACAGGCATATTTCTTTGTAGCGATTTTAAGTTCTAGCATTTAGAATTATATTTTAGAAGAAGTATCATAGTTAATGTATGTTCTTTTTTCAATTTCAAGGAATTCTAGTAAATGGAAAATTCTGCAAATCACATATATTCTTCAGTTTTCTGTCCAGAGGCTAAGGAATGGGACTGTTTTGGGTGACAAAACAAAGGAAATATTTACATTTCAATGTTTTTATGTAGTACCATTTAATTTTAACAATAGCAATTTTAACTTCTGTAATGAAATAGAAAAGTTAAAAATTCCAAACAGAATCTATGGAAGTTGCCGTAGGTGAAAACTTTATTTTGTGGATGAGAAGATGGTTATTAAAATAAGGTAAGTAAAATTATCAGAATCATCTAATTCCAAAGTCTACATTCTACCCATTAAACTAGAAATATTTTTTTAAGTAATTTAGACTAAGAAATCTTATCCAGGACTCCATTAGCTGCATAATTTGTTTCAGACACAGTGGCATTGGTGTGTTGGTTAAATTCTTGTATCAACTTAGCCAGGTTATAGTGTCTAGTTGTTTTGTTAAGCAAGCACTGGCCTGATTGTTACTGTGAGGATATTTCCTAGATGGATTATCTATACTCAGTTTATTGTATGTATTGCTGATTGCATCTACAATCAATGAAGGAGATTACCCTCATCAGTGAGTGGAGTCTCTTTTTCCAATCAGTGTGTGGTCTTAAAAAGAGAATTGAGAAAAAGAACTAGCAAGATAGCAGTGAACTAAGGAGCTCCTAGAGTCAGTTCCTGCTACAGGGCAGTTAGTAAACCCCCAGAGCTCTCTGGAACTAGCTGAAGCACCTGTTTGGGGGCTCCAGAAGACCAGAAGAGCATCCTGCAACATCCATGAAGGAGTGGAAGGAGGTGACTGTCCATCTAGAGAGAAGACTCATAAGTAGAGTGCTCTATACCCCAGAGGCCGGTGCCCATCCTCCACTGGAGGCACAAGCCATGGCTGGAATTGAAAGCTCCACTTCCCCAAAATGGGGGAGGTAGAGATGGTTGGGCACCAATTTCAGCTACTGATGAGGAAATTCAGCGGGCTACAGTATAATCCTGAGAACAGCTAAAGTTTGAGCCTGTCCAAGTCAGAAAGAGGCCGGGAGCCACCATCTTAACTCTGCACATGGCACGAGGGGAAGTGGAGTGGACTGAACATCCCAGTGCTGGTGGGGACTGGCTTCTTTCCAGCCAGATCATATGCAGGTCTAGCCTAGGCCCCAGTGCCACCTCCAGTAAGGAGAAAGCTGCAGGGACCTGCGCCAGCCTCTCCATGAAATTGCCGGCCAAGCCACGGGGGCCAGTGATTATCCTACTCTGGCAGCACAAGCCACTGGAAGAGCTGCTCTGTGATGGGAATTGGAATCTCCATTTCCCAGAAACAGGGGAGGAGGAGGCAGTTGGCTGCTGATTTCGGCTACCGATTATTAGATTTGGTTGGCTAAGAGATAACCCTGGGAATAGCTGTGGTGTGAACCATCCAAGTCAGAAAGAGGCCAGTAGCCACCATTCTGACTCCACCCGAAGCCCGAGGGGAAGACAGGCTGACTGAAACTGTCAGTGTCGGCAGAAACCAGTTTCTTTCACACAGATCAGCCTGCAGCTCACCTAGGCTTCAGCCTGCCTGTGGCAGGGAGGAGGCTGAGGAGCCGAGCACCAGCCTATACAGGTAACTGCAGGGAACTTTGGCTGGCATAGACTGAAAATCAGAAGTCTACCAGGGCAACAGTAGTCATCTTAGGACTTGCACTGCATAGATGGTTGCCCACACCTGCAGCTTCACCTCCGCCCCAGGCAGGGGAGAAAGGGATGTGAAGCTTCATCACTTTCTCTGGACAACTACAGTCTAGGCCTGCACGTGGATTATTCCACATAGCTGTGACTCTGTCCCTACTCCTGACAAAGGGGAACATTGGAAGAAGCATGAGGGCAGCCTGAGCCTCCATAGCTTATAGCACCAACTACATGCTTGGGTCCTACTGCACAACCAGCAAGAGAGAAAGCATAGGAAGCCCTAAACTAAAGAGAAAAACTACACCCAGAAAAAGTACTCTAGTAAGCCAGATGTGAAGACACCAACAAAAAATTACAATCCACACCAAGAAACAGGAAGCTATGACCCAGTTACAGGAGCAAGATAAGCCTCCAGATGACATAAAGGAGTTGAGACCACTAATCATAGATGTTCAAGCAAATCTCCTTAATAAATTCAATGAGATGTCTAAAGAGATTTAGGATATTAAGAAGACATTGGATGAGCACAAAGAAGAATTTGAAAGCATACATAGAAAAATAGCAGATCTTATGGGAATGAAAGGTGCAATCAATGAAATTAAAAAACATTGGAATCATATAATAGCATTTTTGAGGAGACAAAAGAAAGAATTGATGAGCTTGAAGAAATGGCCTCTGAAAGTGAACATACAAAAGAAGAGATGAAGAAAAGAATGGAAAAAATTGAACAAGGTCTCAGGGAACTGAATGACAGCAAAAGGTGTGCAAGCACATGTGTCATGGGTGTCCCAGAAGGAGAATAGAAGGGAAAAGGGGCAGATTGAATATTTAAAGAAATAATGGTAGAAAATTTCCCAACCCTATTGAAGGATATAGATAACCCTGTCCAAGAAGCACAACTTACTCCGATCTGAAAAAATCCAAATAGACCAACTCCAAGACACATACTTATCAAAATGTCAAAGGCCAAAGACAGAGAATTCTGAGAGCAACAAAAGAAAAGCAATGCATAACATATAAGGGATATCCAATAAGGTTAAGTGCTGATTTCTCACCAGAAACCATAGAGGCAAGAAGACAGTGGTCTGATATATTTAAGATACTACAAGAGAAAAACTTCCAGCCAAGAATCTTATATCCAGCAAGACTGTCTTTCAAAAATGAGGGTGAAATTAGAATATTGACAGATAAAGAGAAACTAAGAGAATTTCTAAGCAAGAGACCAGAATTTCAGGAAATACTAAAGGGTATGCTAGAGCCTAAAAAGAAAAGACAGGAGGGAGGGACCTGGAAGAGGTCTAGAAATGAAGATTATATCAATAAAAGTAACTGAAAGTGTCAAAAGAGTGGTGAAAATAAAATATGACAGATAAAACTCAAATAGTCCGAAATAAACTTAACCAATGATGTAAAGTACTTGTATTCAGAAAACTGCAATTCAATGTTAAAACAAATCAAAAAAGCCCTAAATAACTGGAAGAACATTCCATGCTCATGGATTGGAAGACTAAATATCATTAAGATGTCAATTCTACTCAAATTGATACGCAATCCTGATAAAAATTCCACCAGCATTAAAGAAAAAATTGAAAACACAATCATTAAATTTATTTGGAAGGATAAGGAATCCTGAACAGCCAGAAAAATCATAAAAAGGAAAAGCAAACCCTCGTCTGCAACTTTAAATCATAATACCTACCTGTAGTGGTAAAAACAGCATGGTACTGGCCTATGACAGACACAATAAACCAATGGAACCAAATTTATGCTTCAGAAACAGACCCTCTCTGGTATGGTCAAGTGATTTTTGACTAGCCTGTCAAACTCACACAGCTTGGGCAGAACAATCCATTCAACAAATGGTGCTGAAAGAAATGGACATCCATAGCTGAAAGAAGGAAAGAGGACCCCTATCTCACACCTTATCCAAAAATTAGCTCAAAATGAATAAAAAAACTAAAAATAAAATCATGAACCATAAAATTTCTAGAAGAAATTATTGGAAAATATCTTCAAGACCTTGTGGTAGGTGGTGGATTCTTAAAGGAGATGAGAAGGACTGAGTGGACTACTAATGTTTAATGTATGTAGAAGTTTTAATTAGCTTTACTATAAAACTGTGGCAATGGTAACACACAGTGAGTAACAGCTAGTTTATAAATGGGGATGTGACTGAAAATGGTAGTCTAATTATGTAAATGCCAATTGACAGAATGCTTGAGAATAATCTAGGAACTGGATAGCACAGTAAACCAAGAGGTGGGTGAGAATTGTGGTTGATGGTACAGATGCAAGAGTGTCCTTTGTTAGCTAGAGCAAATGTATGTCACTACTGCAGAGTGTTGGGGATGTGGAGAAGCATGGGAAAAATACAGCTGGAGTGACCTATGGACAGTGGTTAGTAGTAATAATATAATATTCGTGCATCTATGCAAAAGATGTACTGTGTTGATACTGGGGCAGTATGGAAAATGTGAGCATAATGTATACTATGGGCATGGTAATAATCAGATGATATTATTTTATCTGTAGCAAATGACACACCACATTGTGGTGTGTTGATGGAGGGGTGTTGTTTGGGAATTCTGCACATGTGCATGATTGCTTTATACGTTTACAACTTCTGTCATAAAAAATATATTTAAAAAATAATAACAGGGTGGGTTGGGGGGAAAACACACCAAGTGTAATATAAGGACTGTGATTAGTATTAAGATTTTGTCAATATTCTTTCATAATTTGTAAGAAACCTCTCATAGCAATGCAAGGTGTTGGTGGAGGCTTGATGTATGGGACCCCTGTATGATGTTATGCATGTTTTGCTTTGTAAGTTCACAACTTTTACTATACACTTAATTGTATATGTATGTTCATATATAAATGATGTAAAGAAAATAATCAGATTGGTTAGGGGAAAATACTTTATTTAGTAGTAATATTTTGACAGTACTCTAATCATTAGTTAAAAAGGTATAAAAACAATGCAAGTTATTGGTGGTGGTGTGAGATGTTATATATGTTTGTTTGATGTTATATATGTTTGCTTTGTAAGTTCACAACTATTATAGACTTATTGTTTATGTATGTTTATGTATGAATGATATATTTCAAAAATTAAAAAAAAGAGAGAGAATTGAGGATTTCAGAAGATAAGAATTCCTGCCTCTGCTTCAGCCAGCCAGCTTCTCCTGGGAAATTCAACTTTTCTTCACTGGAGTTTCCAACAGGCAGCCTTTCCTACAAAAATTGGACTTGTAATTCCACATGGTCATGTTAGCTATTCCTATTATAAGTATCAATATATACATATTTACATATATATGGAAATCATTTGTTTCTCTGGAGAACCCTGATACTTACACATTAAGAAACTCTGTCATACTTATCTCTTGCCTTACACAGTGTCTAGTCCACAGCTGTGTTCAGTAATTGTTGAATTTGAATGAATTAAACAGATGTTTTCTTTTATCATCAAGATGACTGTTCCTTTCCAGGGAAATAGATCATGTGTGGAGATCTCTTAGCTCTACCTCACATTTTTAGGTCAAAAGAGGAACAAGCCAGTCAGTCACCTATTATTTAAAACTCCTTTAAACAACTATTTTATTAAACATGCAGCCAACCACTTTAAAAATTGGTGGGAATGAGAAGTGAGGTCCTCTTACTTTTCTGTGGTACGATTCTCCTAGTCAACTTCTAAAGGGGTGACATGACTGTTTTTCTCCTCTTACCTTTCCTTTAGCTATCCTTTTATCTCTATTGCTTGCCTACCAGGCTCAATTTGAAAACGAATGTTTTAATAAAGGGATGGGGATTATCATGAGCCATGAAACATTCCAATTCCCTTCCCTATTTTCATAATTGGAGCATTGACAGTAACTGCAAGTGTTTCAGGCTTAAGGCATATGGCCTTATATTAACTTTCTCAATATGGCTTAACATCAGAAAAATGTTTTCATTCTTAAATAAATATGGAAGGGAAGAAAATGCAATTTAAATAAACAGGAGAAACCAAAATCTGTTAATAATGATCTTTAAGAAATACTTTAGCAGCCATGGCAATTCCTACACTAAAACTAAGTTTAAAATGAAGCAGTTTCATAAACTGTGTAAGGATATTTGCATTATACTATTTTTTAGACTGCCAAAGCATTCTAATTTTCATGTAATTACCTTCCTCTTTCAATTTCCATTATCTCTGTGTGCCTAAGGTTTATGCTTAAAGAATCATGTTATAGCCATAAAAATAGAAATACATTTTTAGTAACTGTTGCCATTATACTAAAAACACATTTGGATCTATAAGATTTCACAAATTCAGGACTCTTTCCCAATACCAAATATCTCAAATTTCCTAGAATTGAGCAAGAGAGTAGTTTTGCATCGCTTCTCTAATTAAAGTGCAGAAAGTTAATAGCTTCGGACATCTCTGCAAAATGAGTAAATACATACCCCTATCTTGACATTTCCTCCAGCATTGATTTGAAAACACTGTTTTTTATTTTGCACAAAAATCCACCCACTAATAGTTTTCTGTTGATATTCCCTCAATGAGTTTGCAATTGTACAATAAGTATTGGTATTTATAATTTAGAGCCAGTTAAATTATAGAAATTGTAGAATGAAATTCTTTATTTTTACTAGTATAAACTTGCAGAGTGATTGAATCAGTTCATTCAATCTATTCATTTATCTCTTATTTCAACATTAATGAAAGAAATAACAACTTTGTCTATACAGCAGAAAAAGAGAAATTTCTTAGCAATAATATTTCAAATGTATCTCTTAGAAAACTTATTTTGACTTTTGAGAATCTGGGAACCATATAATTAACCAACTTTAAGGGGAAGTTAAGATAAATGCAAGGGTTCAGTTCTGGTCAGCATGAGAGTACCCCAGATTTGTGGAGAACTTAGGTAAGGTGTTAGAAACATGAATAATTCCCTTATTATTGATTACATGCCAGGAGGAAACAAAATCATGGAAGTATATCTGTGGGCAATGAGATGAAGCAATGTCATAGGTCAAACTGTGGATAAATGAAATATTATTTCATCAGTCATATGCTCCCACTCCCCAAGATTTGGAGTGTAGAGCAACCCTGAATAATGCTGAAACCAGGGAAATTCATACTGCATTCATCTCTCACCACTTCCTCTAAATTGTGATTTATATATAGACAAAACCAGGTTAAAAGGAACAACAAGGTCATTTACTCTTAAAGAAAAGAGGAGTTTTAAATGGCCACACCAAAATGGTTTATGGAAGCTGGCAAAAAATAATCCCATAAATTTGGGGGGCCATGTTGTGTATGGTGTATGGTGGTTGGGATTCTCTTTTTCTTTTCCTTTTCTTTTCCATGGGAATCAAATAAGCTACATCCCAAAAGGCTGGGGCTGAAATAATTACTGAATTTACTAAAAAAAAGAAAATGAACAGAGTAAGATTTTCTAGGGTGAGTGGTAGAGCTGGGGTGGAGATCTTTCCCAGGAAGACGTATACACTCCACTAGCTACAACATATAAACATAAGTGGTGACTCTCAATGTTAGTCTTCAGTCTCTACCTTTGTCTTAAGATCAGGCAAAATACTCAACATAATCAGAAACAAACATTAACATCCCTTTTCAAATCAGCTTTCTTTTGTCCTTCTGTCTTGGTTATTGGCATCACCACCTATTTTTTTGTCAAAGTTCAACTGGTGTTATTTCTGTTGCACTGCTATCTCCTCTATCCTCCACAGCAAATTGGGACAAAGACCTACTAATACAAACTTTCTAACTTGTCCACTTTTCCTTATGTCTTGGTTGCTATGGTTATAGCCTATGTTCTCACTGCTTCTTTCTCAGACCATCTCCAAACCCTATAGGAAATAAGAGCTGGCAACAATAAGGTAAAAATGAGATCATTTCTCTTATAAGATTAACTCTTTAGAAAGACAACTCTGCTCAGAGTGGAGAGGGGAAGAGACTTTAGGCAAAGAAATGAATCCATACCTAGTTTTGCCAGCCAGGGATTCATTTCCCAACTTGAAATTCCTCTAGGTCAATCAAAGGAAGTTTTTTTTGTTTTGTTTTGTTTTGGTTTGGTCTTTATTTGATAAATTATGAAGAATGGTTTTATAAATTTTTTGACTTCACCTTAAGGATATTTAAGATATTTCATATCTGATTACTGTCTTTACCAAGGTACTTTCAAGGATGGACATACAAGTTATCTTCCTCGATACAAGGGGTTAGAGGGATGATAAAGACATACTATAAAAGCATACCATTATTTTATAATAACATAACAACAGTATAAGTCTAGATTATAAAACTTAATTAAGGTCATTTGTGTGTTGGCCACTCTGCTATTGTGCTTTACATAGGTTATCACAGTCAATCCTCACTGTGGTTCTATAAGGTGCATACTATTATTATCCTGATTTTACAAATGAAGCAACTGCAGAGAAAAGCAGAGGTCTCAGAGCTGGTACAGTCTAAAGTTCAGATTAGAATGTGATCTGATTCCAGAAATAACTCCTCTAGAATACACAGTCTCTGGAACCATCTGCCTGAATTCTAACCCTTGGTTTACTACACATTCTATGAGACTTGGGCTTGTTTTGTTAACCTCTCTATATCTAGTTTTCTCAGCTGTAACATAAGGCTAATAATACTTCTCTCATAGTTTTGGTAAAAGAATGAAATAAATTAGCTTTGGCACCAAGAACAGGGCCTTGTACATACTGAGAGCTATGCAAGTTCAAAATATTTTCATTTCACTCTCTTCTCTCATCTATCCCATGTTTAGAAATTGAATTGGATATATTTAGCTTATAGAACCCCTGTCTACTATTTGCCAGGAAGAGGGCAGAGTAAAGAGGCAAAGTTCCTGTAATCCTCTAGGTTAGATAAGCTTGTACACAAATCATGAGATTTTAAAAGTCATTCTTTGTAATTTATTGAATTAAAGATTCCCTGTGATGGGTCTAGAGCATCCTTAGGGCAAGAATGGTAGCCCAAGGCTGGAAGAACTGCCCTTGGGGATCTGACACCATTTATTTCCCTAGTAATTATCACAGGGTGTCATTGGCAGATCATACTCAATTCTCCAGCTTGACATAGAGTAGAGGTTTTGATCTCTCAAGACCAATACATTTTGCACTTGGTCATGTGTTTTAAAACAAAATGAAAACCTTATCCAAAGCCACAACCAAGGAAAATTAACAAATTCATTAAGCTGAGTTCTTCCTAGTATACAACAGAATATGCTCACTGAAGTACAACCTTCACATTGTTTCCAGTTTTGGCATGTGAAAACTGGTTCTCTCTGTGTCCAACTTCAAATTTTATTAATTAAAACTGTTAGAAAATATTATATACAACATACTAGTTAAAGGAAGAAAAATCTGTAGTTAAAGGAAGCAAAATCTGACTCTAATTAATGATTTCTTTTGTTGTATATAGCTGTGGCAATTAGAGAAGACCCAAGAAAATAGTGAAAGGTAATCAAATTATTTCGACTCATTTAATTTTTGTAAAGTGTTTAACACATCTGGAAACTTTAGTACACAAACACAATTGTATTTATAGGATTGGATTATTTCAAATGGATTTAGAAAGGATTCCTTCCTAGGAGCCAGAAGATGGGAATTTTCTCCCTTATATTTTTCTTAATTAGTCATTAGTGTCAGGGAGCCTTTCTGGACCAAGTTTTCCTCAACAGCAAATGGAGAGTGTCTGGAAAGCCCTTCTGATATACTCATTCTTCAAGTTTTAGCTTAAACGTCACTTTCCCAATTTAAGTTTTATTGTTAAACCTCTAATTGCATCTGTAATTTCCTTTGAGTTATTTATCATCCCTTCCATTAAATTGTATAATTATTTATTAACTATTTCCATAAGCTCCATATGAAGGCAGAGACTATGTAGCTCTTAACATCCTTTTATTTTGTAGCCTTTAAATGAATATATGGATTACTATCAAGGGTAGAAAGCACAAAGGCCTTCAGTTTGAGTATAAAACAGCATAGTATTTAGGAACTATAGCAAACTTGAGACTGTCTGTCCCATTTAAACTTATTATAATTTTAAAAGCATTCTTCATGCCCCCCAAAACCTTTATGGACACATCCTTTTATGACTTCTATCTTCTAAGGGTAGGTCTTTCAAATACCCAAGTGATTTAAAATAAGGTAAAACAATAAAAGCACCATGGAATGTACAACTTTTCTGTAATGTGTTTCATATTGCACTATGTTGCATATTGGCTCTTTTTTTTCAGTAATATCAATTCCTCCTCCTGAGAAACTCGATCCTATATTACTATCTCTTATATTCCCATAAATAACTGTGCATATATGCTCACCAGGTTAACTAAGTAGGTAGAAAATGCATTGAAAAAATAATTATTAATAATTTTCACTATTTTATATGACAAATAATCCATTTGTCACTCACCATGAAGTCTTGTGAGGTATTTATATACATTTTTTTTTTTTTACAACTTTTTTAACATGGGACTTCGAAGAAGTCTATCTGCTTTCAAAGTGAGAAGTAGCTGCATGGATAAAATATTGTGCTTCTCAAGGAGCTAGAATAGTGATTTTTATTTTGTCAGTTTCTTACTATAGACACATATTCCCACCCTATACTCTGAACACTCAATAAATATTATTACAATCTTTTTTTTTTTCAAAATTAGTAGACTTAATTTAGACTTCAAAAAATAAAATAACAATCAAAAGGCAGCTTAACAAATTATGTAAGCATTACTTTAAAAAATCCTATCCAGGGACATTTATCTTATGTAATCTTAAAAGCAAACTCAGTTCCTCCTACAATGTTAAGAAAGCTGAATAAATGAGGAAAGACTGAATAAATGACGTGACCAAAGTCTCCTTGTTAATGAAGAAAATGAAAAAAAAAATCCTATAAAACAAAATCCCAGATTCTTTTTTTAACCTTCAGCATTGCTATAGTATTCTTTGCCTTTGTTACAAAAATATTACCATATGACTATAGTCTATAAGTTACATTAGTTGTATTTTCCCCATGTACCACCATAGTCTTAACACCTGGTAATAGAGGAACACTCTAGTATTTGTATTATTAAACACAATCCTCATCAACCACCAAAATCACTATTATATACAATGATTTAAATATTTTAACCTCACTTTCAACTGCCCATGAATAAAATTCAAATATCATGGCATTTAAATTAAAGCTATGAGGGGATTGTGAAAAGATGGCAGAGTAGGATGCTCTGAGATTAAATCTCTACCAGAACAACAACTAAAGAGGCAGGGACTGTCTGAAACAACTCTTTTGAAATTCTGGAGTTCAGTGGAACACTGTACGGCATCAGGGAAGAGCAGGAGGAAGAAGCTGATAAAGTATAGTAAAGACCAATAAACTGCTCTCTCAGAGCATTAGTTACCGGTGCCCAGTCCCCATTCTGGAGCCAGTCTGCCTTGAGGTCTGGCCCCTGGCTAGCTTACTGGAGTTGAAAAGGACACAAAAATTTACTTACCCAAGATCAGATGTGGGCACTGCCAATTGCTGTTCCTGGCTTTTGATTAGAGACTTCAGATTTCTGCAGAAGAGCTCTGAGGTCAGCCATTGTTCCAAGCTGCCCCTGACTGAAATGGTGAAGAGAATTAAAGATGCTATGTTTCCTCAGGATCATGGGGACAAGTTCTAGGGTTGCATTTGCTGGTCCGGTCAAGAAAATGCAGCCATAGAAGTTCCTGTTACCATTTTTTGATCCTCTACTCAGAGGGTTTGGAATCAGTCCACTCCCTGTGGGTCCCTGTCTTGTTCCTGCTAGAAATGACTAACTTGGGGACTCTTCTCCTGTGTACCTTCCCCCCTCCTGAATTTGCCATCCAGGCAAAAGCAGCTTGAGGCAACAACAAAAGCAGTGTAAGAAACTATTGGTTGAGTGCCCTCTACCCATGTACAAGGTCCCAGGTTCAATTCCCTATGCCTCTTTAAAAAAAAATATTGAGGCAGATGGTCTGGGACAATTAAACATGCAGAAGAGGGAGAACTTCCGTCTATTTGGAAACAGAGATGACATCCAAACTCCTGTAAACAGAGGAACTCCAAAACAACTAACAAGCACAACCCAGGACAAGAGGTAGACCTAGAAAAGATAGGGAGGCTCCTGCACTTTGCTGCTTGGTCAGACCTGGAACCTCTTAATAGCAGAGGAGACACTCAAGAAAATCTCTATTATATCTCCAGATGATTAAAAAAATCAAGAAACAGACATCTCAGGGAATAAATCCCAGAGTTAACTTTTAAAAATATTAAAATGTACAGTGTGTCATAAAAGAGTACAAGACAAAGAAACAGGAAATTATGGTCCATCCAAAGTAAGAGGATAAAATCCAGAAAACAACAAAGACCAGAATGTGGGCATGACAAGACTTTAAAAAAAAATGATCTTAAAATTGCTAAAAGAAATGAAGGAAATTACAGAGAAAGCCCTAAGGATATCAGGAAACCAATGAACGAGCAATATGAGAATCTTAATTAAAAAATAGAAAGGAGCCAAATGCAATGACTGGAGTTGAAGACCACAATAACTGAAATAAAAGTTTTCCAGAAGTTTCTCAACAGCAGATTGGAGGTGGCAGAAGGAGGAATCAGCAAACTCAAGATAAGACAATTGAAATGAGTCAGGCTGAGGAGTTGACAGAAAAAGATATTATACAAAGTGAAAATAGCCTAAGAGACCTCTAGGACACATAAAATGTACCATAATAAGACTTATGGGAGTCCCAGAAGGAGAAGAAAGAAAGGAGTGAAAGTATTGTTCAAAGAAATAATGACAGAGAAATTCCCAAGCTTAGCAAAACATGTAGATATGCATATCCCAAAATCCCAGAGAACACCAAACTGGATAAACATAAAGAAAAACTCACACCAACATGTATTGATTGAACTATCAAAAACAAAGGACAAGGAGAAAGTTCTGGAAGCTGTGAAAAACAAGGATTCCCAATTAGATTGTCTATTTCTCAGCAGAAACCACGAAGGCAAGAAAGCAGTAGGTAGAATACTTAATATGCTTAAAGAAAACAATTTACAACCAAGAATTTTATATACAGTGTAACTTTCCTTCAAAAATGAGGGATAGATTACGACATTTCCAGAAAAAGAAAAGCTGAGGGAGTTCATCACCACTAGACTTGCTTTACAAGCCATGCTAAAGGGAGTTCTTCAGAATGAAAGGAAAGGACACAAGACAGTGGTCTAAAGTGGTGTAAAAAATAAAGACCTCCAATAAAGGTAAACATGGGTAATTATAAATGCTAGTATAATTATATTGTATTTTTTGCTGTGTAACTCCACTTCTCACGTCCTACAGGTTTTAAATGAAATAATGATAAATCTGTGGTTTTGGACATACAATATGCAAACATATAAATGGTAGCAAGTACAAAATGATGGGGGGGACAGAGAGGTATAGGAAAAGTATATGTGTATGCTATTAAAGTCAAATTTGAATCAAACTAAATATGATATTTATATATTTGGGATGTGAAATTTTAATCACATGATAACCAGTAGGAAAGTATGTGAAAGTTATGTAGGAATAGAAATGAGAAGGCACTCAATATGGTAGAAAAAATCAAATAAATATAGAAGTAGGCATTAAAGAAAGAACTGAGAGACTAAATATGTACCAGACCTACAAAACATTAATAGCAAAATGAAAAAAGAAAGTCCTACATGATCAATAGTGACAGTAAATGTAACTCTTCAGTCAAAAGACAGACAATGGCAGAATGGATAATAAAGCATGATCCAATTATATGCTGTCTGAAATAGACTCAACTTAAATCCAAAGACCCAAGTAGTTTGAAAATGAAAGGTTGAAAAAATATGTAACAAGCAAGTTGTAACCCATATCTAAATAATGATGGTGAAGACAATGTTGAGGAGGAAGAGGCAGCTGACACCAAGGAAGATGAAATAAATAGAGAAGGAAGGGGGGAGAAAAGAGAGATGGTAAGGAAGAAAGAGGACACTAACTAAAAGAAGGGGGTGATTATTACAAAGGGAAGTGATATTAGGGAAATAGGTTCTTCCATCCTTTTCACTAATTTTAGTGTTAGTCATTTATCCACCCTACCCTTTTCCCTACTGGACAATAAGAATAATATTGACAATGATCTCATAGAAATATATATGTTTTCTGTCTGTTTTCTATCTATCTAATAAATCTATCATGTTCCTTTCTAGCATTGTATTACTCAGAGAAGAAATTATTTAAAAATCAATCCCTGTGTTATTCTTAAATAAATTCTAATAAATCCTATTTACAGCCTTACTAGCATAACCTTGACTAGCCAGAGTGTAACTATAAAAATAGGAAGAGTTTCTCCATGGGGTCCTAGCTCCTTGTCTTGCATACTTTTTAGCTTTAACTGCTCTAGTACACTCACTACCTCAGATCTTCCAAGCAATACTAGAGTTTGTGTTTTTTGCCATTACGATATTGTTAAATAATCCAAGGCTAATTCTATTAAGTTGCAAATAACTATCAATATTAATTTGTTGGTCTTCTAGATAAATTTGCATTTTTCAAAGAGAGTTGGCTTTAACCCCAATTAATTCATATCAAATTTTGGAATGCAGGTATTGGAGAGGATATATACAGAGTGGAACCCTTCAGAAAACATTCAAATCATATAATGTAGTTGAACTAATCTACTGATAACTAAGTTCAGACATATTGCTCCACATATTTCTTTCACATATATAACTAGACAAAGTTGCTTTCTCCTACTACAACCTTGCTATTCTCACCATTAGGTATAAAAAATTCATTTGCCTGTATGCAAATCATTGCTCATATCAAGTTTTGTTGGATTTTTAGCTTGAAAATTTTCTGACTTTTCTCAGAAGAAACAATGTTTGTCTTCTCATTGTTGAGTCGAATACAATAACTAAAAACAGACACTCAATGAATGCCTGTTGAGTGGGTGAATATGGTTAGGCCACAATGATGATGGAATGGGAAATAACACCCTTCTCTGGAAAATTTCCTTAATTGCTCAGTGAAATTATGTTTTGATATGGGTAGGAGAAATATACAATTGCAAAGATATGCAGAATGAACAAGACAAAATCAAGTCTGCTGTGTCCAATAATCCTGTAAGGTTAACAAAAGAGATCAGCACCTAAAACTGAATAAATAACCAGTATAAACAAAAATGTCAATTAAATACAGGTTGATTATTGAGCCTTTATTGACTCAATATTTGTGGCTTTGATGCAAATGAAAATTAGTGTTAGAGAACTCTCAAGATAGGCACTTAAATAGTATGTTAACAGTTTATACTTTTAATTCAGACCAGGCATGTACTGATGGACTGATTTTCCTGTGATAGAATAACTATTCTCTCCAGTGGCTTGGTTTTCTACTACAGGTAATTTTTTTTTACCTCATGTCATTGTCAACTCACCTCTTTCCATACACAAAGTAACTAGCCAATGTATGCTACTACATTTCCAATCTCACTGAATCCTTGGCAGTATTATTGCAATCCTTTCTCTGCCTCATACATTGTGAAAGGCATTAGTTGTAAAGTATTGTTGAGTTGACAGGTCTGGAGTTGCCGCTGACACTGAAGAAAAAGACTTCCCAGAAGGTTAAAACCTACATTTTATCAAAGAAAACAGCCATGAAAGATTTGAACTATTGTGTCTTGAATTATGGCTGGCTGAGATACTCTACTGAATCGCTTAATCCTTTTAATACCTGCCTATTTTAGCTTTTATATAAGCATCTGCTCATACAAAGCCCGCATCAAATTCCAAATCCAGGAACTATTAGAACGGCTCGTAAGACTGATGGACTGTGTTGTGAGCTGTGAAAAGATTTAGAAAATGAGGGACTTGGTATCACCAAGCCTGGGAGGTACAAGCACTTAGTTACCAAGACCCTTTGCCTCCCTCCTTCTAACTTAATGGATTTTTCTAATGCCAGACTGTTTCTAACACCTAAGAACAAAATGGTGTCAGGAAAGTAGATACGTTGATGTGATTATTTTTGTTAAGCTGCGAGAAGAATTGATTGAGACTATCATAGGAAAAATACTATAGTGCCTGTTGTGCCACATGACTTTGAAATCAATTTTAGTTGAGTTCATGTCTCATGTGACAAATCTAATGGAATAGATTGATCTGTTTAGTGAAAGGTAAGTACTCACTATTAAGATTTGATTGTGTTATGCTCTGAGTAGGATAAATGAGAAAAAACTAAAAAGGCAGGTCTTTTTCCTCTTGTCTTGTGAAGCAATGAAAAATTCTAACAGCTCCCTGCTGTCATTAGTCCCACCATGGAGAAGGGTAGGTGAGAATTTGAAAGAAATAACAAGGTTTGAGTCAGTGAAATAGGAAACCCTCTTTCTACTGAACAGAAGGACACACACACAAAAAAATCTAAAAGACAGTGCAAATATAGACATTGAAGAAAACTCAGGGTCTTTTTTCTTTCAATTCATTAAAAGGCATTGAAAATTTTGCTCAAAAAAGAAAAAAAAAAAACCCTCAAGAAAGTACCTTGTATAACTCCAAAGATTATTATAAGGAATTAGTGAAACAGGTTGAGAGGAAGAGATGCTGAAATGCTTAGTGTTTCATGCCTCTCTGTATGTAGTTTTTCATCAATTTAAACGTAGCGATATGAAAACAAGCACTGTCAGGTGAAGTCAGCAGATAGGAAAATAATATTGTGGGTAATTAGAAGACTGAGTCTCAGTTAAAAATGTACCTCTGAGTTTGTGTAATTTACCACTCTGTCCTAAGTGTTAGTACTTGATCAGTAAATGCCGTCTAAAATTTAGAAAACATACCATATCCTCTATGGCACTGTGACCTAAATATTTTATTTTCCTTTCTTGAAATCTTTTAATGATTGACTATGATTATTAGTGTTTACTTGTCATGCTCTTCTTAGTGCTTCCCATGATACTCCATTGCTTAATTCTTTATGACATTTAAAAAACACTCTGACTTTGAACTTATATTCCTTTTGGTTATTTTTATATTTTCATTCTAGCAAGTTTTATGCAAGCAGGAATTTCCATACCATTACTTTATCTAGAGAACCGCATGTCTCTTCACTGACATTTTCAAACCTATATTTGCAGATAACCATATTCGGATATTGTTTGTTTAAGCAAGAAAAAAATGTACAGAACAAGTAGGTGAGGAGCTGGCTGTCCACCATAATCCCTTCTAATGCATAGGGTAGTAAGAGCCTTTGATCAAATGAAACTGAATGAAATGATCAAGGATAAATGCTTGAGGGCACCTCCATCGCTCTTTCATGAATAAGCCAAGGAGACATTCCCTTCGAATATATAAGAAAGGGAATCAAGCTGCACATGTGAAATGAAAATCTTTCCACTAAGAAAGAATTCTATAGTGGGCAATGCAAATACAATTTGGATATTCATTAGGAACCCATGAGCCATAAAAAGTCAAATAGCCACAAATGATTCATTTTGAAATAAAAGTAGACATTGTTCTATAAGAGGAAATATGGAAACATTAGGTGAGAGTGAGTAGTGGTAACCAGTTAACCTGAGATGAATATAGGTTTACCTACAAATGAAATGTGACAATGTCGGAACATTTTCTCTAGTGTTCCAGAAAAGATAAAAATGAAATAATCTTCCTTCGACTTAAGTGCTACTTACTCATATAGACCGGATAATAGAAGTGCTATTGAGACTTATTATTCCCAATAAAAGTAATGTCAAACCGGATGGCCATTTAAGCAAGAAAGTGATAGATAAAGGAGGTTGTCTCTTTTTTATTGCAAATATTTTTTTCATAAATTTAAGATCCTTCTGAAAAATTTTTTAACTAAAAAAGTGTTCCATGTTCTTATGAAGCCACAAAAGATTAAATACAATTGAAAAATAGGTTAGTGAGTCATCTTTCCAAATAATGTAGTCGTAGGTGTTGCTGTCATCTCGTAGAGTTTATTGACTGGCGGTATTCTGCATTCATTATTTTGCCCCCTAACCTCACAGAAAGGGACTCCTCTTTAGTTTGCATTTCCCAGTAATCCCCCTTAAATATATGTGATTTATAAGTGTTGATTGATCTAGTTCATTACAGCTTTCTAAGGGGTAAAACATTTTCATATGAACAATACCACATCCATTGAAAAATTTACCCTATGAAAGAAATTTAATAATTAAGGCATTATGTGTGTGTGTGCATGTAAACACAAGAGTGAGAGAGACAGGGAGACAGGAGGAGAGAAATAGTCTGTGTATGCCCTTTAGCCTTTATGCATCCTGGGGAAATTTCTCAAAGTTTTTGTGTTTGTGTAAGAGCATTCACAGTATTTGCAGCTTTGGGAGATATTGGCTAGGACTGAATTACAGATGATTAAAGTCAGCTCAGGTTTCCAGTGAAAACCGCTATTATTGAAATGCCAGGGCAGACTTTTCTTTGTGTCTTTACAGCTTTTGCAATCAAACAGAAGACTTACTTTTTCCCTACATTTGAATTTTAAAGAACTCTAAAAGTCATGATTCTGTTATATCAGAATGTCACATGTTCCTTTAAAAATTGTCCAAATGGACTCTAACATATCGGAGGGATGATGCCATGGATAAGGCATCTGGAAGGATTCTTAGTTGCTAGGAAGAGGGGTTTCCTCTTGTTTTTTATGGTTATTTATCCCTGGAGGATCTTAAAGGAGGATAGCTAATATTCATCTGGGCTGGCGGGGGTGTAGTTCCTTTCAAGTGTAAGAAGCAGCTTATAATTCAAGCCCTAGATCCAAAGAGCTATTAACACAGCACTGTTTGATAATAGTGATGATGATATCTTATACAGTGTGATTGTTACAGTTTTGGGTATTAATTAAAAACAAACAAAAAACATTTTTCCTCTTATCTCTGCAAAATCCCTTTGTTCCCTACTTTGATCAACAACACCTAATCCAACCAGTCACCTAAATCAGGATGCTTCCCTCCTCCTCATTCCACACACTTCTCAAAATGTCTCTAGAAAGTTTTACCTTTTTTTCATTTCCACTATCACCACCTTTGGTCAGACTCCAATCTCCTTCAGAGAGGATTTTATTAAACTGTTACTGCTCTTGCGAACCCAAATCACTGCCTTCCATTTATATATTCTGCCACCACCAGAGTTACCATTAGAAAAATGCAGTTTCTTCAAACCTCCTAGCAGAATTTGGGTGAGGCCCCTGACAGCCTGCAGGATGTGCACACTCATTGCCATGGTGATTGAAGTCTTTCTTGCAATCTTGGCTGGGATTCTCTGCTGTCCCTCTCTTCTCTTCATCCTTATCCATGTCCTCCAGCCACACAGAGGTAGTGCTTCCTGACCTCCAAACCACACTAGCCCATATTACGTTTCTATAATTGTATTAATACCCTTCCTTCCATCTAAGAGAATGTTCTTGTCTCTTGTGTTGATAAAAATGGCTTTTTAAAAAATATTTTTATTGTCTTTTCTTTTAAAAGATACATAGATCACACAAAATGTTACATTAAAAAATATAAGAGGTTCCCATATACCCCACTCCCCACATGCCCCAATGCTCCCAGTTGACAACTTCTTTCATTAGTGTAGTACATTCATTACATTTGATGAGTACATTTTTGGGCATTGCTACACAGCATGGATGATAGTTTATGTTGTAGTTACACTCTCTCCCAGTCCATTCAGTGGGTTATGTCAGGATATATAATGTCCTGCATCTGTCCCTGCAATATCATTCAGGACACCTTCAACTCCCAAAAATTGCCCCCATATCACAGCTCTTTCCCCTCCTGCCTTCAGAAACTCCAGTGACCACCGTCTCCACATCAATGATACAATTTCTTCCACTGCTAGAATCGCAATAATTCCTTTAATCAGAGAGGAGTTGGACAGGGCTGGCTGGAGAAGATGGCAGGGCATAAGTAGACACCTAAAACCCTGCTAAGGGAATTGAGCTTCATGCTAAAGGCATTGGGAAAACCAGAAGGATTTTAGGGAGATGAGTGATATGATAAGATTTGCATTTTAGATTTGGATCACTTTTTAATAGAAAATGATGAGGAGGGGAGCACAGTGGGGAGACCACTTAGAAATATTTTGAGTTAGCAGAGGAAGTGAGATGATGTCTGCAATGGAGATGGAGCAAGGGAGGTGGAGAGAAGAGCGGCTGGATTATGAGGCACTTAAAGGAGGTAAACTAGGCAAGACTTGAAAATTGACTTGATATGGGGCCTGTGTGTAACCCTAACATAGCACTTTGAAAAGTTTAATCTAGTTAAATGGTGAGGTATTCAGCTTCTTTATCTCTAAGTTTCATGAAGACAAATTATATCTGTCTTTGAATCTCAAGAACCTAATTCTTAGAAGTGACTTACAAGTAGAGGAGGTTATTATTTTTATTCAAATTTGAGTAAGAGGGTCAGAGTTATTATTAGTTGCCTTATTCAGGAGCACATATTTAATAAAACTGAGCAGGAACTACCCCATCCCAAATAGTCTGACAGCTATTTATGTTATTTTTCAGCAGAGAAAGGCTGTATTTTTAAGCTGAAATTGAGTTCTTCCGACAGAATTTTGCCAAAGAAGGGGAGGGATAGATGGGATGGAATCACAAGGGAAAAATAAACGAATCCAGGAGGGGCCGGCGGAGTCGGGGGGCGCAAGTTGGGTCAGCGAAGGCGGCGCAGTCCTGCAGGGTGGGCGCTCTTTTCTCCAGGTCTCTTTCTCCCCATCGGAGTGTCTGTTGGTCTAGTCCTCGCCCTGGGGACAGGAAAGCTGAGGATTCGCAGGGCCTAGGGAAAGGCTTGTTCCTCAGGCGACGGTAATTCAAGCAAACGGTGAGAAATAACAGCGCAGAGGAGTCTACCAGGAAAAGCCCTGGAGATGCACTGGAGTGCAAGACAGAATACGATTGCTCATGGAACTGGCATGCAACGACAAAAAAATGACTAAACACGAGAATTCTGGAAACAAGAGAAATAACAAAGGCCAGCTACCTTTAGGAAGGTGAAATTTGGCAGTCTATTCTATATAACTGTACTTTGTTTTCGTCTTAAGCCTAGTCCAGATGGTGGAGCTTCTTTTTCACCACGTTGCTGAGAAGAACTGGAAAGATGCTGCAGGAGGAACCTAGGGATGACTTATGTTCAGATTCAGGCGTTGCTTCTGGAAGGGAAAAATTTGCCCAAAGAGTGACTGCTGAGCTCCTTGACATTCCGAAGACTTCGCAGTGGCCTGAAAATGTAGCTCCTGCCAAGGTTGTGGAAGTGGTAAATAAAGCTGGTCCCACCAACCTGAAGCAAAATCCCTGAGTGCTATTTCAAATCCAAGGCAGTTACTAAAGCCAATACCCAAGAAAGTGGAAAGGGTGTATTTCAATTCGATATCCAGACGATTGAGGCAGGAGATCTGATGAGAGCAGAGAAACAAGAGGAGGAAGGTGAGAGGCAAGAGGCAGGGAGGAAGGAGGGAGAAAGGGGAAAGAAAATGCAATGCAAACGCTATGGGCTAATCATTGAAGGAGAAAGGCATTGAGAAAGAATGTCAAAATACATGTAACATTTTAATTCATTCCATAAATAAACTCTTCTTCATCTAAAATATATATGAAACCCTGAACTTCCCTGGTTCATGTAGGCTGCATCTGTCTTTTTCATACAACTTTGGGATATTTATTAGCTATTTACAAATGACAGGTATGCTTCCACCTTCCTTCTGAGCCCATGTCATATTTTACTGAGAAATTTTATATTTACTCTAAACCCTTAAATTTCCTTAAGTTTACAATTATTTTCTTACTTTTTCTTATTTTTAATATCGTGATGATGACAATTATACAATTATAGAATTGAATGATAAGAAAGTACTAAAAATGTTCTGGAACATATTTGTATAAACTCCTCTTGTTTTTCAGTATGCTGGTGGTATACATAGTTAAATACCCAAAGACACTCACTTAACAGGATAATTAGAAGTGAACATAACCTGAGTTGCTGCCTAAATGGGGTTCCCAACATGCCCGGCTGTCCTTGGATGAATGAGCCTTGCATCCTGTGTTATCTCAGTGAAATGTGGATTGTGTCAGACTTGAGTTCAGGTTCTCTGAGGCAGTTGGGCAGTCTGAATCAATATGGGCAGTGGGAGGACATTCAGGCAAGCATGTGGTGACAGGTAAAGCTACTGACATCAGCTTAACTCACCAGCAGAAACCTGAGCCTCCTTGACTTGGCAGAGGGATGGAACTGAGCCAAGGAGCTAGGGAGAGGGCACTACATGCATACGGGTTAGAAGGGAATAGACCGTAGTTCAGAACTGGGATGGAGGTTTAGAAATTCAAGTTGAGATTCAGTGCTGCTGGATCATTCAATGGACAGAAGAAGCACGAGTTTAGGTAGGGGGAAAAAGATTGATATAATGAAAATCTTTACTATTTCCTACCTTAAAAAGTAGAGTGGTACAGTGGTCATCACATGTATAAACAGAACTTTATTGGACTTCCCTACACTTCTTTTACTATTTAGTATTGCCATTAATTTTGAGTTATATATGCAGAGGTTTCACGATCTTTTCAGCACTCATCCTCTAAAGTTTTTCAACTGGCCCTAGTTTCAGAGCAGGGTTGTTGGAGGGATGATTTGAAACTGGGTTACTGAAAAGGGGTTAATTAAATTATCCTCCAGCCAAGGTCAGGATTTAGCCATTGCTTATTTGAGCTGAAGATGGGGGTTAGACAGTCCAGATATAGGGATCAGAGGACAAGAGGGCAAATAAATCCTGGCTAGATTTAAGGAAGACTGTATCCAGCAATGTTGAGAACTTTGAAGCGTCTGAGAATTGACACAACTAGCGTTCTAACAAGTGCTGCTTGCCATAGTTTTATGGATGTTGGCAGAAGACAAGAAGATTCCTGGGTCAGAGACAAAGGACTGTATTACTCACAGCAATATCAACCAGATTATCAGCATTTTCTTATGCTGGTTCCCTGAACTCTAGTTCCCACAGAGTAACACAGAGAGGTCCAAGGGATACCAACTCACATAGTAGGTTGTATTAGAGGAGTGAAACCCGAGTTTAGGGAACCCAAAACTTTTTCATGTGCAGAAAGCATGACTGACATTTACTCCAGATGAAGAAACTATATCTTTCAAGGCTGTTCACATTAGAAACATCTGAAAGAGACGGTGTGAAACAAAGATCATCAGTGCCTCTGCCCAGAAGTCTTGAAGAAACATGAGTGATTCATGGGGAATTTATATCCCATAATTATTCTATCTAATTACCTTTATTCTACTGTTTTTGAAACTGAGACCCTGAAAGTTTAGGAGCACAAGTTAGTATAAGGTTTTAGGCTAGACCTGAATGCTGAGGCTTCAAATTGAGGAGGGTAGCTTTACATTGTTCTAATCAGTTGACTAGCAAAGCCCTCTCAAAGAGCATTCAAAGTTTCCTTTGTTCTTTCTACAGAATTCCTATGACAGCATGAATAACATAGCAGTATGTTAACTAATTTGAAAAGTAGAGGTGGTTCCACTGGTTCCAGACCTATGTAACCAGTAATAACGTTGTCTAGAATATTTGTGAGAGACAATTCAGATCTAACGACTTCTCCCTTAACAGATACAGAGAGGTAGACAGATGTCTCATCTATCAAAACATAGATACAAACATACTTTATTCCTACAGTAACCATAATTTGCATAGTAACCTAAGGGACATTACTTGGTGGTTCTTTATCATCCCGGGGCACCTTAAGGAGAAGCTTCTGATGTCAGTGACAATTACACCTGTGAGGTGGTAGAAAGTAAGCAGCCCTTGGTAGACACACAAAGAATTCGGTGATCTTTAGCAATTATCTTCTCCCAGCTAAATACCTTACCTATTAAATGAGGATAAACACTCCTCTCTCAAAGTGTTAATGTTAATTATACAGTGGAATAAATATGAAATTGTTCCATTTATTAAAATTTACCATAATTTGTGCACAAATGAAAATTAATGAAGAGTGTGTCCAGTTGTATATATCGTAGATGCTGGTGTCAAGGTGTCGGTGACCACTGTGAGAATAGTAAGCTGATCAATGTGGTGAAGTAGATTATTCTGTATTTTTTTAGCTAAAACTGCTCTGTATGAATTTCAGGAAAAGTTTTAATTCAACAACAAGAACAATAAAAAGATCACGGAAGAAAAGTTATTTTCAAGCAGAGCTCATTTTTATGGAAAAACAAGGGCTTTAAAAATAAGCAAGCTTTTGTTTTTGTAGAAGATGGACATGTTTTACTAACTTGTCACTAATTTGCAATTTTCTTAAAATGTTGAATTTACCATGCTGACTAAAAGTGTTTTCTTATCTTCATTAACATTGCCATTTTCTATTTCTGCCATTTATATCATGTTTTCCTGTTCTGTTATTTTTCAGTTTACTATATGTAATTAGGGTATTAAAAAAACTATTACATTTGTATGAGCCATGTTAAATGTTTTCAAAAGTCACCACATATATTTGCTATACACACATGGATAAATCAGCATGTTGGAAAAATGTAACTGTTAGAATTTCGAATAGGATTGTGTCTATGAGGTTATGATTTCTACTAATGACCCTTTCATTATTCCCATCTTGCAGCCTAAACACTTGGCCTCATCTATGATGCTTCCTCCCACTTTCTTTTCCTCCCATGTAGCCAGGGCTGTATCCTTTCCATTATTGTGCATTCAGCCAACATTTTTATTTACTAATGTAAATCAAACCGAGGCACTGGGTAGTCATGAACCAATAGAAAGAGATGGTATTATTTTTAAGGCTTGTTCTTACTTCTTATCAAAGTGGTCTGGTCTCCATATCTCCAAACCAGAATTCCCATCTTCTTTTTTTTGGGCCTCTCTGTTCCATTCTATATGTCACTGTGGAAGAACTTCTCCTAAAGCACAGGTAAGATCATATTAAATATCACAAAAGGATTCCTGCTGTTTATTAAATAAATCCATATGTGTTAACACAGAATTCAAGAACTCCCATGCCTCTTCTCAATATAAATTTCCAATTCTTGTTCCATCCTTTATGTACTATATCTCTATGCTTTAGTGCAACGTGACAACTTGGCATTACCAGTACTTTCTCATTCCTGAGATGCTATTCCCTCCTCATGAACTGTTCCTCTGATTCATACTGAGCTGTCAAATTTCTACCAATGCTTTAAGTATTGCTTAGTCTTTTGGATCTTCAATTTCATTTGAACTTGCAGAGCACTGTCGTATCTCTTTTATTTTAATTTATTTTTTATTTATATCTCTCCCCTCCCCCCCTGCCATTGTCTGCTCTCTGTGTTCATTTGCTGTGTGTCCACTTGCATTGTTAGCGGCACCAGGAATCTGTGTCTCTTTCGGTTGCATCATCTCCTGGGAAGGCTGCACTTTATTCACACGGGGCAGCTTCCCTTGCAGGGTGCACTCCTTGTGCGTGGGGCTCCCTTACATGGGGGACACCCCTGTGTGGCATGGCACACGCCTGTGTGCATCAGCACTGGGCATGGGTCAGTTCACCACATGGGTCAGGAGGCCCTGGATTTGAACCCTAGATCTCCTATGTGGTAGATGGATGCTCTATTATTTGAGCCAAATACACTTCCCTGTCTTATCTCTTTTATTACAATTAATAATAACTCCCTTTAATTGTATTTGTCTGTGCTCTTGCTATATTTTATTATTCAGTGAATCAAAGCGAAGCAAAATCAGAGTCCTGATTATTTTAATTCTCCATTGATTCATACTATATATGATAGCTATAAGAAGTTTGTCCATTAAATTTTTTAAATTTATTACTTTTTATTTTCTTCCTCATTAACTTTTTAACACCATTTTCCCCCTCACATTAGTCCTCCAAAGCCTTATGTTAGATTGGCCTTTCTCCTCAACTTTTCTTTGTGTAATATTTTGCACACTGAAACAGGAACGAGCACAGCTCAGAAGTTATCCTATAAGTAGAGCTGCTTATCCAGCCTGGGAATCTGAAAAATATACCTTCTAAAAGAAAGAAAAATAATAAAAAAGAACAGAATCAATTGTGGGCTATATTTCACATGGGACCTGGACACTAAACTTAAAAGGATCACAAAGAGTCAAAACTAAAAAAAAACACAAATTATAAAGGAGAAGTAGGTAATGAGCAGTATCAAGAAGAGAAATCCATAAGTAGGCTCTAAGACTTCAGGAGACCTCCTCCTACAGAGGGCATGATAAATAGAGAACTCAAACGATTGTTAGAGGACAGAACCAGGATCTGATCTTCAGGGAGGTCAGCTGAGATTCCTGAACACCTTAACCTCACCCTCCCTGCTTAGCGTTAGTCTTTTGCACGAACAGAAGCATCTTAAAAACACCTCTGAACTTCTGAAATATTAATTTAAGTATAAATATATATATCTGCATCCATTATACAGGATTGGTAATTATCACCAAGAATAGGTTTGATGTTAGTTACCAATCTCTGCACCCAAGGGCGCTGGTGAAACTGTTAGGCAGGAGTGACTTAGAGAAATCTTTGACCTGGTTCTCATCAAGATATTCTCCTTTGGTCCTTAGAAATGTGTGATATGCTGAGCCTATTCCATGTCTTGTATCAGTCTACAATTCACACTAATTCATATGAAATCTTGAGTGAGAGCAAAGAATTCACACATTCTCTGTCTGCCTCCCATCTGTGTCAGACTTCTAAAGAAGCTTTTCATTAATTTATCTTCTGTAAGAGTTGCTTCTACTCCTTTTCTGCTTGTGTAAAATTCCATGCAACCATGGAAAGAGATTTCTCTAATCCAACAACATAATCTTTCTCTTTCTTTCTGTCTCTCTCTGTCTCTATCATTGTGTGTGTGTGTGTGGTGTATGCTTGCGTGTATATAGAAGTTGCATGTTTGGACAAGTTTTATGACTTTCAGGACTTCTGTTGGAAAACCACTTTTGGATTGAGTGCTGTTTTAATTTCCTGGATTGCAAGAAAATACCAATGCAATGATTCAGTTTAAATGTTGGGAATTTATTAACTTATGGTTTTGAGGCTGGCAAATGTCCAAATCAAGGCACCATCATGGTGATTCTTTCTCCCAGGAGGCTGTGACATCCTGGGGCTGGCCTCCAGGAATCCTTGGCTTCTCTGGCAGCTTCTCCTGGTCTTCCCCTTCTCTTCTGCATTTCACTGATTTTAGCTTCTGACTGGCTGTGGCTTTCTCTATCTCTGTTTGAATTCATTCTGCTTATGAAGGACTCTAGTAATTGGGTTAAGATTCATCTTGATTGGGCTGGGCCACACAAACCTTAACTAAAGAAGCTCCTCAAAATGGGGTCACACTCACAGAAACGGATTAAATTTAAACCATGTTTTTCTGGGGTATGTACAGCTACAGACCACCACAGGTGCTTTCTGAGGAGCTCACCCTTACTTGACTAAATTTCTTTACCCTGTGGCACATAACAAAGGTAATCATTCAGGGGATGCAGGGTGGAATTATATTGTCTGTTTGCTGCCTCTGGTTTTTGGCTAATTCTGTGTTTTTTTTTCATGATAGTAATTCAGGGACATGTATAACTGTCTATATGTTTTAAGGCCAGTCAAATATTCATGGCTACATAAGAATAACTTTTTCTTTTGTATTTGCTAAATTCAACTTTTGTTCAAATGGGAAGACTAAATTTGGAGAACAAATATCAAAAGAACTTCACTCAGTGATGTTTCCCATCTCTTTGGGATTTATTTATTTGGGATTAATTTAGTGTGTAGGAAGGAGTAATGAAGAATAGAGATATGCTCAATGTGGTAAACTAAGTCATAGCTTCACATCTTTTACTTTGTTATTTCCTACAATGTTTTACAGTCCCCTAATCAAAGGTTCTGGAATTGTGGTTTGGGGGTTGTCTTTGCCATTGGCATATCTATCAGATAAGTCCTTGCAATAGTACATTACCCTTCTATTTATTTGTTTGGCCTACCACATTCCCTTATATTATGCTCCTGAAAAATAGATTACAGAATAAAGAAAAGAATGAAGGTTTTCTACAGATCCTGGTTAATTATTTATATTATTTAACTATGTGCTTCCTTTAAGTTCATTTGTAAGAGTCATAAACAGAGCTGCTATATTAGGTATATATTTTCACATTTCAAATGATTTCTTGGCATTTATGTCATTCATGTTGTTTAGCTCAACGTTTATAACATTAATCAGTCAGAGAAGAATAAGTGGGTGGCTAATAAGTTATTTACAGGAAAAAGGAGGCAAATAAGTATTAATGAAAGTCACTAACTGACATCACCAGGAGAACCTGACAAAACTTAACTACTCAAATAGTTTTAATAGTCATCAACTTGATACAATGTTACAGATTATAATTCAACAAATATAATTAAAATTGCACTCTATGGTGTTTTAAAAGTTTCTTAGAGAAACTTTTAGCCAAGGAATTTGAGGCTGTATTTCATCTTCCACCGTGTACTTCTCCAAATATAATTTGGGTAATAATTCTGACATTTTCAGTAGTTTGGATGGGACAACCACATTATTTTATCATCCAAACCAGGACACTGGCTGGGAAACCTAGTGCAAAACCAGTGTTCCAGTGAAATCAGAATTTGGGGATATCCTAAATTTGGAAGAACTAATCAGAGATTGAACAAGAACAGCTTTCTTCTCCTCTGTGAAAATTTCTTTGTTACCTCTTCCCCAATCTCTTAGAGAAAGAAACAGATACAAAGAAAACTAAGAGTGTTTGAAGACTAAGTAACTTAGGCTCAAAACTTGGCTCTTCCAAACATTATCTGGATGAGATTGTTCATGCCATCTCTCTCTGAGTTTCTTTTCCCATATTGAACTGGAGTGCCTTGCACATATTGCATTATATTAAAATCATTTTAATATACCAGATCATAATCCCATAGAGTACAGCTGTCCAATACACTAGTGACTAGCCACAAGTGGTTTTTTAAATGGAAATTCAAGTTAATATTAAATAAAATTAATATTCATTTCCTCAGTTTCACCAGCTGCATTTCAAGTGTTGGATAGCCGTAAGTAGTGAATGGCTATTAGACAGTGAAGAATAGAAGATTTCCATCATTGCAGAAAATTCTACTGGACAGCATTCTAAGTGTCAAAAGCATCATCACTTCTTGCCTAGACTAATTCAAATCTTCCTAACTAATCAATGTGCATCCGCATCAGATCCATTCTCCATTTAAGAGCCAGAATCATGCTCTCAAAAGGAAATCTTGTCAAGTCACCTCTTGAAAGCCACTTAATGGTGTCCCTTGTCTCACCTGTGCCCTGTGGGAGCTGCCTAATCTCGTCCACCCAGCTTTTATTGCATCATGCCTCCTCCTACAGCCCTGTTCACAGTCACACTGACATTATTTCTGGCCCTGTATTTGTCCTGCTTGCACCAACCACAGGTCTTTTGCTTGCACCACTTTCATGACTCAAGCGTCACTCCCTTTTGGGAGTCTGCCCAAACCTTGCTGATAAGTTACGTCTCCTATGATCACTGTCTGTTTGAAATTATTTATGAATCCCCAAAAGAGAGATTATGTTTGTAAACTAATCTATTCCTTTGTGAGAGATACCCTTTGATTGTATTTGATTCAGCTGAGATGTCTTGATTAAATTTTGTTAAGATTTAACCACATCAGTAAGGCATGACTTTGGATGAGTCCCCACCCCCTTGGCAGGCTAATATAAATGGACACTAACTCAGGAAGACACACAGAAAAAGATGCTGGGGTAGAGAGAGAACTCCATAGACACAGAAGAGGAGACAACTTTGATCTTGTGGTTCCAGGAAGAGAGATGACCCATTTACCTGATAGTGTGCAGCTGAAGAGAACAGAGCAGCTGAACAGCTGATAAGGCCTGGAAAGAAAAGAGCCCTATGCACACTAATACAGGAAGCCCTGAGAGACAAGCCAATGCCAGCCTACAACTGAGATTGGAAGAAGCTGGGTCCACAGAGACTGAAGAGGAAGAAGAAAGGAGAGACCAGGCAGAGATGACCTACCATCTTGCTTCAACACGTGGCCACAGACTTTGGTAAGAATGGTTGGATTCCTTAGGGCCTTGTAACTGTAAGCTTTTACCTCAGATAAATACCTTTTATAAAAGCCAACAGATTTCTGGTACTTTGCATCTGTACTCCTTTGGCTGACTAATACAATCACTCATTAGAATAAAATAAAACTTTCATTTAAAGTACATGCAAATTTACATTTGTTTGTGTGCTTTCTTGAATTCCATGTCTCAGGTTAGTTTCAGAACAGAAACTGTAACTATTTTTGTTCAATATTGTATCCCCAGCACCTAACTCTATGCCGGCACATGGTAATGGTGAGTGAATATTTATCTTTATATGTGAATTCCTATCACAATCCTGTTCACAAACTCAGAATTTGTGGAGCAAAGGGATAACTGGAGGCCTTAAATAGACTCTGTCAGTGTTTCTATAAAAAGCTATAGCGCTTGAAATACAAAGACAAAATCAATCAGAACATTGAGATCAATCTCCAGAGGTCATCAATTTTCCCCCATTGCCTCATGAGGTCTCTGTTTTATTTTATCTAAAATCCATTAATAGAATTATTTATATAAATGTGAACTGGAAATCTGAGTTCCTGCTATAAGAATTTTAATAGTTAATATAATAATCAATTATTAAATCATACTAGTTGCTGTAGGGAGGTTGTTGTAAAATGCCCATCTTCTGAGAGTATAAGGACGGAAGTTCTAGTCCCAGGATACAAGTCCTTTTTGGGCTATTTGATCTGCTACCAAATGAGAAACTTTCTGTTTCCCCCTCAGGATATCTTTCAAGCCAGCATTTTAATATGCTTGCCATTTTTTACTTTTTAGTTAATATTTAAAGAAATCATAAATTAAATTGAAATGATTAAAGGTGTTCAGCTTCATAAGTACATATTTTATTTACAAATGACATTTTAAAAAATATTTTTCAATAGGATTTCAATGATCAGCTTAATGACTCATCAATGCGTTTTATGTCAAATACTACTGGTCAGCAAGTACTAATCTTCAAAGGGTTAAACTTACTAAAGAAATAATATTATATGGCGAACTTTCCATTAAAAATATTTATCTACATCTTCTTTAGATTAAAATTATATTAAACTAAAAATTAAGGCTCAGATAATTGAAACAAGTGACTACTTCTTACATATAATTGAACTGTTAATGGTTTCCACTGGGCATTGTTTTCTTTCCTAAATGCTTATTAACATTTTCAATAATAAAACCTTTCACTCTGAAATAAATACACAGATTCCCTAAATACATGTACATGGTAATGAGACTTCTTTTTTATAAATATATTGCCTTCTGTCTTTCATTTTCTCTTATGCTGTCCTGCTGCCTCCTTATTAACACTTTTAGTTTTGGTATGCATAAATAGGGAAAAACGTTCCTTTGTTTCTCTCTTTAGTATCATTGGCAGCTGGTGCCACTTTCTTCTGGGCCTACCAATATGCACAAAAATGATAATGTCTTCCATTTATGGGAACTTACTAAATACTATACATATACTTTCACAAAAACACTAAGAGGCATATATTATCTTCCTTTCATAGACAAGGCAACTAAACCTTATAGACATTAAATAGCCTCAGATTAAGCAGCTAGCTCAAAATTACATTTTTTGGTATGGGGCAGAGACAAGATGCTCTCATTTCTAGTTTCACATTCTCAGATATTAGGCTAAACTGCCCAAGAGAAGACCTTGTCTCACCATGGTTTGCTGAGGGCAGTTTAGCCTCTACACATGTATCTGTTTTCACTTATGCTTAAGACATTCATCATAAAACTCTTATTGATGAGATTTAATGGAACTTTTCTCCTCTGCTGAGATGACCTAAGTGATTAGTCATCAGAGAAAACCTAGGGAGAGTTCCCTGCTTTATTATTTCTACACTATGGCAATGAACCTCACTTCAGTACAGAGGGGTTTTAAGAGCAGAGCAGGGTCAGATTCACTGAGTTTAAATTCTGGGTCCATTTCTTACCTTCAAAACCCTGAACAGAATGCTCTGCCTCAATTTTACTACAGTTATGGGCTGACTTGTGTACCCCAAAAAGATAAATTCAATCCCTAAACCCTATCCCATGAACGTGACCTTATGTAGAAATTGGGTCATTTTAGGTGGAATTAGTTAAGATGAGGTCAGACTTGATTAGTTTGGGTCCTTATTCAACTATGGCTGGTGTCTTTATAAGCAGAGGAACTTTGGACACAGAGAGATTGGGGAAGAAGTCCATGTGATGGGAGACAGTTCATTATATGGATTGCTATAAGCCACTGCCAGAAGCCAGGAGAGATGCCTGAAACAGACTCTTCCCCACAGACTTCAGAGGAAGCCTGGCCCTGCCAACATCTTAAGTTTGGACTTCTGGCCTCTAGAACTGTAAAACAAGTTTCTCTTGTCATAAGCCACCTGGTTAGTGCTACTTTGTTGCAGTTGCCCTAGAAAAGGAAGATGTCATCTATAAAATGAAGTTAATAATAGGACTTTCCTTATAGGGTTGTGTTAAAGACCAAATGTAAAGCTCCCTGAAGAGTACCTGGCATATACATATATCTATACATGTTGCCTACTTTTATTATTGTTAATATCTTGCTTTCATAAAAATTTTGATACCTCAGAAAGAAAACCAGAACTAAAATTATATCCAAAAGACTTTTAGAGATAGTAATAATGGTAATATGTAAAATTGTCTTGGGCCCATTCTAAATGCCTGGCAATATGCTAGGTCCTTTAAATATATGACCCCATTTTAAAGTTACAACCACAACAATTTGAAATTGTTGGTACTATTTTTATTTTCGTGATGAGGAAACCAAGATTTAGAATAACTAATTGTGTAGAATCTGGATATGAGTCAAGACTGTTTCTAGATCCAAGAAAGGCTTGACAACAGTGAACTCCAGGGAGAGAGGAGAAGTACTCTCAAGGCCATGAAACCAGCCAGTTCTGTGGTCCTGTCTACTTTCAGTCCCTTTTCTCTAACCCTGCTTCCTCCTCACATGTGTCCTTTCTCTGTGATGCGTCCATCACCTTGAGTGTTCTTCATTCATGCCAGATGCCAGCTTAGGGAGAAGAACGTTAATGGTCTGCAAATGGTGGAGTCAGCCTGACAACCTAAAATCGCCATTTTTCGTAGATATCAGAATCACTTGGAAGTAGGTTTACCAGATTTAACAACAACAACAAAAAAGGATGATGATAATAATAATAATATAAACTTCTCTGTAAAATTTGATTCATATAAACAATTAACTATTTTTTTTAGTATAAGTATGTTCCAAACATTATGTGGGACATACTTATACTGCAAACATATAGTTGCCATTTCTCTGAAATCCAAATGTAATTGGGTATCCTGTATTTTATCTGGCCATACTACCTGAGAGTATATTAAATAGAAATATAGCCAATATCTCCAAGCCTACTTTTTGAATCATTTGTTACAGACTGAGGTTTGACAATACCTATTTTATCAAGCTCCCTATGCAGCTTTGACTACATCTAAACTTGAGAACCCTTAGGCTTATGAAATAGTTCATGGGAGGCCAATTAACAGAGGAAAGTAGGGTGGAGGAGAGTCAAATGAGCAGAGGCCTGGAGCCAGAAAGATCTCTAGGAGAAAGATAAATTGGGCAAGCCAGAGAGAGGTGGCTTGGAAGTTAGGACAGGTATCTTTGGGGCTAGTAGATTTGCCTCTCTTTAGGTGTGCATGGAGCACTGATGGTAAGACTATGGCAGGTCTTCCCAGAAAAAGTGTCACAAAGATGGACTTCCAGCCATGGGGTCAGAGCCTTCCTCATTGGAGATGGTCATTTCCTCTACTAGCCTGGCTACTCCAGAAAGAAACAATATATAGGACCATCCAAACCATCCAAAACCAGTTTAAACTTATATATCAATAACCATCTGCAAAGCAAGGGAAATATATCAATTTTGTATTCACCAAGAGATTTCAGGGAAAAGCCAATTTAGGGCAAACATGATGAATTGTTGAAAACAAACAAATGGCAACCCAAAACACTCCTCTGTCAAAAAATAATACAGGACTAAGAACACTTCCCACATTTTTCTCTGCTGGCCAATCTAACAGTTACTGCTTCTTAAAATTACAATGATAGAATTCTGGAATCAATGAAATCTCAGAAATAATATGAAAAACCAAATATTTTCCAGTGTAAGAACTGTGGCCCAATGTCTTTGAGTATCTTTGTTCCTATCCCTACAACTATGCATTTTTAGTGAAACTAACTAAGGCATGCTTCCTCAGGCTAATAGTCTGGAGTGCTTTCTTTTCTGCCGAATTTTTTTTTTTTAATTCAGGAAGAAGAGACAAAGAACAAATGTGTTTTAGTAAAACTTTCTTCTTATTTCTATCCCACAAAGCCAGGTTTCTTTCACTAATCCATCTTTCTGTGAAGATCTATCCTTGACCATTTTCTTTCCACTGGTGCCTGAAGACACATGTCTTACCTCTTAACTTCTGGTCTCAAACCAGCAATGTTGTTCTCTGTGCTTCCCTCTGCCCCTCACCTCTGCCCTTTTACTTGAGATTTTGAGAGAGGTCTTTTCTTTTAGACAGACTGGCCTACCATCTTTTTCTGCTCCCCCTTTGTTAATGTCTGCGTGCAACCAGCTGGCATAAAATGTCTGTCTTGCAGAATTCACTAAACATTATAATATTTTGCAGTATGGTTTAAAAGTTCTTTCATGCCTTTTATTTATTTATTTTTTATTTAAATTATTTATTTATTTTTTAAAATTACATTAAAAAAATATGAGGTCCCATTCAACCCCACCGCCCCCATCCCCCACTCCCCCCACAGCAACACTCTCTTCCCTCATCGTGACACATCCATTGCACCTGGTAAGTACATCTCTGAGTATCACTGCACCCCTAGTCAATGGTCCACATCATAGCCCACACTCTCCCACGTTCCATCCAGTGGGACCTGGGGGGCTCTACAATGTCCCGTAATTGTCCGTGAAGCACCACCCAGGACATCTCCTCGTCCCGAAAACGCCTCCACATCTCATCTCTTCCTCCCATTCCCCAAACCCAGCAGCCACTATGGCTACCCTTCCCACACCCACTCCACATTTTCTCTGTGGACATTGGATTGGTAAACCATCGCTGCACGTCCAATCTGATACTTAAGGGCTCTCAAGATTGATAAGGCACACTACATATTTACAACGTTCTCTGAGCATGCCCATATAAAATAGGCAAATATTTCACTCACTAACCACTTCTTATAATTTAGTTTCACCTCTACACCCTACCTGTCTCTCCTCAATAAATGTCTTTTTCCTGTTAGGCTTCTCTCCTGACTATGGTTCTCTAAATGAAATATGTAGCCTGGCTTAGCTACCATCATTCTAGTTGTAAAAATTCACACATCTGCTAGTCAGTCTCTCTGTTGGCCTTGTGCAAAGAAATACTTTGTCAAAAGTGGATTTCCTAATAGATATGTGCCAATATTTTTAGCAACTGGTTTTTTTTTTTAATTTTTACTTTCTCATTGCATTTTTTCAGCAAATCATGCTGCTCTATTTCTGGAGTTTTCTAAAAGATTAAATGAGGTAATGATAGATAATTTTTAATGCGTAAGGCTTTTATAAAAGTTATTATAGTAATCAGGAAGAAACTCTAAATTAGTTCCACTGATAGTGATTAAAACCATTAAGAGGAAAGCAGGAATTCTTCATTCATTTGTGGCAGAAGATATAAGGGTATTATACTATTTTGTTATAAAGGCAGTTAAGTGATTTTTCTATGATCACATCCTTAGCAAATGGTAGAGTCACATATTCTGAGCCCTGCCCACACAAGATCAGTCACATAGCAAAAGTAAAGAATGTTCATGTGCCAAATAACATGTTTGCATCCCTATTCCATATTTTGCTAACACTGCTCTAAAATTGGAATAGACTAGCATCTTTTGAAAAACCCACTCACCTATCCCCAAATCTCAGTAAGCACTTGCGCATACCTCTAATGTTGGTCTTAACGTAGAAAAGATATCATTTTAGCTGGGTTGTGAAGCACAAATATGAGTTAACTAGGTATTGACAGAAATAAAGAACATTCCAGGTGGAAGAAGTAAGAATTACTGAGGCATCTCTAGGAGAGGCAGTATCACATAATATACTTATATTTCCAAACCCACTATCTATAAGAATGAATTCTGCCTTAAAATAGAAACTTAACCACTAACCTCTGAACATGCATATGGCATAATATTGTAGCCACAGAATGGTCCAATCTCTAGATTCCTCTTAGGGATTATTGGGAATGTGAAAAGCAAGAAATATGGATAACTGATTTTCAAAGGCTGAGTTTAATTTTTTTATTTGGGAAATATCAAAATAGATAGTTCATTTAAAATGTTCAAATACTCCCAATTGTATAATGCATTATAAGTTATGAAAACATTTCCGTAGATAAAGTCACCAGATCTTTATCATTATCCTATATTATTATTATTACTATTTGTTAAATTCTAGGGTTTGAGCAGGAAGGATTTGAGAATTTGAGAGGTCAAGTGATTTGCTTAAGATCATATCAGTAACTTTTTCCAGAACTGGGTCTAGAAAATAGATTTTTGGGCTCAATGTCCAATGCTCTGAAAAATATATCACTTTGGGATGTTTCTTGGGTGTGAAAACCCTTGGAATGAGAAATAAATGAAAGATAATTAGTAAAAGAGACCAGCTTTGGAAGAACTGTAAATTTTATTTTCACTAACTCAAGTTTGTTTGTACCCCGAGTTTGCCAATCTTCTCTTGGTGTGGGCTATATTAATGAGGGAGATAACCCAGGTTTGACAAACCTGGAGAGGTTTGGTCCTGGGCTTCTTAGTCACATAAAATTTCATAATTATGTAGGAGACTGGTAGGGTGATACATAGAGTTAGCCAAATCACAATGATGGGGCAATATCTTCCACACTGCCAAGTTTGCCCAAGATTTCTGACCCCCAACTGCAGGGAATAGAATCTAAGTATAAAATTAGAGGAAAGAGTGGAAGAGTCCACAGAATGTGAAATCAGAGATTTCCAAAATCACCCTTAGTTTCACAGATTATATTCACAGACACAGTTCATTCCAGGGAAAGAGTGCTAACATTAGAACCAAACAAAGGAAGAGATCTTAAGGTGGAGTCTAGGAGTGGTCCAAACACAGAACTGGTTGTCTTCACTCTGTGGAATCATAAATGGTGTTAACATGTTGTTTGACAATATCCACAAATCTTACTTATTAGGGAGGGTCACGTGAACTTCAGTGTCTGGAGTTTTTATTGGGATTTCAAGTCAAGGCATGACTGATTAATTTATTGTCCATGTGGTTGATCTCAGTCTCTAGGTCAACTGATGCCAGGTGACCCAAAGTCCCCACTCTATACCATACAGGGGATGGGTGTTTCTGACATAGCCAGTCCCTACCCAAGAGTATGGAGTGGACCCTTCTTCAGTCATCTCATTAGCAGAAATCATCACGTGTGTGGGATGAGGTCTACCATGAATAACAAGGCACCCTTCACCCTGGGAAATTCCAGAAGTTTAGAGGTAACCCCCCAATGGGGGGTTGGGGGGGGATTGCCAGATCACTCTTTGGGTGAGGCCAAAGTCCTTACTACACAGTTTGATTGTTTATTATTACACACACTAGCATTTATGGGCTCTCTTCTGTAGCAGTTTGATAGAGTTATGAATTCCAAAAATAGATACTAGATTATGTTTTTAAACTGATCTGTACTTGGGCATGATTAAATTATGATTAGAGCTTTGATTGGTCCAGATCAGTAAAAGACATGGCGAAGGACAGGGGTGGATATTTTGATGTTGGCGTTTTGCTGTTGAAGTTTTGATGCTGGAGTCTTGAGCTGGAGCCCAGGAAAGTAAGCACACCAGGGAGCTTGTTTGTGAGGAAAGAGAAGCAAGCCTCAGGAAGAGAGGAATCCTGAGCCCAGAGAGAAGCAAGTCCTGGGAAGAGAAAAACCTGAGCCTGGAAAGAAGCAAGCCCCAGGAAGAGAAGAACCAAGAAACCTGAACTCTTGGTAGATGTCGGCAGCCATGTTGCCCCAACATGTGGCATCGACTTTGGTGAGGGAAGTAATTTATGTTTTATGACCTGGTAACTGTAATCTTCTATCCCAAATAAATACCCTTTATAAAAGCCAACAGAGTTCTGTATTTCACATCAGCACCCCTTTGGCTAATACATTTTCCATTGCCATGTCTGTCAGAAGTCCTCTTTCCCTCTCTGGCTATTGCATCATGCAGACCTGTCCTTCAAAGTCTTGCACTTCATGCTATTTTCCACAACTCAGTCTTCTTCCTATTTTTTTTTTTTTTAATACCCTCCAATGGTTGACCAGCCAGGGTATTTACTTCACTGAAAGGTACCATGCTTATTTTTCTTCTCGGACCTCAACTCTCTATATTTTCCAGTGTCTCATTTTCTCAGATTATTTGCCTGGGAAAATCAGGAAAAAAGTTCCTGTTTCCTTACCATAATTAAAAATTGTGTCCCCTTCCACTTTCAAACTCTACCTGGTTACCCTAGATAATGTAATAAGTTAATTTTTGTTCTTGAAAGGGAATAGAGGCAGTATAAAATACCAAACAGTTTTGTAGACAATGCTTGTTCAAGACAGGATTATGACCAATTGTATCAGATATTAATAATGTCTTTCTAAAAGAAGTACATTTTTTGGAGTATATTTTCTGAAGAAGTGTATATTTAAAAAAAGAAAAACAGAATGACTCCTACATTTTCAAATACAAAATCCATTCTCCATTGAAACACTTTCTTTACTTGTTTTCTGTGAAACATCACTCTATTGGTTTTTCATTTACTTTACTGACTGATCCTTCTCAGTTTTCTTTGCTGAATATCCTTCCTATTCCCATTAAAATATTGCACTGAATGCCCAAAGAAGCAGTCTTGAGAGTTTTTCTCTGTCTACACAGACTCGCAACATGATCTCACTCAGTCCTCTGGTTTTATAGCCACACTATAATAATAATAATGCCTACTGAATTTCAAGTCCTTGGCCCTCAATTTTTAATCACACATATATTTATTTATATTCTCATAAAACAAGGATTTCTTCAATTCCTAATACATGCCAGGCACTACTCTATATTTTATAATAGTGAGTGAAACAAAAACCTTGCACTAATGGAGCTTCCATTCCAGGAAACTAATGGGATCTTACATATGTCCAAAAACAGAGACACTGATTCTCTAAAAATACCCGTATACACAGACATGCATGCACACATGTACACACACACACACACAAATCTGCATCTCCCTAAATGTCCCCCTACTTATCATCTAGCTACACAACTCACCCAGTTGCTCAGGCCAAAGAACTGCAATCATTCCTGAGTTTTTTTCCTTTCTCTCACTCAAAATCCCATCACCTTGACAATGAAAATGTGTTCTGAATCTGATGTTTTCTTATAACTTGCACTTTTGCCACTCTAGACCAAGCCACCACCATCAATGGTTTGGATTTTTGAAATGCACATCTGTATTATTCAGAATATCCCCAGAGAAACAGAACCAGCAGGAGATGACAGGTAGCTCACTAGAAAAATAGATTTTTAATAGGAATTGGCTCATGTGACTGTGGGGTTGGTTTGGCAAGTCCAAATTCTGCAAGGCAGATTGTCAGTTGGAAACTCAATGAAGGTAATGTTGAATTCCTTAGGAGAAGCTGCCTGGCTGAAGTAGAAGCAGGGATTCTTCTTTCTGACTTCTGACCCCTAAATTCTGGCTTAAAGACTTACAAATTATTGAAGGAGGAGCCTCTCCCCATTGCTGAGGGGAATCTCCCTTGTGGATTATAGATAAAATCAGCCATAGGTGTCATCAACTGACTATACTTGCACATCCATCTGTGAATGCATATCCACCTATGAAATGCCCTCACAGTAACAATCAGGTTAGAACTTGCTTGATGAAATAACCGCACCCCTTAACTTAACCAAGGTAACACATAGAATTAACCTCAGTTTCCGCCTTGCTTCCGTTGTCATTGATACAGTATATTCTCCACAAGGCAAACCAAATTTTCTTATTAAATATGATGCATATTTAATCCTTTCACTACTCAAATTCCTTCAATTGTTTTCCATCACACTTCAAATAAAATATGAATCCCTTCCTGTGCCTACACCCTTTGTGCTAGTGCCATGTTCGCTAGATGCTCTTTTAGTGCTCCTGCCTTGTTATCAGGTCCCTCCACCTATGATGTCCTCCTGGTTATTCTTTGAACATCTCAAAGGCATGCCCAACTTACAGCCAATACATTTATTTATTTTCAGTCTAAAATGCCATCCCTCAGATACTTGCATGTCTCACATCTTTATTTAATTCAAGTATCTGAAGATGTTATCTCTGGAGAGGCTAGCACTGATTATGAGCTCTAAAATACCACTCTCTCCCTATTCCCCTATTGTTATATATTATACATCCATTTTTTGTCTTTATTTTCTAACACTCCACTAGAATGCTGCCACCACGCTAGAAGAAACTATTGTCCAGTGCCTTATCCCAAGCTCTAGAAATTCCTGCCATGACATAGATGTATCACATAAGAGCTGATGAATAAACAAATGAATGAATTAAAGTAGCCCTGATAACCTCTGCCCAACAAGATTTTACACAAACGTGGCTCTGACATGAAATAAAATCCCCAGCTTGATAACTGACAAGGGCATCAAAACTTCAGTGTCTTCCAATGGTTTCTTTCTTGACTTAAATAATAGGAAAGGGCAGTTTTGTGGTGTGGAAGCTACCCAAGATGACTGTGATTTCAAATGATATGACCCGGGGAAGTTACTTGATCCCTCTGTACTTTAATTTCCTCGATAATTTTACCCTCCTCACAGAGCCATTGTGGGAATTGTATAACATAATACCCCTGCAATGCTTAGAATGGTACCTGGAACATTTTAAATATGGGCTACATTTCTTTCTTTTAGTCTTTCATTTATTGTGACAGAATTCAGCAAATGATATACTATGGTTTGCTGTATCCTCCTGAACCTTCCATCAATCTTGAGTGGCACTTGCAGGGTGAAGCACAATTTAAACACCATGCCATTGTTTGATATGAGAAAATAATGTGTGGACATTGCCCTAATCCAGTAGATGGTGGGCAGTGTGGCTTTAATCCTAAATGATCCACAATCCTCTTTCCCTCAGTGGAAATGAGACAGTGCTAGGTATCCTGGTAAGTGCTCAGTGAATCAGTAATGAATCAAATTGTATTAGTCACAGTCTTTTTCTGCCTCCAGATATACACACAGATTCAGGGAGGCTCACCATATGAGATTTTTGGCTTAATTCTCTTATTAACCTCTTTCTGTTCTCTGTCATTTTTTTCTCACCTCTCATCTTTGCAGGCCTGAAATTGCAAATTCAGCTGCTTTTGAACAGGTGGGTTAGTGGAGATTTTATGGAACATGTGCACAATGGGGTCTTTATTTGGGGATGTTTAGATTTTTCTGAAAGAGAGATTGCTGCTGCTTTTACTACAGCTGCTCCCCTTCTCCCTTTAATTTCAGACTCCTCAGGAAGAAGCAGTAGGGAGTACTAACATATTACTTCAGTCTCTTCATCTTGAACAGCAAGATTTTGTAACACACTGACTGAACTCTACCTTCCCCCACTATTTGGGAAAAAATGTGATGAAACCACATGAATATTTTAATCATATGAGAGTTGAGATTTTTAGTTAGGATTTCCGTAATTATCCATCATCATTTGAGGCAAAGCCATAATTTGCTTCTACTGCTAATAAAGCAATATTAGTGGCAGTAATAGTAAAAATTAAAGAAAACATATTATTCAAATCGAGACTGTTGAATTTTCCTCTCTTCTCCCTCCACCTAGAGGAAGTGTCACCCTACAGAGCCCAGACTTATCTTTAATTCATGTCTTTCCCTTCAAAAGGCTGGAGAACAATGACAACTCTAGGAAGAAGCACTTGTAAGAAAGTTAATCATCTCTTTATGGCCTAATTTTCACACCACAAGGTGTGAGACCCCAGATCATTTTCCTCAAATCACCAGTGTGACAGACTGAAACGATTCAGTTTAGCTAGGTTTGGTTCACCAGCCCAAGATGCCTCAAGGTACAAGATCATGTCTTTTATTTCTGTAGTTTAATAGCTAGGATGCCATCAATAAATCACTGAATGAATGAATGGTCTTGTCTCAGCGCTGGCTCTAATTGCTGAGTGAGCCTGAAATCTGTCCATTTCTCTCCAAGTCAACTGCCATGATCCTACCTTAAACCACCACAGACAGCCTCACCAGCTTTATAGCTGGGAGCATTCTTTCATTTTGGTGCTTTCTGGATTGTCTGAGCTACAGATTAAGCACCTGCTTATGAGCAAACAATCATTTCACCTTTCTTTTAAATGTCACTTGAGCTCCCCTCTACTGCTTTGAAGAAATATGTCTCCATGTATTATAGAGGGCCTCTTAGGTTCCTAAAGCACAGGTCTTAATGGACAGGTATTAAGTTCTTTACCCAAGAACCTCTTCGTCAAGCCATTTGCTACTGCTGTCAGTTGGGCACGTGAAGCAAGTTACGCTATCAATCCAGATCACTTAATGTTGGAAACTAGGAAAATGATCACGTAGTGTTTTATGCAAGAACAATAAATACATATTTTCCTTACACCTCTGTAACTGAAAAACCCCTCAAACTGCTTTCCCAAAAGTGATTTTTAAGGCATTTTATGAAGAATAACTGCTTGCAACTTCAAAATGGCAATTATCTACAAGTATTTCCTTTTATTTGAAAACAAAAGCAAAAAAATTCCAGTGAGACAGAAGCTAGACAAGGCACCACATTATGTTAGTTTAGATTTCTTTTTTTGAATCATAGAAACGTTGAAATCTACTTTTGTTTTCTTCTTTTTTGTGTGTTGTTTACTTTGTTTTTCAGTATATTCTACCACAGCAAAGGGCTGGTATATTGATATTTATTGTTTCTATTCTGTAGCTGTTGAGAAATGCAGGAGTAAAATAATTGATATCTATCAGTGAATTATTATATCACATATGAGGAAGCTAGATCATCAGTTTCCCAGGCCTTTTCAACCAGAGGTGGACATGTGATACTTTTTTTTTAAATTGATTTTGTAAAAATATTACATTAAAAAAATATATATGAGGACCCCTTCAACCCTACCACCCCCACCCTCCACTCCCCCCCCAGCAACACTCATTCCCATCATCATGACACATCCATTGCATTTGGTAAGTACATCTCTGGGCACCTCTGCACCTCATGGTCAATGGTCCACATCATGGCCCATACTCTCCCCCATTCCATCCAGTGGGCCCTGTGAGGATTTACAATGTCCGGTGATTGCCCCTGAAGCACCATCCAGGGCAGCTCCAAGTCCCTAAGACGCCTCCACATCTCGTCTCTTCCTGCCATTCCCCATACCCATTAGCTACCATGTCCACTTTTCCCACTCCAATGCCACCTTTTCTCTGTGGACATTGGATTGGTTGTGTCCATTGCACCTCTATGTCAAGAGGAGGCTCAGATTCCACATGGATACTGGATGCAATCCTCCCGCTTTCAGTTGTAGGCACTCTAGGCTCCATGGTGTGGTGGTTGTCCTTCTTCAACTCCATCTTAGCTGAGTGAGGTGAGTCCAATAAATCAGATTGTAGGTGCTGGAGTCTGTTGAGGCTCAGGGCCTGGCCATCACATTGTCAGTCCAGAGATTCAGATCCCCTAAATATATCTTAAACCCCAACACCAACTACAACTCCAGCACAGTAGCATGAAAGTCTTACGAAGAGAGATCCCATCTGAGTCCAGATTCATCACACATAAACACCAGCTCCAAAGCTGTGATTCTTTTGTCTGCTGGAAGGGTGATGATGAGACCCTTGCTTTGACAGATAGAACTGTAGTAGCCTTTACTATTTGCCCCACTCTCTGCCTAGGTCTGCAATAGGATTCCTGCAGATACAGCAGCCATCTTAAATAAGAAGGCCAAAACCTAAGGATAAAGGTGCAGGAAGATAGGGAAAAAATGGGCTCCTGAAGACATAATTGATGAACTGGACTAACCTTCTACTGCCAAAGTCTGTACTTCTTCTATGTGAGGAAAAATAAGTTACTATTTAAGTTGCTTTTTTAAAAAAGCACAGAATTAATCATTCTAGAAAAACAACAAGAACAATAAATAGGAAGAGGTCAATGAAAATTAGTTACATTAATGAATGAATAAATGATTCAGAAAAATCTTTCATGCAAATGTTTGTGATTTACAATTAATAGTTGTACTCTAACTCAAATCATTTTATCCAAGATTTGTTATGTTTTCCATAATAATGATACAAATGAAATTTATAAGATTCTGAGGAAAATGTTACTTTTAGTTGAGGACATCAATAAAGACAGAATGCAAGAAGTTCTGGTAGAATTGTTCAACATCCTTGATTACTAGGTAAATGCAGATTAACACCAAAATGAGATACTGCTTCCCAACCATCATAATGGCTTTAAAAAAAAAAAAAAAAGCTATATATGGCTAAGTGGTCAAAGATGCAGAGAAATTGGACATTGTAGCAGTTTGGCATTGTTGATGAATCACAGAAATAGTTATTGGATTATGTTTGTAAGCTGGTCTATCAGAGGTATCACTCTTAACTGATTAAATTATGATTAGGACTTTGACTGAGCTATGTCAGCAGGACATTAAGTGCCTCCCCTTGATGGGCAGGGGCTCACAGAGAAAAGACATGGCAAAGGACAGAGTTGGGAGTTTTGAGCTGGAGCCCAGGAAGTAAGCACCCAGAGAAGAGCAGCTGAGCGCAGAGAGAATCAAGAACCAGGGAGAGACACGGAGTCGGCCAACTGATAGTCTATAGTTGACCTTCTGGAGAAAACAGAGGAGCTGAGGCTGGAGAGCAATGAGAGAGAGGAACCAAGGAAGTCTGAACCCTGGCAAAAGTTGGCAGCCATCTTGCTCCAACATGTAGCAAAAGATTTTGGTGAGGAAGTAATTTACACTTTATGGCCTGGTAAATGTAAGCTTCTACCCCAAATAAAAATGTTTATAAAAACCAACCAATTTCTAGTATTTTGCATCAGCACCCCTTTGGCTGATTAATACAGAATTTGGTACCCAGAGTGGGGTTGTGCTTTTGAAATTACCAAAATGCTAGAATGGTTTTGTAAATGGGAAAGGGGTATTTTTTTTGAGGAATTGTGAGATGCTTGGTAGAAAAAACCTACAGTGCTTTGAAGAAGATAATATGGACACTGAAGAAACTTTTTACAAAGCTTACAAGTAAACAATAAAACTATTATTGAAAAGTGGATGAAAGGTGATCTGTGTTTTAAAGTTGCAGAGAACTTAGCAAGATTAACTCCTAGTGTTTTATGGAAGGCAGAATTTGAAAATGGTGAACCTGAGCATTTAGCTGAAAAACTTTCCAAAATAAACTTGGAAAATGTAGCTTGGCTTCCCTTTGCAGCTTGTAGTAAAATGCTAGATGAGAGAGAGAGGCTAAGAACTGAACTGATAGGCACAAAAAAAACCAGGAACTGATTCTGAAAATTCCAAGCCTCTGGAAATCAAGCTCTGAAATGATTGTACTCCATTTGAGGACTTACCTAAAGTTAAAAATTGTAAATCAGGATTAAAAATACAGTTATCTAGGAAAGACTTGGAGAAAGTCTTACTGTCTGATGGCTTGGACCCACGATTCCTGCATGCTAAACCAACAAACTTCTTGAGACAGCTGTATGAAGCAAACTACTGTCAGTTTGAACAACAACAACAACATAAACATCAATAAGAGAGATGGAAGAAAAAACAGCTTTAAAAAGAAAACCATGAAAACTGAGATCTAAAATTAAAACATTGTCTTGGGGCAAGAGAGGACCCCCTCCCCTGTGTACAGAGAGGGTGAGTTTGCCCAGGCAGTTGAAGAGGGTGTTTGTTCCCATTTGAGGTTCAGGGAGATTTTTGCCACCCCAGTGTCCAGAGAGGGTAGAACACACTCCTCAAGGATTAGGGTGGTTAAGCTCACCACCCCATAAGTCTGAGAGGGGTGCACCTGTCCCCCATGGATTAGGGAAAGCCAGGCAGTCAACCCTTTGCTCTGAGAATGTTAAGCCTGTGTGCCAAAGGTTAGAGAGGATGTTCACTTCACTGTACTGGGGGTTAAGACTCTAAGCCAAAGTTTGGGCAAATTGTGACCATCACCCCATCGCACTTGGAGAGTAAGGTCTAGAGCTTAGTCAATACTAAGGTGCTTCATGAGGGTGGAACCAACAGGCAAGCCAATAGAAAGGGTGGGTACCCATGAAGCCCCAGGAAAAAAAACATCATCTTAAGAATAACCCTCAAACTTTAGCATCTAATGAAGTATGTCCTATAGGTTTACTGAACTGTAGAGGACCCATGATTCATGTTTCCCTTTCAATATCTCCTTATGATAATGCAAATGTTTATCTTTTGTCCATTAGTGTATTAGAAGCAAGTAAATGGTTAGTAAGTTTCAGAGGTCTATAGCAAACAGGACTCTGGCCCAAGACAAACTATTTCTTTAAACTAATTATGATATGATTTTATACTTAGCATTGTTACTGATTCAAGGTTTTTTTTAAAGATTTATTGAAGCATATCACTCATACATAAACTTACATAAACAATAAGTGTATAGTAATAGTTGTGAACTTACAAAACAAACATATATAACATAATACAGGACTCTTGTACCTCTCCCTACCACCAATATTTAGCATTGTTGTTAAACATTTTTAACTAATGATTAAAGAGCATTGTCAAAATAGTACTACTAAACAAAGTATTTTCCCCTAACCTACCCTATTATTATCTTTATATCATTTATATATGAACATACATAAACAATAAGTGTATAGTAAAAGTTGTGAACTTATAAAACAAACATGCATAACATCATACAGGGGTCCCATCCATCAACCCTCTACCAACACCTTGCATTGTCGCGAGATGTTTGTTACAAATTATGAGAGAATATTGCCAAAATCTTACTACTAATTATAGTCCTTATCTTGTATTTGGTGTATTTTCCCCCAACCCACTCTATTATTAATTTTAAGTATATTTTTATGACAGAAGTTGTAAACTTATAAAACAATCATGTACTTGTGCAGAATTCTCAAACAACACCCCTCTATCAACAGACCACAGTGTGATGGAATATTTATTACAAATAAGATAATATCATCAGATTGTTATCACAAAAATAGTATACATTTGGCACACATTTTCCACACTGTCCCATTATCAACACAGTACATTTTTGGCATAGATGCAAGACTGTTATATTATACAGCTAACTTCAGTCCATCGGTAACTCCAGTTGCCATGCTTCTCCATGTCCCCACCACCCTGGAATAGTGATGTACATTTGCTCCAGCTAACAAATGATACTCTTGCATCTATACCATCAACCACAATTCTCAACCACCTCTTGGTTTACCATGCTATTCAGCCATTTTTAGCCACACCCACTTATAAACCAGGTGTTATTCACTATGTGTTACCATCCACTCTCTACATTTCCACACTTTTACAGTAAAGCTAATTAAAACTGCTACATCCATTAAACATTGGTAGTGCATCTCAGTTCTCCTATTATCTCCTTTTAGAATCAACCACCAACCACCAGGTCCTGAAGATATTTTCCTATAATTTCTTCAAGAAGTTTTATGTTTCCTACTTTTAATATTAGGTTTTTGATCTCTTTAGAATTAATTTTGGGTTAAGGGGTGAGATAAGGGTCCTCTTTCCTTCTTTTGGCTATGGATATCCAGTTCTTTCAGCGCCATTTGTTGAACGGACTGTTCTGCCAGAGCTGTGTGGGTTTGACAAATTAGTCAAAAATCACTTGACCATACATGTGAGGGTCTGTTTCTGAACCATCAGTTTGGTTCCATTGGTTGATGTATCTGTCTTTATGCCTGTACCATGCTGTTCTTCCACTATAGCTAGGTAATATGATTTAAAGTCTGGAGATGAGAGTTTGCTTTTCCTTTTTAAATGTTTCTGGCTCTTCAGGACTCCCTATCCTTCCAAATAAATGTGATGATTGTGTTTTCAATTTGTTTTTAAAAATGCTAGTGGAATTTTTAACAGTATTGCATATAATCTGTATATCAATTTGAATAGAATAGACATCTTAATGATATTTGGCCTTTCAATCCATGAACATGGAATATTCTTCCAGTTATGTAGAACTTTATGGAGTTCTTTTAACAATGAGTTGCAGTTATCTGAATACAAGTGCTTTACATTGTTGTTTAAGTTTATTCTGGACTAACAGATTTATCTGTCATATTTTATTTACCCACTCTTTTTGATGCTTTTAGTTACTTTTACTGATATAATCTTCATTTCTAGACTCTCCTCTAGGCCTCTCTTTCCTGTCTTTTCTTTTCAGGCGCTAGCACACCCTTTAGTATTTCCTGAAAATCTGGTTCTCGTAGTTACAAACTCTTTCAGTTTCTGTTTATCTGTGAATATTCTAAATTTGCCCTCATTTTTGAAAACAATCTTGTTGGATATAAGATTTTTGGTTGGAAGTTTTTCTCTTGTAGTATCTTAAATATAACATACCACTGTCTTCTTACATCCATGGTTTCTGGTGAGAAATCAGCATTTAATCTTATTGGGTATCCCTTATATGTTAATGCATTGCTTGTCCCTTGCCCTTCTAAGAATTCTCTTTTTGTGTTTGACATTCTGATGAGTATGTGTCTCAGAGTTGGTCTATAGGATTTTTTTTTTTGGATGGGATTATGTTGTGCTTCTTGGACATGGAAATCTATGTTCTCCAATAGGGTTGGGAAATTTTCTACAATTATTTCTTCAAATATTCCTTCCACCCCTTTTCTCTTCTCTTCTCCTTCTGTGACACCCATGACATGTATGTTTGCATGTCTTTTGCTCTCATTTTTTCCATTCAATTTTTCCATTCTTTTCTTCATCTCTTCTTTTGTATGTTCATTTTCAGAGGCCATCTCTTCAGGCTTACCAATTCTTTCTTCTGCCTCCTCAAATCTGCTATTACGTGATTCCAATGTTTTTTTTAATTTCATTTATTGCACCTTTCATTCCCATAAGATCTACTATTTTTCTATGTATGCTTTCAAATTCTTCTTTGTGCTCATCCAATGTCTTTTTAATATCCTTAATCTCTTTTGCCATATCATTAAAGTTATTAAGGAGATTTGCTTGAACATCTATGATTAGTGGTCTCAACTCCTTTATGTCACCTGGAAGCTTAACTTGTTCCTTTAACTGGGTTATAGCTTCCTATTTCTTGGTGTGGATTGTAATTTTTTGTTGGTGTTTGGCATCAGGCTTACTAGAGTATTTATTCTGGGAGAAGTTTTTCTCTTTAGTTTAGGGCTTCCAATCTTTTCTCCCTTGCTGGTTGTGCAGTAGGAGCCAAGGATGTAATTGTTATTATAAGCTGTGGAGGCTCAAACAGCCCTCATTGCCCCAGGGACTGATGAATCTTCTCCCAACTTTCTCCTTTGCCAGGGGTAGGGACAGAGTCACAGCTACGTGGAATAAGCCAAGTCATGCAGGACTAGACTGTAGTTTTGCAGAGAGACTGATGAAGTTTCATGCCCCTTTCTCCCCTGCCTATGGTGTTGATGGTGCTGCAGGCGTGGGCAGCAATCAATGAAGTGTGGGTCCAAGATGACAGCAGTTGCCCTGGTAGACATCCTATTATTCAGTCTGTGCCAGCCAAAGGGACCTACAGTTACCTGGATAGGCTGATGCAGGGCCTGCCAGCCTTCTCCCTGCCAGAGCTGGGGCTGAAGCCTAGGCTAGTGCTGCCGACTGATCTGCTTGAAACCAGTTCCTACCATCAATTGATTTTCAGTCAGCCTGGCTTCCCCTCATGCTGGGGCAGAGTCAAAATGGCAGCTACCAGCCTCTTTCTGACTTGGACAGGTTCAAACTTCAGCTGTTTTTAGAATATTACTTTAGCCCACCGACTTTACTCATCACAGCTGAAGTTGGTACCCAACTGTCTCTTCCTCCTCCCCTGTTTTTGGGAAGTGGAGCTTTCATTTCCAGCCACGGAACAGCCTGTGCCTCTGGTGGAGGATGGGTACTGGCCTCCATGTTGTGGAGCACTCTACTAAGAATCTTCTCTGCAGATGAGCATTCTCCTCCTTCCATTCCTTCAAGGATGTTGCAGGATGCTCTTCTGGCTTCCTGTAACTCCCAAACAGTTGCTTTAGCTAGCTCTAGATAGCTCTGGGTGTTTACTAACTGCCCTGTAGCAGGAGCTGACTATAGGAGCTCCTTAATCCACCACCATCTTGCTGGTTGTCCTGTTTTAAGATTTTTTGAATATTGTAATGTCTTTTTAGAATTCAGAAGGTGGAGTGTAGCAGTTTGGCATTGTTTATGATTTCCAAAAATAGTTATTGGATTATGTTTGTGAACTAGTCTGTCAGAAATATCACTTTTAATTGATTAAATTATGATTAGGACTTTGGGCCATGTCAATAGTTCATTGGGCCCACCCCTTGATGGGCAGAGACTCACAGAAAAAAGACAGGGCAGAAGACAGTTAGGTGTTTAAGCTGGAGCCCTAGAAGTAAGCATACAGAGGAGCAGAGCAGCTAAGCCCAGAGAGAATTGAGCCCTGGGGAGAGAGACAGAGCCTGTTACCTGGTACTGACCTTGTACCTAGAGATCCTCATGTCCTACAGCTAACATTATGGACATAATAGAAGAGCTAAGCCCAGAGGAAAATAAACCCCAGGAAGAGAAGAATCCAGGAAGTCTGAACCTTAGCAAACATCAGCAGCCAACTTGCTCCAACTTGTGGCAAAAGACTTTGGTAAAGGAAGTAACTTACAATTTGTAGCCAGGTAATTGTAAGCTTTTATCCCAAATAAATACCCTTTATAAAAAACAACCATTGGCAATATATTAGGCTTCATTTTTTAAGAGGTTTTGAATCATAGAGGGGTTCAACTACAGCAGAGGAGGAGCATTGGTGTGGGGTGTCACTGATGGGGGATACATGGGGTAGAGTTCTCCTGGACATGCATATAGAGGATATAGATATGTTTGGATGTCCATTAGGTATTGACACAGTGGGTAGAGATTCACACGACAACTGAGGAAGTGCTGTATTCCCATCCTACTTAGCTCTCCTTCATTTTCCAATTGAACAGCAACAATCCTCCAAATGCAGGGACAATGACCAGTGAAGAAGGATGATCCAATGATGGGCCCTTGATACTGATGACTATGCTTATGAGCATTTTGATCTTGAAATTTCAACTTGGGCTAGTGTTGCAGGGTGCCTAAGAGTTACCTCCTGAGAGCCTCCATGTTGTTCAAATGTGCCACTCTCTAAGCCAAACTCAGCAGATAAATGTATTACCTTCCCCCCAGCGTGTGACATGACTCTTGGGGATAAGCCTCCTTGGCACTGAGGGATTAGTACCAAGCATCAACTGGTGATGCAACTGGAAGACCTTGAATGAAAGGGGGAAATGCTATAGACAGATGAGTTTATATTGGCTAGGAGACTTCAAAATGAGTTGGGAGGTCATCAGAGGGGTTGCGCTTATGCATGTTTCAGCAGGATCTCATAGACATTCAAAGTAGATACAACCCCAAGTAGAGGTGCTCCTGAGGGTTCCAGAGACACTCAGATCATACGGTCATGGCAGATGGCTCTGGAGTTCAGTGCCTTGCCAGTGGACCCTACTTTAGAATTTGTCCTCCCAAGTGTGACAGACTTGGACTCAGATGTAACTTCTCTACACGCACCTCTTCTGTCTCTTTTACTGAACCTGTGGTTGGTGATGGGGTTGTTGTATGTCCAGGAGACTTGATTCTCTGGGCTGTCCATGTGTCAACTAGGCCCTGAGCCTCAGTGGAATTGCAATACCTACTTTCCAGTTTATTGGACTTACCCAGGTCATCTAACAAGGAGATGAGGATGGACAACCACCACACCAAGGAACCAAGAGTATCTACAACTGTAAGCAGGAGAGTCCCATACATCAGCAATGTGGGATCAAAGTCCCCTCTCAATTAAGCAGAGTGGGCATCATCATCCCAGAGTCCTCAGGATTGGGAAACAAAATATGGACTAGAAAGGACTTACTGGTATTCTACTATAGAATTATTGTAATTCTAGCAATGGAAGAAAAGGTCTTAAAAACATTTTATAAAAAACAAACAATTTCTAGTATTCTACATCAGCACTCCTTTAACTAACTAATACAGACATCTTTTACATTGTTGGTAAGAATTTAATATTGTGTCACTACTCTGAGAATCAGTCTGCCAGTTTCTCATAAAACTAAGCATACATCTACACTCTGAGCCAGCAATTCAATTCCCAGGTATTGACTCAAGAGAAATAAAAACATATGTAATAATTTATAAAACAGTTTTATTTATAATGTTCCCTACTTGAAATAGACCAGGTGTCATCAACAGGAGAAAAGCAACTGAGATATGTAATGGAATACTACTCAGTGCTAAAAAGGAATCATCTATGTGTGTGTACAATGAACTGATGAATTTCAATAACATGACACTGAGTTAAAGAAGCCTAACACAAAAGAGTGCTTATTGTATGATTCCATTTATATGAAATTCTAAATCTGGTGCACCTAATCTGTCAAGGAAAAAGAAAGAGATGATTGATTGCTTGGGGAAGGGGTGAAGATTGACTGAGAAGGAGACTTTCTAGAGGAGCATTGAGCAAACTTTCTATTAAGGACCAAGTAGTCAATACTGTAGGTTTTGCAAGACAGATGGTTTCAGTTACAACTACACAATTGCCAAAGTAGCAAAAAAACAGCCACAGATAATATGTAAACATTGGTCATGGCTTTGTTCCAATAAACATTTATTTACAAAAATAGGCAGGGGGCCAGTTTTGGCCTGCAGGTCATAGATGTTGGACCCTTGTTCCAGAGTGATATAATGTCCTGTATCTTTATACGAATTTGGGTTACATGGGTGTATGCATTTGTCAACATAGTGAATGTACACTTTAAGATTTGTGCATATCATTACATGTAAACAAATGTTGAACTCTGATTAACGGTTGAAGTATTTTGGAGGGAAGTGTACCTATGTCTGTAATATACTTTGAAATGTATTTAAAAATAAGATTGCTTAATGGGTGAATAGAAGGATGGATAGATGGATAGAGCTTTGATAAAGCAATTGAATAAAATGTTAATGAAAGTATGTATGTGATGGGTATAAGGATGTTCATGTTAAAATTCATCCCATTATGCCATATATGTGAAAGTTTTCACAATAAAATGGAAAACTGTTTCGGGAAGTTGATCTGGTAGCAATTGCAGGTGTTGGTAGGAAAACTGGTGTGGGCAGGACTAAATGTCAGAGGGCCATTTGGACATACCCTTGAATAGGAAGCTTTTGTACCACTTTTGCCCTTGGGTGAGTCATCTTGGTTCTTGTGTCTCAGTTTCTAGGTATCATTTATCAATAGATATTTGTTCAATTAATGTTGTATATTAATCTATAAATTAAAATAATTGAGTTGGATGATCTTTCAGCTCCTTTCTATTTTTTCACTTACCTTACAACTATTTTTGATTGCCTACCATGTCACCCACTGTCCCTGGCATCTAGATACAAACAGTATATAAGACAGTCTAAATCCCCAATCTTCAAGAGTCTGTATTCTATGATGAGAAGGAGAAAATAAATATATTATAAACGAGATGATTTCTGCTCTGATTGTATTGTAGTGCACATGAGTAGATTGTGTGTGTGGTGGGGAGGCACACAGTGACAAGGGCCTATTTCTAATAGTGTAGTCTAGTGGGGCCTTGCTGAGACGGCCACGTTTGAGTTAAATTTGAAGATTAAGGGGCCAGCCATGTGAAGATCTAAGATAAAAGCATTCTAGGCATAGGGAAGATCCAGCACAAAATCTCTGATTCTGGAAAGAGCTCAAAATGTTTTGGCCATCTAATCAGGATAAGACAGGTTCTGCTTTGAAAACAAATTAACTCTGAGATCTTCGGATCTTAACATTAAAAAAAAATTCTTTTTGTTCACAAAATGTTTACTGCAATTCAATGACTTTCTTGGGCCACTCCTGGGATGATTTATGGATTCTGCCTGCTTCTCATCTCTGCCAAGGCCATCTTCAGTCATGGCTACATGATTTCAGAAGCAAGGGAAGAGAGCTAGATGAAACCAGGGAACTTTTCAGCTTGCACCCAGCTGGGATGCACATCACACTGCTCTCACATATTTGCTTTGAATTAGTCACATGGCCCCACCTAATCATGATAGGGCTGGGATAATAATGGAGGTCTCTAGCACCATTTAAAATATTCGAACAACTAGTATATGATGTCTAAATTTTATATCTTTTAATCAATGAGCTAAAATTTATATTTACAAATTAATGGTACCTCTTGGAAGCAGAGCCCTTGAAAAGCCATTTAAGTATAAGTCAGCTTGGAAAAAAAGAAGTCAGCATCAAATATAGGTATACAGTTACACTACCCTTCCCAATGCTTTTCTCAAATTTAAAATGTGTAAATAAATGTGCATATGCTTCCTAAAGTTTAAAGTTTGGGTCTAATAGTAACTATTTTGAAAGACTCAGTTTCATTCAATATAGCACTTTTTTGTGCTAACTGCAAGCGTCCTTATTACCAGTTGAAGCATAAGTTGTTAAAATACCCTTCATAATTTAACTGGTTCAAGTGGTAATGAAATAGCAGCAAAAGATGAAAAAGTATCAAGCACTTCCTTTGTTAGCAGCTGTATCCTTACTAACTGAGTTTCAAGCTGTGTGGAAGAAAAAGAGACAATTGTGACATGACACCCACAAGTACTTATTACATTATCCTTAGTATTGAACTAATGATAAGCAAAAAAATTCCATTTTTATCAGGTACCCAGGGTGCACAATAAAATATTCATTTACCTTACACTGCATATAAAGCTGTTGCTTTCCACACTTTGTTTCTGATGTAGGATTGCTGTAATGTGGTTCCCAGTACATTAAGCACCAATGTAATTATTACCTTCCTTGTATACAGTCATCTAAATTAAATACCATTAAATGAAATGCTCTCATAAATACTGAATATTTTTATAGAACTATTATCTACATTTTCTCAAAATACTGTGCTCAATTGGTCCACTGGAATTAGTGTTTTTGTCTTATAATAATGTGGAGGAGCCCAAAGCTTCACCCAGGAGGAATGAAGCATCATGGCTCCCAATTCTTTGGGATGTAGAGGACTTCCATGGCACTGCTGTCTCTCAGAAACATAGCTCCGGTACCGAGGTAACTTTTCTTTAGGCATCTTCTTTTTATAGTTATTTCCATGAACCTTTTTGGTGATGATCTTTTAGCAGACTTGGACACTTAAAAATATCTTTGTGCATATAGCATTTTTCCTGAGATTCAGGCACTTAGCAAGACTGCCAATGCTCAGGAAATATCTTTAAAGGAGCCATGAAATTGAACTAGCACAGTGGTTTCCAGATTTGTCTGCATATTAGAATCCCCTAGGAATCTTTTAAAACATTCCAAAGCCCAAGACACACCCCAAACCAATTAAAGTACCACCTCTGGGGATGTGCCACAAACACTGACATTATTTTGAAACTCCCCTGTTGATTCCTATATGTAGACAAGTTCAGGAAGCATCAGACTAGCAGAAATGATTCAAAAATCTAAAGAAAAATGCCGTGGAGGCCAGTTGACCCTTCGTTGAATTTCCCAAGTTTTAAGAGGAAAACGTTAGAGATAATATGCAATTATAAGTCTTCAAGCAATCATCTGTTCTGTAGATGAAAGGGTAAAGTTAACTAAATTTGAAGACATTGTCTTCTATGAAGGTTTGATTGTTAAGCAATAACTGCGAACTTTAAACATAGGTAGCCATTTGGGCATTAATTCCTAAAGTAGCAACCTGTAAGAAATGAATGGTGGCTTAGTGAGTTTTTAGTAAATGCTGCATTGGAGAATTTTATTATGTGCTTATGTGCCATAAAGGCATATTAAATCTTGTCAGAAAATAAGAGAAAATATCCTAAGACATTACTACTCAATTAAATATTCTAATATAAACAAAGGTGGGGAAAAGGCATGACATTTTGTTTTCTTACTAAGATAGGAGTTATATTACAAACGATGAGATATACTACACTGTGCCTGGCATTAGTGTTTCAGAAACAGCTTGTGTTTTTCAGAACCCAGTCAGATTTTCCTTGAATTATCAAATCACTCTGATGAGCAAAGCCTACTGAAAAATATATTATATGACTTATATTTAATAGATTTCCTAATTATACTCATTATATTGGACATATTTCTAGATAATTTGTTTCGAGATCAAGTTATAGTAAGTTATGTACATTATAACTTCCCAACTATAGTAAATCAGAGGTAGGAATTTTGTTGGTAAGAAAGCAAATGTCCATAAAAAGTCATTGACTCCAAAGTTCTCAATAAATTCAACAAGATCAGAATTACACAAAGCACTTTCTCTGATCATAATGGAATAAAATTGGAAATCAACAAGAGACAGAAAAAAGGCATATTCACAAACATATGAAGATTAAACAACACGCTTTTAAATAATCAGTGGATCAAAGAAGAAATTACGAGAGAAATCAATAAATATCTTGAGACAAATGAAAATGAGAACACAACATATCAGAACTATGGGATGCAGCAAAGGTGGTGCTGAGAGGGAAAGTTATAGCCTTCAATGTTTACATTAAAAAAGAAGAAGGAGCTAAAATTGAAGATATATCTGCACACCTGGAGGAACTAGTAAAAGAACAACAAACTAATCCCAAACAAAACCAAAGGAAAGAAATAGTAATGATCAGAGCAGGAATAAATGAAATCAAGAAATAAAAAATCAGTAAAGAGAATTAACAAAACCAAAAGTTGGTTCTTCATGAAGATCAACAAAATTGGAAAATGCTTAGCTACATGTCAAAGAAAAAAGAGAAGATGAAAATAAATAAAATCAGAAATGAAAATGGGGACATTATTACTGACCCCACAGAAATAAAAGAGATCATAAGAGAATACTATGAACAACTACAGGCCAACAATCTAGATAATATAGATGAAATGGAAAAATTCATAGAAATATAGGGAACAACCTACATTGACCCTAGAAGAAATAGAATACCCCAACAAACCAATCATAAGTAAAGAGATTGAAACAGTCATCAAAGAACTCCCCAAAATGAAAAGCCCAGGACCAGATGGTTTCACAGGTGAGTTCTACCAAGCATTCAAAGAAGATTTAATATCAATCTTACACTCTTCCAAAAAATTGAAAAAGAAGGAACACCAACAATTTAATTCTATGAAGCAAATATCCCCCTAATACCAAAGCCAGGTAAAAATTATCTGAAAATTAGAGAAAATTACAGACTAATTTCCCTAATGAATACAGATGCAAAAATCTTCAACAAAATACTTGCTAATTGAATACAACAACACATTAAAATAATTATTCATCATGATCAGATGAGTTTTATACCAGGCACGCAAAGTTGGTTCAACACAAGAAAATCAATCAGCATAATACATCACCTTAATAAATCAAAAAAGAAAAATCACATGCTCCTATTGATTGATACCAAAAAGCATTTGACAAAATAGAGCATCCTTTCTTGATAAAAATATCACAAAAGATAGGAATTGAAGGAAACTTTCTCAACATGATAAAGACCATATAGAAAAACCCACAGCTAACATTATACTCAATGCTGAATTATCGAAAGTTTCCTGTTGAGATCAGGAATGAGACAAAGATGCCCCCTGTCACCACTGACATATCAATATCATGCTAGAGGTTCTACCCAGAGCAATCAGGCAAGAAGAAGAAATAAAAGTCATCCATACAGAAAGGAAGAAGTAAATCTTTCACCATTCACAGATGATATGATCCTATACTTAGAAAGTTCTGAAAAATATACACAAAGCTGCTAGAGTTAATAAACAATTTCAGTAGATTGTTAGGATACAATATCAATACACAAAAATCAGTGGTTTATCTATAAAACAGTAATGACAATCTGAGGAGGAAATCATGAAAAAATCCCATTTATAATAGTGACTTTAAAAATCATATATTTAAAAAAATAAAATAAATAAAAATCATATATTTAGGAATAAACTTAACCAAGAATGTAAAGTACTAGTATTCAGAAAATTACAATGCAGTTCTAAATGAAAATAAAAAATTTGAAGAACATTCCATGCTCATGGATTGGAAGGCTAAATATCATTAAAATTTCAATTCCACACAATTTGATACACAGATTCAATGAGATCCTGATAAAAAATTTCACCAGCACTTCTTAAACAAATGGAAAACACAATTATCAAATTTATTTGGAAAGGTAAGGAGTCCAGAATAGCCGGAAGTTTCTTAAAAAGGAAAAGTGATATTGGATGTCTCTATTTCCAGACTTTAAATCATATTAACAAGCTACAATGGTAAAAATGGCATGATGCTGGCATAAAGATAGGCACACAGACCAAAAGAACTGAACTGGTGGTTCAGAAACAGACCCTTACATCTATGTTCAAGTGATTTTTTTATAAACCTGTCAAACCCACCCAGCTGTGGCAGAATAGTCTATTCAACAAATGGTTCTGGGAGAACAGGATATTCATATCCAAAAGAAAGAAAGAAGACACCTATCTCACATCTTATAAAAAATTAACTCAAAATGGATCAAAAACCTAAATATAAAGACTGGAAACATAAAACTACTAGGAGAAAATACAGAAAAACATATTCAAAAGCAGGTGGTAGATAGTGGATTCTTAAACTTTATCCAAAAGCACAAGCAACAAAAGAAAACATGGATAAATTGACCTCCCCAAACTTAAACACTTTTGTGATCAAAGGACTTCGTCAAGAAGGTGAAAAGACAGCCCACTTAATGGGAGAAAATATTTGGAAACCACATATCGGATAAGGATTTGATTTCCATGCTATATAAAAGATCACACAACTTATCAAAAAAAAAAGAACAAGCAAGCCAAATTTAAAAATGGAAAAGACTTCAATAGACATATCTAGAAAGAGGAAATACAAATGACCAAAAAGTACTTGAGAATATGTTCAATATCACTAGCTATTAAGGAAATGCAAATCAAAACAACAGTTGAGATATCATCTCACACCACTAAGAATGGCCATTATTTAAAAAACAGAAAACAATAAGTGATGGAAAGGATGTGGAGAAATAGGAATATTCCTTCACTGTTGGTGAGATTGTAAAATGGTGCAGCCTCTGTGGAAGACAGTTTGGCAGTTCCCAGGAAACTAAATATAGAACTTCCATATGATCCAGCAATTCCTCTCCTAGGAATATATCTAGAAGAACTGGAAACTGTTAGGTGAACAGACATTTGCAAACTGATGTTCATAGTGGCGTTATTCACAATTGCTAAAAGATGGAAACAACCCAAGTGTCCATCGACTGATAAATAGATAAACAAATTGTGATATATATATATATATTTATATATATGAAATACTATGCTGCAGAAAGAAGATATGAAATTGGGAAACATATGATAACATGGATGAATCTTGAAGACTTTATGTTAAGTGAAATAAGCCAGACACAGAAGGACAAATATCACATGGTCTCCCTAATATAAACTAAATGTGAAGAATAAACACATGGAGTTAAAACCTAGAGTATACGTTATTAAGAGATAAGCAGAGGGCTGAGAAGGAGTATTGATGCTTAACATATGTAGAAGTTTTAATGAACTTGACCGTAAAAGTGTGGAAATGGATAGAGTTGATGGTAACACATTACAGTGAATAACAGCTGGTTTATAAATCAGATTGCAGCTGAAAAGGGTAGTTGAGGGATGTAAATGTCAATTGAAAGAAAGCTAGAGAATAATCTAGGTACTGAATAACATGGTGAATCCAGAGACAGATGAGAATTATGGCTAATAGTACAGATGCAAGAATATCCTTTTGTGAAATACAATGGATATGTATCACTATTGCAGGGTGGTGGGAATGTGGGGAAGCATGGGAAAAAATGCAATTAAAGTAACCTATGGATTATAGTTAATAGCAATACCATAATATCCTTGCATCAATGTCAAATATGTACTGTGTTAATAACAGGGGGTAAGGAAAAAAGATGCCAAATGTATGCTATGGACCATGGTTAGTGGAAATAGTCTGATGATATTATCTCATAACAAGTTTTCCACAAGGTGTGGTGTGTTGGTGAAGGGATGTTGTATGAGGATTCCATACATGTGCATGGTTGATTTTTAAGTTCGCAACTTCTGTAATTAAAACAAATTTTTTTAAAAAAGTCATTGGCCCCAATGACTTCAGCTTGCCTTTGTTTGGGCTGGATTGATAGTTTTACGGAACTTGAAAATGGTTGAACCATATGGTAATTGTTCCCAAACTCATTGTTCAATCCAAGCCTGTAATGCAACAGTCTCTATTTGCTCATTAGCTACCAAGGAAGAAAGACAGGTGAAATCAGCTATTGGCTGGATGTCTTTTGGCAGGGTAAGTCTAGAATTAGCTGCTGCATCAGAACATGCAGTGGCATCTGTGCCTGACCTTGCCTGGGCCTACCTCTGATTTCTGGAACTGTTGTTGTGGACAACTCTATGGGAAGTCAGACTCACTTCGTGCAGAGGTATCTTGTCTCGGGGGTGGATAGTGAGTCTGTTCCTTATCATCCTTAGAGATTATATCATCCATCATATGTGATGATAATTGCGTTGTGCATACGACATAAATGCTCTCATTTTAATTTTATAAATCCCCTAGCAGCAATAGATAAATCATAATATTTGCAGCTATCCCATTTACCACCAAATAAATAAGACAAGATATTAATTAATTAAGTGGGATGCTGGCACATGATATGTTTTAAATATATGTTAGTTGTGCTGACTTATAGATGGATTCTCCATCACAAAAACTATGAATATTATTAAAAATGTGTGAACACAACCGAATGAGAGTAGGCCTGCTCTGTGTTCTGGTACTAGAAGGAAAGGAATATCTGCATATGTGTGTGTATCAGTCAGGGTCCTTTGCTGCCATCAATAATTCAATTTTGGCTGGTGAAAATGGAAAAGGAATCTATTAAAAGAAGGGTATTTTGCAAAAGTGCAGCTTGGAACAGAAGATCATGCTGTTGAAGGCAACCTTCAACCAGTAGGGCCTGTGGGCCAGTGAATAAATGTTTGAAACTCATGTCCTTTGGGAGACAAGAAGACAAGCTGTGGATTACATTTTCTTTCCTTTTTCTTAATGCTATACCTCAGAACTTCCACAAAACAGTGAGAAACACATGGAAAAGGAAAGATCATATCCATATATCCACAGTTCAGTGGCAAGGACATTTTATTCACCTGAAAATTAGTAGCACACTATATGTTACTAAGAAGAATGGTGTCAAGAGATAAACTTGATGGAAACCATTTCCTTATTCAGTTTAGTGCACAGCAGGCAAAGCATTTTTTTTTTTTTTGCTTTTAAAGGGAGACAGAAATAGAAAACCCCAGGCAGGAGAGAGACAGGCATATGGAAGGAAAGGCCAAAGAAAGGATATGGCAAAGAGCGATGAGACACAAACTGTACTTGACAATTACATCTGGAGTGACACAGAAACATATATCATAATTTAGGTAAAAATAACTTCCTGATTAGATCACCATTTTAGAACCTCGGTAGGATTTATTTGGAAGGAGAACCTCTACACTTTTTTCACCGTTTAAGGTAGAAGTATGACACTGTTTTACTTTCATATGTAGGATGAATCCTGATCTTCATCAGCATGCCTGCAATATTGCACTAGATAAGTCCCCAACAAATGTATGCTGTGTAATGAATGAATGATGTTCAGAAAACATGAGTGAGCTTCTCTGTCAATTGCTTAGCTCTTCAGAGAGTGTGGTCAAAATCTTTTCACAGATCTATTTATTAATTACTTTTTATCCCCAGATACAGTAATTTTGCTGTAGCCTTATCCCACAGACAACTGGATTCAACTGAGAAACTACCACTTCAGGGACCAGGAAAGAACATATTTCTAATAAATTTCCCATAATTGTTTATTAAATGAATAAAATATTAGCATTTTTTAATATATGTCTCAATTTCAGTAGCCAGCCAATATTAGATCAAACTGAACCAAGCTACTGACCCCATATGCTTACAGGTCCAATGAATGAAATTTGGCATGTCTTCAAAGTTGTGAGAGCTATGTTTAAACTTGGAATACAAAATAAAAATGACCTTCACATAATTGATGCTTTTTCCCCCCATGTTCCTTATTATTTGATTTCAGTCATTTTAAAGACCTATGAAGTTTTATGCATCAGGTTAGGTGTTGGGATATACAAATCTATGAAACACTCTTTCTGCCACAGTATGATGGACATTTTGGCCAAGCCACAAGCTGAATCTGCTGTGTATATTTGGGACTATTTCAACATATGGATTTTGGTGAGAGGCAGAGACCATTTCTTATGATAGAAGCTTAATATGCAGGTTTCCTGCTTTCTCATACTTCCAGTGACAGAGAATGAGGACTGTGGCATCACTGTGGACTGTGGCTCAGAAATAGATGAACCCAGAAAAGGGACCTGTGGAACTCTCTCCCTGGTGTCAAGCAGCAGTGTTGAGTGCTACAGAAGGGAGTTTCCAGTGCAGAAGAGGCAGTGGAGAAAGCTCTAACCACCTGCTCATTGGTGACTAGAGGTGGCATATGCTTTCTCATCAGATGAATTCTGCAGGATTCTGTAAGTTAAGCCTGATTTCTTTGATCTCCCATTAATTCATCAAGCGACGCAATATCCTTCTTTTAATAGATTTCTTTTCCATCCTCATCAGCCAAAATTGAATTATTGATAACAAGAAAGGATCCTGACTGACACAGAAACATATGTAGATATTCCTTTCCTTTTAGTACCAGAAGACCAATGCAGGTCTACTCCCATTTGGCTGTGTTGACACATTTTTGATAATATTCATAGTTTTTGTGATGGAGAATCTATTTATAAGTCAGGGCGGCTAACATATATTTAAAACTTATCATGTGCCAGGCATCTCAATTAATATTTTGTCTCATTCATTTGGTCATAAATGGGATAGCTGCAAATATTATGATTTATATATTACTGTTATGGAATTTATCAAATTAAAATGACAGCATTTATGTAGTATGCACAATACAATTCCTCACACATGATGGATATTCAGCAAATGATGGTTCGTTTTACTAACATATATTAATATGCTTGCAAAGGAGTTTGCATATAGGTTTTACAGGCAAGCAATGGTAACAGAAATATTGTTTAGGCCACAATTTAGTTATCATCTGGCAGGCTTAATTTTTTTAAATGATGAAATTAATTCGGCATTAAAACATACAAAGAAAAAATTGTTTATTAAATCTCAGAATCTCATAAAACAACCATACATTTTTGTACTTTATTTTAGTAAGGTGGCATTCTGTTTATTTCTATTTTATATAAATTTTATTCACAATATGTCAAGCCCAAGCTTCCCACTTGAACTCCAGATTCATATATAAAACTGCCTGTTTGGCCCACACCCCTTGGTGAATAGAGGCCCCTCAAATCTATCAGATCCAAATATAAACACTTGCTTTCTTTTCTTCTCTCCTCATGTCCCATGCTCACTGGTCTGCTGTTTGTATGCTTTTCCACATTTGAGTAAATGACATCATTATTCTGCTATATTCTAGGGCCAATAGCTCAGAGAGACAATCTAGAGAAAGGTTAGAGCATGGACTTTGGAACCAGAAGACCTTGGTTTGAGTATTTGCCCTCTCCTCCAGTTACAGACTGCAGAACTTTAATCATTTTATTTTTCTGGCTACAAGAGTTTTCTCATTTTATAAAATGAGGATAATAATAGAGCCAACCCATAGGTTAGGAATCAAGATATACGACAATTAGTCAGTGGTATATGTGGGGAATCAATAATTTGGTTTCAAATGCAAGTAAACTCTTGGACAAAAATCACTACCTCCCACATGATTTGCAATTAAATTCTGCTTATAAAATATATGTGTGTGTGTTAGGAGAGAAGATTGCAATGCTTGATAATCTAAGCAAGCTGAAGTTGTTCAAAACAAGTCTTCTTCCAAATAGCTTCTTTAAATATAAATTAAACAAATAAAATAAATACTATTAATTGATAGCTGAAATAAAATCAGCCTACAATCAGAGATGTTATTCTCAGGAACACATACCTTGAATTAATATTCTAAATTTCTTCTTTTAAAAGTGATAGTTCTATTTTTCATGTAAATGCGTTTCTCTATTCAAAAAGTGTGAAAAGTCAGCGGGATGTTGCAGTCTTAAAAGAGTAAATAGCCTGAGAATTGAAAAAACACATGTAGAGAATGAATCATTTCTTGCTAATAGTGGGAATATCAACTCAACATCTGGACCATTCAGCAATGGCAAGTTTTTAAAATAAAATGCATGCTTGCATTATACATTTCTAAATATAAAAGAGAAACTATAGATGAATTACTATTTTACATAGGCCCTATTTCTTTTTAAAAGATTTCTAGGATTTATGAAAACTCTGAACTTAAATTCTTACTGCCTCTGTGATGACATAGGACAAAAGTGCAATTTTCAATTTATACTTCACAAAACTGATGAGTACAAAAGTGAAGCAGATCATCCACACTCATGGGGAATGATGTCCTGAGGCTTGAATGGTTTCTTATTGGCCAGTCCTGATTTCCAATCCCAACTTAGTCACTCCATGTTGTTTTACGAAGCCATTAAATAGTGAATACAAAAACTCTATGAATAAATGCAAATTAGAGCAGAAATGCAATTCTTTGAATAAAGTGGGTTATTCAGGTGAGAGTATTTCATAAAACTTTACTCAAAATATTACCACTTTTAACTTACAGTTACAGTAGCTGCTGAAGATGATTTTATTTTTATTCTCTCCCCAGTAAAGGCATTTCTTATCCTACTTCTATATATTTATAAGCATTAGTGCAAGATTTCTATCAGATTAGGGGAGAATATTTTTCACCAGAAAGCTAGTTTTGCACACCTTATATAAAATACCCCTCAGATTCCTCTTTCAGTTCTCTCCTTCAAAAAACTGAGTCAGGACATTTTTAATACTGCCAACGTTCTGAGACATAAGTAGTCCAGTCCACTCTAAGGAATCTACTATGATGTGCTTTGGACATTCTTCAGAAATGCAGGACAGGGGAAGAGCGAGCTTTTCTCTGTTAAGGAATCTGAGTCTTGTCAAGTGAATATCAAGGACCCACTGTATGGTCCACAGGCTTGTTGTGAGGCCTGAGAAGTTGCCTTCCTTCTGTCTTCAGCTGATCGGAATCACAAAGGAGGAACTTCTCACAGGTAGATGAAGGGCTACCACAGGCAAGCACATCCTGTCTGCTCAAAGGAGGTGAACAGCCAAGTATCATTGCTCCCAAGGGGTCGCAGCACATCATTTCAGTGAGAACTAACAATGAAAATACCCCCACATCTTTAAAGTATTGAGATGGGGTCCAAGTAATCTTTGTGGTTTCGAATCAATATCAGACTCTAAAATTTATATGTAAAATTGCTTGCTATAACTGAATCTTCTGTGCAGTTTTTGGTTTGATATAACATTATATTAGAAAATAACATGCTGCTAAATGTAATACAAGAATGTCCATAAACAGACATGTTCATAAAATGCTACCTTTGCCTTCAATTGCGTGTCTTATCCTCTCAGACAGATGGTTTACATTATGGCTTATTGTTAACAACCACACATGCCAAAAAAAAAAAAAATTCTGCAATGAAGAAGGAAACATGTGACACATAGTTGTATGTATTCCCATAATCCTCCTACAACAATGTAATTGCTGTTTAGTTAATAAGACTAAGTACTAGTGATGAATGTAAGTTTATGTATGGCATATTGATGATAATATCTGAGTAGTATAAGCTGCCAAATGAAAAGCAACGAAAAAGAAATATTGCAGTCCAAATTGCCTTCCAAATAACTGTTTTTCTCTCTGTGCAATCAAAATTGTATAGTGTACAGTTATTTCCATAAACACCCATTGGTGCTGTAGAATGGAAATAATAACTTTGTGTGATTCACAGCAGATGCTGGTAACATAAACCTACACACCTGTGGTGAATGGAATATAGCAATTCCTCCCTGATTAAAGCAGTGGATTCTTACTGCTCTGCAATGGCAATGGGTTGTTTATCTTTTCTATTAGACTTGTAATTAATCATCAAGTCATGAACTGCTTGATGCCAGGTAGTTTTAACATTCTGGGATGTATGTGAGGGATGGATACAGAATGTGTCGCACAATAAATGTAACTTGTGAAGTGCTTTCCAACATTTCTTTGTTTGCCAGCAACATATAGAGTAAATGGGATCGAGAGACGGACAGTCTAGATCAGCTGTGAAAAGTGGGCCTTTCTTGGTTCATGTAGACCATCCTTTTTTACATCTGTGAAGTTTTTATAGATCTATTTGCTATTCTTAGTGAAAGGAGAAAATGGGTTTCTGCTCATTTAAATGGGCAAAGTACACTTTAAATGGTAACAAGATAATGAAGAAAGCACTGTGACAGTCATCATAAGTTGCAGTAAATCAAGTGTCCACTAAGCAACTCTAAAGCTCTCAGCTAGCTATGCTGAAGGTTCTAAAGAGACACTATAAGCAACACAAGTGCATATAAAGAACTCTTTTTATACGCATGTATACCAAGAGCTATATATCAAGTAATATCAAGAGAGGAGAAGGGAGGTAGGCAAAAACATTAAAGTTGACGTAATATTGATAGTGTACTGTTGTGGCTAAGAATGAAGACATACCTTAACTGTATGCAAAGGAGAAAAGCTCTGTTTTTTCTAAATTTTTCTTCAGAGGTGTATTAGTCAGGGTTCTCTAGGGAAACAGAATCAACAAGAGATATGTCAATATTATGTGATTTTATAAGTCTCTCATGCAGCCGTGGGGATGTACAAGTCCAGGTTCCACAGGCAGGCTGCAACCAGGGGCTTGAATGAACGTCCAGTGAAGGTTCTTGATGAGTTCTGGGAGATGTTGGCTGTCCAAAGATGAGCTGGGAAATTCTCACTCAATGCTGGAATCACTTCCCCTTTTAAGGCATTCAACTGATTGGGTTAAGCATCACTCACCACTGATGGCAATCTCCCTGACTGATGTAACTGTAATCAGCTATCTATGATTTTCCACTGCAGTAAAGTCAATGGTGAATAAAGCCCATAAATGTCCTTGTATTACAGTTAGCCCAGTGCTTGCTTGATCAAACAACTGAGCACAATTACCTGGCCAAGTTGACACAGTAGTCTAACCATCACAAGAGGTTATTTTGTAAATTTATTTTCATATTTTACCTTCACCATGTATGATGTTTTCTTCAGTACCTTATTCTGTTTGCATCAATATTTTAATAATTTATACAGGTGAGAGAGACTTCTTTTCAGGAAAGTTTTAAAGACCAAGAGCGGGTTCATCCCCTGAGCTTTGAATTGAGCTTTTTATTGACCAAAGAAATCAGTGGAAGGTGAGAGAATTCTGACCTATTCTGTCAGATAGCAATAAGTAATTTAGAAACCTGAAATGATAATAATAATAATAATTATAAAGACATGAAAAGCACGCAGGACATAAAGTTGCCACTCCTATAACCATTTTATGTATGAAGATACTAATCCACCAATTCAATAAAAAAACTTAGATTTGTTGAAAATGTGTAAAATGCCAGTTGTGATACTTTAAAAATGTCTGAAGTAAGAATAGCCTTTTTCATAACATGTTATCTAAGAATTATTGAGTTTTACAGAATGATTATTTAAAACTATGGCAAACTATTGCTTGCTGGCCAACTCCAGCCCACCACTTAGTTTTGTAAATAAAGTTGTACTGCAGCCCAGTTGCACCCATTCCTTTGCTTTTTGTCCCTGGTTTCCTGAGAGCTACAGCAAAAACAGAGTTCAGTAGGTGCAACAGAGACTGTATGGACCTGGAAGCCAAAAACCTCAACATCTGACCTTTTCCAGAAAAGGTTTGAAACCCCTGGATTAAATCATTTGAATTTTACTTTTTGGTGATTATGTCAGATGTGGGAGATGGCAGCAGACAAATATGTATGAATCCTCAAATGAGCAAAGAAAGTTCTGTGAACTTTGGTTAATTATTGAATTAGATCTTCTTCAAGGACTAGAAATGCCCTGATAAAATCAGAGACAGTATTTTTTTTATTACTGCCATTATGATATTAATTATGAATTTAAAATTCTTCTTAAACCATACAAAAGCCTGTGTGAAGTGTTGAGTTAAAAACAAATTGAAAAAAAAAACCATGAATCAAGAAGACATAAATATACTCAATCTTTTCCTTTTCATGGTCTAAGATGTTGAGTTGCAATTTTTAGGAAGTTTTTCCATAGACTAGACTTGTTTACAATTGACTAGCCCTAGGATAGTATTAAATTATTCCAACAATGCATACCTTTGGGGTTAATAAATAGCTACTTGGAAAAAAAAAAAAAAAAAGAAAGACCAAAAAAGTAAGCAAGAGCATATAAGAGTAGCTTTTCTCCTGGAAGATTCTTCAAGTTTTTCAAGGACATAGGTAAAAGAGAATTAATACAGAAATAATAGTTGAGATCCTAATATGTAAAAATAACAATTACGCTTACACTGTTTTTTTATAAATGTCTCTCCACAATCCATTTACATCAAGTATCATGAGCATCTGAAAAATATTTATCAAGCAACGACAAGGTCTGTTGTATTATATAAATATGTACTGTGTTACATATTTAAGAAAATAAATAAGCAAGCATTTTTGCAAGAATTTGTGACGGTTAAAATGTTCTCTAAATTCAGGGCTAGGGCTGTTTAACACATATTCGATAGGGCAGGTTAAAATGACTTTTCTGAAGAAACAACTCACAATACACATTTAACATCTCAGAAATGTCATATCAGCTGCTTAGAAGTTGAAGATGCTGGAGGTGTGCATAACTGCCTCTCATTTATAATTTGTCATTACTTTGCTTTGTAAAAATAATCAAAAGTTAAATTTGTTCATGCCTTCCCCCTGCCTCTTCAATTCCATGTGCCACTGCCATGTACAGTGTGTCCTTCTCCACTCCCACTCTCCAATTATCTGCCTGATTTAGAAATTATATCAGAGAAAATCAAGGGGAAAAAAAGTTGAGTTTCAAAACTACAGAGTGAGACAGTTCACTCAATAGGGATATTCAGGTGCTTTATTTATATAACATTTATAATCTCTACTGGCTCTTGTTGGTGTATAGTATTCTATAATCTTTACTGATTCAATATTTGAGGATTTTGAAAATGTATTATATTTTTTGTAACAAATACGCATTTTAAAGGTCTGTGGCTTCTGCTCAGAGTCTGTATATAGAAAGTAGCAGATGGAATTTTCCCCACAGATAACTGTGAAGAATGGCTCTCCTTATATAAAAATAACAGTGTGGATGAGATGTCCCCTCCTAGATATGCTTCTGCCATGTCTGGAGATAGAAAGCTCACAACCTGGTCTTTAATATGCCTGATTACTAGAAGTGCTAGCCAATATTCTATGTAAAATTTAGGAAGTGGGTGTTCTGTTTCATTAGTATGTGAGCATATGAGAGATTATATCCTCTGGTTAATTAATTATTCATTTGTGTATTCATTAAAGTGAAAAAAAATCCAGCAGTGCATTTTCCCTTCATATCAGTATTTCATTGACAAAGAATCCAGAGAAATGCAGAAAAGCAGGACACAAAATAACATCTGTTTCTAACAGCACTGATAAAGATTCTTTCAAAGGGAATTCTGAATTACATTTGAGGCATTTAGAGTTGATTCCTCTTTCTTGGAAAGCCTACTTTTGGGCAGCAATATGGAAGAATGATGAGAGATATGAACACTGGAAACACAATTCTTGGATTTGAATCACAGCTACAATTATTTATTTCACCTTGGGCAAGTCATATAACCTGTTAAACGTCATATTTCCTTGCCAATGAGATGAGGAATAATAAAGAAAAAATAATTATTGCAAGAATTAAATAAGAGAATATTCATAAATACTTAGAAAAATGCATTGCATATAGTCTATGATCAGTCAATAATCAGTTGCTGTTATTACTTCTAATAATAATTTTACTTCTAGCAGCATAACGAGTTTAGCTTCTAGGGAAGACTATTAGAACCAAAATATTTCTTTTTTCTCCAATTTAGCTATGATGTTTGGACTTGGGAATTTTCCATGGATCTGATTTATATTTAATCCCAAGTCATGCCTCAGGGCCCAATGTACCAGATGACATATCATCCCATGACTTTTATGGTTATAAGCTATATCCATTTAATTAAGATTAACACCTTTGAAGCATTATATATCAGGAAATATTGAGAAGTGATATGGAGGTTAACATTAATTTAACTGATTATTTACCTACTCAGACCTAGGATTACTTCTGTAGGCAAAGACATGAGATCCACTGCCAATAGTTATTCCTCTAGAAAGAGTGTCCCAGTCAAGCACACAATGGGTTAGCTGTCTGTGATGCATCAGTGTGGCTAGGATACGGGGTCAAGTTGTTTGGTCAAGCAAGCACTAGCTTGATTGTTATTTTGAGGGTATTCTGCGGATTTAAATCATTAGTCATTTGATTGCATTTATGACTGATTACATCTACAATCAACAGAAGAGTTTGCCTGGATCAATGAGAGAAGTCACCTCATCCAATCTGCTGAAGGCCTTAAAGGGAGAACTGATGATTTCAGCAATCAGAAAGTAGTCATTTCTATCTCTACTCCAGACAGACAGCCTCTCCTGGGTATTTATCATCACACTCAATGCAGCCTGTCCTACAGAATTTGGACTTGACAACCCTCACAGTCATGTGAGTCAATTCCTATAATAAATCTCTTAATATTTACACACCCACAACCACACACAAATGTGTGTGTGTGTGTGTGTGTGTGTGTATATATATATATATGTCTTGCCAGTTCTGTTTCTTTGGAGAATCCTAATACACAGTCCAATATAGTTTAGTGTAGTGGGTATGAATCTAAGGCCATAAACTAAAATGAGCAAAATATCTGATTTTACAGTATAGTTTCTATCTTGAAGCCCTAAAATAAGAGGGAAATAATAGTTAAATGTCAGTCCCCTTGGGGTCCCCATTTTAAGAGCTGTATTTCATATCTAGGAGATTATGTATGCCAACTCATTGCTGGAGGTGGGGGCTATTGAGTCATATGTTCACCCAGCCATATGCTGAGGCCATCATTATCTTTTCACATAGTACCTCAGAAATCACGGTTTTCTTTCAAAATGTTCCCAGGTATCTCTGCATCGTTGCTCAGGAATGGGTGCATCCTCCACTAATTCTGTCAAATGGCCTAGGACTAGATAATGATTTGGGTGCTGGAGATATAAAAGTCAGACTCATAGTTTTCTTTTCTATTTTTAAATTTTCAATCTATTACCTTCTTTTTTGGAAGGCTCTGATACCAGATTAATTTTTTTTTTTTTTTTTTTTTTTAAGTGTGAAGGGAGAAAAGAGAAACCACCACCAGGTGGGGAGAAAAAAGTTAATATTTCAAACATTGGACTTCCACAGAAATAAGGCACTATAGCTCCCACCCAGTATTCCCAAACCCTCCCTCTCTCTGTCTTTGGGGTTGGGCCTTAGAGGTCCACTCCACTTGTAGAGTAATACCTGGAGGGGTTCTGTGTATGAGGAGCCCCTTTTTGTAATCCACTAGTTTAGAGCCCATGTTCTCTCCACAGCAGCACAAAGTCTCTGCTCATGCACAAGCTCTAAATGGAGAAGAGAGGCAGGTAGAGAGGGACTTAAATGTCCAAGATGCAGACGGTGAAATTTTCATTGGAAAAGCTTAAAATGTGCTGAATATTTTGTAAGGAATTATTGATTTGCTGGGTCATTTGTTTTGGTTTTACAAAGAAGAACAGTTGAAAACAAAATTAAAGCAAAACAGCAAAACAAAAAAGCAGATCCCTTTCTAGTCCTAACTAGTACCAAGTTTGCCCAAAAATATGTAGACTGGCTGTGGAGGGGAATTCAACAAGACAAGGAAACTTCTCCTCTTAAGTGTCTGCTTATATAAGGTGGTCTCATATAAAGCTGAATCTACAATAGTGATCTGGAATAGAATATTAGTGACAGATCCTAGGGAAATTTTTGCTGTTCTTCTCTAATCATTTAAATCATTCCTAAAGAATCATATTTAGTTTCAGATGTGGAAACTTGATGAACATTCTGATGGCCCCAGGTATCAGAAAGATCCTTGAGGCAAGTAATTTACAAGAGAATAGGAAGGGACTTAGAGAGCTTTAAGTCTTGTTTCAACCTACTCACCTTCATGTTTGTTTGTTTATTGTAAAGGCTGAGTCTTTGGATGACATGATGGAAAGAGTAGATTTACAATCTACCCACCATCCCACAACACACATCCCAAATAAAGCTGCCGATGCGTATCCACCATTTCTTATACATCAGATGAGAGCTCAGATGTCATTCACTTACGTCACATATAGAACTTCCAGTCCCCGTTCTCCTCCAAGTTGAAAATATAACCTTAAACCGCTGGAACTCATCTTCCCCATGTCCACTGAAACCATACATCATTATTAGGTTAGACTGGTTTCACTGGCTGAATTTCCACTTGCCAATTCCCAGTCTTGATTTTTATCCTACAACTTAGGTTATTTACAGTATTGTTCAACAGGCCTTGGGCTCTGGTTCTAAGTGGAAAGTCTGAATTATTTGGGTAGAATATACTTTCAGTATTTCACTCTCTGATCAAATAAAGGAATTAAGTATATAAATTCATTGGTTTATTCCTATCCATCCCTTACCCTCTGTACTACTCTTTTTGAACTATTTCAGGAAAGAGAGGTTTAATAAAATATGAAAAGGGAACCCAAAGTGCATCCATATTCTAGGCTATGACATTTGCTGTTCTAAAGAGTGCTATATCATTAGCTGGGAGTGGTTCTATGCATTCCTGTTAAATCTTCACATGGAAAAATAAAATGTAATGTTTATTTTCTTTCTTTTGCAAACAAATCTACCTTATTTATATCCCTTCTTGAAACAGTTGAGCAAATCTTACAGAAACTTTGTTGAGTGGTTTCCTTCTCTTGAAATAAATTCAGCAACTACAGTTAAGGCAAGAATCCAGTCAAAATGGAACTAGAGGTGATTCAGAGGTGTGTTTTGACAGCTTGGCTATGGTAGTAATTGAGCTTAAGCTTTTATGAAGTCAGGATCTCTCCTGAGAATTACATCATTCACAAGTTTGATTTTCCTTTTGTTCCAGTCATCAAGGAGGAATTTCTGGTTGTAGCAAAAGACCACTCTCCTTCTAAACAGAAAAGAACAAAGCAAGCAAAATTATTCACTATACTTATTTGTTAAATAATATCTCATAATTTAGACTGTTGATAAACAGAAATGGCAATGTGTGTTTCTTCATATGTACTTTGATGAAAGACATAAGCTCAGAACTAGTATAGAAAACAATCAAGATGACCATGAATAGCCAAAATAAAAACTTTCACTTTTATAAAACAATCATCTACATATAGTATTTTAAATGTCTTCAAAAGAAATTAAGGAACTTTCAATTGCATTCAGGAAGTGGAAAGATGAAATATAAACACTTCCAATCCAGAATACATATATAAAGAACCAGAATATCTAAAGAACTCTCAAAACTCTATAATAAGACCAAAAAATTAAAAAACAAAGCAGACACCAAAGAAGAGATATAAATGACAAATAAACACATGAAAGAACACTCAACACTACAAGCCATTTGAAAAAGGCAAATGAGATAATACTATTGAATTATTAGAATTGCTCTAACAAAAAATATCAGATGATAACAAAAGCAGTCAAGGATGCAGAGCAACTGAGAGCTCATACATTGCTGGTGGGATTGTAAATTAGTACAGTTTACTGATTGGACGATGGAAAACAGTTTGTCCATTTCCTATAAAGACAAATGCATACTTACCATAGAACACAGTAACCCCTAGGTAATTGCCCTAGGGAAATGAAAACATATGTCTAGAAAAACAACCTGTAGGCAAATATGTATAGCAGCTTCTTAATCACCAAAAGCTGTAAATAACTCAAATGTCCTTCAACTGGTAAATGGAGTAACGAATTGTAGTACATCCAGTACAATGGAATACTGCAGGACAATAAAAAGGAATAAACTACTGGTACATGCAACAACATGAGTGACTTTCAAAAGTCTTAGGCTAAATGAAAGCTATGCAAGAAGGCTATATACTGTACAATTCCTTTTATTTGACACTTGGAAAAAATAAAAACTATGGGTACAGAAATCAGATCAATGCTTTTTCATGGCTAGGGAGGGAGAGGAGGTAACTGACTTGCAAAGGGGCACGGGGAAACTATGTGGGATGATGAGAATATTCTATATGCTTTATAAACTACATAGAACTAGTGTACCTTTTGTGGAAAATTTTAGGATAGATTTTTACTCTATGTAAAATACACCTCAATTTAAAAAACAAACCAATAAAGGAGGGGTGAGTGGAGAAATAACCCTTTTTATCTGCACAAGGTAAGAGGAATCTAACATTTAATAAATGGGATGATTTTGCTAAGAAAACTACTGGCAGTAAACTAACTTGTCTAAGAACTGAGTAATTGCAAATTGGTACTTGAGTCCTGCTATGCAGTTTATTCTGGATTTCTTTCTTATCCTGTGAACTCCATAGGAGTTTGGTATTAATGATGTCAGTTGTCAGAATATTAAGAAACATGATTGAGAATAAGATTCTTCAATTTTTAGAGTACAGTAAGAAAATAAGCCCCCAGGCTGGGGGATGGGGAGGGCCAAATGAGGATGATACAGAACTACCCAGTTGACAGAAAAATGAATCACATCATAATTTAATTTTGAGCATCAAATACTGGTGAAGTAACAATGCAAATTTAATGGGAAAGTAAGTTATATCTAGTAAAATCAAGTTTAATGTAACTTATTCTTAGAGCATGGTTACTCTGAAGCTTTATAGGTACACCATGGAAATGAAAATGAGCTCTTTTAGAGATTTGAACCAATTTCTAAGATTTTGTGTTTTCAGATTCAAAGGAAAATTGATTCAATTAAACCGACAGATTGATAGAAACAAATAGACATTATGTGATAAGCTGACATGTATTTAAAATTAAGAGCAGCTACATAGTTCATTTTTTATTTTAATTTTTCTTTTGGTTTGACCAATGAGAGAACTCCAAAAGTCTTGGCAGCACCTACTTTGGGATCATATATGATCCCACTATGGGCATCATTCACTCCAGTCATGCATCTTTCCTTCTGATAGAATACGAAAGCATTAAGCAAGTTTGGGGCAGTTTCTTACATTGTTTTAAATGTTTACATTCATCATTATTCAAATATGCAAATATAAAGAAGTCAGTGTGTTCGAAACATTTGCCTTTGTTCTTTTGTAGCATGCATACATTTTCTTCAGCATGAAGCATATTTTACCTTGAAACATATGTTTCAAAGACTAAGGGGTGGGTTAATGCATATACTTTCATTATGTTCTATTAAAACCTTAACATTAAGCTCAAAAATCTGCAAAACACTTGTATGTTACTTTATTTGCTCTACCAGGCATTTATCCTTATTAAAGTAAGAAAGAAGAATGCATCACATATTTTAAAATTAGAAGCATTGTAAGTTGGCATACTGCAAATGCCCGATGATTGAAGTGTACATACTTGAAATCACTTCTGTAACAATCAAAATTCTCAATTATGCTTTTGGTTCCACATGAAGATATAATTATATTAAAACCTATTTCTTCCCTTTTGGACTTTATTTGCCTATAAAATCACAGGTACTTTAGATAATATTTTGTTGTTTGGATTATTAAATTCTACTGACTAAAAATTATTCATAAAAGCCATATTAAATAAAAAGAACTTTTAGAAGTTAGCCCTGGAGATGTAGTAAATTTTCAGACCTTTCCTAGTCGGCCTTAAAATAGAAAATCTATTTGCCTTTTAAATAAAAAATAAGTGGAAAAATGGAATTCAGACTCCAATGGAAACATGCTTTCTTTGAAGAAAATGTATTGATTTTGTTATGATCTTATGATCAAATCAAGTTGTAATTAGGTATTTGCCAAACAACCTTCATAAGGGGATATTGCAGGCCTGGGCATCACAGAGACCATAAATTTCTTAACCATCTTCAGACCTACAGTTACCACCTGCTTCTGAATTGGTAAACCCTGAAGACTTGAATATAGAGCTGAAGTTCTGGTTTTCATGGGTAGTCTTATTACCAACATAAGTTTTCACATTTGATTTTCATCTTGCACTGACTGCATTAGTTGGTACAGCAGGATAACCCAAGAGATTGGCCCTCTTTCAAATGATTTTATAGATTGCTTACTTAGTGAAACTCTATCCCATATTCCCAATTTCCTTTCAGGGCAAACACACTCAGGTAATTCAGTCAGTCCAGATAAATGCCTCCTTTCTCACATGTCTGCTTAGTGTATACTTGGTTTTGAAGATGACGCACTAAGTCATTTTGCTCCTTGGTTAATGAAAATTTCCCTACTTTGGGGGATTCTTTTGAGAGTCCAATGGAGAAAACTTTAATAACACTGTAGTACAAACTATAAAGGACTAAAATTTCCAAGGCATCCTAACTCTCTGTCATTTTTTTTTAATGTAAAGCTCTTTGGCCATGGCCCCACATCTGTGATAAGACATCTAGACACTATAAGCAGGGCAGACAAGCTCTGGAATTCAGGACCCTGTCAGAGGGCCTTGCTTTGGAATTTATGCTCCCCAGAGTTAGATTCATTTACAATTTCCCTACACATGGCTCTTCTGCCCCTTTTATTTGAACCTATAATTAGGTTGTTAAATACATGTCCCAGAGACTTAAAGCTTTGGTCTGTCCATGTGCCAGTTGAGACCTGAATCTCAGCAGAGTTGTAATACCTACTCTCCAGTTCATTGGACTCACTCAGGATAAGGACATTCTTTAGTCCGCAGGGGAAATAGATGCAGATTGCACTCCAAGGCAATTGCTTTGTTTTGATCTATAACTCCAAAAACCTTGTGAATTATTTCCTTGGTAATCTAGAGAAATCAATGACCTTCAGGAACATCAAACGCCCTTAGCTTAGATTTACACCAGTCCTGAATAGATTGTTCTGCCTTTGTTTTCCTAAACATCATCTAAGTTCTCACTTGGCCTATTAAAAGAAATGGGAGGCACCCCTATGCCATGTTATCTCATCAGCAATGGAAGAGAAATTATCTCATTTTGAGGAGAGAGACTGAAGGAGGAGGGGAAAAGGAAGGAAGGGAGAGGGAGAGAAGAAGGAAAAGAGCCATGCTTTTGTTTTAAACACTTTTTATCTGCTGATGAAATATGTCATTATAATATTGAATTGGAGATGGAAATCTCAAATTCTTATGGGGAGGGAAGAAGGATATCACCTATGAGATTTAAAAATGCTTCTTAGAAGATTTTTATCTCTCTCCCTGTAGCTCTCCATTTAGCTCTCATTGAGGAATATAGATAAAGAAAATAAGCTCATTGAGAGAAGGATCCACACCAAACCTCTTTCAAAAGTCTACATTCTTTAGCATAGCATCTTTAAGATAAAAATGTGCTGAACAAATGTTCTAAATGGGAGATTATTTTCTAATTTTATTTTTTTAAATGAACAATATTGATGAAAATCTGAAAATTTCACGTACTTTAGCCACTAAACTGGTAGCACAACTGGCTCGTATGCAGTCCCAAGAGGAGAAAGGCTTCAAAGAAATTAGACATGAAAGAAAATATCATCTATGATTTATAACTCCAGAGAACCAGTGTTTGTACAATACTTAAGACCTCAAGCCCTGGGATTCACAAGCTTTGTTTTTAATTTCACCTCAACCATTAGCTAGCTGTCTGAGAAAGGGCAAGTTCATTAGCTTCCCCAAATCTCAGTTTCCTCACCTGTTAAATGAAATATTTGTAGTTCTTACCCCCATAGAAAATTAAAGGAGATGATGTAAGTAAAGAACTTAGAACAAAGATTGACATAAATATATTAGTTTTCCTTTTTTCTTTTTAGTCAATGTGGCACTAGAATTATACTTCAGCAAATTATTACTGTGCATTTTTTCAAGTGTACATGCCATTTGTTAAATTGATCTTAGACAGAATTTCTAATGTACATATTAAATATCATTAACAGTAACCCAGTGAACAGCATGGAATGAAAGATTGTTGATAAATAACCATGAACTATGAGAAAGGCAAAAATGAAACAGATGGGCAATTATTTTGTTGAGTCATTACCTATTTTGATAGGAGATCTCTAGCTTAGAAAACTGGCACTACACACACCCATTTGTTGTGAGTCAGTCAATGCTTATTGCGTTTGCAAAAGGTGCAGAACATTTTCTCTAGACAGAATGAGAGATAAAACATGTGAAAGGCACCAATCCTTGAAAAACCGTTTATCATCACTTGGGAAAGATAATATAGAAATTTTTGATTTTCCAGGCTGACTATTCAACCCAGCTTCAAAATCCCTTCGATGAGAATGCACGCATCATTTCTCAGACAGATGTAAACAGCGAGCAATACAGAAGAGTAATTGACAGCAGGCTCTTGATATTAAATGCCTGGACTTAAATCCTGGGTCTGTAATTTCCTATGACTTTGTTGTCTGTTTCCATATCTGTTAAATGGGGATAAAAATAATATTCCTCTAATAGCTTTGCTAAAAGGATTAAGAGACAATTTTGTTAAGGGTTAGCAGAGTGTTGCCTGGCATATAACAAGTACCCAATAAATACTGGCTATTGTAATTGAGCTGACTTATCCCAAAAAGGTTTCTATTTTATCTTCGGCTGAGCTTCCTGTGTAATTGAAAGAGTGCTTCTAATTTCTGCTAGGCTAGATTAAATAAAGATCCAGTTTTTGTCAATAGTGTGAGTAATTAAACAGACCAGATAAGAGTATCAATAAGCACTTGAAAGAAGATTTGATATGGATCGATTTAGGGATATCTAATCTGAAAGGTAGGTAAATGAGTACACATGTGCCTTCTTAGTTTGGAAGAGTAATCTTCAGATGCTTGGTCACTTTTTCAGTCAACTCTGGTAAACTCAAATTAAAAGAACTTCCTACAGGCTGTTGCACCTCCTCCCTTGTACTAGTCTGTGTTATTTGGTTGCAGTTTGGAATGCACCAAGTTCATTTGCAAGTCAATCTTTTGGGAATGCAACAGGCATTTTTCAACAGGAACAATGTTGCCAATGGTAGTTTTCAGACCAACCTAGTAGATTCAAACTTTAACTGAAGAATACCATTACGTCAGCAATATTTACCTCCTTTTGCAACACACAGTTTGCTTTCCTATTTAGCCTGGCAGACACAAATACACCTGTGTACAGGAGTGCCTCATTTAGAAGAACAAGAACGTCACAATGGTTATTCCAGGATGCCAATCGATTGCTTCTCAACTACCCCTCTTGGCATAAGCGAATTTGCCTCATTACTCTATATTTACAAAAGGGGTCTTTTGAGTAATGTAAGTTCATAGTTGGTTGAGAATTTCTATTTCTTCTGATTCCCATCAGATATGAACCGAACTTCTCCTTCTGCCTCTCCCATTTTCTAAGTCTCTTGGACAGAATTAGAGGCAAAGGCAAAGGCAAAGGCAAAGGTATATTCTGCAAAGGAGTTTGATGGGTTCTTCTGCAAAGAGTAGGGCCCCAGGCCAATGGCAACGTCCCTGTGAATGCCCTCTCCTGGCTCTCCTGGCTCCCAAAGGCTGTTAAAATGTTACCTACTATTTCTGCATCTGCCAGTGGAATTTGTCTTATCAGTCACCTCTCCAGATACAGCACTACTCTCCTTCCCATTCAAATCACTTTCTCCACCACTCAGAAAATATCACATTTTCAAAATTCCATCTGAATGGGGGATTAATGTCATCACTGTTTTCTATACGGATATAAACATTTCCAAGATACCAGTTAACAATTAAATAAAAGAAAATGAACCCCAATTTTTAAAACTCTATCCCCATTTCAAAGCTGAAAATTCTCTTACCATTTTTTAGTGTTCAATTATTACTTTGCAAACACACATATGGCAAAAATAATGCACACCTTTTGTAACACTGTGCTTTTGTTCAATGCTGCATTTCATGAAGCATTAAATATCAACATTCAAGCACTCTGGCACTAAACAATACCAAGTTATCACCTGTCATTACTGTGTCATAGAGATTCACCCTTAAAAATATCTCACACAAAAGTGAAGGAGACATATGCAGACATCTTTGTCATTTAGACATCAACTCATTGTACATAGCTGGTTCCTAGCTGCTGTGCTCATTATAAAATGATTTCCCAAATTTAGGAAGTCTAAAATTCTCCAACTAAATGATAAATATCTGAGGATGCCCTAGATTTCCTTAGCTTCTCTATGTAGAGCCCTATGATCTAATGAATTTCTCTTACCTTTCTTCTTTGAGAGGTTTGTTTTTGCATTTTGGCTTCATATTGTTTATTGGCAAAAAAATAAAAAGAAAGTGGCTCAGTGCCAATCTTGCAATGCATGACTCAATACATGCTCCCTTTTACAAACTAAGTAATCAATGTGGCTGCATAGTTTCACCTTGACTTGCCAGGTTCAACAGAAATAATGTACGTAAAAATGATATTACACAGTAGAACTGATTCTGTCATTTCGGCAGCAACTATTAATGCCCTGGAAAAGGTGAGGCAATTGTTGTCTTTGCTTATTCCTTGGCTTTCTTATCCCCTATCCAAAACTGGCCAAGTTATGGGACAAGTAGTGCTGGCTATCCCCATTCAGCATTTTCTCTTTCTGCACAGTTAATCGTTTTCATTTGTGCTCACAGAGTTTTGCCTTCATAATTCTAAGTGGGAAGATAAGCAATTAGAGCGTCATCTAGAAGAGGGCTTTCTTAAAATACTCTTCTTTCTATCCATTTCTCTTCAATTTGTCTTTCCTCTCTTGTTCCAGATTATAGTACAGCCTTGTTCTCTTGTGTTTAAATAAAACACAACAAAACAGACAAAATGGATCAGGCATATCACATTTGTCCTGACCCTGCTTGCACCCACGAGTTTCCTATGGCATGGTATGTGTGGGAGAGTGGAGAAGGAAGAGGGGAGGTTTGGAGAGATGGAGGTGGAGAGAAGGAAGTGATAAAGGGATGTTAAAAGGAGATTTTGGAGACCTGAAGTCCTGGTGGAACTAAATCCTGGTGGAGTAGGTTTTCGTGTGAGGTATAAAGAAAAGTCCTGAGTTTTCTCCCAGTTCGGTGCAGAGCAAGAAGAAATGCTGCCCTTAAAGCCAAGTCACATTTGGTTTAGAGTCAGAAACTTAGGTCCCACATCTTGCCTTTTATTTTATTTATTTATTTATTTATTTATTTATTGAAACAAACATAAATAGCATCTTATCCTACCACTAATAACTTAAATTGTTTTTAAAACTTTTTAACTAATAATTAAAGAGCATTGTTAAAATATTACTACTAAACAAGTATTTTGCCCTAACAAATCCTATTATTATCTTTATATCATTTATATATGAACATTTATATATGAACTCCTGAATGATATTATGCATGTTTGCTTCGTAAGTTCACAACTTTTACCATACACTTAATTGTTCATGTACGTTCCTATATAAATGTATGTTCATATATATCTTGCCCTTTAAATGCTTCTGCCAGTTGCGTTACCTTCCTCTTTAGGACACTACTGTCTCCAAGAACCCAAAGTTAAGCTCAATTATCTCAACATAGAATCGATGACTAAATTTTGCTAATATTCTCTCCCCCTGCCCATTCCTGCCATGATTTAGAAAAGGCTTTTCAAATAGTCAAGTGATCTATGAGCAGAGCCTCCACTCGAGCCTAAACTAATCTCTTTTCCTTTCTTTTCTCAGCACAAAATGAATCTTTCTAAAAACAATCTTAGATGACACTCCCCTGGTCAAATACTCTGAGGACAGGAAAACGTGGCTGCCCCTCCTTAAGATTTTGACGTGTAGTATCATTTGCTTGTCAACCCAAGATTCTAAGATATTATCTATCCTTTTAAGCATTTAATTAGCTGTTCTGTATTAGTGATATGCTACTAAAATACTGAACATTTTACCCAAATGGATGAGGTTCAAGATGCTTCCAGACCACGTTGATTTGCCAATGGAACAATGTCTTCCAATGACAAGAAAGCATGCTTTTCTATTTGTGGGGTGAAAGTCTGTTCCCCTGGAATGCCCATGTAATCCTTCACACAACAACTAGCCAGTCAAGTTGCATTAATGTCCTTTCTTACCTATTTTCAACAATAACAATACAGTATGCATTCCAACGGCTCCTTCTCCCTCTGAATTTCCCTCTTAGGTAGTGGTTCCCAAAATGTCGTCCTGAGAGAGCAGGAGAGTATCATGTTGGAACTTGTGAAAAATGCAAATTCTCAGGTCCCAATGCAGATCTAGAATCAGAAACTCTGGTGGTGGGACCTGCTTGTCTGTATTTCATCAATCATCCAGGTGATTCTGACATATGTGAAAGTTTGAGAAGCAATGTTCTAATACATATCCATTCTGAGCTCAGTTTTCAAAGGGAAGTGAGAGACTGTGTAGAGAAAATATAGTATTCATTTTTAGGTCACATCTTTTATAGAAAAAGGATGAGAATGCATTATGGTCTTGAACCTCTATTGATAAGTAGAGATCTTATCTAAAATTTAAAAAAAACAATAAACCCCATTAGATCTAGACTTTCAAATGAATGAATAAATCTAATAATGCAATATCACAGTTCTCTTCCAAACACAGTCTGAAGAGCTGTACACCCAGGAGACTTGAATCTCTGGGCTGTCAATGTGCCAGCTGGGCCCTGAACCCCAGCAGAGTTGCAACATCTACTCTCCAGGTAGTTGGCCTTACCCAGGTCAGCTAACAAGGAGGTGAGGATGGTCAACCACCACACCAGGGAACTGAAAGTATCACAACTGCAAGCAGGAGAATCCCATCCATCAGCCATATGGGATCTAAGCTCCCCCTCAATTGAGAGGGGGAGCATCACCATCCCAGGGTGCTCAGGATGGAGGAATAATACATGGACTAGAGTGAACTTAGTGGTATTCTACTACAGAATTATTGTGACTCTAGCAATGGAAGAAATTGTATCATTTATGTGGAGGCAGTGACCATGGGAGTTGCTGAAGGCAGGGAGAGAGAAAAAGAGATATGATATGGGGACATTTTTGGGACTTGGAGTTCTCCTGAATGATATTGCAGGGACAGAAGCAGGACATTATATTTCCTAAGCCACAACCCACTGAACGGAATAGATATTCCATGCTGTGTAGCAGTGCTCCAAAATGTATTCATCAAATGCAATGAATGTACCACACTAATGAAAGAAGTTGCTGATATGCGAAGAGTGGGAGGTGTGGGGAGAGGGGTATATGGGAACCTCTTATATTTTTTAATGTAACATTTTCTGTGATCTATGTATCTTTAAAAAAATAAATTGGTGAAAAGAGAAAAAGAAAAACAAGTCAAGACTTAGATAAGAAGAAGCATTTTTGATAAAGACTATTATAATAGGTATAATACACAGAACTCAGGAATTGCAAAATTAAACAGAAAGGGGATTTTCTTTTATAAGAATAGGTAAGCAGTAAATAAAGGGAAGTTGGACAAACGAGGGGATATAAGCATATTGCATGATTAGTGTGGCTTGAACGATTTGGGGGATAAACTGATCAGGGGGCTTGTTCTGCATTTTAGTGCTTCCATAGATTTGGGGGCAAGCCAAGCTCAAGGGCCCATGGGGAGGAGAGAAGCCTGACTAAAGTTTGATTGAGACAAAATACAGGGTAAGAAATGGGCAATTGGAACATTCCATCAACGTCCATGAATTCATTCACTCCTCAAATCAGCCTTAAGAGTACGAATAGCCTCCCATTTTACAGATGATTAAAGCCAAGGTCCAGAGAGTTTAAGTCAGCTACCCAAACCCACAAAGCTAGTTGGGTCAAAGCAGCGAGGAGAACCAGGCAGTCTAGTTCTAGAGTCCATACTTTTAACCATTGTTCTGTGGTACATATTAAATAAACATCACCTTATCCTTCTTAAAGATCATACAAAGAATTTTGAACATTTACATAGAATTAAAAGATTCTACCCCATTGCATTTTATTTCATCTTTATTTAGTTACAGTTTATAATAGATAAATTGAGGCTTAGTAAGGATATATGGCCTTCCCAATTCCATATAATTATTAGAATATTTGAGTGTTATTTGTTTTTGAATGGAATATACTTTTCCTTATATGTTTTTTAAACTTTTCAACACACATTCAATGAAAAGAAGGTTACTATTTATTTAAAATAATAGAAGAGTTTAGATTTTACTCCATACAATCCAAATTTTAAATTTAAAAATCAATATTTTGGGACTGGTTTACTTATCAGCATTTTATCTTCTAAGGTTACCATACAAAATTGTCCTCTCTAATATATTTAACATAATTTAGTGTTTGTAAAAACGCTAATATCTAGCATATTAGAAATAAATTGTAAATTGAATTATTACACAGATTTAAAGTGCAATCTTTGTTAGCTACATTTGTTAGCACAAATTACTTTGCAGTGTATCAAATACAAATCTGATGCAAATTTACATAAGCAAACACTTTGGTAGATTGTCTGGACCAGTAATCTAGAATTTAATTATTTGATATTTGAAAAAAGTTGTACATAGAAACAAGTTTTCTTATTTAGTAAAATTAGAGTGTGGTTAAAAAATATTTCACCTCTCCATCGACCCAACCTCTTTTAACACTATCTTAAAACCATTGGCTTTTCTTTCCCCAGGTCGAGTGCAGACTTTTGAAAACACAATTCAGTAATTTAGAATTGCTGTGGAGGTAAACTGCTTCTCATGGATTCAATCACCATTTGATTTAACGTTGACGGTTTAATCATATTATAAATTTCTGCAACAGGCCTGCATAATTGCCTTCTTACCAAGAAAGGGTAAACAGCTTACCTTGCAACTCCAGTTCCTTATGAAACCCATTACATTCCTGAAAACATCAAAAAATCTGTCAGCACTTCCATTATCAACCTTCATTTTCTAGAGTTGATAGCTGGCTATAAAATTTTACTCTGGACTTAAAATTGGCATTTAACATTTTGACCATGGAATAAACATGGTCATGCCCTGGGAGGTAAGGCAGAATTCTTTTTCCACGCCATTAAAGTTAGGTAAATCGTTAATCCGAGAATATATCAACTCCTAATAATGATGGTCATTTACTTTGGGCCTATTTCCCACCATACACATGATAGAAACTATTTTCAAAGTCTATAACCAGTCCAACAAAGAAGATGGTATTATCCTCAGTTTGCAGGTGAGGAAACTGATGCTCAAGAAAAGAGGAGTTGTTTTCCAAACTCACATGGTTGATTAGTAGCTCATGTAAAAGTCCAGAGTAACAGGGAGTCTCTAACCAAGGAATTGCCGATTAACCTCACCAATGCAGATGGGTGTGAAAAGGTGGGACGAAAGCTAAGAGCAGAAGGGGATCTTTACAATTCAACAGTCAACCTAGTTCACCTCAATTGCCAGAGGCGACTGTCTCATTTCATAGCCAATTATAGCTTGTGTGGGTACTTTTGCTGCCAATCTTGAAGGGAAAATTTTTACTAATAAGTCAGGATTAGAGAGAGAGATTCCACTCATTTGACAACTTGCCTATGTTTCCATAACAAACAACAATTTGATTAGAGAAAATGAGATTTGGAAATAATTACTTTGATACAAAAATAAGAACTAATTGGTGTAGGTGTTTTATTTTTAGAAAGTTAACAATAGTTGTAGTTCACTAACTTAAATGAGTCAAACCCACCCCCCACCAACACACACACGTGATTTCTTTATGGCTTTTTCAGCAAAAAGAAAAGCCCTGAAAAGACTTATACACAGAAAATTTAAGCACCTGCTATCTAGACTAATATGACAGGTCACATGACTCAGCATGTTGGAAATTCATTTTAACTTACAAATATGTCTCAAGTCATTCCATGAGTAAGTGCTGAATAGTATTGATGGATATGCTAATTCTGTGGCATCTTAACTTTCGGGGTGAATGCAAATTTGAGAGAGAAAGGGAAAGTGTATTCCCCTTTTAAAAGGAAGAAGGGTGATAGTTGATTGAAAACTTGGATTCTGTTTATTAATTTTTTACATTTCCAACTAGGGCTATTAACATGATCAACAGCAAATATTTATTAAGTTCCAAATGGGTGAATAATACTGAAAAGCTGTCTCAGAGCAAAGTTAAAGCAAAGCCAAATCCCTTCAGTGCACCCCACTTGGCCATAGCCCATCAATATGATATTTCACCCAGTCTTGATTGATTTTGATGTGATCGCATAGAATGACAATACAGGAATCAGAATTGAAAATTAAATAGCAAGAATAGCCAAATTGTCCAGAGCCAAGTCCTTTAAATCATCTACATTTGACTTTGGATGCAGGGTCTACCATGTTTTCAATCCATCTTAGAGGTAACAGATATTTCATCAGCATAGATACAGGAATAACTAATTCTCAATTATATTGAAACAGCTTATCTGGGGGAAATCTGATTTTACAATATTTGGTTGAAAGGATGGTTTAAACTCCTGATGGCTCTCTAGATTATATTGGTATAAACACCATTGGCTTTCATTCCTATAAACTGTCCACAATTCAGTAGTGGCTTAAAGGGAATATGTGTAAAACAAAACTTATAATAGTTATTTTCAAACCCCCAAACTAGATGATCTTTACTTATCTCAGGGAAGGTGAGTCTCAAAAGCTTAGGACATTTTTAAGAAAGACAGTCATCACTGAAAGAAGTAATGCTGTAGTAGACACATAATCAGGAAGGCAAACCTGGTTCCTCTGGCCACACTGCAACTGGGAAGTTAGTTCCTTAGTAAGGAGGGTGATTCTCATGGCAGCAGACAAAGCCGACTTTGAATTTATATTCTTCTTTTTTTTCTTAATAAGACATGCTCAAAAAGTTTGAATGATTAACCACCTGTCTCTGGCATATTTTTCGTTGTACCATGATAGGTCTTTGATAATTTTCCAAACCCTTTGAACCATCAGTCTCAGGGAAAATGGGTTGATTAGGAAGTCCCAAGCTGCTGGATAAAAACTGCCTCTGATCCTGGAATCCATGTCAGGACAACTTGTCTCTTGCCATTTGGCTTGTCAGAGTCTGACCCTAACTGCTGCTTTGCATGTTTTATCAATTGTCTCACTCACAATTTGGCTTTGACTACTGAACACTCATCCCTGAACTTTAGTTGTTTTGTCACCACATGAACTGCTAAATAGTAGAGAACTGCCTAATGCAAACCGAAGAGCAAAACTTCAGGACAAGTACATGTGCGTTTCTGCTTCTGAACTGCTTCATACTGTTAATCTTGACAAGGCCTTGGTTGGCCACCTGAGATTCAGAACTTGAAGGTCTAATTCTTGCACGAGATCTCAGGCAGGAGGACTAGAAATAAGTATGGCTTCAAAGAGACTCAGAGAACTGGCAATAACCCATCTTGGTGACTCCAAGCTGCCCTTCTGTTAAAGGAGGCTGAGTAGATGCTGAGGTAGAATGCAAAAATATTTAATATGGCAGAGTCTGACTAGTTGCTCACCATGTCCGTTTCTTCTTTCTGTGCACAAAATCAGCCTGCATTTCTCCAGTTCCTTTGCAGGTAGGGGTTGCCATATGACTGAGTTCTAGCCAACAAAACCTAAACTGACATGATTTGGCCCCTCTGATGCATAAAATACTCCTATGCAAAATTATCCATACCCTTTCCCCATGTCACAAACTTTACACAAAAGATCATGGGAAATTGGGAGAAACAAAAGCAAAAAGACTCAGGATGGAAGGAACTTGGACTCCTGAATTATCATTTGGAGGAGAGCTTTTAGTCACTCAGGAAAATCTATTGTGAACTTCGTTTGAATGAGAAATAAAATACTATAGTATAAAATCACCCAGGTTTTGGATTCATGTCTTTAAACTATTATTACCTAAAATAATGTACCTATTTGTATGTTGAGATAAGGTGCTCCCAAAATGAAGCCCAAATTATGTGGCATTGGTTTAATTCAACAAGCAGGTGACAAGTACACCTATAATAGATGCTTGAAAAATGGACACCCATGTGATATATCAGAAAGCTATCTGGTAAATCTGTTACCTGTTTTACTTGGAAGGCAAACTGAGTAACTCCTGAGCTCATACGTAAGGAGGAGTGGCTGGAATGAGTCAAGGTGTTGGCTTTCACTTTCGGTTTTTTTCAAAATATTGCAAGAATGACATAAATTTAGGGAAGGATTAGGTATTTTGCAAATAGAAATGAAAAGGAATAGGCAGAATCCAGAATCTGGGCCCTCAAAATTTGAAAAATCTGACTTTTAATAGGCCCATGAAGAGAAAGAGATACAATTTTAAAAGCTTTGAGAGGGACAGACCTATAGACCAATGGAAAAGAATTGGAAACACAGAAATAAACCTGCACATCTATAGCAAGTTGATTTTTGAAAAGGGTGCCAAGTTATTTCAATGGGGAAAGAAAGTTTCTCTAACAAATGGTGCTGGGAAAATTGGATATCCACATGTGAAAGTATGAAATTGAACACCAAGCAGTTATTATATATTTATTATATTTTTAAAATTATTATTTATTATATTAAAAAGATAACTCCAAATGCATCAATGACTTAAATGTAAGAAATAAAATTATAAAACTCTTAGAAGAAAACATAGGGCAATATATTCAGAACCTTATATTAGGCAGTGGATTCTTAGACTTTATACCAAAAGCATGAGCAGCAACAGAAAAAAAAAAAGGTAAATTGGACTTCATCAAAATTAAAAACATTTGTGCTTCAAAAGACATTATCAAGAAAGTGAAAATACAACCTACAAAATGAGAGAAAATGTTTGGAAACCATATGTCTGAGAAAGGTTTAATTTCCAGAATATATAAAGAAATCCTATAAATCAACAATAAAAAACCAAAGGACCCAATTAAAAAATGGTCAAAAATGGTTACATAAGTGAATATCCTTATTCTTAGGATATACACATGGAATTATTGTGTGTTCAAGGAGCATGATGTATACAACCTACTCTAAAATGCTTAAAGATAAATATTTTCTTAGAGAGATGATAGCTAGCTAGTTAGCTAGATAAATACATAGATGTATAATTATAACTGTATGCAAAATGTGACAAAATGCTAAAAGTTGGAGGATCTAGTATTTAGGTGGAGTATGTTGGAGTTCTCTGTATGAGTTTTATAGTATTTTTGCAACTGTTTTGTAAGTTTGAAATTATTTCAAAATAAAAACTTAAAAAAAGAAAGCTTTGAGAGACAATCAGATAAAACTTCTCAATTGAAAAAAAATGACAGCATGTGGCAAAAAATAAGATGAAGGGGTAAATTTCTCAAATATTGTTTTAGATAATAGCTAATTTAGTATTACGTTGAGAGAAAGCAGGGTTTGAGGCAGAGTAGCAAATAAAATTGGCTGAAGAATTAAGTTTAGGAAAGGAATTTTTAGTTTGCTTATTGGCATGTAGAATTGACTGGAAACAACTAAGTCGGAAATCTGCTCAAACTTTGAATGAATTTTATTGTCAAAGAACTCATAAGTTTAATCCAAAATTGTCTTTGACTGACAAGTAACATGCCAGTTGTACAGAAACCTAAGACCAAAAAGAGGCAAAATAATGGAGAGGAGAATCTGAGAGAAAAATCACTCCAGACCCACATCCTAATGTCCCATCATTCTAAGAATCTGTTCATGTAGTGACAACACTATTATGCATCATTCACGATTTAAAATATCTTCTCTAGGTGGAAGAATCAAAAGCCTCAATGAAAAGAATATAATATGATGTCCTGGGCATTTTCCCCAAGATAAACTGGTGCTCTAACAGGATCATTAAAAAGAAAATAAAGAGAAACTTCATAATACATTTGGTTTCCCCATGGTTAGGTTAATTTGGTGAAATAATACTGTAGCTGAAATTCAGGATTTATGCTATTTTTCATGAATATTTTTGTGGCATTACATCTGTCCCTCAGCCTATTCCCATAACACACACAAAAACTAAACCAAGTTGGTTTCTATTTTCAATATTGTATAGGAAAGTTACTTTACAAATAATACATCTCCCCTCTCCCCATACCTCATCATATTCAATTCTTCTCATGCACAGGAAATGCTATCTCCCTTCTACTGTAATGTATCTCTGTTTGTTCTCCCCACTTCCAATCTCTCTTCTCTCCACGCAAATCGCCATTCTGAAGCCAGAATGATCTTTATAGAATGAAGTTTATCATACCACTTCCCTGTTTAGATATTCAATGCCTCACTATTACTTTCCAGACAACTAAAACCCTTAACATGGCTTAAAATGTCCCTCATAGCCTGTTAGTTGCTAATCTCATTAGTCTTAACCTCACACACAAAAATATTTTTCGTCCAGTGTTTCAAAAATATTAAAGTGCTGTGTTTTTTTTTTCACATAATACTTTAGCCTCTGTATGGATTTCAAACCTTAGCCCCTGCTAGTCTTTTTACGGTGATTCCCTCTACATGGTCAATTACATTTTGACCATTTAACTAATTTCTCCTGTATGTGTCAGCTTTTTCTTGGCTACTCTGAGATGGTAAATGCTCTTTCTATATATTTGCTCAACTCCCTGCAATTATTCATTATCATAGCCTTTATGGCATGGTAACTGCATCTTTAATAATATGTATCATCCACCTTACATGGAAAGGAAGGGTTTTGTATTGCAAGTGTTTAGTGCATTTGCTCTGAATATTAAGTTCTCACTAATTTTGTGTTGAAGAAATGAATGAGGTGCAGTTATCCAAGAATGTCTATGTGACATGTGGAAAGGATTTCAAAACAATAATTCACTTCAGAAATTCTCTAGTCATGAGACACAGGGAATCGTGTTAGGAGCTATGAATAACAATCAGTCCTTCAAGCTGTAGATTTGAGAAGAATTTTAATCTTCCCAATCAGTTTGCAAAGTCTTGGAAGAAGGAAAGTCACTTCTTCAGTTTTCACACAAATAACCTGCTTTATAGAGCTCATTACTCTTAAGAACAGGGGTCAATGAGATAAAGCAACACGATGGTACGTGATAGATAACTGAAAAATTGGTGATGTAAAATCGTGACCAGAGGATGTGGAAGAACATATATAATTATGGTTGTATGCAGAAAAAAGGAATGGCAAAAGCAGTAGTAGCATTGCATCAATAATAGTAAATTCTTTGCCTTTCTCAAAATAACTCAGGAAGATGTACCATGTATGAATCCAAAGACTAAACCAAGTAAGAAGGAGGGTAAAAGAAAAAGCAAGAAACAATGAAAATACAGTAGCAGAATTAAAGGCCACACTATTTATAATAAAGCGCAGGATTAATGCCGAAAAAGATATAGTCAGTTATAAGAACTCAAAATTTAGAAGTTCCTCCAAAGACAAATACATAGATTATATAAGAAAATAATAGAAACATAGTATCAAGAAAGGAGATAAAGCACGTGGATAACTAATATTTTGAAAGAAAAGACCAGAATATTGCCACAACACCAAAAATAAGCGTATATGTTAACGAACAAATAATAATAAAAGAGTACTATCCTGGGTTGTTGACCTCTATTATAAATTATGAATAATTTTCATGTAATTAATTGCAAATAGGACTATTTATTGACATCTCTCAACACAAAGTTTTAAAATCTAATGACAAAAGATAAAAGAATCACCGACAACACACATACACACTTATTCCAGTATCTCCAGGCATTTTGAAAACAAAAACCAAAAACCAAAATAAGAACAGATTGTCTATGAAGTAATAGGAAAATTCCAACTGGCTATGATTCCTCTGCAGCAAAACTGAAGACAAACCTGAAGACAATGGAGGAATGGATAAAAGTAAAAATTTTAGCATCCAATATTTAACTGATGTGTGAAGGCAAGAATATCTTTTTTTTCTGATATGTTGGTCATTATATTATTCAATATTATTCCTGAAACAGTTCCTAAAAAGTACGATATATGAGTGAAAAATGAGACAGAATTATATGGTCAAAATTAAAGTCATGGTTTTAGTAGTTATTCAATGAATATTAAATCTATATAAAATAAACATAATGAAAGAACTAGTCCAAATTTGTTCATAAGAAAACAAAATTTACATAATTTCTTGAGAGTAAATATGTATTGTTACATTAATGTAATAATAATTTAAGTCTGAAATGAAGTTTTTAATAACAATGAACAAAATGTGAGGGTAGGAAGGCAGTGGAGTTAAGTAAAACTCTGTGAATCATCTTTGTAAAGTAGGCAGGACTGAAGAAAATATTATTTACATGGCTAGGGTATTAAAGAAATGGCTGCTTTTGGAAAATGGAAGTATACATATTAATAAAGCTGAAACTGGAATGTTTTAGTTTGCTATGTCCAAGCAATATACCAGAAATGAGTTGGCTTTTACCATGGGGATTTTTTAGGTTAAAAGCTTACAGTTCTGAGGCTGTAAAACTGTCCAAATCACACATCCTCAAAGATTTGGTCATCCTAAGCTGCAGCTGTGCCTGATCAAGCACACGGCAGCAGCATCAGAAGGTCTGCAACTATGGGCCATCAGGCATATGGTGGCACACACTTGTCTCTCCCCTCTTCTCCAGGACTTGCTGCTTTCAGCTTCTGGCTTCAGTGGCCTCTGCTCTCCTTCTGTGTTCTGTTGATTTCAATTTTTGGCTCCCAGGGACTTCTCTCTTAGATCCTGGGTTCCTTTCTGTCTCTGAGGCTTTTTTCCCTTTATCTGCAGCCTCTTATTCTTCTATTTTAAAGGGTTCCAGTAAGAGTCTTAAGACCCATTCTGGGTCATGCAATCTAAAAAAAGGCTCTTAACTGAAGTAATTTAATCAAAAGTTCCCACCTACAATAGGTTTCCATGCACATGAATAGATTAGCTTTAAGAGCAGGATTTTCTGGGGTGCTCAAAAGACTCCAACTTCCACACAGAGTGAATAGTTGGTAAGGTGATAGGAACTGCAAAAGATTTAAAAATATAATACAGATAGCATATAGGGAAAACATGGAGATAATTTTAAAACATAGAAAAGGAATGAAACGAAATGACTGTTAGGGACTTTTTAACAACCATCTCCCAGATCTCACCTACCCCCAACTCCTTCTCTGGGGAAGTCACAGCTCATAGTTAGCCTCCGTTCTCCAACCTTCCACTACCCTCACCTCCGTTTCTACTGTGTGCTGTTCCACAGCCTGGGGAAGATGTTAAGTCAAATGAAAAGGGCTGGCGGGACCTTAAACCCAGAAACCAGGAACCAGCAGCCCCAGATGCTTATCAGAGCAGGAATTCTGTGACAGGTCCCCCACCCCCTGAAGTGGATAAAAGCCACACAGTAAAGGTTGGTCTCTCTTCCCTGACACAGGTGGGGCTTCCCCAACCTGGAGCAGATTTCGGCCACCCTGGGAAACTGGCCATGATGGGACTTCTTCCCCTGTTCTTTCAAATTCTTTGTGCTGTGTAAGTGACAAGAAGGTTATTTACCCTTTCTAGAGTCTCTCTTCTGTGTAGATAATAAAGGGGTCATTTGCTTAAAATTTCCATTTTACGCTGAAGCTGTGGTACCACGATGCACTGTTATAGCATCCACATTGGCAAGAGCTCAAGCAAACATATTAACAATGACAGTTCATGAAATGAAATAAATGCTTCTGCTGAAAGGCAGACCCTCCAACCAGTGAAAATAACACAGCTCTACATTTTTTACAACAAAACTAAAAGCTTACATTTAAAAGGGGCTATACTAAGGAAAAATATTGAATTACAATATTTATATTAGAGAAAATAATCAAATTCTCAAAATTCTCTTATAATTCTGTTGAATTATATCAACAGAAAGCTGACAGCAAAGATATAATTATTATGAGCTTATTGAGTTAAGTGACATTAAACAAGTTTTATAAAATATGAACTCATAAAATTATAGATAGCAACAAGCAAAAATGATAGATGAAGAATATAATATTCTAATATTTAATATTTTTATCACAAGCAATGTGAATTTATTTCAGGAATGCATGGTTGGTTCAAAATTGAAAAATAACATATTTAATATCTTTAATGAAATACTTAAAAATAAACATAAATATGGTGAATTAGATTAATATAATTGTTTTTATTTAGAAAATAAATCTTCATTAAATATCCTTGTGCCAAGCACTGAGCTTAGTTTTGAAGATATAATAATAGATATACAGATATTAATTTATGTCTGCATGTCATATCATTGTTATAATGCAAACAGAAATGTTATCTAAATTACTAATATCCCTGGAATATCTAACAAAATTAATCTTGAAGGGACAACCTAAAACAATACATATCTCAAATGTATAAATTACACAGATTCCATTCTCCAAATAAGAATAAAGAAATAACATTTAATATTAAAATCCAATTTAAAATTGAAAACGCTTATTTGAAAACATATTGCATAAAAATTTTAATAGCAACCAAAGATACGATTCAAAGACAATACATTTCCTTAAAGTTTTTATAAATAAATTATAAAAAAATGAAAATACTAAAAAAGTATATTAAAATTCTAAGAAAATATGAGTAAGGAATTAATAGGGTAAAATTAATGGAAAAAGTAATAATTAATAAATTTTATAGAGATACTTCTTTGAATAAATCAACATCACTCTCTAGGTAAAACAATTTTAAAAATATGGGAACAATTTTCTAACATTAGGAATGAGAATGATCATAAAGCCACAGATGCAGACATTTTAAAAATTGTAGATCACCATGTTGAGTGACTCTGTGCTGAATATATTAAAATGTGCAATTTTCTTAGAAAAGCTGAAATTACTAAAATCAATACAAGAAGTATAAAATGGGAATAGAAAAATTTTTAAAAATTTAGTTTAAAAAAAAGTCAAGAATTCCCTCTAAAGTACAAGCATGGGTATTTTCTTCATGAATGAATACTATAAAAATGCCAATAATCAAGCTAAGTGTGTGCATAGAACAAAGACCATATACAGTTTTTTGAAATTTCTTCATTTTTAAAGGAAAGGCACATTGCAATTATGTTAAAACCTGAAAAATTACTTGCATAAAAATCTTTCAAAATATTTTATTAGCTATTGTCAAGCTGTCCATGGTTGGATTGGGTTTATTTTTATAGGTATGTTACATAAATGGGAGACTAGTTCAACACTAGAAAATCTATGACTGCAATTCATAAATCATTAAGTCATATAAGGCAAATTGATATGAAATATGGATTTAATTAAATTCATAATTCCTTTCTGCTAATATTTAGTAAACTAGAGAGAAAAGAATATATGCTTAGCATGATAATGCTAATAAATGAAGCCCCTTATCAACGCTGTATTTAATAATGAAGTATGAAAACAGCATTTACAAGATCAGATCAGTAGAAAACTATTTCTAAAAGATGTAAATATATGTACTATGGAGAGAAGAAAGAAAGAAGAAAGAAAGAGAGAGAGAAAGAAAGAGAGAGAAAGAAAGAGAGAGAAAGAAAGAAAGAAAGAAAGAAAGAAAGAAAGAAAGAAAGAAAGAAAGAAAGAAAGAAAGAAAGAAAATGATATTCAAATATATGTGAGAAATATCTTATGCCTATTCTCAGAGTCTGTGTTCGTGTATGTGTGTGTAAAAGATCTAAGAAGCTCTATAATAAAATAACCTATTTAACTTTAACTGAGCTTTGCCAGAGCAGTTTGGACAAGAGCCACACTTGGAGCAGCATGCATATTAAAATGTAAAACTCTTCAGGTTACCATTTTCAGAATTTCAAGACACTAGGCACATTAACCAAAGCCAGGAAAAAGAAAGCTTCATAAACACAGGACTGATTAATTTTTTTCACTTATGGAAATTCTAATGGAAGGTAGGAGGAAAAGGAAGAAGGGAGGAAGGGAGGGAGGGTGGAAGGGAGGAAATAACTAAATGATTAACTATTAGAAAAAAGAAATAGAATTAACAGTTAAAAATATTTAGGATTGCTTTACTAGAAAACAGAGTTGCATCAACCAAAAATGTTGAACCATGAAGTTTAATAAAATTGCCAGTTATAAGGTCAAAATATAAAATATATTATCTTTTTTATAATTTCAGAAAATACTAGTTAGAAATTATAATTGGGAAAAGGACCATCCACAACAAGAACTAAAAATATAGTACATCTAAGAATACATTTCACAAATAAGTATGGCTTACATGTTTAAAATAAAGTACAAAACTATATTGAGATCTATTTAAAAATGTATAAGTAGATTCAAAACATATTTCCTAGATGAGTAATCATCTGAATGTTGTAAAGAAGGTAATTCTCTGCAAATAAATCTTTGAATTTACTGTTGTTTCGATCAAAATACCAGTTTCTTTCTTGTATTTAAATAACTGTTTTCGAATAAATATAAAAAACAATTTACTAAACCTTACTCTGAAAATTTTTAGAATAACTAAGAAATAATGAAAAAGAAAGGTAAGTAAAAACGGAATTTTATGCTACCAGATATTAAAATCTTACAAATCTACAATTAAAATTTAATTTCTGTAAGTATAAGTGAAGAGGCTAATATATATGTATCTCTCTCTATATATATATAAATGAAAATAAGGTTGGGTGTCCAGAAACAAGTCAAGCAGATAGTATAAGAATGTAGTGGAAGATAATTACTGCATACCACATTAAAAGGTATGTTTATATCATATCATTGCTCAAGATTAAAAATGATGACAAACAGGTAAGGACTTGGGAGAAAGTTAATCTCGTAAACTGCTAAAGAGGAATGGAAATTGTAATAAATGTTCTCGATTGTTCATTAACAGGTCACAAAAGTGTTCAATTTGTATATAGCCTGTGGGGTCTGACTTCCCTCTTCTATCTTTTTCAACCAATGTAAAATTTTATTTCTAGTAAGTCATCCTAAGAAAATAATCATACACTTCAAAAAGATGTATTCCTAGGGATGTTAAAATCTCAGAGTGGTTGAGATTTACATATATGAAAAAAGAAAAAGGAAAGGAAAGAAACTAAATGTCCAATAGTAGGAATTTGATTTAAAATGAATTATACAATAGAAATGTATTATTAAGATAAAGCACATAAATATATACCTGATATATTGTTTGCAATATATACTAAATTTTTAAAGTGTACCAAAACTTACATAAATAAATATAATGATTTCACTCTAACTACTAGAACTAGAACTTTATAACTATAAATATAAATATAGTTAAGTGGCATGTTAACCAAGATTTACAACTGGGGCATGTACAGCAAGGACCAACTATGTGTATTCAGAGAGAATGGTCAAATATTTTACCAGCAAAACCATCTCAAAGAGATGTATAGACATATGCAAGACTATTCATTAAATAATTAGCTTTTACCTTTTACTGATGGGAATATGATGGTTTTAATTTTGTTAGTGTTTTTTTTTCATCTCATGTACAGTTTTAACTGTAATATATAGGTATTATTCAAGTCCTAAAATTGTAGTAACAGTAATAAAACCAAGAAACTATCTAGTTCTTATTTTTAAAAAGGAACTAAGTTACATGTCAGGATAAAACAAATCTTGAGTGAAAGAATCCTCAACTGGAATTAAGGTTTCTTAATATCCAGAAGATTTTCAGTTAGTAGTTTCAAATTCTTCCTTGTTGACCCAAGAAGCACAGGCATTGTCTCAAAATTCCCTAAGATGGAAAGGAGAGGAAGGAGTGGTTATGTTGTCACCTCAGTTTTGCTACTTGCCCTTGTGTCTGCTTTACATACAAAGTGTTCATCTAAGATTCCATCTCAGGAAAAGTATCTTTTTTCTAAACAGTTTGAACCTCTTTTATTATAAGAGATCTAACATAGCTAAGTTATGTTTTCCTCTCTCTCTTTTCTTTTTTTGGCTGGATAATGAGGATGTCCTCTCCAGATTTTTGGCCATTTGCTTCTCCACTCAAGTATTTAAGTCCCCTGGAACCTTAGGATTTGAACTCCTCATTTCCATCTATAGCCTGTTTATTCAATTGAGGTATTTTCCTGACTTTTCAAAGCCTCTTGCTATGTGTAAAGTCCCATGGCCTTGTTTCTGTCAAAGAAAAGACATCAAATTTCTAGTGAAAGTCTGCCTTGCCAGGGTCATTAGCTGAAAACCTTACTCTCTTTCTAATAAAGAGGAGGCATTTTCCTCATTAGTTTTGTACTCTTCTGCCATATGTATAGGCCTTAAGCAGTATGCTTCTAGAGCCACTGGAGTTAACTTTGCGGAAATTCATTTTCTTGATTTGTGTCTTGCAGCATATTTTGCTTAGGTTGTAGCAAGTGACATTCTGTTATTGCATAGGGAAGTGAAGTCAACAGTAAATTTAATTTGAATGAAATTTTGTTATAATAAATTGTAAAAAGTGTCCAAACTATTTAATTGTGAACATTATATCAAGCCCAGGACCTTCTGTTCACTGTAGCTTCAGGTGGTAGTCTTGTTAAGAGACTTTCCTTGTACTGTAATGGGTTTGGTTTGGTAAAATGGAGTGATATTTGACACACATTGCCCGTACTGCAGGCGTTTGGCAGAAGAGGTTTCGGTCTGAAACATTAAAATAAAAAATCTTATAAAACAAATGATTAATAATGATAAACTACCCAGTGTAATCTAAACATATTAGAAGTTAAATAGTGTAATGTTTACAAATTTGATTTATATTCAATACACTTATGAAAAAAATAATAAATAATATAAAAATGCATAAAATAATTTCTGTAATCTGTCAGTGCCAACTGTTGGGGTGTTTGTCATTTCTATTGGATTGACTTTTTTTTCCATTTCTGTTTTGTAGTATAATATAAGGAGCTACAGGAGAAAAATTTCTATTTGCAGGGATATCAGAAAATATGCAATTTTCCCTTCAGTATTAGTAAAAAAAGGATAGAGAAATTTATTTTTCTGAACAAATTTTACATGTAGCATCACCTCAGTGTCATAAAAAGAATGTTTAAAAATGAAAATATACAAACGTATTTTGTTGTGTTCCACAGTGAAAATTTTTGACTTGTGCTCTAAAAGAAGAAAATGCATATTTTTATGTGAGCAGTAGTCCTAAGTTTTATTTTAAGGTAGACATCTAACATTAAATCTATAATTGAAGTAAAAAATGTATTTCTCATTTTGAAGTATTTATACAGCCTTGTGAGGCTTAGAAAAAAATACTGATGTCACATCTTGTAGAAAAATATAATTATTTCACCGCTTCTACTCCTCTGGTTTTCTCCCTCTCCTTTTCACAGCTTTGTCCATTTTGTCTGCTTGGAAAAATAAGCCTGAGAGCATGCATACACAAAGAAGAGATAAAATGTCACCTCCAGCGCGCTCATCAAAGGCAAACTCAAACTAAATATTCTAACAAAAGGTAAATGAACAATGAACTAAAACATGGTAACAAATATGTAATGAGCCACAGAAGAAATAAATCAATAATTGTGCTGGAGATTCGTGGAAATTATACTGCCCCAAATCCTACCAAGAGGCAATTTTGCTGCAGTATTTTGAGAACAGAGCTCTCCTATGGGATCAGGCTGCAGAGGACATTTTAGTGGGAGAAAGAGAGCAATGGAAAGAAGAGTAGGATTCATGTTCAGCATCTCAAGTGGAGGATAGAGTGCAAGTATTGAATAATGAAACAAAGACAAGATATTCAGCATGCCAAGAAGGTTACTGTTAGAGAGCTGTTAGAATTATTTAAAAAGGTTAGTCTATGAATAAACATGCTTCATCAAGGTCTCTTACACATGCAAAGAGAGATGCTAATGAATAATAAAAGAGTAATGGGGACTGGCAAGGAAATTAATGTTAATCTTATCCAAAGCAGATACAAATTAATATTGGAGCAACATTTTTGTAATCACTTCTCAAGGCAAAAATTCAATTAATGTGACTGAATCAATATTTCAAATCTTAGTCCCTTGAAAGTGTACTTGTTTCTCTTCCTATAAGCCTGCCCTTCTCTTTGAACGGCGGTAGCTCATCTTGTCACTACTCAGGGAGACTTCTAAATGGGATACTTGGGAGAAATTGGGACCAGTTCTGCAAACCACAGTGCTATGAAGCAAAATTGCCTTCGGGCAGGTTTCAGTTAGGAAGTTCAGTTTAAAGAACAGTAATTACACTGTAGAAAATAGATATGTAAGCCCAGAACAGTTTGTCTTACTTCATTATGTTATTTTCTATTATAAACACAAGCACACATATAATATTTGGTGGAAGAAAGCTGCCTGTGATTTCTAGCAAGTGCACATTACTATGCACATGTTTGCAATCACAGAATACGTATCACTATTATAACTATATTTATCATACCTAAATTATATTATGTATTTGGTATGCCTATACACATTAGACCAATTCATATCTTATATGATATTTAAATGGCATCCTATCAAATGTATCAGCACAGGAAAACATATTATAAAGCAGCAGCAGCAAGAACAACAAAGAAAATGCTGGTTCTGCCCACCAGTGAAAATTAATTACGTAAATTAAAGCTGAAATAGATTTCCAGGTCTGAGCTAAATTTTAATGTGTTTGGTAACAGAAAAGGGAAAATGAATATTTTCCTAGGAATTATTCATATATCTCCTATTTCTTTTTATTTTCCTCTAGTGATTTATTTTATCTCATAACCTTTTCTTTTGTTGGTAGTCACTAGATACATTTTATATTGTGAGTTATTCCTCTGCTCCGGCATACAATATAAATGCCTGTCATAGTTTGTTAAAGGTGTCAGAGACTTAGAAAAAGTTTATGAAACTAAATGGACTCCTCGAATAAGTGTTTTGCAGCTGTGCAGAATGTGTTGTTTATGTTGTAATGCCCTGACAGGTTTATATAATAAGAGGTGTTAACACCATCAATGCTATGATAGATTGGGCTTGTTTGAAGCATAGTGCTGTAGACGAATAGGCTTGCATGCTGTTGTTTGCAAAACCAAATGACGATCCAAACCGAGTCACCCTATTAAAATAACTGTCTGGACAATCTCACTTCTGTACTTTTAATAGACAGTATATCATTCCCATAATGAAAGAAACATGAAATGGTTTCCATACTGAATGAGTTCCCTGGAGGTGCTGGGATTTGTCTCATTATATAAAGCTTTCCCATCACCATTGCAATACCTCTTCTCATCTTGCTTCTCATTCGAGTGGAGAATTTTCTGTCAACAGCTTTAGCCCGGCTAAACCTGCATAACACAGAAGAGGGATATGCTGGAGATAAGATTACTCTTTTCCATTTATGTAGAAAATTATACCCTGTATTCCTGCCTGAAAAGGATTACTCTTTGATGTAGACAGCATTCTGCACTCTCATTAAAAAAGGCGATCTACAATTTTATTTTATTTTATTTTTTAAAGAAGTCGGATGTGGCAGGAAAGACTAGCTGAGATTTCATGCTGTTAAATTCACCAGAGGGAGAAAATCACCACTTGTGCATTCTCCACAGATGCCTTTGGTAACTAACAGCCCAACACGGGGCTGATAGCTTCCCATGGCCAGCAATCCTACCACCTGCCTCAACAATTTTGACCAGAAGAGGAAGGTTAATAGGATGGAATGAAATGAACTTTGTCAAGTAATATTAAAGTTCAGTTACTAACGGACAAGCCCAAGGATTTTCTGAGAAACGTTGACGCTGTGGTCTCTGGTTATCCTTGAGTCTCTGCTGCTCTCTTGACTTCATTTCACTTGCTACCGTTGGAGCTGGCCTTCATCTCAAGGCGGACTTCTTTCCTCTGGTCCTCCCAGGTTCCTCTATATCTTACTCAAAATCATAATAACCGATTATTGCATACATACATGCTATCAATTGGTAGAATCTGATTGACAAAAAAGCCCTATTGTATAATGTTATGTTCACTTTTCAAATGAGAAAAGTGTGACTTAAAGAGGATTTCTAACTTTTACCAGATCACATCACTAATAATGAAGAAGATCTGAGCTCATGTTTGGATATAGTGCCAAGGCTTTTAACCACTATGCAATATTGCCTTGGTGGATTGAATACTGTAGATCTTCAGGCATCCATCTACAATATGTCCAGTTATCGTGTGTCATATTTCAATGACCAGATTTGGTTAAAGTCCCTTGGGGGACAGAAATGCTCTTTAGTAAACCCCTTCCCAGATATTGGGTTTAAGGAACAATTTGCTTTGATTAGCCATGCAGTAAGAACAAAAAATTTGCATTAATGGGTTCATATTTTTTGGTTTAATTTTATTTGATACTCACTTCCAAATAGTTATCTCGACATATCTTCAAATTCAGGCATTGAAGAAAATGATATTATTATTACTGTTGTTTGTTAGTGTTTCAGAAGTATATACCACAATTTCTCCCACTTAGCAATAGAATTATCTTAGCATTTGTAAAAAGGATTTGAAATTTCACTGACAATGGAAAAGCTCAAAATGACATATTGTCCAGTGTTTCTTTGAATAGAATTGGACTAATCAAACAGATGTAAGATAAACGGAGCAAAATAAAAGTGATTTAAGAATCTAACTGCCTAATAAAGAAGGGAATTACTGAGCAACATCAACAGGTGATCTAATCTCTAGCAAGCACTGGGCATGGGTGATGGCTGTAAACTGGTAATCCCAAAAAAATTTAATCAACTAAAGCATTCTCTTCAATGTACTCTGGATTGCTCCATGTTACCATCTATGGAATGTGTTCTATTAGATACTGTTCAATGGTTGAAATAAATGAAATTCAGCATTGAAAATCAAAGCTAAATAGCCTACCCAAAGAAGCCATCAGAGTGTGCGGTTATTTTCATGGATATTTTTATGCTGTGTGTGTGTGTGTGTGTGTGTGTGTGTGTGTGTGTGTGGTTTCCCAGCTTCCATCTGATTTTGGAGAATGATCATTCCCCATTTCTTGCAGTGATGATTGGAATGTAATTCAAGGCATACTGCCTCTCCATGCAGATTAAAAGATCTTTGGCAATTCCTTCTCTTAAATCCTTTCTCTTACAACTCCAGAATTGCAAAAGAATGTATAATCAGATAGTCTCTCCTGGTACAATGAATCTGGAGTGAACACTGCAAAGATGGGAAAAATGAGTGGGCGTCAAGCTAATCACAATGTTCTAATGAGTGATCGCTGGTTCCTGCATGGATGATTTCTGGAACTTCCAGGACTTTTCCAAGCTGTTTGTTAACTTTACCTCTGTACTAGTGAGTTCTCTTAGATATTTCCAATTAATTCTTTGCTTTCTCATTGAGGTTGGTCTCTGTATTACTTGCATCTGAAAACACATAATGGTAACAGAGATCACATTGACTACACATATTCATCCTCCCCTGACGAACACAACACTAACCTGTAGCGGCCTCTCGATAAACATTTTGTAAATTAATGAATGGATATTCTTTCTGCAGATCGAAAGTGAATTCCTTGTCTTGTGATAACACAGGGTATTATCCTTTTCCTTAAAATGAAAGTGGTTTTTGTTCTAATTCCATATTTCATGTTTCAGTGCTTTAAAATTTTATAGAAACCTTTATGTAAGCTTGTCTTTTACAGAATATAAAATTAATAGTATTTTGAAGTGTTAATGCCTATTTCCTTTGTTTTGTGAAACAGTAATGAGATTAAAATGAATACAGTATAAGCAGAACATCTTCTAAAATTTCACCAGAGAATAGACTTATAAAATACTCACAGCATCAAGGGAAACCCAACAAATACTTCCTTTACCTGTAAAGCTTTTCTGTGTTGTGAACAACACACTATTCCAGGATCTCATACAGACAGTGTAATGCTACATTTGAACTATAATGTGCTATGTCAGTCAAACAAATCCTACTTTTACTTTTCAGAACAATAAACCCAAAGAAATTCTCATTGAAATGATTATCAACTTAGAAGGAGAGGGAACTCCACACTTTTGATAGAAACAACTCAAATTCTTCCACTCTGGAGCAATTATGATAGTAATTAGAATTTTGCAAGACAGATAATTTCCGTTGACATGTCAACTGGTTTTCATAGTAAAGATTGTATAAGGTATGCTATGCTCTTCTTTTCATGTTCCAGTCTTATTTTAACACTAAAAATTAATATATGTTAAAAGAGAATGTGTATAATTATCTTCTAGTAAGAAAACAATGTTCTAAGAATGCAAATAAAAATTGGAAGAAAACTCCAGTGCAAGTAAAATGTACACTCTGATTTGTATTTGAAATGCAATTTTCACTTTTAAGATGCAACCAAATGCCAAATATTAAATCATGCACCATTTGGTGAATCTAGTCTGGGTAAGAGATGAATGCAGAGAAAGGGTTTGATTTCACTTTGATAGACAAATATGGTGAGTATTTTTTTCTCTAGGAAGCAAGAGCATACTTTTTTTTTTATTGGAAAGAGAAGGGGAGAACAGTGACAGTCCCTTTCTGTGTTTGTCTTTTTCTCTTTTCCTTTTAATTTTCTGATCACAGCATTTGGTCTTCTATGATGTCACCTAGTCTAGGTAAAAATTATCTAGTTTGTGAAGATGCTGCCAATGATTAGCTTTTCACAAGGGTAAACAGGTGTCTTAAATTCAATTGGACAAACATTATTAGATATCTATTATCTAGAAAGCACCAGACTGTAAACTCTTTCAGAGACACAGACTCTTCTCATGTAAGTCTTAATTTCTCAGGCACCACAAGACCCTCACAGACAGGGGGAGAAATTAAAGAGCTGGCCTTCTCAGGTTTTAATGAGGGTAAGCACATGGAGATCATGTTAAAATCCAGGTTCTGTTTCAGTAGATCCAGAACGGGTTCCCAGAATTTGCACTTCCACTAAACTCCCAAGTAGTGCTGTTGTTGGTGGCCTGTGGTCCAAACTTGGAATTGCAGGGACACAGAGGCCAGTGGATCCGAAGTGGGTCTCAAAGAGTGAGCCTTCGCTTGAGCAGAAAGGTACATTTGCAACAAATATCTGTAGGGTGCTGAGTGGGGGTATTTCAGAAACAAGGAACCAATGTTAGGAGAGGAATACAAGAGGAAAGTGACCATTCCTAATGGAACTTGATGACCATTGTGACTTTTCCTGGAGTGAGGGTATTAATCAATTGCTGTGTGTGAGGTGCTGTGTGAGGCTTTGCTATATGTAATTAGTACATTCCAGAATTTACTGCTGGCTAGTGCAAATGTGTAATTTTAAAGGTAATAATCAAAGACACCATCCTCTCAGGAAATTCAAACTTTCTCCAGACTTCTTCTTGCCTAACTACTAGTTCTCTGCATTTTGTGAGGAATTACGGCACATATATTCATCACCATTCTTTGTAGTGCTGTTCCTCTCTCAGCCCCTGTCTGCTTGCTTCCCTGTGGACAGAAAGCAAAACTATTTGGTTCCTGTGATCATCCCTTGGGAAGGGGTTCCCACAGCAGAGGGATTAGGTCCAGATACAGCAATCCTTTACTTTTCAGAACAAAGAGAAACCAGGAGTGAGAAGAAGAAAAGACCACTGGGTTTTGGGTTGGAACAGCCAAGTACAGCCCTAACTGGTCAGCTGTAAGCATGCCATATCCTCCTCCTCACACTGGCCCTCTATGATAGACAGCTCTCCCCTCTTGTTTTCTCTGGCAAGGGTTCCTCATTCTCTCCCTTCATCTGGCTTTCTTCAGGAACTCTGTATTCTTTGGTTAAGTTTGTTAATGAGGACTAGTTCATGTTCTTTTGTACAGGATTTCTTAACCTTGTGTAAATCAGAATTTGTGACTGGATAATATTTTAGTGAAATTATGCAGTCTATGACATTTAAAAAATAATACTAGAACAATTAGTTACATATAAAAGGTTGCTCTGTTCAGAGCAAAAGGACTTACAAGTCATCATTATGTAACTCCACCCACTGGCCTGCCTAAGTCTCAATTCTGGCACAAACATATTAACTTCTCACTCAGGCATGATCATTTAGTATAACAATAACCGTATAAGTCTGATGTTATTACCAATTCAAGCACCATTTTCAGTATGTGAAGCAACTAAGCTTCAGGAAAGTTAAATAACTTTTACAAAGCCAGATAGCTAATTAGTGATAAAGACAAAATGTTTACTCACTTGGTTACTGTGGAAACAAAAGCCATGAATGTCTAACCCATGTTAAAGAATTGATAAGGGATAGATCATGGTTAGAAATATATAAATATATATATATATATATATATATATTTTTTTTTTTCAGATGTTCTTGGTAAGGCTGGGAGGCTGAGTTTACAGAAGATGTAAGTATACACCCTTCTCAAACTGGGGCTCACACAAAAAATCATGACCTGATCTAAATCAAATCCTTATTTGGCCATCAAATTTCCTTCCTTCCTGATAATCCAGCCACGTGAGAGTAAAAAGCCATGTGCCCAGTCATAGTCCCCAGCAAGATCTTCAGTCAGAAAATGAAGAACCAAGAGTGCATCTCCTCCTTTTCTGCTGCTTTGATGTCATAGAGGCCACTTACGTGGGCCTGACCACAGAACTGCAAAGATCCTCTTAGATGTTATCTCTTCCTGAGTCCTCCAAGAGATATGTGGTTTATGCCACATGTTGGTCTGTGTTCCAAGCATTTGACCTTACTCACTGATTCCTCATGAGATAGGAACTTTATAGGTGAAGAAATTGAAGCACAGAAACTTGTTCAATATCACACAGCAAGTTTTTGGCAGAACTCAGTTTGAAACTCAGGCCTACAAGATCTAAAACCACATTCTTAATCACCAACTTTCTGTCTTTCTATGAAAGATCTGTAAGAGTATACTAAGACTGGAAAGACAAGATTAAGAGAACAGATTATCATTGAAATATACCAAATATGCTGCAGAGTGGAGCTTCTGTATAGTATGGCATGAGTCAGCTGATTATAGATATTTTCCCACCATGGGAATCTCTGACAGGAGGTAGAGAGTAAGTCAAAAGTTGCAGTGCCATCCCGTTGAACTGGGAGTACACAAAAGACTGGCAACCAGGCCCGTACAGAATGATAAGAGGAAAAGCAGGCTGAGAGAATTCTGGGGAAGGAAATTACAATGGTTAGGTTCATGGGTCATATTGATCAGGTAATAGTGCCAATAGTTTTTTGGTTAAGCAAGCACTGACCTGATTATTACTTGAGAAAATTTCATGGACTTGCTTAAATTGATTGCATCTATAGCTGATTAAATCTACAATCAACTGAGGAGACTGCCTTTAACAATGAGAGATATCTCATCCAATGAGTTGAAGTCTTTAAAAGGAGAAGTGATGATTTCAGCAGTCAGAAGAGAGAGTTTTCATCTCTATTTCAGCCATCCAGCTTCTCCTGGGGAATTCATTGAAACCTTCATCAGAGTTCCCAGTTTGCAGACTTCCCTATGACATTTGGACTGTGCATCCCCGCAGTTGCATGGGATGATTCATAAAATTTCATAATATGCACAACTCCTGTTGGTTCTGTTTCCCAGAGAATCTTGACTTATACAGAGGTGAGCTGCCAAAGCTGAAGAGAGAATGTCTGAATGAGAATTTCTTTGAGAGCAGAAGATTGTGTCAAGAGCACAGAATCTTGGATGGTGATCTGAACCAAGTCTAATCTGTTCCAACTCAGATAAAACCCACTAAAATCTCAGTTTAAGCCTCTAGTAATTTCCCTCTTGGTTTTTAAACTTATGTGGGTGAGACTCAAGTATGATTTTGAAATATCTCTTGACACTACAAGTAGGACGATTGAAAGGCAATCAAAATGTGAACTAAGTTATACATTTTAAAGAAGAAGAAAAGCTTATAAATGTCAAAGTGAAGATTGGAGAAGAAAGGAAAATTCTATGTGATTCTTCATAGGCAAGAGATGTGACAGAGAGATAAATTGAAGTTGGAGATAAACTTTTCATCCACTTACCTCCATCCTCTGTCATTAGAGGTAGTCAATCTTGTTGAGTAGTATACCTCCCCCTTCCACAACCTAATTGTGCCAGTTGGTAAAGTATCTCAATTCCTAACCCACTCTTCAAAAATCTGTAATTCTGGGGCTGGAGCTGCCAACTACATTTCTGTTTTGCCAATTGGCTCCCTGTTAGGCTCTGTCAAGAGGGAACTCCATAGGAAGAAGATAAGATGAGGGGTGAAAGGAAGTTGCTCCTTCCTGTTTGCCCCTCCTTCTGTCAGTGTTTTCCTAGCAACACTTTGGCAGTGTTAATTCCTTTCAATCCATTCATTCCAACGTACTTGAATCCAGTTTGCAGAACCCTCTCTGAGACACCAGCACAAATCAGTCAGTCTGTCTAATGTCTCCAATGGGGCCTCTTCCAAGCTAGGGCATCAGCACCAGCAGAGCAGCAGCCTCAACTTAGCAGTGCTGCAGATGCCTTTCTCGAAGCTTTTAAACTTCAGTAATGTTAACTTCTCTGTCCCAGGCTGGACTATGCCCCCTGAAGTTGCCAACTCCTTAACAGCTTGCTCTCCTTTTGACTCTTCAGTGCTCCAAGTTTACAGTCTATCTCTCTATCTCTCCACACTCAGTTAAAATAATTCATGTGGTTTCAGTCTCCTAATTATGCTCAGACCCATATAGCACATACATATCTTTGAAATGTTTCTCAGGCTTAATTTTCTCTTTATGAAAATGAGAAGTTTTTACAAGACACAGACCCAGGTTCCTTCCAGCTGTAAGGTCTGTGACTCCTGTAATAGGCTTCAGAGTTCCCCTTTAAAATAAGGACTTAATGGTAAACTGAGTAAAGGAAAAGTACTGGAAGTCTTACCTGTGGGCTTACTAGGGGGCTTAAAAAGATTATCAGTATAACAGTCCGCCTTAAAGATATTGGACATCCTGGCTCATGAGAATGAGATAAAGTCACTGAAAATTTCAATGAAATTCAGAAAACTAAAGACTAGATGCATGTTATGTTGGGGGAAAGCCTGGGACACTAACCGGGAAGGAAAATGGCAGGCAAGACCCAATAACTGTGAGAAGAAAAATGTGTTCTTATTATTGCTATCATAATAACACATGTTATCTGACACATGTTAATCACTTTACACATGTTTTACCCATACGACCCTATGTTTGGCATTTTTTAAAAATTTTATTCTCTCCTTTTATCTATGAGGAAACCGAGTCTCAAAGAGGTTACATAGCTTACCCATCATCTCTTATGAGTAAGAGATGGCACTTGATTCAAATGCTGATTCGTCATGCTCCAAAGCTTGTTCTCTTCATCATCATGCTTAATGTCCTGTCATGAAGGTGCTGGACCAAGGGGCTGTGGGGACCATCAAAGGGACCGAAAGACAGTGAGAAAAGGCATTAAATGCAAATTTTAAGTTCATCGACTTTTGGTTCTCAGTATATATTTATTGCTACTTTTTGCATCTGAATATGAGCTATATCATCTTTAACCAATCACTGTTTTATCAGTTTTATATCCCCAAATGCAAACTTACTATCAGTGATAATATCCCTGCCATAAATAACCAGAGACAATACCAAAGTAGGTTCAGCTCCTCAGTCATACTGTTGCATAAACTTACTATTTTACTGTTAAAACCTAAAGGATAGTAATATACATCTGCACATGAACCTGCTCAATCATTGTCAAATTTTGATTCATATCCCCTAATATCCCTTATAACTACAGCAAACAAAGCTGAGTGAAAAAGTGATTCAGGCAAATACTATACCCTTTAGTCTTAGATGATGTTTAACGAACAGAAACCAGTGCTTCTAATTAACACGAGTCAAGGTGTAGCAAAGTTCTCTCTAAATAAATGACGTAGTTATAATGAGGCAACTATTAGAGCTAATATGGTCATACTGTTGAACTCGGGCTTGTTGATAATTCCTACTCTGACACAGTAAACCAGAGACAGTATCGAGGATAACGAGCATGGACAAATTCCTGAATTTCTCAGTTTCCTACCTAAAATGTCAGAGAGCCTAGAGGATGCTATCCATCAGTGACGTTAATGGGTTAAACAGAAGGGCACCTATGAGGTACTCAGAGCTCCTGAGGGAACTCTTCTGGATAAGCACAGGTGATTACTATTATTATAAGGTGGCAAATGGCACTAGGTGTGTGGTTAACTTACTAAGAAAGTCAGTGTGAAAAAGCAGTAAAGAAAAAAAAAGACAGAAAGAAACAAAGGCCCAAGAATATTAACACACAGGAAAATGGAGCTGGCATAAGAATTAGTGAGAGTCAAATGTCCAAAGATAGAAATTTTATAGGTTATGACGGGATGCTGATTTTTCCCTTCGGAGCTCTTTGGTGCCTGTGCAAGTGGTCTAGAAATCTAATAAGGCCCTTTCTCATGGCATATCAAACATCCTACCCCAAGCCACAGCCAAAAATACCACAAGAAAGAATGGCCCTTCTAACAGTATACCAGCCTTCCTTTTCCAGATGGATGGCATAATAAAAATATTCTTCCAATTATTTCAGATCCTCAAAAGAGAAAGGGAGAAGACACAGCTTAAGTTCAGTTCTGAAAATGCATGAAGCTGTCAGTGAAGCTATTTTTGATCAGGGTGGCCATTCCTAGTAAAGATTCTTTAAGGAAAACTTTTCTGTCACATTAAAAAAAGAGGAAGAAAAGAAGAAAAGAAGAAGTAAAACATTAGAGGGAAAGCAGAATTATCACCCCCGTACCACAGTACCAGTAGAAGAATTACAATGTGGATGTTTGTGAAGTCACTGAAATCCTGAAATACTTAGACAAAAGACACAACATAAATACAGGAATACTGAGCTCAATTTGCAGTGGCATGAAAATGATTTCTTTATTAAGATCTCCTCATAGGACTGTTTGTAGTGCTAAGTGCTAAGGACTTATGTGCGTTCTCCTGGCTGCTCGTTACACAGCAGACATCCTCAACTCTACACAAATGCCTACCATGTAAAATGAATGATGCATATCACTGACTAAAGACAGACCTGAACCTACAGAAGGTGCTGCACAATACAGATAGTTACTTGTACCTAGTACTGGACACTTTAGCACATGGACATGTGAAAGCTCTTGAGTTACCAATGGGCATGGAAAGGCCCATCTCCTGTGGCAAACATTTTAAGTACAAAAGTCCCCCAAGTCATGAGCTGGTAATTGAGCTATAGAGAAATTTTCTGGAATTGAATCCAGAAATGAAAAAGAAATAAAGGGGGTTAAATTAAGAGGGTAGAACAAGAGAGGCCATCACTGACTTCTAAAATCACTCAGATTTTTAGGCATATCTGACTTTATGGTTAAAACAGGCAATTCCATTTGATCTCTCAATATTTTCACAGCAAAGCCTTGTAATCCTTCATGTGGCAGAGAGATGGAAAGTCACATTGCATAGTTTCACATAATTGATAATTAGTGATCAAAACTAAATTCACTAGTTCTGAATTTTTTTCTGGCTTCCACTATTAAGTAATCAGTCATCAGTAGAAGATGTAATCCCTTTTACTTAGAGAGGAGTATATTTTGAAAGGAGTCAATATCAATCTCTTGCCCCAGAGAAAAGATTTCTTGAAAATTATTAAAAGCTCCCTTAAGCACCAAGTTCTCAGATTTCTGTGTGCATTGTTTATCATTTATTTCAAATGTAGTACTTTTTGTTATGAACACACCCCTGGTTGTGTGTTTATAACCCTTAGTCTTATTTAGCATTTCCATAGCACTTCCATTTTACCAAAGCTATGCTACAATCATTTTTATTAGTTATTTTTCATGGCACCCTAGTGAAATAGAACAACATTATTGCACTTATTTCATAGATGAAGAAGCAAACTCAAGCAGGGCTTAGTTGTATGGCAATTTTTTTGTCGATGCATTCAGAAAATTAAGAGAATTAAGGGTTGTGACTTCAAGGTTCATTGTTTCACCAGGTGAGCCAATAAACATGCTTTGAGAAAAACGAGGGATTCATCTGTACCTTTTGTCTCACTCACATAAAATTTGTGTATGTGTTCTGGCTTCCACTATAGTAAATATGTGCTTTTGTAACATCATTTATTAAAAAGTTCACAAGGTTTCTTCAGTATGCAAATATCTACATATATTCAAGCATTCAGCTAAGAATGCCTCTTTTCTAGGAGCAGGGATGGATAAGTCAGTTGCTGTTTTGGCTGAAGGATTATCTGCCAATGTCTTTTTTTGCCAGGAATAATGTATACTGAGGAAGAGGCCATCCTAACCTTTTTGAAAATGGCCAAGTACCTTCTGCAGAAATTTCTGTATCATTATCTGAAGTTGGCATTGCCATCTGTTCTACCTTACCAAAGACTCAGTAGTTGCAAGCCAGGAAACTTGGACACAATTGAGCCCCATCAAACCAATTCCTGTATTATCCACCAATAGAACTCTTAATTCAGATCAGCACTAAATCCATTTGTTTGCTGTTGTTTCAGTTGGGGGAGAGTTTAGTCTAATTCCTAGCCTAGCTATATTCTACCCTAAGCAGTTAATTCTACAAAGACCTGTTAAACACCCACTATGGGAAAGGAGCATAATTGATGATGGGGAGAAAAGTTAATGTAGCAGGTCTAAGTCAAGTCTTAACTAGTCATACATACATATATATTATTAACAATTGTTCTCTGTTGAACTCTCTCTTTTATCCCCTGGGGAGTAGCCTCAATCAAAAATATATCAATCTGGTCATACAAATTTTCTGGCACTTTTGTTTTTTTAAGCAGTCTCAAGTTTATCACTGAGACTTATTCTGCTCACTTGAAAAAGGCAGTCCCGCTTTAAAGACACTCTTGCCCCCAGCACAGACTTGACCAAGGCCCCACACCTCTAGTAAAATGGAGGAGAGTGGTTCAGTTGGGAGTGTAGTCTGTGCTGTCATGCCCTCTACCCATTCATTCTTCCTTCCAATTACTTAGTGATATGCTTGGGATTGTATGAAGGAAATGGGATACAGGAGGACCACTTCAAGAAGTCTTGGTTGAAATGGTGATTTGCCAAGGTGAGCAAAACCCCACTGATTGCGGGTAGGGTGCTGTCCCAATTTGTTGATCTTCACTTTTGACCTAGCTCTTTTCAAAAGATATGCTGTAATTATTGGAGGTCCCATTAAGCCCTGATGACTTAGGACAGTATGTTAATCAATTTTCCTAAGTACTGATGGCCCCATGAATTCCATCTGACCCTAGCCGGTAGTTTTGAACTGAAGCTCACTGATGGGAAGGTCACAGAAGCCTCCAGCTCCCAACATCATCTATCCTTCATTCCCTTATACATACCTTGCCTCCTGAAACCCTGTAAATGCAAAGGGCATTCTTTGCCCTCTTTCCTGGTCTGACCACACACCATCTCAGATCAGTGCCCTCTTTCATAACTAGGCAGCATCTAGCCTCAGTGGTGAATTCTGATTGAAAAAAGGAACCCAATAGGAAAATGAGGTTCTAAGCTTTTCTTCTGGAAGGATTTACAAATTAGCAAGATTTATGTAGATCAACATTTCCTAAACACTGTGCTTCACCAGTGGCAACCTCTCCTCATATCCAGCACTTCTTTCCTCTCTTTTTGGATTGGACTCAATCCTGGAGTCTCACAAAGGAGTGAACTTCTTTCAATTCTGCTTTTGTGAATTTAGTAATGTCTTCTCAACTGTTCAGTCTCTGAACAGCTGGGCTCAGAGGGTGAGGCTGTATAGGAAAAGTCTCAAACAGTTCTTCACCCTTTCTTGTTACACAAGAATAAGACTGTCAGTCCCTTCATAGCATGTCCCATCTGATGATGCATCTACAGCATATGCAGCCTGCAAGTTATATATGGAGTATGACAAAACACAAAACAGGGAGTAATTACATCTGATGGGTAAATCAGGGAAGACTCCATGGAAAAGGAGGTATTTGTAAGATGCCCTGAAAAATCAATGAACAGGACTGGAAAAAAAAAAGAGTTCCCAGTTGCTCCAGAGAATGCAGTGGCTATTAAAAATAGGAAGCCAAGAGTTTTATCCTTTTCCTACTGTTTCAGGAGACAGATGTTGAATGTCAGTCAATAGTTGAAACTGAAGGAGGAAGGGAGCAGACTGTGGTCATTGTCTTTCTTGAAAGGAAAGAGATAAGCATTTAGAGGTCCTTAAATTGTGATGTCAAGGGCAGGTCAAAGTCATGGTCCCTCATGTTGCCTGTGGATCAGAGGCTTGCCTCCTTTGTTCAAATAAATGGACGATAGACAATGACATTTTAGAGTGGTTAAAAACTCTAGTTATAGAATCAGGCAACTTTTAATTAAAATCCTGGATTCACAATTTGTTTACTGTGAGATCTGGAAAATTTACTTCATGTATCTACTATAAAAGGAGATAATTATACCTACCTTATAAACATGCTGAGAAAATTAAGTGAAGTACTTTAAGGAACATTTGAAGCATATTTCTTAGATAAAAGATAAATGCTCCAGGAAGGGTAGCTATCCAATGAAGTGTCAGCCACTATTTGGTCTATCGCCTAACTTTGATCTCTTTAAGGGAATTTAATCACCAATATTTATTATTATTAATTGTAATTACAGTGTGCCTATGATTTATTAAATCATAGATTTTTAGTGGTAAATGTAACCTTAATTGGACCTATTCCAAGAAATAAGAAGGATTTTCACCACATATTTTGCCAACTCTATAATTCCGTAAACCTTTAAAACATTTTAACAATAATTTTTTAACAATGCTTGCTGTATCCTTATATCTTGCCATTCTGAGTCTTTAGTGAAGCTCTGTGTTTCATAAGCACTGAAGATTTTATAAAGGAAAATTCACAAAAAACAGAGTTATCCTCATTCCCCAAGAAAATCCATAAACTTCCTTTGGCCACCAATGAAAGAAACGTCTTCGTTAGAGCAAAAGAGTCCTACCATGTGATTACCCTCTTTTCTAAATGGGACAGAATTTTCTGGATTTCCAGCTTGCCTTAAATGCCAAACTTCCTATATACCTCTACTGATTGACTCAATAAGAAAAGATGTCAAAAAACCTCTTAGCCTAGAAAAGTGGGAGGATAGTCCTTGGTCAATTACAGGAAACATAATGTTGACTAGTAAACAGAACACTTATGATCTGGACACAATGACTCAAATTGTGTTTTGATTTAATTAGTTGTCATCAAGGAAGAAAATAAATATTTTACAAATGTCCACTATGAGCTCAGTTTGTTTTAATGTATTATGTGATCTCCTTAATAAGAAAGATGGATTGATTGCCGTTATTAAAGGAGAAAATCTCAAGCGTCGTACAAGATGGGAAGAGAGTTGTATCCAGTGCTCGTAAAGCTTCCAAGTCTTAAGAAGGCAAACTAAATGGAGCGTGTGGGGGGGCGGTGTTTTGGCAGATGGGACAACATGGGTCGTGAATTCAGGCAACATGTTTCATAGCAAATGAGGCAATCCAAAAAGAAACAACTCTCTTCCCTTCATAGAGAGCTGATGCTCAAGGGGGATGCAGCTTCTTGTTTAATGCTACTATCACCTAGGGTTTAAGTAAATGATCTTAGCAGATATTTTCCTCCTCTGTAATTTAGGAAGGAAAAAAAAGAAAAAAAAAACAATAACTTTCTTTTCTTTCTTTTTTTTTCCATAGAACCACTCAGTAAAATGTCATTGAAAACTAGAGAGGAAAATAAATTGGTATGTAGGGCAGAAAGGAAATATTCCAATTTATTTGCTACAACTACCTGATCAAAAGCATGTGACACTCTACAACTTAAAAGCAAAAAAATAAAATAAAATAAAATACTGCCAAATGCTTCGTAAAAAAGTAAAGCATAGATATAATCAGTTTGATTAAATATCCAGCTCAGGAAATAAGACATTTTGTTATTTCTGGAATCTGATATAAGTAAATATTAAAACTTAAATACCTGTTAGTGATAAGCTCTCTAGAATTCACAGAGCTGAGCCTAAATAAGGTACATAAAACTTGTTACATTACAAATCACCAGAGTGGAAAATCTCAAAGTATAATAGTTTTTGAGTGATTTCTTTTAGAAGGCATAAAATACACCACAGGTAGCCAGTCGGTCTAGAAGAAGCTCCAACAAGGAGAAATATGCTCATGAAACTTGTCATGAACAAGAAGCCTTGCAGCTGTGAGACTTGCAAAGAGAGAATTACAATAATGTAGCCTGCTGGCAATTTAGCTTAGCCAGAACAATTGAAAATATATACATGCTATTAAAATTCTGATATCTTGTTCTCGTGTCAGAAATGACAATGACAAGAAAAAAGAAAGAATCCTTTGTCATGACAAAAACCATAGGACCACACAAAATGGCCGGGTATGTCATCAAAATGAAGACAGTATGAACTTATCTTGCTGAAATGTTTTCTTCACACTCTAGCTAAAATTAGTTGGAAATGTGATTCTGCTATATTTAAATAGTTTTTTTCCCCCAACTTCATTTAGTGAAAAATCTTTACTTTCTAGGCAAACACTCTCCTTGCAGGAAACTCCACAACTTTATAAAGCTGCAATGGCAACAATCAGATAAATGGACAAATTTGTAGTGCTCTGTAATTCATGCTGTTACTTTGTCATCTGATCCTGACATGACTATTAGGCTATTATTCGCTTCCATTCCAGACAAATGAGAGATTAGTACTTGTAAATTCATTGACAAAGACACTTGTAACAGTGGTCTCATTCTTTGATATATGAAAAGTTATAGAATTCCTAAAAAAAAACAAAGAAATTTCAAGTAGTGTCCCTTATTCTCCAAAATCCATGTTATAGCTATGTTTATTTGGCAAAGTTTGCCTGCTTCAGGTTGAAATGCGATGCTTCACATTTATGCTTGAGAATGGTGGTTGATATAGAGAAATTTATCATGAATGTATTTTGTAACCTTTGATTTTATGTCACCCTGATCACAATCTGACTGAGTGAAAATTAGCTAAAGTCTAATGGAAGACCATTTGGAAATCTCTAACTTGACCCAGAAATTCTACTTGTAAGACTTTATCCTACAGAGACACTTCAAACCATCATATGTAAAAGATTAGTCATTGAATCACTGTTTCTAAAGCAAAATATTGGGATTACCTTAATGTACATAAATAGAGGATTGGTTAAATCAGTCACAGCCCAATCACAAAATGGAGGAAAAAATGAGGTTGTATCCCTACATTCTAATGCGGGAATATTTCTAAGATATACTGTTAGCTAAAATAATAAAGTGTCAAAGAGTACATAGAATACTATATAAAAAAAGAAAATATATTCCCTTATCTCTGTAAAAGCCAGAGACTAATGTATATTTTTGTCTATGGCTGGGTGGAGGAGGGAACAGTGGGAGAATGCATTTACAATGTTTATCTGTTATATTTGAATTTTTTGATTAAGTGAATGCATTACATATTCCTCAACATCAATTAAATTGATGATTTTAAAATTAAATTCCATTACCTTGGGCATAATTAGTGAGAAAATAAAAAGAGGATATTGAACTCTTACTATAACTCAGTTCTATGCCAGACATTATGAGAAAGCTGAATTAATACAAGGACCCTAACCTTATGGAGTTTCCCAACTATTTGGGTGGATAAAACTAATACAGGAACTTATAATTAATTCCTACACAGAGTGGATCAGACTCTGGGCTCTTGGAGTTCACAGTTTGTTACTGTTAAAGAATAGAATACAAGTACCGAGCTATAAAAACAGTTCTCTCTTACTGAACATCTATTTTGATTTGCTTTTGGTTTTCTGATAAAGTGTTAATATCCAGAACATATAAAGAAATCCTTCGACTTAACAACAAAACGCCAAATAACCTAATCAAAAAATGGACAAAAGAATCCAATAGACATGTCCAAGGACTATATACAAATGGCCTCCCCAAAAAACACGAGATATGTTCAACATTATCAGCCATCAGGATAATGCAAAATACCACAATAAGATACTATTTCACACCCACCAGAATGACTGACATTTTTTTTTCCCCATCAGCACCATCCTTAATCTTTTTTCTTTAAGTTAATTTTTATTTTAAAAGAGGCTTTACATTACATAAATATTACATTAAAAAATACAGGGGATTTCCATATACCCAATCCCTTCCCCCCTCCCACACTTTCCCTAATTAACAACATCTTTCATTAGTGTGGTACATTTGTTACAATTGATGAACACAGACACATATTGAGGCATTGTTACAAACCATGAACTACAGTTTACATTATAGTTTATACTTTGCACCACACAACACAATTTTATAGGTTTTGACAAAATGTATACTGGCCTGTATCCATCATTGCAATGTCGTGCAGGGCAAATCCCAGGTTCCCAAGTTACCCATGTTCCACCTATGCTTCCCTCTCCCACCCCTCAAAATCTCTGGTGGCCTCTGCCTTTATATCAATGATACCAGTTCTTCCATTGCTAGAATAATCAAGAATATACTTTAGTCCATAGTTGCATTCCTCCCTTTTGCTTGTTCATTCCTCAAACTTGAGGATTTGGGAATGGTGATGTCCATTCTGTTTCTGATTGAGAAGTGGCTTAGATCCCATGGGCAGATTACTTGTTCTATGACAGTGATCTCTGGAGCACTACAAAGATATTTTTATGCCTATTTTACAGATTAGGAATCCGAGGTTCAGAAAACCTGAGATCAAGGCCATTCATTTAATAAATAGAGGAGCAGGGCTTCTAGTCACAAATCCCTTTTTCTCCATTTACTAGTGTAATATAGATACAATGCAATTATTTGATAATATAATCGAAAACTCCAAGTTTTGCATATGAAGAATTCTCAGGTTTAGAAAGAATAAATAACACTCAACTAGGAAGAGGCAGAGTCAATATTTGAACTCACATCTACTTCACTCTCAGAATTGTGCTTCTTCCCATCACAGTAAAGTGTCATATGAAGTTAAGGGGTCTCTTTAAATAAGATTTAATAATACAAACTGTCTTTATAATATTGTGGAGAAATAAAATTATTTAATAGAGTTTACAAAAATAAAATGTTGCATAGAACCATATGTCTGAATTTAGCAAGAATTTTCAGTAACTTGGCTTTAAGTGTAAAGTATTTGTAAAGGGAGAAACTTCTATAAAGTAGCAAGCTTTAAGTAGTATGAACATATATGCATGTAAAACTACTTAATAGTTTAATAGTATGCAAAAATTAAATATATATATATACACACATGCATATGTTTTGTCATATCCCTCTCATATGTTCTTATTTCCCTATTCTTTGAGGTCTACAAAAGTGTGCCATGCATAATCAAGAAAAAAAAGTAAACAAAATGAAACATTTTCTCATTTCAACTCTAAAAAATAAGAATGCTTGCAGACATACAGCTCTAAGATTTTTATTCCTTATCTCTGAAATATCTATTTGTACCTTGAATACATCATTTTTTAAGTCACAGATGTAACCACACAAACAGGAAAGAGTTGTCGAATTGCTAATATTATCGTATACATGTCCACATTATAGGTATTAACCTTAGTATTAATTTTCAGTCAGTTTCTTCAAGCCTCTTAGACGAGGCTAAATGTAACTTTGTTCAATGACCCCCATCATTACATTGTTACCGAAGAATCCAACAGAAATTTAGACTACTAATGAAATTAAAAACATTAAAAGCTTATCTGAAACTCAAATTATAACCTTTGAAGATTCAAAAAGTCAGAAACACAAAGACAGCTATATTTAACTGATTTAAAAGGAAAAAAAACACACACAGCTGGAAATTTGTAATAAGACACGGTACTCATAATACAGAACTGCATGTAGTTTTCACTAATATCTATCCAACCAAGTTTCCTAAGAAGTGTCAATTTAAAGAAAACATACATTTCCCTCAGGGAGACTGCACCCCATTAAAAGTAAACTGGCTTTTAATTTTAATTGGTAAGAATGAAGCACTATTTGGATCTTGCCTTACCTTTTAAGTAATAAGCAAATATTATTCCCTAAAGAAGAGTCAGATGCAAAGATTATTGCCAGAGGAGATTAGTGAAACACATGCTTCCTGTTTAAATACTGATACTGAGGAAAATGATGACATGACATAATTCTTTGAGACAATATTTTCCTGAAGATAGCTCATAACTATCTAGTAAATTGAGGCTTTTGAAATGGTATCACATATTTGATTTTACTTACATTGAAATAGGACTACTTTGGAAGTATCCCAAAGAAGTCGAGTTAATACTTATATACATCCAGGCTTGAATCTTCTAGGATAAAAATTCAGCATAACTATGGCAAAGAAAATTCCTCAAATCATCCGTTTAAATTTTTTTTAAGGATGTACTGGAGATTGAACCCAGGACCTCATATGTAAGAAGCAGGCACGCAACCACTTGAGCTGCATCCACTCCCTCATTCATTTCATTTAATTCATGATTAAACAGCAATGGAAGATATGACTATTTTGGAGGAAATGAAAACTCTGTGTCTTTAGGGAAATGTGCTTATAGGAATAAAAAATTTTAAGAGAATTCAACATTGCTTAAAAAAAGAGAAAAAAAGTTTTTTGATACTTAGTACTTTTTTGTTCTTTTTGTTTTTGCTGCAAAATTTAAGATGTAAGACTTTTAATTAAAATAAAGAAAACATGCTTACTCTGACTTCCTTATAATTGTCTATTTTCATTAAAGAAAGAAAACATTTTATTGCATGCATACCACCTACAAACAATTCATTTTTTCTCTGCTATGGAATAAAAAATGAGTAGGAAATGGCCCTTATTTTAAAGTCCTTTTAACTAGATGGTGAAGGATTTTAGTATCTAACAGTTTTACAAATAATCACACACACAAAAATATATAGCATATTTAGTCAGTGATATTAGATTCAATTAGCAAACTGGAAGAAATTAAATTTGGGAGCCATAAAAGAAAAGATTCAGAGTGATGGGAATTGAAGGCCAACTGGAGCATATTTCTTTCCAATTTCAGATAATTAGTTCCAAAGCCATTCCTTCCCCCCCAAATTATGAGCATTTTTAAAATAACTGTCTTACAAGGAAGTGTACCAATTCTCATGAAAGATCAATACTCAAGGCACACTTTTTTTCACTAGACTCCAAATTCAAGGGGAATTTTTAGTAAGAATGCATCCTTCTCTCTATGTCCCTAAAACCATGTTTCTGCCCACTAGATCAAATATTTTCTATTTTGGGCACCATTTATTTAGTGAATACGTTTATTTATTTCTTCAATAGCTTCATTATAATCGCACTTCCTGAGACATCTCTTGTTCACATTAGTTGCCCTAACCTTAAGTCATTAAGATTCTAAAAATCTGTTGACTTAGTAAATATGAGTAGAGTGCAGAATATAGTCAATGAGGCTTCCATATGGAGAGTGTCATCTGAGTTAAGGAAGGTTTCTACCCCTTAATTATTGCTACCACATAATTAACATATCAAGACACAGAAATTAGGCCAAAGAAAGAGTAATTCTTGTATCTATGCATCTATGTTTGAAAAACAAAAGTATACTGTTAGTCATCTTTCTGACCCCTAGAGTATAAGAAAAACATGATGATGCACAGCATTTTGACATAGGCAAAATTAAACATATTATTAGAATATGCTAGTGTGAAAACTTCTGTTTTGACTTCTACGTTGATGGCTGCTGGCAGGAAATCCTGAGAAATTTTTCATGAAATTCCCTTTCTGTTTTTGTTTTTATTGATAAGCACATTTTCAAATAAATGTGGCATGGAATTCCATTGTAGTAATGACTATATTTATTGCTGTCATATTCAATAGCACATGAAATAGTAAAAAAAAAAAAAGAATTAATTTAATTAACTAATGAGAGACATTCAGTAGAAATTCAACAATCTGCTTAAGATGGAAATTAAATAAACTGATTATTTACTTTCCAATGTATGTAGAAAGTAGAAAAGTCTTTTTCTTAACTATTAAGTTGTTTATGAAAATTGAAACATTAATTTAAATCTGTGATGTTTCAAGCTAGGTTTATTTTAATTTTTAATTTTCCATGAAAAATATCTTGTTATACAAATTTGTACCGCACTTTAGGAAAATAGTTTTTGTTTGTGTTACCAGTAATAACATTTGGATGTATTACTCTCTTGATTTCTCTTTCCAAATCTGTAGAATGGGAATAATCATACTTACTACACAATAGGTTGTCATGTATATTAAATTTTATTTCAATTAAGAAAGAAAGTTTCTGGTACATAGGAAAAACTCAATAACTGCTAATATTTGCTATTGTTATCATCATAATCATCATTTATATATGAGCTAGTTTATTTAAGCAATTCATATAATTGAAAAATAAGTTCCATAGAGTATAAGAATAATTTACTGTCATTTTCTAGAGATCAATCAGATATTTGAAAGCAATAAATTTAAATGAAAATAAATTCCTTTAAAAATATTCTTCTTTTTTCCCCTCTAACATGAATCAGACTTCCTTCTGTTTAGACTGACAAACAGACAACTACAAAACAGTTACAAGTACTGTAAATTGAACTCTCTAACATCATACTATTGGGACCCCAAAACAGAATTGGAATTATTAGAGAAGGCTTCACAACCAAGTTCTGAAGTCTAAGTATATGTTATTCAAGATATCTTCCTTGATCAACATCCAACCCAAAGAAAACTGGCCTCACCTTATACTTACTGAATCAGAACAAAAATAGGCGAATGATGGTAACACATAGGGTTGGTGAAGTTGCTATGCAAAATCATCCTTGATATGTAATTCTTGTATAGAGAATATATGTAGGACTATAGACTGATGCAAATGTTTTGAAAACAACGTGACAAAACTAAGCAACAGGCATTCTCAGCAATCCCACTCCTGAGTGCCTAGTCCTAGAAAATACATCAAAAAAGATCATACATGAAAAAAAATTATTCAAGAAAAGAGATGTAAGGAAAGCCTGATGGAGGAAGTAATAGCATGAGGGTTTAAAATGGCATGTAATGTTGAGGAATTTTAACTACAACAGTTCAGCATCGTCAGAGGTTATTAGGTTCAGGCAAGTAGAGAACAAGTGAGAAAGAGGATTGAATGAAAAAAATGAATTATCATATAGTATCTTGTATGTTTTTAAATGTATTTGAAATTTATCCTAAAGACAACAAAGAATCCATAGAGTTGTTTTTTGCTGAACAGATAGAGAATCATTATATAAGAGAAAGTGATTATCTATAAAGGAATAAGAAGAACCCCCCAAAATACCTTAGAACTGGGAAAAAAGCACAAAAGGTGGAAATAAACTGAGAAAAGGAGCTGCTCACCAAAGTTGGGATTTAGACGTTGCTAGAGAATAGGCTGCAGGGGGCTAATTAGTAGAGAAGTTTGCTGGGTTGCCCTAGGACAGAGATAGGAAATGAGAGCAGGGGCTTTTGAGCTGAAAACCTCCCACTAAGTGCTGCTGGGCTAAGGCTATACAGCAGGGAGGGCATGGCCGGAATTGGCAAGCAGGAAACAGTCCCCACCCCACTTCCTGATGTAGGTGGCCGAAGGCTGAGAATCCACCCTTGCAGTGTCCGCAAGATACCCTGGGAATTTGCCTGTGGGGAAGCCACTGAAAATGCAAAACCATCCCCTGCAAAAATATCCTCTACATATGCAGCCATGGAGAAGTCAGGAGAAGCAAAAAGAGGCACAACACAACCAGGAAGAGAAATCCCTTCCTTCTGCAGTGTCCCGCCATGGAAATTGATTCATATCATGCCAGGGGCAAAGAAGAAAGGCTTACAGAGTCCAGCTCAAAGGACAGTTCCTGAAAAGTGGATTCAGAGCTGAAAGGCATGAAGTTGACAACGGGCACCTGGAGATATCTTTACACTTTATAGCTCAACTACCTTCTTTTTAAATCGTGAGGAGATATCTCCTCTGTCACCTGAAGAACTAACTGTACACAGTGGAAGGATTTTTCTCAGTTTATTTGTCACATTCCACCTCTTTGGACGGCTGAGCCTTGCATATGGGGAAGGGTTTGTGTGCCTGGTGAAGGGAATCTCTGTCAGCTAACCTTCCCTGCCTCCAGCCATCAGTGTACTCACTAACTTGGTGAAGGTTCATGGGACAGAATTGTCACATCAGTGCAGGCTTGCACTATGATTGGGTTCCTCAGACTTCAAATAGGTCATGTCAGCCCATATGCGGCCCAGAAAAGCTTGATGTATGTTCAGCTGGTTTCTCCTTTTTCCTATCTTTGGCAGATTCCTCCTCTTCCCACTGCTCTATTAGGGATAACAATGTTATTGGTATCTTCTCTTTAGGATGGACTTATCTCTTTCTGGAATATAATTCATTTGCTTTATGTCCTGTATGTGCACGTGTTCTTAGCTCTCTGATAAATTTTTAAAATTAAACTATGATTTTTCAGATTATCCAGCTTGTCGTTATTATTTGTTTGTGACTGTTTCTTGTTTTCCTACTTCCAAACAGGAAGTGGAAGTCCCACACTAAAAGATTTTATACCTTAATATTTGATTTGAGTGAGTTTACAATGTACAAATGTCACTCGAGGCAGAATGATAGTTGGCGAGATTAAAACTGAGACAAAAAGGCCTGTTAGAAGGCTATGAAATACATTTATTTGTTGAGAAATGAGGAGGCTGTTGCATAATCTGAGGGAGAAATTACAGCCATCTGTAGCAGTTGGATATTGTTTATGAATTCCAAAAATAGATATTGGATTATGTTTGTGAATTGGCCTGTTCCTCTGGGCATATTAGATTGGATTGGATTCAGAGGTTTTCACTTTTACTTTATTAAATAACGATTAAGGCTTTGACTGGGCCACAACAGTAGGCCATTGAGTCCCCACACCCTTTGTGGACAGGGTCTCACAGAGAAAACCATACAGCAGAACAGAGAGCGGAGTTTAATGCTGGAACCCTGGGAAATAAATATACAGAAAGGCAGATATGTGAGGAGAGAGAGAAGGCTCATTAGACATGGCAGAGGCCCAAGGAGAAGAGGAGGCATTTGCCTGACCACTTGCAGCTGGCCTTGTGGAGAGAGCAGAGCAGCTAAGCCCAGAGAGAAATCAGCCCCAGGAGAGAGATGAGACTTATCCCAGACTACAACAGATATTGGAAGAAGCTGGGATCACGGAGCCTTAAGAGGAAGAGGGAGGCTGAACCCTGACAGATGTCAGAAGCCATCTTGCTCCAACACATGGCAACAGACTTTGGTGAGGGAATAATTTATGCTTTATGGCCTGGAGACTGTAGGCTTCTACCCCAAATAAAACACCCTTTATAAAAGCCAATAAATTTCTGGTATTTTGCATCAACCCCCCTTTGGCTGACTAATATACCTCCCAAACGAGTAAAACTGATAATGGCGGTGAGAAAATTAAGAAGGCAAAAAATTCAATGATTTATATTTACGTATTTAGAAGATAGGACTTATATAGGATATATCCCTTTGTGGTGGTATGCTAGTAAAGTGCTCCATAAAGAAAAAACAACTGACTTTTAGAATTAAATGTTTTAAATACTTCCATTGGCCACAATGGAATCTCTTCCCCTGCTCTTCCGAAAACTTTGTGCTGTGAAAGTAATAAAGTGGTCATTTGCTGAAGGGGTCTATAGGGCCTATGGTGTGCCCAGAACCCACTCACGCCACACTATTTATTACATGGTTATTGGTGCCAGAAAATTAGAGAACAAGTTTATTGACTAGATTGCTAATACTGGAACAAAGAAGTGAACAATACTATACAAAACTGTATGGCAGATATAATGATCGATTATACTTGTAAATTATGGCAAAAATAAAAACTATCAAAGTGTTATAGGGGAAAGTTACTATCTGTGAGAAAGCATATATACCACGGCCTCATTTCCCCTTATGCTCATTCCAGTCATCCCTGCGAAGTTTCACCTGTACGTGGCATGGACCCTCAGCCTTCCCTCACTGCAAAGAGAAGGGCGACGGAGAACGGATGATGAATAGCTACCTCACCTGCAAATTTGTGAGAACTTCATAGCAGATTTGGTCGACCAACTATTCTTGGGACTTACCATTTCTCAATTCCGAGGAATCATCCAAAGTTCAAATTTAAATATAACATGATTATTCTTATTCAGGGAAATGAAATTACATTATTCATTAGCTTAAGAAATGTTATGAAACCTCATATGTTACATGTAAAAATCTCAAAAGGAAATGACTAAATTTCAATTGAAGTAAAATAAAAGGAAAATCCACAAAAATTATTGAAATAATCATAAAATTTTAAGTGTTTGCCCAACCCAAGGTCTGCCAAAAATCTCCCAGGTTCCAAATGAGCTGAGTGAACATTTTGAGGCAATTACAATGAATTAAGTTTTCCATATCCCAGGAAGGAAATTTATTTGAGTGGGTTCAAATTACTTCTGTCCTGAAATAAGCAGAACAACTGATACACAAACTCAAATTTGCATCAGCGTACAGACAAAGAAGCTTTCCCAACTTAATTACCCAAACAATTTTTTTTCAAAATGTGTCGTTATCACAAGTGATTTCTAATGGATCCATTTCTAGTGATTATGAAGAACAGGGGTTCTGGCACTGCCAAAAATATCGTCCATGTGACATCTCTGCCTCTCCAGGCCGAGTGCCTCACCTGTGCAAGGAGGGGCTGCATCAGATGACTTGTAAGGACCATCTCCGCACCTGGACACGTAGGATTTCATGAAACTGGCAAGTATCATGATAACTTTTATGGACTTTTTCTTTATTTTATTCAAGGTGAAATGTCATCCTTTCCTTTGGAGTCTTACATATAACATTAAGTTCGTCATATTCCTCCTACCAAGTGAATGAAATAATTTCATTTTCCTGAATCAGAACAATCATGTTTTATTTGAATTTGAAGTTGGTATGATTCCTCAGAATTGAGAAATAATAATCCCAGAGAATAGTTGGTCTATCAAATCTCTTATGAGATTTGCATCATAAACTACCACTCTTCTTCAAAAGTTTCTATGTTCTTCCACATGCTAGTTCTTGAATGTTTTTCATTCTTAATTAAGGCTTTGATACAGATGTTGTAAGTTTGTCATATTTCTACACTTTTTCCTAAGAGGGAAACAATGGCCACAGGAGGCATATTCTTCTGGTTTTTAATCCACATTTTGATGTTACTGGATGTTTCTACATAATGATTCTATTTCACAATATTGGTTTCCTATGATAAAGCAAGTTTGCACACCTGAACAAGTTACCTGTTAGACTGTACAAAGCTAGATCTAGGTGGGGCTATTCTTCTGGACTAATACAGACTATTTCAAAATTTATTATTGCCCTCACTTGCCTGTTCATGAGAACCAATTTAGGGGATTTTACAGAAATAATGACCTCTAAAAAATAAAAATAAATAAAAATAAAAGTAAATGTTTAAAAAACAAAAATTTACAAAGTAAAAAAGAAATAAAAACAGACAAAATTTAAATATATGTAAAACTACCTCTAAGCATTTACATTGGCTTTCAGTTTTACTAATATCTCGACCAGACCTACAACTAAGAGACTGCTCCTATGGTATAAATTAAGAAAAAAAAGTGCCCCTCCCTCTTTTACTGATAAATGAGCAGAAGGTTTAACAAGGTCCAGGCCCAGTCATGGGGCAGCAGTTCTTTGGTTCCTGGGCCTGGACTGGACATGAGCCTGGCCTTTTCCCTTGGTCAGGCATCTCTTCCCAACACACCGGGGGCAGATTCTCAACCAGGTGGATTAACCAGAGAATTGGTAATGACTCAGGACATCTGCACGTCTAAGTAATGTTTTTATGTCTAGGAACTGGGTGTAGAGAATGATCAGGGCAGAGAGCATGATGACTGCCATAGGACGTCCCTGAGACCCAGGTTTTGTACCCTCTGGGCCACCTTGGCCACTGTTGAGTAAGGGTGCACAGGGTTTGCATGCCATCTTCATCTGTGTCTGGCGCCGACTGAATATGTCATCGTTTTGTCATCTTTTCAAGATGATTCTTTCACGTTTACTATTTTGGAAGAGGGGCAAGATAACAACATCTCCGCTTCTCACATAGATTCATGATGACAGTCACACAAAAGATAAATCAGAGTCACCCTTCCATTGTATTTTTCAGAGTATTTTTCAAAGGACTTCATAATTAATGACTAACCAAGCATTTCTAAATACTTCACCAGGAAAAGTGGGTTATATTTATCAATTCAACTTTGATTCTATCTGCTAAGAATGCATAAGGTATTGAATACAATTAATAAGGTTTCTGAAATATTAGTTTAGTGAAGATTACATTAGCCATTATGATTCTTGCAGTTATGCTTGTTATAAAAACAACAACAACAGATAAACAAACAAACATTAAAGGGGATGGAAGTGAATATTATAAATTCATTCCGAGAGAAAGGGAACAAATGAAAATGTGAGGGACTAATCTCTTTTATTGCTATGTTAATGCAAAGTATTTGCATCTTTCAGCTTTGGTATTTATTCTCAATAGCATTTTGCCTGTAGATTTTTTAAATTGCAGACTAGTGGTGGCATCTATCATATTCTCACCCTCAGTGAAACTTTATAGCCCTATGAATTTTCCCTGGATCAGACTGCTGTACAACTTTTTTCTGTATTTCATAAGAAGTAACGTGCTGCCTAAAACTGCACTAAGATTTTAAAAGCTTGTTAGCTAGTTTAAAGCTGCCACTTTCCAGTCCAGTAAACTTTAAAATTGCACAACCTTTCTGAGCTCATATTCCCATCCATAAAATGGGCCAAGAAATACTTGTGCTGATTTCTTTTTTGCGATTAAGTTATAAGGAGAAAATGATAGTAAATGTGAAAATATTTTAAAGTTGTAAAGTATTAAGCAAAAGAAGTATAATTTTTTAATTCCATTAGGCTGTACTTTGAGACATAGTTTTGACTTTTGCTTGTTGACATCATGTATCAGACATCAAATGTGGCCAGCTAAAATACGTTTCTGAATACCATCTTTCGGACAATCCATTTTCAATGTCAAGTGTTAGCCCAATGAAGTGCACACCCACATTTTCCAGTTCATTGATTCCACATACCTCATATAATCCTCCCAGGCCAGACATTTGAGGATCATCCTTCTAGTAACAGCCATAGGTGGTCATTTGTGACAGGCTGATTGCAGCTCCCCCTAAGAGCAAGACAGAGATTTGGATCTGTTTTATTCACTGATGTTTCTCAAGTAACTAGAATAGCAATGGGCTCCTACAATCTTTCAATAAATAGTTCCTGAACTAATGAAAGAATTTCTGCCCCATAATACAAAAAAGATCGGAGTACAAGTAGAAAACTGTAGTAAGCCATCCATAGCGTGTTTTTTGAAACTACAATTCAGTCATTTGGTTCCTCTTTCCTCTTCTCAACACAAGCTGTTTAATCCTGTACTTCCAGGGAAATGCCAGAAGCTTTAGCTCTTTCATAAAACTCATTCATACACAGGTAGCATTCATACCTCAAGGTTTAAAAACCACTTAGTGAAGTCCAAGGCCATAAGCAACACAATAGTTGTCCTATAATGCCTTTTTCATCTTTGAAAGCCTACACTTATTTATGTCAGGATGATTAGAATTAAAGTATTTTGAAATCTCAGAATTCTCTAAAGGAACAAAATTTGTTGCCTAACTTTGGAGATTAAGTTAAATACAGCTTTAAATTTTCTGGAGTAATTAATATAAGAGTAAAACTACAATTTAACCTTCAGAACCAGTAGAAGGAATTAGAAGTATGAGTCAAAATGTAAATGCAAACTAAAGCAACTGAAGTGGAAAAGAAAATATAAAATATGGAACAAATAAGAAGCTAAAAATAAGATAGTGGAATAAAAGTCTAAATATGCCATTCATCAAAATAAATTAATGTGTACTGCACTTTTCAGGTTAAAAGACAAAGATTGTCAGAGTGTATAATAATCAACTTTCAATTATATCCTAATTACAAGAAACAACCTAGGACTCGACGTTATGGAAAGTTTGAAAGTAAAAGGATAGAAAAAACATTTAGCATATATAACCATATTAACATGCAAAAATAAAATTAAAGATGAAAATAATCAGTAGAGAAAATATGTTTATTGAATAATATTTAAAGTTTTAATTAAATAGAAAATATATCAAATGTTTAGATGTAATTAAATAATCTCAAAATATTTTAAAGAAAATTTGGTTTAATCATAATCAGAAATTTATCCATTTATCATCAGAGTAGGTGGCATTCTTAAGTACATTTTCAGAGTTTAGGTAGATGAAAACATAGAGGAATTGAATTAATACACAAGACACATAAATAAGAATGCAAAATTGTGCTTTTAAAATTTACAGAACATTTATTAATATTTCCAGAACATTCAGTCATAATATACTTCTCAATACTTTCAAATTTATCAGCATTATTTAGAATGTTTTCTCTGGCCTGAACACAGTTAAATTATATATTATTAAAATAAGAACGAAAGGAAAAATAAAACATTACATATGGAAATTTAAGAAATATATATGTATATATGCATGTATATCTAAATTCATGGATTAATGAAAAATTTTACTAGAATAGGAAAGTATACAAAAGTGAATAATAATTGAAAGACTACATCAGAAATCTTGTTTGAAGCAACTAAAATTATATTCAGAATGAAATTTATCACTTAAAATGCATGCACAATGAAAAATGAAAGGATGAAATCATCCAACTAAAAAATCCACACAGGAAAACAGAATAAACATTAAATAACTCAGAATTTTTAAAAAAGATATTTATAATTTAGAAAATAATGGAAAAAAATACCAAGGTTTTGCAAATAGAATCATCAAAGTTTTAAGTCAATCCTATAAAATCACCTTAAAATATCATCTGTTATGATTGATTGCAAAAAGAAAGCATATACAGATTTTAAAAATTAGGGATGAAAAACTGCATGTGACTCCAGCTTAAACCATTTCTAAAGAGGAAAAATGAATAAGATAATATTATGAAAAATGTCATTTCAACCAATTCTGAGAAAATGAGCTAATTTTGAGAAAAATGTAAAATCAGAAGTGATTCAAAATATTTATAAAATCTGTGAACCCCTATACCTATTAAGGAAACTAAATAGTTGTGTGTTTTTTTTCTCAAAAATTAAAAAAAACCTGCCTCAGGGCATATTACTGTTTTTGTTTTGTTTTTTTAGGTGCTGAGGGCCAGGGAATAAACCTGGGACCTCTTACGTGGGAAGCCAGCGCTCACCCACTGAGCCACATCAGCTTTACTGAACTGTGTTTTTTTTTCACTTGTTTTGCTTGTCATTTGCTTTTGTTTTTTCAGAAGGCATCAGGAACCAAACCCAGGACCTCCCATGGAGGAGACAGGCACTCAACTGCTTGAGCCTCATCTGCTCTCGGTTTACCTTTTTAACATGTTACATGACCTATTCCACAGAATAGTAAAGAAGGAACCCTCCTCAAGTCAATTTATAAAATTATTATAAGTTTGGTAAGAAAACCAAACAAGAACAATGTAAAAATGGAAAACTATAGGACAATAAAATCATAAATATTGAATTAAAAAATATTGGCATATTCAATTCAACATAGATACAAAAAGATATTCAACTTGACCAAGCCATGTTTATCCCTGGAATGCAAAGTTTTTTTTTAACATTATTGTATTATTCATGAAAATCATCATATTAAATTATTGAAGAAACTCAAAATAAGTTCAAGAAAAAATTCAATGAAATTCAAAAAGCATCATAATAAAAATTATTAAACTAGGAATGAAAGGTAATTTTCTTAAGCAATTAAATATTTCCTACTAAAAATCTATACTACAATTGAAGTAATGCTAAAATGTTACAAGGATCATCATTAAGCATAAGAACAAAATAAAAATGTCTATCATGAACAATTGCTTTTTATTATTGTCCATCACCATCAAAAAATATAAGAAGAAATAAAGATTAAGAATTAGAAAAGTAGAAACTGAAATTTTTTACCTCTTAAATCCACCATTTAGCTATCCATGCTGGATTTAAAAGAATTCACAACAAATTTCACTTCTATCTACCAAAAAAATAAAGAGTGAGAAAATATAATACATGTATTATTCTTTCAAAAATACCTAAATTGTTAATATGGCACCTAAAATTTTATCTAATAAAGATAAGCAAAAACTTGATGGGAAATATTAAGAAATTCCATGGAAATACTTCAAAGGAAATCTCAGTAAGTGGAGACTTATACCATACTCATGGATAGGAAAGCTCAGTTACATAAAGAAGTCTATTTTTTCCAAACTTTTACAGGGAATGTTTCAATAACATTTTTGTGAAACTTCAGAAACTGCATCTAAAATTTGTATGGAAATATAAAGGTCAGTAATATCCAAAACAATCTTGAAGAATGAGACACTGGTAGGGAAGCTGGACATATAGAATTACTAATAACTACACATACCAGAACACACATACTATAAGGGAAGTAAAAGGACATGCCATGAACAGGGAACAGATACTCAAAATATACATAACTGAAAAAAAAGACTAGCTTCCAAAACATATAAAGATCTCTTAAAATTCAATAAAGTAACAGTCAAAAGACCATTAGAAGAAAATAACAAAGAAACATAAATAAGCATTTGATGGGAGAGGCAAAATGCATAATCAGTTAGTATAAAAAATATACTCAGCCATGTAAAAATCAATGAAATGCTCATTAAAACTATAATGAGATGCCATTTCAAATTTGTCAGAATCTCAGAAAGTTTGGTCTAAGATGACTTCTATAGCTGTTGCCAGTATATTACCATTCTGGCCAAGAAGAAAAGGGTACAAGGACATTCATCATTTCCATTTAGAGGTATGACTTGGCTATTGCAAATGTTACTTATACTCACACTCTTTAGCTGGGTCTACAGTTTTGTCCTTGCTCATTGTGAGAACATTCTAAACTATATATTATAAGCATACAACTCTATTACCATCTTCACATCTTTGTCAAGCTCATTCCCTCCAGCACATTCACTGCAAAAATCTTTCTACCAATGCACTGATCCCATCAGCATTCATGGTTCCTAGTTCTATCATGTCCTCTTTTGTTACCAAGATTAAATTCTGGCCATCATGATAATTACTTCTGTGCAAATTCCCTCAAACCCTTGCTCCTCCCTTGCTTTAATATTGCCAATTGTCAAAATCTCAACATTAAGTTAAATTCTTCACCTACTCTGTAACTCTATTTGGACAGATGAAGATGGCTATGAAAAATTACAGAACCTAGGTCATGTCTCACTTAGTATTTATGGTGTTGAACCTTAAGCAGAATCTGTCTGCTATCTAGTAATCATCCTGCATTTCCCTGATCCACATACTCTTTCAAGATTCCTATCATTACATCTCAATTGTTTTATCAAGTTTTCAACATCTCCTGCCTCCTCTTCCCTTTCAGCTGAAGGCCCAGCTTACTTTTCCAGACAATTGAAATGACCAAAAGTGAACCTCCATAAACTCAAACCACTGCATCCACTCACCTATGGACACTTGCTTGCACACACTCTCTCCCTGTCGTCCTGTAATTAGAGAAAAACTGGCCACTCTCCTACATTAGGACAATCTTTCCTTATTAAATAATAGTTGCTTGATAAAGACTTGTCAACTAGATAAATGGATTATTTCATTAAATCAATAAGCCTATGAAACAGACATTATCATTTGTACTTTAAGATGAGTCAAATGAGGTTTATATATATAAGAGCATATGGTTAATAAAATAACTGGTTCTAAAGCCCAGGTCATTGGATCCCTTGTTCTGTGCTTTTTTTTCCAAACCATGTGCCTTTCACTACACTTGTCTTGTGTGATTCTTGAAAAGAAGCATAAAGCCAGATGGAGAATTCTGGGCTCAGTCAACAAGTATTATTTGGAAATTTAGTCAAGCACTATGGAAAAGTAAAATTCATGAGCCCTTCCCTTCAGTTTATGCACAAAGTAAAGGAAATGCTACATTGTGGGAAGAAAAAGAAGATTTTATTTTTTTCTGGACAGGGGGTGCAGAGAAGAGGGAGGAATCTAAAGATTTTTCAGTTCTGAAAACCAAAAGACTATCTCTTCACTGATATGGTAGAGCGAAGGGAGTTGTAGTTCCATGTTTCCATGTCTGCTACTCATTAGGGATGTGGCATTTAATACATTTCTTGACCTTTACCTTATCTGAAATGTGAGAAAGAATAAATTATGCCAACATGTTTTTAAAATATATTTAATATTATTTCATTTTTCTTGTCTAATACAATCCAGGAGGTGACTATTTTGCAAAACTAAATTATGGCACAACATTATAATCTCCATTTATGCATCTTTATTCCATACAGGTCAAAATTTTAGAGAAAGATGTGTTAAAGCTTCTATTTCTGCTTATTTGATCATTTTCTTCTGTGTGAAAATAGAAAATGAATTCATATGTTTCTGTGTAATTTGGTATTCTGCCAAGCTTTTTCCTAATTTTTTAGGAGGTTTTTTATAGGGGTAAGGCACTGCCCTAATAAAATGTAGGTTTCTCAGTTTTTAAAATAAGGGATTGGAAATATGTGTTTATTTGACATGGAAAGAGGTTTCTCATACTTCCACTTCCTCTTGGACAATAAATCCTCAATCTTAAAACAGTTTAATATGGCGGCGGACTTGGCCCAGTGGTTAGGGCGTCCGTCTACCACATGGGAGGTCCGAGGTTCAAACCCCAGGCCTACCTGACCCGTGTGGAGCTGGCCCATGTGCAGTGCTGATGCATGCAAGGAGTGCCCTGCCACGCAGGGGTGTCCCCGCATAGGGGAGTTCCACGCGCAAGGAGTGCAAGGAGAGCCGCCCAGAGTAAAAGTGCAGCCTGCCCAGGAGTGACGCCGCACACACAGAGAGCTGACACAGCATGATGAGGCAACAAAAAGAAATACAGATTCCCGTGCCACTGACAACAACAGAAGCGGACCAAGAGGACGCAGCAAATAGACATAGAGAACAGACATGGGGGGGGTGATAAATAAATAAATCTTAAAAAAAAAACAGTTTAACATAATGTTATTCAAAATTGTGATTAGGAATTTTCATTTACCAAGCATGTACATTCCCCATTCCCCAAGTCATTTTAGTGTACAGAATTTTGAAATACCAGGAAATCTGCACACTTGTTTGCAGGATATACACTTGTCACCAATCAAGCTTGAAGTTTAGAGAGTGAAGGCAGTAAAACATGAACTTGCCACAACTCTCCATTGAGCGTCTTGAAAACCTGATTTGGTGTCACCCAAGAATGTATGAAGCACAAGCCATAAGGAAGGATTACTAAGAATGACGTCTTGGAAAGCAGCCAACCTCCCTGCTGTGATGCCCTGCTCACTTTAATATAGTTCCACTGGACTGGATACAAGTGGAGAATGGATGACAGCAGGATGCTGAACCAGCTGCGCATGGTAAGCTGACATGGGACAGATAGATGCACACAGACAGGGAAGGAAGTACAGATGTTAAGAAGTTTGCTAAAGTGCTGCCAGACAACACACTAAAGCATCTTGGTGCTGTCTGGTTATAAACTGGTACAAGCAATAGCATTGAAGAATTGATCTTGGTCCATTACTCTCAATATTAAAGTAATTTTCCCCCAAATAAAATCAGGAAGCCAAAGAAAAACAAAGTTCATTCCTGGAATGCAGGGTTGACTCTTATTTTGACATGTACTCTCTTTTTTTTCTTTCTTTCTTTCTTCCTTCCTTTATTTATTTTTTCCCATATAACCCACTCCCCACCCCCCCCACCACATCATTTTTGTAATTTGTATTTTTTTTAAGATATATACATCACATAAAAAATGTTACATTAAAAAATATAAGAGGTTTCCGTATACCCCCCACCCCACTCCTTCCACACCAACAACCTCCCCATCATTGTGGCACTCATCGCACTTGGTGAACACATTTTGTGGCACTGCTGTACTATATAGCTAAATGTTTTGACTTCTCTTTGAAATCAGCAATGTTCCATATTTCCAGTCTTAAAATATGTTCTTTTAACTTCCTTTTCAGATCTTGTAAATTAGCATGAGAAAAAAGCATGGCATGAGCTAAAGCAAGGTAATAAAAAAGAAAGAACAATTAGGAAATAAAAAATCAGCACTACTTTTCTAAAATTAAGTCCTCTCCTGGTGGGCTCCGTGTATTTTTGGAGATTAAAATAGCCTCAAACTGGTGAGAGACTTGAAATTGTTGTCTGAAAGAATACACACAATGATAGTAGAAAAGCATGCCTATTGTTTAAAAGAAATATGCTGTATGTGAATGACCATGTATTTGGACACAGTTATCATAAAAAATAAGAGGTCACAACTTACTGGTTAAACGACCAGTTTCTAGACTCCATCTTTGAAGCTGACTACATGATTGTGCTTTATATATACTAATTTGCAGTTTGTATATGTGACTAAATCTGATTCAGTGTGTATATTTTGCTATTGTCCTTATACTCAAAATATTTCATATGTCTCCCAAGTTCTGAAATGAATAATCCCATCCATTCATTTATTTACATTTGCATTGTGTATGAATAAGACACGTATAAGTTCTAAACTCTAGGAATTTGAATGTTTATTCAATTCCTGTATGCTATTTTATTCAGCATTGTTCAGGGATATGAAGTAGCACAATACATGATATTCGCTCATAAAAGACCAACAATTTCATGGGGAGATATGAACCCCATGAAAAGAAAATAATAAAAGGCAATGTACTAGAATTATCAAATGATTCAGTTAGAGCAAGTAAGCTTTCGTAAATGCCAGAGAGTAAATATTTTTGTGTTTCATGGGTCATATCATCTCTGTCACAAATTACCTAACTTTGCTCTTATAGCAAGAAAGTAGCCAGAATTAATAAACAAGCTAATGAGTGTGGCTTTGTTCCAGTAAAACTTTATTCCCCAAAACAAGTGTTGGTCTGGATTTTGCCTGTAGACTCTTGTTTGCCAACTCTTACTTCAGAAATAATTTCTATTAGATCAGGAGCAGTGAGAGAAATCATAGCAGAATATCAACTTTATAGAATTTTAGCAAAATAATGAGAATATACCCTGAACCTTTATATTCACACTCCATGAATCCATTTATCTTGACCAAAACTCTGCTCCAAATGTCCAGTTCAACTTCATCTCTTCTGACCCAAGTCTTTCTACTTGATCCTTATTCTTTCCTTTGGTTTTGAACTCAGTCCTTAGAGAAGATTTAGTATATGTGTCTATAACCTCTTATTGATAACTGAATTGTGTGCCTTAAGGCTTGGGTTTCTGTTATGTATTAGTAGGTAGCAAACAAAGTTTTTATATTTGAGACCATGAAGCTATAAAGAAAATTAATGAGACTTGGAGTGTGTGTACTAAAGGGAAGTTGGAGATAGGTTGTTATAGGAGGAATAAAAACTAGGAAAGATTCTGAGAGATAGAAGAGCGGGCAAATTACAGAAACATTTTAACATGATTCAGAAAGTCCAGATGACTATGACATGTCTTCCTACATAATGATTATACAGGCAACTTCATTAAAGAATCTGATGGTGTTATAATTAGATAATACCATCCTATGTAGAGTACATAGAAAAATTATATATTAGAGGTGCAATTAATAAATATTTCACTAACCTGAATATACTTTCCTTTTCCATAATACTCTCCATAGTCTTTATAATTAAACATTAATAATTTAAGTTGGTCTTTGAGGTCTTTGAGGATTTCCAATTATAGTAAAAGGATTGCAGAACTTTACCATTATTACCATTCCTCTTTTGGTAAATTGTTAATTAAATAAGCTACAAATGATTCATTTTCAAGTACTGAATGAATTTAAAATAAATGCAGTTGGAAAGTGTATATTTCTAACATATAGCTTGGGACTATCTAGACAAGATGTTTCTGAAAGATCTTAAAATTTTCTCCATATGTCCATGTGTTCACAAGTGGTGTCTCTTCTTCCTGGCGCTTTCCCTTGCATGCCCACATAACCCCCAAACTTAAAATCCTTACCTCTATCTCATTCTTCAAAGGAGTTTTCTTAGACCTTCCCAAAAGAGTTCAACACGAACCACACCTGCTTGCATAGCACCCTGTGCTTACCATCTTTATAATACTTACCACATTGATTTCTAACTGTTTATGCTGTTCCACCCATTGATTATGACCCTAGTAGTACAGGACCTCTTTGTCATCTCAGTAGCCACTGCCAGTGTTTATACCTAGCAGGCACTCAATGGAAGAACAAATGAATACCAAGTTTCTAATTAGAAACATGCAGCTGTTATTATGAACATATCCCATAAGTTACAAGAAAATATTTCATTCTTAGAGAGTTAGTAACATCGTATGCCTCTGTCTAAGAGAGAATGCACTTTCTTTGACAATGTGAAGTAGGCAAGTGTGACTTTATTCATAGTTCCCATGGTAGGAGAACCAGAGTATAACTCAACTCCATTGAACAAAGGACAGCAAGATTTTAAGGGCTGGGAGTGGTTGGGTAGAAAAGCACTGGAATGTGTGAGTTATGTACTGAGTTTGCAATTAGACCACTTGGATCAAAATTTTTTTCTTTGTGAGGCCAGGAGGGAGGAAAAAGATGATAAGAAACTACTTAGTTAGGAGCCTCTCAGGTACCTGGCTAATGTAAGGTCCAGGATGAAAGATCAGGGACCTGGAATCAGGCAGAAGCCGGTCTAAAGTTTGGGTAAGTTAAAGGGAAACTAAAGCCATCTTGGTCACATCTCATCTTCTCAACTCATCCAATTTGTTCATGTTTGTGTTCAACTGACATTTGGAAATAATACATGGAATCACCATTATCTATGTATGATGTGAATAATTTCTGATCTTAGACAAAGATGACCTGAGTTCCTCACAATTATCATCAGCTATGGGTCTTTGAGTAAGTCACTTAGCCACTCTGGGTTTCAGTTTCCTTACCTGTAAACAGGGTGATAACAATATTCTCCATGGTTCCTCTGAGGACAGAAAAGATCATTTGATAATGGTTTCTAAACCACATCATGAAATATAGACCATCAATAACCACTTCTTTTCATGTTCAATCCTAAGAATCACTAAGTAAAATATTTGCTAAAGATCTCAAGGAGAGAGATCTGCCTCGGTATTTATTTAGAATATCTCTTTATAGACTGCAATAACTTCTAACACCAACTGCAAATACTGTATCACTTCCATCACCAGCTGCAGTACAATTCAATTCTGATTCTACCCAGAGTGAGGCAAGAATCCACAGGTTCACAGCGACCTTCCACAAGATTGTCCTTCAGACACCAGTTGCAAGTTCTGGGGCCTAGGCCCCTGCATTTTTCTGACCAACTGGCCACATATTCTGGGATTCCCACCATTTATTCAGGTTCAATAATTCAATAGAACGACTCACACAACTCACTGAAAGCAGTATCCATATGATTAAATTTTTTTAATTGTGAAAAGAATCCAAAAGAAGAGATGCATTGGGCAAGGTCTGGAAGGCTCTCAAATGCAAGCTTCTGGGTCCTTTCACTTGGAGTCAGATGGGTCACTTGCCTAACTTAATTGAGTCCTTACTCAATGTGCACAATGCTAATAGAGTGATACCAGGATTTTTTTTTTTTTAACAGGGGCAATCCCAGTAGTGTCTGGAGGATGGTGGTTTCCTCAAGTTAGTCTCTGCAAGCTGAAAGCTGTGCCAGTTTTCATGTGGTTTTGTGGGAGTCTGGTTTAGTATAATATGATAGATGGAGATTATATGGGGTAGGAGGTGGGTTTTAGCTGAACATGTGCCATTTCAAAACACACTTGGTCATTTATCACATGTAAGAAAATGGCAGTGCAATAGGGCTATGGGCATGATTTAACTATTATGATGAAGCAAAGGTAAATATTAGGTCAAATTTCTCTTAACTGCACATGTCCTAGTAACCAGAACCAGTTTATTCTAGCTCTAAAGTGCAAGACAAAAGCATGATCTAACCTGGATCTTGTGGTTAGATGATCCAATAGTCTCGTTACTATACATAAGCGAAATAAGTTTCTTGTTACTAAACATAAAGAGGATAGGGTTTTAAAGCTAAGCAAATGGAAAATTCAATAAATCAGTAGAAAAGGTTACTTCTGTCAGGGGTTAGTGAAGTGCCAGCCTCAGAGGATTTATATTCTCAGTCATGGATGCTCAGCCAAGTTTAGAATTTCCAGAGTTTACATGGGGTCCCATTATGCAGGCATGACTGGGGACATCAGTGCACAATGGTTTACCTCAATCTCTAGCACACCTCCCTTCCCAGAGGGCCAGGCTCAAGAGAAGTGACTCAAAGTCCCAACCCCCAAATCACATGGTGGGTCCTCCTGGCCCAGCCAGTCCCCAATTTACAGCTGTGGTGGTGAGGCTGGCTCCATCCTGAGTCATTTTCTTAGCCCTAGCATGGACTTTCCAGGTATGCTAAGAGGCCTGCTTTGAATTACAAAAGAGTCCTATTGCACGAAATCCCAAGGATATGGTGGTTATCTGCCCCCAACAGGGGCCAAAGACCAGCCCAAATCTATACTAGACTACAATTCCCAGTAATTAAATATTTGCCCATCATTCTTATCTTAACTCTTCCTACCAGATATTATAAATGCTACAATGGCTACACATTTCCTTAGCATTATTCATTTCTGCTATTAGAGCTTTTAAGGACAAGTGGAGAAATGAGGAATAAATCAATTCGACTTTTGAACTAAACAGACCTAGAGAATGCACATGGTTCTTAGGTTTTCATAGAAAATGATTGGTCTTTCGAGAGAGATGTATTAAGTAATTAGTGTACAAAGAGCATATTTACCAGTGATTGGATATGCACAACAAGGGCTCTTTTCCCAGCATTCACTTGACCAGCTGAATAATGATTCTGTCTTTCTCTTGCTTGATAGAAATACAGCTATGCCTCTAGCTGTTTAACTCTGCATATCCTCTGTCTGTGAAAGACAGTTTGGTCTCCAGAATGTTAACTCACTTTTACAATGTTTGTAGGAACTTGCAGTGCAGGAATGAATCTCTAAAGAGACTTACTGACACATTCATCACCCATTCTATTTAATAAAATGTAACAGTGGAGTGTTTCAAAAGCCACATTTGTTCTTCAGATGAGAATAAAAACAGCTTACTTCTAAAAGCAGATGGCTTGAATGGAGGAAGCAATTGCCTAGACTATTCACATGCGATCTAATGGAGACTGTTGTACAGAATTTTTTCAGTCACCTTTCTTGATTTCAACTTCCAATACTTCAAAATGATAATGCAAGGGAAGTATTTCAAAGAGCGAGGTCAAATCTCATCATTGGGCAGCTTTCACCCCAGAATAAATCAATGACACTGTCACAATTTAACCCTGGTAAAAAGCAATAAACACTTATTCTGTATCTGGAAGTGGGTCTTCTAACTTCCTATGTCTTTACAAATCACAGAGAAATGGAGTTGGCACTACAGAAGCAGAGAAAAGGAGAAAATGCATTCCCGGCCAAGGCCCTGTGACAAATTCTTAGGCTCTTATAGAGTGATCAAAACCCCCTTGAAAGATTGCATTGACACTGGTCCCATATCTTAAACAGTGTAGTTTCCATGTGGGAAGTTTTCTAAAAACATGTCCCTAGGAGATGCAGGCCAATTCCAGCCTTTTCTTTCCGTGTTTCTAGACCAAATCTCTAACTGTAATCAACTTGCATGCAGGATGGAGCCCCTAACAAATATAACAGCTTCTCTTTCAATCTGCTTCTTCCATAATTGGAAATGCAATGAATAAAGCAAGGGCACTTGATCAAAACTCTGTGGTAGTTGAGGCAGAGAGAGACAACTTTTAGGAAAGGCATATTTGCAGATGAGACATTTGAGTCATAAAAAATGACTAGCCTAAGTCTTGCAGACAGCCTGAGTAAAGGTCCTGAGGCGGTAGATCCTTTGCTTTGTGTCTAGAGTGATCAAGTAGGCGCTCAACATCCTGGTGTTATCGGATGGCTCTGGGTTCTGGGCTTCTAGGTTCTTGGCTTATGTCACATAAAACAATTTAAGAATACACCATAGAGTAGGCAAGGGAGTAAAGAGTTTATTAAGAAAGAAGAAAATGAGAAAAGTATATGGCCCGAGGCATGGATTACGGGTGTGCTGCAGAATGAGATGTTTGGTGGGGTCCCAGCTCAGGCTTCTTTTGAAGTCTTTCCTTCTCCTTCTTCATAATGTTGGGGGAGAAGCACCAGCTGCTTGCTGTTCTGATTGGTTGCCCCACCTGTCAGTTTTCAGGGGCTAAAGGAGAGGTCTTTTCAGGATATCTGGGGCTTTCCCTTGACCCGGAACAGGATTTTCCTTCCAAATGAGATTCTCATTCCAGATGAGATTCTCCTGGCTGGGGTCTCGTGGGATATTTCCAGCAGTCTTTCTCTCATGGAAGTTTCCGGGCAGGGTCTCACACCTCGTGGTCTGTCGGCCATGTTGTCTGCTGGGCCTCAGCTGCCTTCCCCTGTTCACTGTACTCGCCTGCCTCACTGTGACCTTGAGATTATGATCACCAGAAAGGTTATAATCTGAAAGGGTATTCCACTGAGTAAGAAGACTGAAGGAGCAAGAGTTTGAAAGCCAGACTGTCAAATCATAAAGGATAGACATAAAAAAATTAAATAAAAAAAAAATCTATCACTGTATTAAATCTGTTTTGGCGAATTGGTGAATTTATTCCCTTTTATTCCTGAGAGACATCTCTGTTACAGCTCATTAAAATCCATCTGGTTCACTTCTAAACTTCCAGTCTCATATTTGAGCCCCATGTTCCAAAGCTCTTCTCCTTTTTTTCCTATGGCAGGTGTAATTCTTCCATAACGTCTGGTTTAGGGGAGTAGGAGAAGGGGAAAGACTTCTTTATTTTCTCTTCTTTATTGCTGCACTTGGGCTTAAGCCCTTACTTGTGGACTCTCCCTAGTTCTCTGGTGGCTGTGGCTGACCTTTGGCCTCTGTGTGGCAGACGCCATCCTGCTGGCTCCTACTTGCTGAAGATGACATTTCTTTGGTGGCCTCATGGGCCCTTGCCACTGTCTAGGTCTCTGGCCTTAGAGTTCTGACACTACTAAGGCTATTATGTACCAACACTGGCAGTCTTGCCGTCAGTGTCTGGCAGCTGGGGTGCCCCTGTCTAGAGTGGTAGACTTCCAGGTGGGGACCTGCAAGCCTATCCCAGACCTGTAAGCTGGAAGAGTCCTGCACTTCCTTGCCAGCCCTAGGGTGGGAGTGCAGGCTCCTGGACTGCCAGCACAGCCTTCTCCGTGAGCGATTACTCCCAGGTGAGAAAGGCAAAGAGGCAGGGCAGCAAGTTAACGAACTCTTTTGGATGGGCTTGTGTCTTCCAAAAAGAAACACAAATGCTTGACACCTAGCCCTGGCTGGCTACCCAGGTGCACTCACAACATGTTCCAGTCCTAATCCCCGTTCCTATGAATGTCAACCTGTGTGTAAAAAAGATCTTTGACGGTTTTATTAGTTAGGTGAGGACAACATGGATTAGGGTGGGTCTTGATCCAGTATGACTCGTGTCCTTCTATGTCAACGGGATTTGGACACAATGAGTAGAGAAGCATAGTCAGAGAGACAGCCATCTGATAGAGGTGGAGACTGAGTTAGGCTGCCACACACCGAGGAATACCATGGAATGCCTGCCACCCACCAGAGACCCGGGGAGAGGCCTGGAATAGGTTTTCTTATTTACGCAGAAATATGGTCCTGTTGACTCCTTGATTTTGAACTTGTAGGTTTTTTTAAGGCAACTAATCTATGGTACTTTGACACTACCATCCTGACAAACTAAGACACTGACTGAAAATATCCAACCAAGGAACAGAAGGCCAATTTCCCGTATGACAGGCAACCTCAGTGATTTTCTTGGAGAGATACCCATTGTATTTTTGAGGAATTTGATGCCTCTGACAAGGAACAAAATACTCTCCATAAGGCCTTTGAGAACTAGGGACCATGTTATTTTCCTCAGCCTTCTAATTGTGTGCGATAGGCAGGGAATGAGGAGGCGATGGCTTTTTTTTCCTTTTTTATTTGTTGGCTCTGACAAAACTGACAAAAGTCAAGAGCTAAAGTTGAATTTAACATTCAATTATACTTATAAAATAAAGATTGCCTCTAAATCTGGTAGTTAGGAATATTATGGGCTTTGGAATAACTGCTGACCTGTGTTGCTAGCATAGCTATCCTGGATGTTGGTTTTACTATATGTATCTGCTTGGACAGGTTAAATTAATTTCTAGTCTGTAAAATTAGGGGAAATAATAATATCTATCTCATTGGGTTATGAAAAGTAGATGACTTAATTCCTCTAAAGTATTTATAAGAACATTGGTGCATAGTAAGGACTCGGTGAGTCTTAGCTATTATTAAGTCCTCTAATAATGACTATGTGATCAGTCTGACAACTAAATGAAAAGTAGACGGGAGGTGGGGAAAACAGGGCAAGGATAGAAACAGAGAGAACTTTAACAAACAAAAACAACTCACACAAGTGACAATTATAAAATCAAGAGAGAAACATTGGTATAAACAAAGATGTCATTCCATGCAATAATCTTTGACAAATGATTCTTTTTAACTTTCTTTTTTATATTTAGATCTTTAATAAGTGTTGCCTGTTCTTTGTTTAAGATGTAATTTTAAAAAGATTTGTTTACATCTTTATGATAGGGGAAAACATTATTAAACAAAAGAAATATGTTTAATTTATTTTGCTAAACATTCTCAAAACTACATAAAGTTGTGGTGAGCATTAAATGAGGTAATATCTAACACAGTGCAGGGAAATATATTGTCATTCAGTCAATGCTTATTTTCTGCTTCCTTTTCCTTATCATCCATATTCAGTATTTATTGAAAATAAAATTATACTTGACATTCAGAAAATGTTTCCTCTTTTTTTAATAACATAAAGGCAAAGTTAAGATAAAAAGTGCCAACAGAAAATTCACAGTATGCATCCTACAAGAAGGACAAGAAAATAAGCCTTCAATTAGATAAAACTGCTTCCTTTTCACAGAACTGTATTATTAAATATTCAGGATTACGTGCATTAGTGAGGACATAAACTCAAAGACATACCTTTTTGCAGGGCTTCTGACAGTAGCTAACCATTAGAGAAACATTAAATGAAAGGGGAAAACAATTCAAGAAATGGGCCAATTGTAAAAATTCAAAGGTACTGCTATAGATGGCACATTTCGAGAACAGAAGAAAAAAGCGAGTCAGAAAGAAAAAATCATTTAGAGACGAAGTGGCCACTGCCCATTGATTGAGAGAGCATGCTTTATATCATTTGAACAGGTGAAAAGGAAGAAGATTGTAGCTTTCCAAGAAGGTAGTTGTTGTTTTTGGTTTTTTTTTTATTTTAGCAAATTAATATAAAGAAAATTACACCAAAGCTGACCAAGAAATGACTAAGATATTTAGTTGCAGAAATTATGACTAATATAAGATTAAAATCAGATAAAGAGCATTTAAAATTTGGATATAGAAGAGATGAGTAGAACAACTTCCTAACTGGCCACTTTGACTCCTTTGGGAGCCGTATCTTCCTCTAGCAATATTCAACACCTCCATTCAGTTTTAGAATAATCTTTTTTTTTTTTTCAGCATGATCTGGGTTTATGACAACTTTCATATTTTCTCCACAGAGGCATTTATTAGATACAATGCTTATGATAAATTCTCTTAAGACTTACGATGTAAAAACAATACCAATACCAATAAAATTACCTAGAACTATTCTTCATTCTCATTTTATAAATTTTAAATACGTAAATATTTTCTACCAAATGCTTTGTTTTCTGTAAAATGAATTACGGTAAACCAATAAAGCAAAATAAAAATTTGCTTTTCACCTCACAGAGCTGTGATTAAGTAAGGTTGGGATTCAGGTACATGAATACATGGGAGATTTTTCTCTTATGTTCAACTTGAAATATTCAGTAATCCTGCTACTTAGACTCATGATGCATTCATATATAAAGAGGGACCTAGGAAGTGAAGGAATTATCTGGATGATTTAAGCAAATACTCATTTTTTTCTTTGAGTTGAATTAATGTTGGTAAGCATAATTTAGTGATAAGGTCCTTAGGTTGGGAGTTAAATATATACGGTTATAAATTCTTTAATGTTCGATTCTCCTTAACCTCTTTAATGTTAGATTCTCCTCTATACATTGGGATAATAATAAAATTGGGATTATAATCATTACTGTGATGCTCAAATGAGATAAAGCATGGAAAACTTTTTGCATAGTGCCAGAGACAGTAATTGTTCAGCAGATGTTAGAAGATCAGGTCATAGTCATAATAGTAATAATAAATGCAATGGCAATGGTGAGTGATGGTGGGATTGTTAGTCAGTGTACTCATGGTGTCAAAACTTGGTCTAAGTTATCTTTTTGAAAAATTTTACTTTATGCAAAATTTTATGTGTACATTCTTATTTCCAACAACAAATCCCAGGGAAGGAAAGTTAATGGAACTCTTTAGTTACAGGTTGTTACCACTGCTCTAATTGGCCTGATTTTTAAAAAAGGGAGGTGAGACATGGAAATGACCTTGGGAATGTCTCTCTTCTCTAAGTCTTGATTTTGTTTGTTGCTATTGGAGACAGAACTCTACAAAGTTACTGCTTCAATGAGCACTGAACTTAGAGCCTCTCTGGTATCTGACCTATGAAAATGAGGGTGGCCTTCTAATACCTAGTTTGGAAAAACAGGGGAGGAAATTTTCTTGACCCACTTTGTAACATTCCCAAACCTTATCAGCACACTTGGAGGTCAGGACAGGAGTGAGGGTTGACCTAACCTACCTTACATGATGTGCCTACCATATGTCCAGAAGGAATGAGGTCTATAATATAGAGAATGTAGAAAGGGTTGCTAGGCACCAAAAAGATGCAATAAGAACTCTTTTTATAGAGAGGATGTTAGGGTTCTGAGACATTGAGTAATCAAACTGTAAGAGTTGCACTGAGTGAGAATTCAACCTCTGTTTCTTTGATTCCAAAGTGTATGCTCTCCACTGTGCCACATTGTTGCTCAGAGTTTCAAGGATGATGTTTATATGATGAATTTGAGTGGTAGATATTGAATATCAGGTCAGGGAATCCCTTCTGAGTCCTGAAATGTAAGCACGAGGTAATCCCAAATCTCTTGATAATTGACAAAACTTCACTTAGGGCTATAAAAAATTTACTGAAGCCTTCATCAAATCCATATTGAACTAATGCATTTTCTTAAATATCCCAGATGATGTTCACTCAGCAAACACCCCAAATGCTGTTTGTCATTTAGGTTAACAATTTTCAACATGTTTAGCAGTTCCTCTCATTAGTAATGTCTCCCCAAAATCCTGGAATGACTTTGAATTTTCTTTCCTGTTTTCCAGAAGAGGACTTTGAGCCCCTGAGAGGATGTGGGTGCATATATATGTAATATGTTTCTATCTTGACTATTCTGCTGTATCAGATTTTATGGCCATGGTTAAATAATAAATACAAATTATTTTATGAACCTTTTGGTCAACCCAAATATGCCCAAATGTGTGCAAAAGAAAATGTTTCAATTTGTTATGCTAAAAGACCCAAGTTTTATAATACAGAAGAGACTGGGAATATCTGTTCAATAAGTATGTTACTTTTAAGAAAAAACATTTTGAAAACATTTTGGAAACATCTGAAAACATTCCCTGAATTTATTCTGGTTATTTGGTTTGGATATGAGCTCCAAAATATAACCTTTTTCCATATGTCTCCATAGATATAACAACAAACACTAATAAACAATCTACTATGCTTTGTGACATGATCAATAATATAATTAAAATGTGCCTTGATGCAATTTGCTTTTTGAGACTTTAGTAGTTACAATTTATTAAGGTACTTATAAGGTAAGATTAATCTTTGCTCTAATCCCTGACTTTTCTTCCTGAGCCTGCCACATTATAGTTTATTTTTGCTGTTGTACAAACTGGTGGACTATCATTCCTTTTGTTTCATGAATTTGTTTTTTATTGTATAAACCATTGTGATCATCACCCTTTGGCATAATTGGGAGGCTACCTTAAAATTAATTCACTCTGTTTTCCAAATAGATAAGAAGTTCAAATCCTGCATTATGCAAAGTCCCATTTTAAAGGAATTCAAAAGTTAATGTTATCATAATCCTAAATAGATGAAGTAATGGTGAAGGAAACTGCAGAACAAATATGAAACTTAATAATAGCCTTCCAACAGCTTGCCTTTTCAAATTGTTAGGAATTCATTAAACAATGGTTGAGTAGCACTGACAATTAAATTACTGTCATATGAGATATCTAGTCATATTATGAATATTGCATACTATGTAGCTCACATTTCTAAAGGGATGTAGACAACAAATTGGATTTCAGATAATTAACATGAGGTTTGAATTCAGTCTCCAGACACAGCCCACTCTGCTTCCAAGCAAAAATAATTGGCATGTAACTGTATTAAGAGGGTTAACATTAAAACTGCTCAAGAAAAAGAGTAGCGAGTTCATGACTGCATTAAAACGACTTTTCACATTGGAGAATAACTGAGGGGAACGCAGTCTTAATGATGACTGACCTTATAGTGTCACAAATATTTCGCATAACGTACGCCTTTTATAGCTCACATTGTATGTGGGAGCTACTCTTACTTTTCCCCTCCATGGTTAACAATTGCTAAAGGTCACATTACTAAGAAATACCACAGCTGGGATTCAGAGCTATAGAGTCTGGACTTACAACTACTGCACTGCAAGTCTTTTAAGGCAAGTAGAGCAACAACATCTCCACTCCTACTGCTAGAAAATATTTCTTTTTCATATTAAAGTTTAGTGTCTCTCGTTCTCCTCAAAACCAATAAAAAAAATTCTATTAAGATTACTTGTAAACTCAAAACAAAAAATAGAAAATGAACACTTCATTTAGAGCTACTTTCTTCACTTATTGGGTAGAGCGCTCAGGCAGTTGGGAAAATGAAAGAAATAAGAGCAGAAGGTGAACTTATAGAAGAAAATGTTGTTCCTTTCCTCTAATGTGTTTCAGCTAGCTTTTTTAAAAAAAAATAAACTTTTCATTTTGGAACAGTTTTAGATTTGAAGAAAAATTTTTTTTTTGAAGAAAAATTTTGATGAGAGAGAATTCTCAGATATCCCACACCCAGTGTCTCCTATTATTAACATCTTACATTAGCATAGTGTATTTGTTGCAATTAAAGAACTAACATTGCTACATTAACTTTAACTAAAGTTCATTTTTTTATTCAGATTTCCTTAGGTTCTACCTAATGCCTCTTTCTGTTTCAGGATTCCATCCAGGACACACATTCCATTCAGTCGTCATGTGATCTTGGGCTCCTCTTGGCTGTGGAAGTTTCTCAGACTTCTTTGTTTTTTATGACCTTGAGAGCTTTGAGGAGTACTGATCAGATATTTTGTAAAAATCCTCTCAAGTGGGATTTGGCTGATGTTTTACTCATGCTTGGACCAGGGCTATGGAGTATGGGAGGAAGACCCCAGAGATAAAATGGTATCTTCATCACACCCCATCACATGGTGGTTACGAACCTTGACCTATCATTGTTTATGTGAATGCTATCCCCTGACCAAGGTAGTGTTTGTCAGGTTTCTCCACTGTAAAGTCACTCAGTTTTCACCCTTTCCACACTGTACTCTTTGGAAGGAAATCAGTATGTGCAGTAGGTCACTCTTACAGAGTAAGGAATTATGCGCTACCTCCTTGAGGGGAGAACATGGATATAAATGATTTAGAATTCTTCTGCCCAGGAGATGTATCTATTCTTCCTATTTGTTTATTTATTTATTTATTTATTTATTTATTTATTTATTTATTTATTCAATAGTTTATTTATACCACTATGGACTCTTGGATATCTATTTTATATTTGGGTTATAATCCATACTTTTTTTTTTTTTCTATTGTTAAAATTGTTCTGGTTTTAGTCATTGGAAGTTCTTTCTACTGGCTTCTGTGTCTTCCTCTTGACATACTCTCATCAATATGGGTGTTTTTTGTTTGTCGTTTATTTTTTGTTTCTTGAGTACTTCAAGATGATCCAGGCTCACCATATTTAATTCCTGTCCCATCAATTAACTTTAAATTTTGCTACAGGATGTACTGTAAACCTCTTTTTAAGAAACAGAATTTACCAAGTACAACTGACATACAATAAAATGCACAGTTAAAAAGTTAACAATTTGATAATTTTTGAAATCTGTGTATACCTGTAAAAACATCACCATGATCAAGAGTATGAACATTTCCATCATTCCCAAAAGTTGCCATGTGCTCCTATGTAATGCTTCCTCCCTACCCTATCCAGTCTCCAAGATAAACAGTGGTTTGCCTCTGTCACTGTGGTTAATTTGAATTCTCCAAAATTTTATTAAACTAGAATTATATATTGTGTACTCTTTTGCAATGGCTTCTTTCACTCAGCATGTGCTGTGTGTATAAATAGTCCCCTTTTAAATTTCTGAATTAGATTCCATTGCATAGATATACCAACTTTTTAAATATCCATTTACCTATTTTTGGACATTTGAGTTGTCTCCAGATTTTGGTTTTTACAAATAAGGCTGCTTTACATATTTCTGTACATGAACTGTCATTTTTCTTAGGTAAAAAGCTAAAATGAGAATGGCTGGAACATATTACAGAGACCTGTTTAATATTTTTAAGAACCTGCCAAACTGTTTTCAAAAGTATTTGTACCATTTTAAATTCTTAGCAGCTCTGTGTGAGAGTTCAAGTTGTTCATTATTTTACCAACACTTGGCATGTTTTCATTTTTAATTTTAACTATTCTAATGCCTGTGTTGTGGTATCTCATTTAGGTTTAATTTGTATTGTCCTAATGAAATGTTTATCATCTGTTCATGTTCTACTTTTTCATCTGAACATCTTCCCTAGTATTAAGTCTGTTCAAGTCTTTGACCTTTTGCATCCTTTGCTTTCTTATATTGAGTAATAAGAGTTCTGGGTACAAGTCTTTATCAGATATTAATTTGTAAATATTTTCTCTCAGTCTGTGGTTTGTATTTTCATTTTCTTTTTCTTTTTTTTTTTTTTAAAAGATTTATTTATTTATTTAATTTCCCCCCCTCCCCTGGTTGTCTGTTCTTGGTGTCTATTTGCTGCGTCTTGTTTCTTTGTCCGCTTCTGTTGTCGTCAGCAGCACGGGAAGTGTGGGCGGCACCATTCCTCGGCAGGCTGCACTTTCTTTCACGCTGGGCGGCTTTCCTCACGGGCGCACTCCTTGTGCGTGGGGCTCCCCCACGTGGCGGACACCCTTGCATGGCACGGCACTCCTTGTGCGCATCAGCACTGTGCATGGCCAGCTCCACACGGGTCAAGGAGGCCCGGGGTTTGAACCGCAGGCCTCCCATGTGGTAGACGGACGCCCTAACCTCTGGGCCAAAGTCCGTTTCCCTGTATTTTCATTTTCTTAAAAGTGTCTTTTAAAAAGCAGCAGTTTTTTACTTGGTAAAGTCTAACTTATTAATTTTTTTCTATGGATTATGGGTTTATTGTATCTAAGAAATATTTTCTAATCCAGGATGATAAAAATGTTCCACTTCATTTTCTTTAAGAAGTTTTATAGCTCTGGATTTAACATTTATTTCTAAAATCCATTTTAACTTGATGTAAATTATTTACTGATGTTTTTTTTTGCTTATGATATCCATTGATATGTCAAAATTTGTTGGAAAGACTATCCTTCTCTACTGAATTGCTTTTAACCTTTGTCAAGGAGCTATTGACTCTATATTTGTAGATCTATTTCTGGTCTCTTTATTCTTTTCCATTGATATACTTATTCATCTTGATGCCAATATTAAGCCTTGTAGATGGTATTAGAAAAAATTAGATATTCCTAAAAATTATAATCAAAGCATAAGTTGTTATTTATTATTGTTTGTTCAATAGACAAAAATAGAACCAAATATCCAGTCAAACCTTTTAATTTATACAAATGAAACTGTAACTGTCTAGTTCAAATATTTTTCATAGGCAACCATTTTACAAGGTTTTAGGTTTTAATATTATAAGATATAGATAAAGCATATATGAGAATTTGGGATCTTACAGTATTTTGATTAAATTTTCCAAACATTTAGGTCAATAAACATTTATTTTACTATTTTTTAAAAATACAATTTAACTACCACTTAGAGAATAATTATTGTATTCCTGACATTAAATTAAGTTTCTGTAGCTACCAACAAATTTGTAAAATTGGATCTCCCTTGGAGAAGTTCACAGCATACTGAAGAAGATAAATGAGATAAAATGTACTATCACAATAGCCTTCTAACTTATTTCCACATTTTTATTAAAATACATGTTAACTTTCTAAAATAGAAATGTAATCCTGGCATTTACATGATCAAAATATTTCAACGATTTTCTTCCACTAATATAAATATTTTAATGCCTTAACTAAAATTTTACACTTGAAATTTGGGCCATGATTAAATTTTTAGTGTGGTCTGCCTCGTTATCATTCCTCCATTATTCTCTACATCTAGGCATTTGAAAGTTTTCTATATTTCTCTATTAGACTTACTCAGATTGAAAAATAATGAGTCATTCAAATTATGAGAATTGTGTATAGGATCACCAACCCTCAAACTTAAAAATTAGATATATGTCCATATCCATAGAATTATTATTTTGAACTAATAGACTGAATTTTTCATTGAACCATTCTAGCTTCCTGGTTGGTGTTTATTTTCCTCCATATGGGTTATAATACATGGTACAGTCAATTACATTAGAATGTCGCAATAGGTGGCCTCTTGGTTTAGTGAATTCAAAGCAAGATGTAAAACCTCTACAAGGCACAATTGAAATATCCCAGAATTGAAAATGATTTTATTAAAATTTTATGGAAAAGATAAAGCTATATAACAACATTTTTCTCATTAGAAAAGCAACAAAATGTATATATGTAAAAGGACTTCAATACAAAACTAAAACACAATGAGAAAATACAACTGTAAAACAATGCAACTTCTTGAAATGAAACAAATAGTTTTTTTCTTAAATTAAAAACTAAATAAATGTGATAAACAATATATTAAACACAACTGAAGCTAGAATTAGTTGTGAATGAATTGCAAATAATGCTTGAGAGAGCTTTACTAAAAATACAAAACCATGCTTAAGAGAAATAAAAGAGGAGGAAAATCAGTTACATTTAATAATATTTCATAATGAAAGATTAGAGAAAATAGATGAGAGGCAATATTTTAAAATAAATCAAGAATTTTCGAGAATTAAAAAAGAAGACTAAATCCTCCAAACAAAGTGAGTTCTAAGAAGGCCAGGTAACACATAATTAGGCAAGATAATGAATACAAAGTGAAGAGAGAGCTCACCTACAAATGTCAGTAATTAGACTGACCTGTGGCTATTATGAAAGAAAACAGCAATCTATGAAGACTTATAAAACATTGAAAAGTCTAGGTTAAATACAGATGTTTTTAGAACAAGGACTGAACCTTTATCTTTAATTGGTTGTCACTATAGGAGATGTAATAATATATATTTTAGGAAGAAGAAAATTAAACTCTGGAGGATGGAGTGAAATCTAAGAAGTAGTGATCAAAAGATTTGGGTAAATTTAAAAAAGCACTGTCCAGATAATACAGTAATAATTATGATAACAAATGTTTGAGATTTAAAATAAAATATAAATATATTATTGAATTATGAAAACAATAGAGATGGCATCATATCATCCTTCTATTTTTTATTAAATTTATAGTTTGCAATTTTAGGTAGGGATAATTAAATTTTTTTAAAAGATTGATATTATTTATTTGTTCATGCTCCCTGTCTGCTCTCTGTGTCTGTTCATTGTGTGCTCATCTTCTTTTTAGAAGCCACTGGGAAACAAACCAAGGACCTCCCATGTGGGAGGGAGGCACCCAATTGCTTGAGCCACCTCTGCTCCCTGCTTGTTGTCTCACATTTTGTTTCCTCATAGTGTCTGCTTATTGTATCTTCTCATTGCACCATCTTGTTGTGCCAGCATGTCATGCCAGCCCACTGAGTCAGTTTGCTCTCTTGCTCGTCTTCTTTAGGAGGCACCAGGAACTGACCCCAGGACATCCCATGTGGTAGGCATGTGTGCAACTGCTTGAGCCACATCTACTTCCCCAGGATAATACAATTTTAAGGATAATCACCAAAAGAGCAAAATTAGAAAGTATAGCATTCGTACCAGAAGAACCGGTAAAAACAGATCAAGAAAAATTTTATTCTAATTGAAGGAAGAAAAGGAGAAAGTAAAAAGCATTCAAAAGAAATAAATTTAAAGCAAAATTACATGATGGAGATAAATCCAAATTTACCAGCAATTGTAATAAATATATATAATTTTCAATCTTATAAAAATATTCAACAACCATGTTTGGTTTTTCTGACTTCTTGACTGTGTATTTGTTTGCTATTTTATAATTTCTTCCTCCTTTATTTACTTTTATTTTGGAGGAGCTTACTCTGTTCTTATGTTTTCAGTTTAAAATTTGAACATTTAGCTCATTAATATTAGATTTCTTATTTATTTTCTAACATAAGCATTTAAGGTTACTCATTTCTCAATTTATACTCATTTTACTATATCCCATAATTTTGATATCTAGTATTCTCATACTTTTCAATAATAATTGCTTTCTAAAATTTCCTCAACATACTGTTTTTGTAGAAGTATGTTTTTATTTTTCAAACAACTAAGGAAGTGGGTCAATTAATTTTTTGTTACTGGTTTCTAATTTTGCTTCATTTTTGTGGGGGTAAAAAGAATGCATACATGAATATTACTGGGCATAAAAAGAGGGCATGAATAAAAGATGGGTGAAATTTAAAATACAATTAAAAGAAAACACTATGACAATTTTATGCCAATAAATTTGATGACTTAGGTGAAATGTACTATTTTCTATAAAAATATCAAAATGGACTCAAATTGATAGAAAACCTGGATGGATATATAGTTATTAATAAAGATAATTCTGTAGTTACCCAATTTCTACCTACATACCTTCCTGGATAGTTTTAAATGTAAACTCTACATATATCTGAGTGATAAGAGATATCTATTTTATACAAATTGATATAGGGAGAAAACGAAAATGCTACTGAACTCATTTTATGATGCTCTTATAATCATGTCAAAACTGACATGATTTTCTAAAAAGAAATTTAGAATCCTATCACATATTACTTAAGAAATCTTGTACTCTAGATCTATAAAGCTGTGGGAGGAAGGGCGCCCGGCTTGCCACAGTAGCAAACGGTGCGGCAAGAAGTGATACCACCACTGCCCACTGGGCCTGGATAAAGTGACCACGCCTGGCTAGGCCTTTGCTGCTAACGGCTGGCCGGCGCTGCCCTCCCCCTTTTTATCTCCCGCCTAGCCCAACATCCGGCCAGCTCTCACTCCCCCTTTCCCCTCCCCTATTCCAAACCTCTCCGCCAGCCCTCTGCCTAGCAACCGCTTACAATCACCTATCAGGAAGCAGTACCCGCCCGCACCTATCAAATCCCTCCACGCAGTCCCTAACCCTATAAAGCTATGTCCCCTTCCGCAATGAACTGGACTTGCGTACCAGACCTGGTCTCCGCGGCATTCTTCCTCCCCTCGCCGTGCGTCCTCCACTCCTGAGAGCCCCTCTGATGCTGTCTGCCGTAGCATCAGACGCCACTGCGGTCTAGTCTGACCCCTCCAAACCCCCCCGTCAGCATCGGGGTGCAAGCCGCCCCAGCCACATAAAGCTAGCAGTATTAGACAAATATGTTATATAGACCAATTTTATTTTATTCCAGGAATGCAAGGATAGTTTAATATTAGAAACATGTTGACATATGCATGTTATTAATAGGTTATTAGGAGAATTATATGGTCATCTCAGTAGTTTTAAATAGTCAAAATAAGAAAATTTAGTATTCATTCATGATCAAAGTTCTTAGAATATAAGGACTTAAAACAAACTTTCTTAATTTCATAAGGTTCATCTACCAAAGTAGGAAAAAAGACATTACTTCAAATAGTTAAGTTAGGCACATTTTCTTTAATGTCAAGAATGTTCATTACCATGATTATATTTAAAAGCATACTGGAGTCCCAGCATAAAAATGAAAAAAAAAATGTGTATATGCATATAAGTATTAAAAGGGAGAAGATAAAAAGCCACTATTCATATATGATATAAATTTCTACACAGGACTATACAGAGACCAGCCATAAATGATAAGACCGATACTTTGTAATTTGGGTATAAAACCTATATTCAAAAGCAAAAGCATTTGTGATAGACAAAATAATTGTCCCCCAAGATGTTCACGTTCTAATAATCCAGACCTATGAATATGTCAATTTACATGGACAAAGAAACATTGCAGATGTGTTAAGGTTTAGGACCCTGACATGAGATTATTCTGGATTACTGTAAATGGGACCTAAATCACATGAGTTACATAAATCAGAGAAACCTACTGGTTGCAGTAAAACAAAGATAGAGATTTGAGAAGGACTTAACTCTCAGCAAAGAGCTTTGAAGATGGAAGTTGTGGTCATGATCCAAGGAATATGGGAAGCCTCTAGAATCTGGGAAAGGCACAGAACCAGTTTTCTTCTAGAACCTCCAGAAAGCAATGCTGCCCTGCCCAGACCTTCACTTTAGCATGGTGAGATCTGTCTAGCACTTCTAACCTATAGAAATGTAGGATAATAAAACTAGTTTTTTAAGTCACTACATTTGAAGTAATTTGCTACAACAGTAATGGGAATCTAATACAGTATATAATATATACTAAACAAAAGTATATATTTGGTATTTTTAAAAATTTTCATTACCACCACCAACAAAAATATGAACCATAAAAAATTAGGAAATGTAATTTCAAATGAAGCTATCATTTACAGCCATGCCAAGACAGATGAAGTAGAAAGGAATAGATCTGCAAGAAATGTGAAGACCATGTAGAAAGTTTTAGAACTCTATCCTAAGATATAAATATTTACTAAATAAATAGATACACTATTTTTAGGCACAGAGTCAATATGAAGAATACTGCTCAAATTAATCTATAAAATCAATATGATTTTCATGAAAATTCAAATGATACCATTCATGGAACTTAAAACAAAAAGCTGATCCTAAAATCAATATAGATATAAGATGAAAAAAACAAAAACAAGAATAGCAAAGAAGGTATTATTGAAGCAGGGAAGCAAGTGTTTCAGACTCAGCATATTATATTTCAAGATATACTTGAGAGTAACTGGGGTAGAATGGCTGCTATGAAGGAAAAAATGACAGCAAGAAAATTTAATGGATCTGAATGGAGAACCCCAAATTGCAGTCATACATACATGAAAAATTATTATATGAGAGAGGTAGTATTATCAGTCAGAGGGGAAATGAGATAGTAGTCAAGGAAATAATAATAATAATTTCCATTATTATTATTTCAAATAATAATCTCTATGCCTCATACTTTGTTTAATAAACTGTATATTCTTGGTAGTTAAGAAAACTAAATGCAAAAAGCAAACAATTTACAAAATTTAAGAACTCTAAAGCAAGTATTTTTCATAACACAAGCATGTGGAATATTTCATTAAAAAACTACTCTCTAGAAAAAATTAAATTTTTTAATTTAAAATTTCTGCACTAAAAAATGGTAAACCAAATCCCCAGAGATCTACTTATTGGAAGTAGATTTCTCAAAACATAGGGCCCAAATCAATTCATATTTAGATATATTTAAAATACTTACATATCCAGTAAGATTTTTTAAAAATACCAATATGGCAAAGAATATAAAAAGTCAGTTCACATCATGAGAAAATGTTTCTCATATTCAGAAAACTGAAACTTAAGTAAAAAGTGAATATCATGACACATCTATCTAAATGGTATGAAAAATTTAAAAATGTTTATCAATTCAATTATTGGGGAGGATGTGGAGAATCAAGAACTCTCAAAGATTATTTTTGGGCGTGTACAATCTCTTTGGAGAAAATTTAGAAACATCTAACAAACATGTCCACACACTTGCTAGTAAAAGACAGTAGACAGATATACACCTTCAATGACTCTTCAGAATTATCAACCATTCTTAATAATCATTAAATATTTATTTAGGAAATGGCATCAAATTACCCAAAATGTGCCAAAGACTAATATGTGGAGAGAGTTGCTAAGGAGATATCACTCCTTATAATTGGTTTTGCAGGTGAAGCTACTGCTCTGTTTTACTCCTTTTATAAAGTGGCATAAGAGTTACAATGGTCAAGATATAGCTCCCCCCAAATAATTAACACTTCCCTAAATTAATTAAGTGCATGTAATTTTTGCATGTTTGTCCCCTTAAAAGCTACTACTCTATTATTTCCTTCCATTAATTACCACGAATTAGTTTAAACCAAAGTCAATTTACACACTCATTTCCCGCAGTTCTACAGAGTCAGCATCAGTCATAATTGTTTTTATTCCATTTCATTTAGAAAATTGAACTCTGTAGAGACCTGCTTCCATTATACTACTGCTTACTCTGTTAAGAGAGGTCACTGAGCACATTTACTACCCTGATGCAGAGTGCAAATCGAGTGCAAAAAATGTGTTTATTTATGCAATTTTTCTGCAGTTGATGGACCTTCATCAGATTCTCAAAGGTGACTAAGACTCCATAAAGGCTCAAAAGAACATGAAATTCTTTCTTTCTGTGTTTGTCAATAATTGAAAACCTTTAAAAAACTTTAGTCAAATGTCATTAAATCACTAGAACTTATTTTAAATATTTTTATTAAAAAAGAGAAAAGTTACTTCTCAATCACAGCACCTACTGTTATTCACACTCTGCTGATCCCACTAGATTTTCAACCCATTATGTCTGAGTTGGAATTGTATTTGCCTTGGAGTATAACCTTTAACAATATATGATGCACAGCTGCGGCTCTATAAATATGTGGAATATTTGAAAAGCATGTGAAAGAAATTTCTTTTTCTCTTTAGAGTTTCTGGATGAGCAAGTACTGGTCATGCTGCATTGATGTCGTCTGTTTTGTGGCTACATCCGTTCTGCAACATAAGTTATTTACAGTGCAGTCTCTGGTGCATTGCTTGATAAACATAGTTATATAATAGACTTGAATCAAAATCAACAAATCCATGTCTACAGCTGCTTTTGTTTACTTAAAAACAAATAAAACAATGGATGGCATAATTTGCCTTAAGTATTCTATTATTTGTAAACCTGTTTTCATTATCCATGACTCATTTTGTTGCCCTCTGATATTATAAAGTTTTCCAGTGGGGAGTCTGAGCTAAAATGCCTGCCTCATGAAGATAGGACTATATTTTAATGAAAACAGTAGAAGTGAGTTTCAGTGTATTTTCTTTAAAATTCAGGCCTAGTTGAATCATGAAAAATTATCCTTGTCCTTGATCATTATGCTACCTGAGCAGCGATATGTCATTCATGTCTTTTCATTGTTCTTTTGGAACTGCCACAGGGATAGCAATTGTGCAATAAATATACCACTCAATTAATTTATATTTTTGAAAAACTAAATGTTTGAGAAAAAAGGAAAGAGAAACAAATTTATATATAGCTGAGAATACTAGAGAAAAAAAGAATTATTGATCAACTCCATCAAACATTTTATCATTCAGAAACAAAAATCTAGAAGGCTTAAATGGTTTTTCCAAGTTGATAATCCAGTTATAATCAGATCTGGAATTAGAATATGAGGTTTTCATTCATATATTTATTCCACAAGCATTGACTGAGTGGTTACAATAGTCCAGGCATAATAGTAGGTTTTTCTTGAGATTAAGACACAAATTCTGCTGTAAAGGTCTTCAGATCTAATGGTGGTGACATATTTTAATGATAATTGCAAAGAAGAGCTCCAAGAGAGGTTATGTACAGAATCCAGTGAGGGCATAGAAGATGGAAATTGAGAGCATCCTGATGGAAACAAGAAAAGGGTTCATTCAGGAGAGATTCATGCAAATTGATTGAGAAATAAAAGTAAACTAAAGGGAGATGTGAGGAAAAGACTTGAATGAAAGCACTAGGATCTTAGCATGTACATTCAAAAGAAGTATAGATATGAACGTGAAGGAGAATCATTAAAGTATTTTAAAGGGAAAATAATGCAGCTACATTTTCTGTTTTGAAACATATTTACCATTGAAGCATGGAGGTTGGATTGGAGTAGAAGGAGATTGAAAGAAGAGGCAAACAACCATTAAGGAGCTTTTGTATGGACTATTGTCTTTATTGTAGTTTACATTTTCTCCCACACAATTTTGTTGGTTATGACAAGAGATATAATGGCCTGTATCTGTCATTGCAATTTCATTCAGGACAATTCCCAAGTCCCCAAAATGTCCCCATATTACCCCTGTTTTTCCCTCTCCCTGCCCTCAGAACCTCCAATGGTCACAGCCTCCACATAAATGATATAATCCCTTCCATTGGTAGAATTACAATAAGTCTATTGTAGAATATTTAGTCCATAGTTCATTCCCCAACCTGAGGATTCTGGGGTGGTGATGCCCCCTTAGTGCAAAGCTCCAAAATGTGTTTATCAATTGTAACAAATGTACTACACTTTTGAAGGATGTTGTTAATGTAGGAAAATATGGCAGGAGTAGGGAGTGGGGCATATGGGAATACCTTATAATTTTTATGTAACAATTATATAATCTAAGCATCTTTTAAAAAGATTTTTTTAAACTCTTAAAAAAAATATTTGCAGGTATCTAGGAAAGTATTGATGAGGAGCTGGGAATGTAAGGGAGATGAGTGATATGGTAAATATTTAGATATCAAATAAGTTTCAGCATATAGAAAGTACAGAAAAATGGAATAATCAAAATTTGTTCCCAGATCATTGGCTTGGGAAATTGAATGAACAGTGACATCATTTTAGGCAGGACTAACCCTATATTATACCAGCACTTCTCTGGTGTGTGCGTGGCCCTTTGGGTGTGCCACAGTGAAGAAGAAGCTTCAGTATAAATACTATGCTTCTGGCTAAGCCAGCAGTGTTATTCCGATTTATATAATTTAAATTATTATTTTTATGCTCACATAAACCACTATATGTATGAAACATAATGATCTATACTTTAAGATATGAGACTTCAAAGAATTTTGTAATTTGCAGTAGGTGACTTAAAGTAATGAACCAATCCACACATTTAGAATTGTTGAAATTCCTCTGCCATTTGGGTTCTTTAGTAGCAGAGTATGAGAAGCCTGAAGCATGCCAGTTTCTTCATCTTGATTGCTGAGAAATTTAGTTGTCTTGTCTATTTGTTGTGGTTTTGAACAGTATTTGAAACTTTTGAGAAGGTCATCTATCTGCTCTTTCTGTTTCCCAATGAGAAAAGGCCTTTGTTTAGGGTTGCCAGAAATACATGACACCCAATCAAACAATTATTATTAGTTCTGGTAGCAGTATCATGTTTGTTCCAAATGTGACATTCAAATTTAACTGGGCATACTCTATTTTTGTTTGTTAAATTGGCCAACCCTATCTTTGCTGGCCACTGGATTAAAACCAATGAATTTGCAACTGGGTTGCAATGTAGAATGTAAAGTGAGCTTCCCTGTGTATGAAATCCTTTCTTGTTTTCCCATGGTTACAAAAGATCATTTGTTATTGATGGCCATTCCCTATGGCATAGGCATACTATTAAATTTTGTGGTTTTTGAAATAACATTTTTGTTCAAACCACAGCAACCATAATCTTTTTTTTTTCATTTTAATGAGCCTTTTTTGAAATGCCTTCTAAAATTTATTATCTGTTTTATAGTAGTCACTGGCACAACATTGTTTTATAAACCTTAGAGTTTGCATTTCTTTTAATCTCCTAAATTATGGAGACTCTGTACCTCCAATTTTGCATGAATTGAGAAAGTCCAATTTTCATTTCATTAATTATTTACCCATGTTCTCACTTATGGGAATCTCCAAGGAAACCACATGTTCCTCATAACCTTGATGGTCTGGCTTCTTAAAACTAATTTCTACTCCACTCTTCCGTCAAGCCAGTCATTTGCAATGCATCAACTCCAGGAGTTCTTAGATCCATAACAATTCTCAAAATGCTAATGTGCTCTCTTAACCACTTCATCCCAATGGTAGACCAAATACTTCCTATAAATTTCAGCTGAAAGTAAGCATGGACAAACACAATTCCTATAATTGGCAGCAGAGAATGTTAAATTTTTTATAAGATTCACTGTAGTTTTAATGGTAATGAGATGGAAAGCTAATACTAAGAATAATTTTCAACCAACACTATATATGAAGAATCCCATAGATTATTTACACACATCCAGATTAAGTTTGTGTCACTTTCATTGTCTGAAGAAAATCCATATAGCGTCAATAAATATAATATTGAATTTTCTTAATTCTAAGATGCTAACCGTTTTCTGCTGTACCGTAGGTTTAAAAGTCCCATTTTTAAACAAAGGAAAAAAAAAAAGATTCATGCTCACATTAAAAACACAACTTAAATATAAGGCATACTTTGATTTAGGAATTTAAATTTGAAATAAAATGTATGTTTTTAAATTGAAAAATTAAAATAACAGTCACATAAAATTTTCCACTTAATAGTAGCCAATAAATTATTTTTATTGAACTAATGAATAAACAAAACAGGATGCTTTGGATGAGACTTGTTTTGGGAAGACGGGAATCCACAGTTTTCACCTTCATTCTTTAGTCAGCCTCTGAGTATCATCTCCCCATCCCTCAGGGGTCTGTAGTTATTCTGAGTGATCTGAATTAGTGACATTCATTGCACTACAATTCTTAGTGGACCCTCCCTGTTCTACTCTCTTTTCTCTTGTATATTTTTTCCCTCATAATAAGAGATATATTGAGTTGAAGCCCTTAGGGTCTGCTTGGTTTTCCCCCTGTATTGTTGATTCCATGTAGCAGAAGGGTCTTTTCTGAAGTGTGATTTCCACTGCCTTTATTCTTTACAGAAATGCCTGAACATACTGGTAAAAATTACAAATTTTGGGAATCAGTATAGGGGAGTAGGACAATTCATTTTTTCCTGAAGCTTGATTGAAATACTCAGACTTAGTCTTTTACAAGAGGTCTCCATGTGAGATACTTTCCTAGCTATTAATAAATCGGTCATTTGATTATAATTGAAGTGCTCTATAGAATGGTGCCGTGACTGATGGGCCAGGATCTAGGCATACATGACTCTTTTGTTTTGTTTTGTTTTTTTAGGAGGTATAGGGAAGGGATTGAACTCAGAACCTCATACATGAGAGGCAGATGCTGAACCACTAAGCTACATCCACTTCCCATACATGAGTTTTCAATAACCCCCAGTAGTACCTGTATCCTTCTCACCCTTAACCCTTGACAAGAGCTAGAGGTTCTCATAAATGTCAAATTCCTTTACCAGAATAATCATCAACATTAATTAAAAAGCCCCAGAAGCAGAAAGGTAAAACAACAACAGCAATAATAATAATGGTTCTACAATATCCAAATTAAGCTTCTAGATGCTATGGGGAATACAATGAAAAATAAAATATACTGTTCACCTTAAGCTGATGATTGTGATAAAGAGATAAAAGCAAATATGAATTCAAAGTCTTTTACCCCGAGTTAAAATACATGATTACTGAAATAATTGGGCGTTACAGGAATAAATTGGATTTCAGAGGTTGCACATAATGAATGTGATGGACATGGAAAGATTTATAGAGAGCTTAAAACATATAGAGGGTTTGATAGGCAGACAAGATAAAGGATATGCAAATTCATGGGCATAGAATAGCATGAAACTATTTGAACTCAACTATTTACTCAAAAGAGTTCTGTTGAGAACGGTAGAAAGAAGGACCATATTATGAAATCATGAATCTATTCAAAGTATTTAATATTATATTCTGTAGGCTCAAGGACCAAATGAAGATTTTATCTTCATTTATATATCTGGCAGGTGAATAACAGGACAACTTCTTAGAAAGTGTCTCTTACCTTTAATGATGTTCTACCAAGTATCAAGGTGCTTTCTAAAAGACAAGAAAATATTCTGTGATTTTAAAATTTTCTTTCCCCACGAAATACCAGTGCCCTTCCTGGCCATAAATGCTCTATTACAAAAAAATATTGTCCTAGAATATCCCTCAGATCCATTTTAGCTACATTATTATAAGGTGCTTCCTTTATGATCATAATTGTCCTTATTTCTTTCTGTGATTTTTTATTTCAGGAACTTTTTACTCATAGTGACAGACTTGAAAAGATATCTTTTCTAGTGACAACATTGGCTTTAATTTAAAATGTATGACAGAAAACCCATCACTTCAGTAATGCACTTACTTTGTGTCTATTAAGGATAGCCTTTGCTCTCAATAAAGTTATTTATGTAGACCCAGTTGTCCTCTAGTCATTATAACATGATTTCCTTAATGAGAAGATTTTACTTTCACTTCAAAATGAAATAAAAGATATTTTACTGGACTTTCCTTGGCTCCATTCAAATTATGAAAAGCATAATGCTTATTAAAGACAAATGAAAGAAGCAATGGTTAACATTCTCTCATTCTTCCTGCTTGCTTGTTAAAATGATCATTATAATTTTAATTTAAAGACTAGAGATAGTTTTAAAATGCTCACCATATGATATTTCTAGGTTGAACTTATATACTTTTTTTTTCACTAGGAATCATACAAGAGTTACAGTTTGAATTAATTTTTTCAATCAAAATCTTTTGATTTAAATATTAAGAGTTCCAAAATGCAGTCTTTCCCAGCTGGTGATATTTATGATATACACTTATAGAAGTTTAATGATGAACATTTTGTAGGATATTATTGTTATTATGAACACTTATAAGGGTCTGGTTATTTATCCATAAGCAAAATTATGTGAACAAAGCTCAGCAGGCTCATCTGTTTACATGGGAATTACTTTTTCAAATCAAAGATTAGATTTTATTGACTGGTGTAAATATACTACATAGAAACAAAAAGAAATGGAAAGGTTTGTCAAAACAATGAAAATAAAATAACATTATTATTCCTGTAAAGCACCATTTAACTTTAAATGCCTTACATTTTGTGTAGGCTTTTTGATCATTTTGGTAGAAATAGGCAGTTATTAACAAGCTATTTAGATTGCTGTATTATCTTTTGAACATTGCTTTCAAAATCTGTATGTGTTCAGTGATAGAGAGAGCTCCAGTAACAAAGTTGCAGTAAAAGCAAACTTAAACCACTTAGGCATGGAAGTGTGGTCTATACCTTCAAATTGATGTTCTAAAGCCTTTGTATAACTTTATATCTCCTCCAAACTCTTTATTCTTCCTCCAAGAATTCTTATTATATGTGTATTTGCTTTGAATGCCCTACTAACAGAGTATTTTAATTATGGTTTCAGAAAACTTCTTGTAAAAGTTGGTCTGTAACATTTTTCTTTAAAAAAAATGAATAAGACATTCATCAACTGATTATTTTCAATTATTTTTAAAGTTTTATCTAATAGAGGAAAGGCATCACTTCGTTAGCTTCTTTTTGTTTGCTGATTTACATTTCTTTTCATTGCTTTTAAATTACCTTTATGCATTTTTTTTTTACTTTTCATTTTGAAATAACTTCAAAATTTAGGAAAAAAAATACAGGAAAGTTACCAAAATAATACAAAATAAAGCGGGATATAGAACTCCAATAAACCCTTGTGGTGGTTTGGAGCTCTATGTACACCAGAAAAAGATGTTCCTAAACTTAATCCTTTCCTGTGGTTGTGAACCCATGGTCTTTATCTGTCATTGCAATGTCACTCAGGACAATTCCCAAGTCCCAAAACTGTAATATGTTATATCAGTTTTTCTCTCTCCCTCCCCTCAGATCCTCCAGTGGCCACTGCCTCTACATCACTGATAAAAGTTCTGCCATGGTTAGAATCACAATAAGTCTACAGTAGAATAACAGTAAATCAAATCTAGTCCATCATTCATTCCCCAACCCTGAGGATTCTGGGATGGGGATGCCCACTCCACCTCTAGTTAAGAAGGGGCTTAATTCTATTACTGGAGTCATTGGTAAGAGAATGAAATTCAGACTGAAAGAAAGAAAGTCACAGACAGAACGGCCAGAAGCTAAAACGTCTTGGAGCCTGGAAGAGAAGGGAGAAATCAGGAGACACTACCACATGCCTTTCAATGTGACAAGCTAAGGACCAAGGATTACAGCCAGGCAGTCCCCGAATGCCAGTCTTCTGTGAGAAAGCATCACCCTGATGATGGCTTGATTTTAATATTTTCCCAGCCTCAAAACTGTGAGTAAATAAAGTTCTATAGTCTAAGCCAACCCATTGCATGGTATTTGCTTGATTAACCAGGGAAACCAAAACACCCCTTTACCAAGATATCAGATTTACCAACTTTTCACTTTTTGCATCATTTCCTTCCTTCCTTCCTTCCTTCCTTCCTTCCTTCCTTCCTTCCTTCCTTCCTTCCTTCCTTCCTTCCTTCCTTCCTTCCTTCCTTCCTTCCTTCCTTCCTTCCTTCCTTCCTTCCTTCCTTCCTTCCTTCCCCCTGTCCCTCTTTATCTTCTATCATCTATCTATCTATCTAATCTTTTTATCTCTATCTGCCTATTATCTAAACTTTTGAGAGTAGGTCCCCTACAAAATGTTCCTCTAATTCTTAACACTTCCAGAATTATAGGTATATTTCCTGAGAACAAGGACACTTATTACTGTGTAATCACCTTAAATACAGCTATCAAGTTCAAGAAATTTAACAATGATATGAAGCATACAGTCCACATTCCATTTTTTTTTCAGTTGTACCAATAATGCCTCTCTGCTTTTGCCTTTATGCATTTTATTCTCCTGAGTTGTAAATCCTAGATTTCTAGATGATACTGGGTTTTGTCTTATCCTTGGTATCAAAAAAAAGATGAGTTGCTGAAAGAAAATATTTCTGATAATGATTTTTTTTTAATTTAAAAAACCTGTTAAGTTCACATATCTGGTTTCTGAACATATTCATTAATAAGCAATGGCCCTCATGACTCTCACTTTCAGAAGTAGAAGTTATTTTCATTAAATGTTTGTGAATTATAGAAATGGAATGATTAGTTACCAAAGTAGCTTTCTGAGAGAATGACTTCATGTCTATCTAGATAACAGGTCTTCTAAAACCATTTAACAGGATTATTGCATCAATTTATTATTTTCTGGATTTTATTAACAAATTCCCAAATAGGATGCCTAGGAACTCTATTTATATTTCAGAGTATGGAGGGAGGATGTTTGAAGTCGTTCTATTTTACCTTGTTCTGTTTTTACCTCTCCCGTGAGATGACCTTAGAAACTCTTAGTAATCACTTTCTTGCTTTAGAACACCACGTCTGTTATGTATGCATAATCCACACATTGAGGTAATGAGAGGATATTCTGATGTTAAAATGCAGGTACTTTTTCAGTTCAGGTGACCCATTAACTTATGACTAATCACTAATATGAATGATTTTTTTCTGATTAATGCAATGACTTAACAGAAAAAAGAACCTTCAGTGGAAAAGTGGGACAAAGAAAGGAGTTGCATTTTTAAGACAGAGTGCTATTTTAAATAGTAAACCATGGGTACTGCCTGAGTGAAGATAAACTGAGCTATTTCTGATTCTGTAGTGGTGAGGGTGGGAGATGAGCATGTTAAACTGTCTAAAGCATATCCTGAGGATTCTGGGTGACCAAAGTTTTATGAAAGATTAAAAATAATGGAGCAGCAAAGAAAATCCCCGATTTTACTTTGTTGATGAATAACTGACTTAATCAACTTTGAATATCCTACTGTGCTGTATCAGACTCTGCTATTTATTTATAAAATTGTGCAACCGAGATCATGTAACAAGTGTGTCCTTTTTTTATTTGAAGATTACACATTTACCCAACCTTCTAAATAGGCTAATAGAGTTTGTAAATTGTAGGAGATTGCCTTTATCCATTTTACTTGTCATTATCTAATTTACCCTCCCATATGTTTATTTACATTGCATTGCACTTTTGCATTATACTGAAGGTTAACACAGAAGTTCTAAAATTTTTTGACATTGTAAGATCCCTGAGGAAATGTTATAGTCATATACTCTAATTCTACATTAATTATGACTTCTACTTATGCAAATTTGACAGGTCATCGGAAGGTGGGAATGACAGTGAGTTGGATACAATGTAAAGTCCTTTCTAGTTAAGTGATAGTTTATTGGCTATACTGCACTAAGGAGAATTGTTCTAGCAATGGACTTACCTCGACCAGAGTTTTATTCCTTTGATATATTGCTTCATGGAATCTCTTTCTCACATTCTTTAATGATTCAGTAGCTCCTTCCTATTTTGCTTTTTCATCCTCTGACCTAAGCTAATTAGTTTTCATCAGTAGAATAACACTGCAATAACTATTATTTCTACCATTTCCCTCTAGAGTGATATAAGTATACTGAACATTCCCTCAAATTGTATTTTAACTGTTGAGTATATAAACATGTGAAATTTTGAGAAGAGAGCCAAGCTTGTCATGTATGCTATGTGACATTATTAATCTGGTTCTCATCTCAAAGCTCTTCAGATTTTCATAGGACAACGACTTCAACCTCTAAAATGATATTTTGAGGAAAGCAGACTTTTCAGAGATTCTAAATTTAAAGTTAGAGGATTATCTCTAAGGTTGATCTATTGGAATTACTTATCTGAGCCAAAGTAATTCAAGTAATTCAGGTGTGGTGAAACACTCTAATTTTAAATTCAGAAGCATTGAGGAGTGGGTTGGATTATTGGCGGCGGTGCTCAGTTGATCCTCTTTTTCTCTTTGACTTTCAAAGCCTGGCCTTTTAAAAATGTGCTTCAGAAATCCATTTGCTCACAAGCATTTGATTCATTAATTTTGAAAGACTGTTACAAAGGTCTTTAGTGAGAAGTTGATAGATACCCAAATCCCAAGTCTTAATATACACAATTAAAGGAAAGAACACTGTAAAAATGTCAGTGAATCAGAGACTCCAAAATGAATGTGGGGCAGAAGGGAGAACATATTCTAACAGGAAAGCCATAAAATTAAACAATTTTTTTAAAAGTCTGAATCCTCATTCAATGGGCCCTTGGCATTGGAGGTGGGCAGAAGAATAAATGACTTCATGTTTGGCTCCGTTACATGTATTCTCAGTGTATATATTGGAAGCCCTTTGTGTTTGTTATTATTTAGCAAGTACTCCAAAAGATAAAAAGTGCGGATGTTGCATGTATCAAATTAAACCTCTAATTAGAATAGGTAATTATGGAGGCCTCGCCTAGGAATAAACTTAATTTACTTTCAAGAGATAAACTAAATTAATTTTTTAGCTTTTCTCCCTCCCTCTCTCTCCCTTCCTTCCCTTACTCCCTCCTTCCCTCCCTTTTCTTTCTTTCTTTCTTTTTCTCACTCACTTTCTTTTAATCATCTTGAAATATATAATAGCTTTTAGAAGAATAGGATGGCATTGATGTCATTGTAAACATATTTCATCCAATATCCCCTGTACTGGTGAATGTAAGTGTGGGTGTATATATAAAAAGTATTTATATACAGGTACATACACATATGTAATATATGTAATGTATAGTATATAGTTTTATGATAGGAATAATACTGAATTTCATTGTTTCATATTAAAGAAATGTTTATAAACTGAGCTTCTGATGCTTATTAAATTGTATTCCAGCATTGAAGCAAGCTATGTTCAACTATGAAATAATAATAAGCTTTATATTTTTTCTCTTGTGAAAAGAAAAACCTCTTTACCTAGCATCATCTTCCATTTATGTAGCTGTCATTTGCTCATTACTGTACTGATACAGTGAAGGTAAAAAAATGCATCTTAAACGCTTTTGAAAATAAATGATTTACAGTGCAGCTAGAGCACAGAAGTACGAAGTACTAGTTGATCTGTGACTAGAGGGAGAATTAAAATTATTATAGAGAAAGGAGGGGGGAAAAAGGGATTTCAAGATTGGGAAATGTTAGAAAACAGAGAAGGGAAGGGAATGGCTATGATGTGTTATAAGGTACGGAATAGATAGCTCTGCTGAGGGTAAAGAAGCCTACCAGACATGGTGGTAAATACTCTGCCAAGATATGCTGAGTTCCTGTCAGAGATGACCTGAGCAGTAGGCTTAACAGTGTGTTACTTAGTAAAGAGTAAATATGGTTCACAGCAAAGGGGCAAGAATAAATAGTGACCGAAGACTAATGTTGGAAAAAAGAAATAATTGCCAACTTTCAGAAAACAAGAAAATTTATAGGGCCAATGCAAACAAATAAATGCAAAACAGGTCTCAGGAAAGTCAGCTATGGTGGGGCTTTGGCTCCACCAGGTCCTCTTTTGTCATTCATTACACACAAGGCTAAGCACCGTGATGTTGCCTTCCCGCCAGTGCATGGACCTGATCAGCACCAGTCATTCACAAGCCGGTACTGCAGGTACTCCCTTCATTGTTAGTATTATTTCTTTATTTTTAAAGAAGCTTTAGATTACATAAATGTTACATAAAAAATATAGTAGATTACCATATACCTCACCCCCCACACACACAATATCCCCATTAACAACATCTTTCATTGTGGTACATTTGTTACAATTGATGAGCGCATACTGAAGTATTTCTACTAACCGTGCTCTATAGTTTACATTATAGTTTATACTTTACACTATACAATTTTATAGATTTTGACATAATGCATAATGATCTGTATCCATCACTGCAATAACATGCAGAACAATTCTCATGTGCAAAAAATGCCCCATGTCCCCCCTATTCTTCCCTCTCCTCCCCCTCAGAACCTCTGATGACCACTGCCTTTATATCAATGTCACGTGTTCTTCCACTGCTAGAATAATAATAAATCCACTTTAGTACATAGTTTCATTCTCCCCTTACATCTGTTCATTCCTCAATCTTGAGGATTTGGGGGTGGTGAGGCCCACTTCACCTCTGATTGAGAGGGAGCTTGGATCCCATGGGGCAGATGGATGGAGCTGTCTTACTTGCAGTTGTAGACACTATTTTTTGGATGAGTGTTTTTCATCATCATCCTATTATTTGTTGTCCTGGGTGAGTCCAATGAACTGGAGAGTAGATATTGACTGCAACTCTGCTGAAATTCAGGGCTCCACTGGCATATAAACAGACTAAATATTTAAGTCTCTGGGACATATATTTAAGAGGTATAGTGCTATTTATAAATTCAAATTAAAGGAGATAGAAGAACTATGTATAAGAAATTATAAATGAGTCTAACTCTGTTACATTGGGGGGCTAGCTTATCATATATTCCAATGTAAGGCCCACCTATGGGGAGCTATGTTATTCTTTTTCCTTCTGTTATGTGTTCAGTCAATCCTAATTAGAGTCCTGCGGATAGTAAGTTACTAAGGAAGACTTTCTAAATTGAATTGTGCTTGATTTTCCCATCTAACTATGCAAAACAAAGTAGCATGCCCATTCAGTGTTGGAAACTGAGGCACAGTGGCCTCACAAGGAGAGACATGCTGTCTCCATGCTAGTCCTGTCTCCATGGCTACGCTTGTATTGGCTTGCAACCTAAGGAATGCGGTAATTAAGAGTTCCCAGCAAATGATATGAAGCTGTTAAAGGCTGAAAGAAAAGATGAGCACATACCTTTTGTAGTGAATAGAACACTTAGAGAACACTTAGGTACAAAGGTACCTTGAGATAAGATTTTTTTAAATTCCTTAGACTATGGGTAATGCTGATAGTTAATACGTATTGCTGCTTGATGACACATAGGCTACGTGTTCCTGCTTATTGGCATGTAGGCTACGTATTTCTGCTTGTTCTCATGTACACTGGGGTATAGAGAGAGCCCCTTGTAAACAATAAAGTTGTCTGAGGAGTCATTACTCACAGACCCGCAGATCCCAGCTCTCTCATTCTTTCTCTTTGTTTCCCTCTCCCTTTTCTCTTTCTTTCATTCCCGATACCCTTCGGGTCCAAATCTCCAACAATTCAGAACTATGGAGGAAGGAATGGCTTCTCAGCTTTTCATAGGTGGCCAGATTGAAGACAAGTAATATTCATATTTAATGACACATTTGTATTAGTTACTAAGAATCAAGCTGCATCTGCTTTGACATAGCAGCATTTAAAGCCACATTCATTTCTACTGTCTTTCACTTTTTCACAATTGTTCCTTTCTTCACTGTATTACCTCTACCTTGCATATATCTTGCATTCAACCCCTTCCCCCAACTCTGCTTGTTCTGATTTCAATATTATCTTCATCTTCCCAACAGGAATTCATATTTTCACCCTAAGTCAATTCTTAACATGCTTACTATATCTCTCTTATGACATATGAATATATCTTATGTTGCTTAGTTTATAGGCAGTCTAATTCCTTGCTTATTTATAAACAACTCTCAAGGCAGATTCTATGTGTTTCCCCAGAACCTAGGGAGCTATATTAGGTTCTGTGTATACTGTAGGTGCTTACTCATTTACATTTGCTGAAATGAATGGAAGAATAAATGACCAAGGAAGCCAGTTTTGGGTAATCTGTAAAGCAGATTCCTTTTTGCCTCATTGTCGCCATCAATTTTCTTGCTAAAATAAAATAAAATAAAATAAAATTGCTCTGATCTTTACACAGAGCCACTCTGCCTCTGTTGAAAAATAACTATCTTATATTTGCAAAACACCAGTGGGTATTTTTGAGATCTTCATCTGTGTATAGGATCTTATCTCCCAGGTAAAGAAAATATGGTGGGTACAGAAGAAATTTAATTATTTATGGCTAAATGATATTCCACCTGAATAAGCACTGGTGCATTTGTTTTGATTATTATTTGTAGTCTTATAGATAGTTAAGAAATGCAGTATAATGTTTAAAATTCTATAAATCCTGCATGAGATGTTTGGTCTGTTGACAGGCTTAAAAATGAGTCAGAGACTGAGGTTCAGTAACCCTTACTTGAGTAATCCAAAAGACTCTGCAAACAAAACAAAAACAAAAACCCAGAACTTTAAAAACTTCTTCTGAAAACATGAATTTGGAAAAAATAAATAAAAGCTTTTCTTAGAATATTTTAATCTTGTGTGCAATATATTATCTCAAAGAGCAGTCTAGTTTTTTGCCTAAATGCCCAGTACTTATTAGTAATTAATTTTAAAGATGGTGGATGACAGTGCTTTGTATTATGGAAGTAAAGGCCATCAAAAATAAAGTTACTTCACTAGATTCTTAAATCAGGATTTGCTGTTTTATACATCACTCAAAATTCTAATTCAGAGTACGACACTGAAAAATACCAGCCTTTGTCCAATTTAGCTATGGATTATGTCACATCTCTAGAAGCACTGGTATTCCAGTAAAGAAATGATTTTTCACCTTTGGTTTTAGATTCCTGACTTTTGATGATGGGGTTGGGTTAAATTTTTTGGTAAAATATCTACAGATCCATCATATAAAGATACAGTTAAGATATTATAAGGAAAGATTTTAATCAAATCTCTTTAGGCAATTTTGAAACAAAGGAAATAGTCTTATTCCTTCTGCCCCAAAAACAAGATGTTTATCTTATATATTTAGCCTCAGTTTTATATTTCAGCATATTTTACTGAAATATGCAAAACACTTAAAATTCTTTTAACATGTACAAAATATAATACAGTAAAATGCAAGCATCCCTTACTGTCACCATTTGGAAAGAAACTTAGGAAGCCATTACATATATTTTCTCTGAATTTGCTTTGAAATATGCATAAATTCACATAACATTTTGGTAAATGTATTTCCCTAAAAAGCTGCCATGCATTCAGAGAGTGTATGATTTTGCAATTACTAAAGAAATTACTCATTTCTCTGTGTATAAAAAATAAATAGTTTGCATTAAATACATGTAACCTGTCAGAATGTGACTTATGGTTGCCTCTAGCAATAGCAATGTATGTGCTCTGCTCATTCAATTTAATAATACATTTTCACTAATAAATTAGGCAATAAATTTGTATTATGTACTGAAAAGTAGAAAAAAATCTCTTGCGCTCTCGCTCAATCTCTGCCTCTCTCATCTCTAACTTTCTCTCTGTATCTTTCTCTCTCTTTTCTTCAATGCTCGGTATTCAACTGAAGTCAACAACTTTGGAAAAAATTAAACAAATATTGTGACATGAGAAAAATAAGCAGTACCAAAGGAGAAAAGGACAATAATCAATATGATCAGTAAGTCTTAAGAGCTATTCCTTATAATTTTATTGCTCCTTTATATTCAATCTTATTTACATGTCTAATATTATTTTATCCTTATAAAGGCCTGCTAGCATCTACAATGTTACTATGACAATTTCAGCATCAGCAGAAAGCAGGTCAATTGAAATCAAGTGACTGACAGTACACATAGGAAGTAAAAATTTAGCAGCATCTTTAGTTTGAAAAACTGGTTTCTTGCCTTTGATTCCAGATTCTTTCTATAGAACAAAATGGTTGATACTACTGGTATGTTAATTCCACATTTAACTCTGCCAGTTCCATGCCTTGTTCTCTTTTCTTTTTATAAAGAGGAGTTGAATGTTTACAGAAAAATCAGCTTGTCTTTTATTCATACCTAAGTATTTTAAATTTTCCTTCTTTTCCTCTGCCCTGTTGCAAATGATTTTCCTGCTTTGGTCTCAAAGATGAATGCATAGTTCCTAGTACATTGGACTAATCTGGACCTGGTATTAAATATGAGATGATATTCTATATAGAGTGATTGGAAATCAGCATCCAAACACTAAGAAAAGAAAACTGAACTAAAGTAGACAGTTTACAGGAGTTATTATCATTATTTTTAATTGAGGAGCTAAATAGGCAAAATATACCCAAATCCTGAGCCATAAAATATAGCTTTTAGGGTGAGGGAGCTGAGATTTTTGTTAGGGCTGAAACTTGACATTTGTTTTACATCAAAAGGATGGGCTGTAAAAGGAGAGTAGAAAGTAGGGGAGTACCCTGGTATTTCCAGTGTTTTCCAGTGAGTCTCAATATATTCTAATCTGAAGTCATCATCAATGAGGTCTGAGGGTATGTATGTTTCTATTTGTGAAGGAAGTATTTAAAATATTAGTCTTATACACAGTTATACCATTCACCAGCTATACCACCACCAGCTACGTGGACTTGGAAAGCTTCCCATTAGTAAAATTATGAGGAGTTGTAATATTTAAATATTTAAATAAAATTTGACATGTGGGTGTTCACTAAATATTTGTACTGGGTACTCCTATCTTGCTTTCTTGTAGATCCAGTCTTGCCTTTTCCTCCTTACTCCTTTTTTTTTTCTTTTTAAGAAATTTTCATTATTTTTATTTTTTTAGGAAGTATGGGAGATTGAACCTGAGTCTTTATATATGTGAAGCATGCACTCAACCATTTGAACTACATCCTTACTCTTTATTGACGCTATCAATCAATCTCAATCTCTTCTAGCTTGATCTTGGGTTCAGCCAACAGAAGGCATCAGAAGAAGGGTGAGTAGAGGAAAAAATCAGACTAGGTATTTATTCCTCCAAGTGAATGTGCTGTCTGTTTTCCAACTCAGACACTGATTGAATCATTATTATGATAATCGGTCTCATTATCATAAGTATTAAACTTTGCTCTTATTCGGTCAGAGGCTCTGATGACTTTACTATTAGGAGATTCACAGTAAATACATGAGAGTGAGAGCTATCAAGGGGAATGTGAAGGAACAGTCAATATGTTCAAGCTTCAGAGAATTATCTAAAGTGACAGAGGTCACTAAGAGACTCAAAAGTGTTCATATCCATTGCGAAATGTACTAATTTGATAAGCATTTGCATGTCTATATACATACACATGTGTATGTATATACAGTAAAATATTGTGAAAATTACTGAAATATATTTCTATTTACTTATGTAAATAACTGTGAATGTAGAAATTTGACAAATGGCTTTTATTTTTCTCATTTTCGTGAATCATGAAAAATGTGTTACTTATGTCTTCTTGGAGTGGCTAAGATGGGAGTTGGTGGGAGAGGGAGAGAGATGCTTCTACCTGCAGTCCTGAGAAGCGAGGCACTGTGATCCCAGCTTGACCAGGGCCTGTATCACCAGTGGCAGTTACCATGGGGACAAGCAGCAGTGAGCAAAGTCTACTCAGCTGCAAAGCAAAAACAGAAAGAGTAAAGGAAGATGCCAAAAGTCACGCTTAATGAATAAAACATTTTGGCAAAAGATGAGAAATAGAATAAGACCTAAATGTGTTTTTACTTTGGAATGCTAAAAAATACATCAATTAAATAATTTAAGTAGTTTGAATTTTAAACATTACACATTGGCTGATATTTTTCATTCACTTTCTCTGAAGCAGTTTAATGCATTTCAGGCAAAATCAGCTGATTCACTTTTACAAAGCCAGAGTGAAATAAATTAAGATGAGATTCTCCTCTTAGTAATTGTTGAGAGCATTCATTTTCTTGATGTTTCCTATCAGTGAGATTTCCAATAACCCATAGTTTCAGGCAATCACTCGTTCTAACTCATTTGGTTGACCCAGACATTGGGATTGATTGCTACAGGTTTAATACAGCTACAACTAACGGCCTGCAGATTGTTTTATAATCAGGCCTTGCTTGAAATGTCTGTTAAAGTTTGCCCCAGGAATCAGAATGTCAAAGTACCTGGGACAAATGACTTTCTCCAAGTCAGGTGTGAAAATACTTCCTAACAAGATAGAATAGTTGTTTACTCCTGAACCAAAGAAGATTAATGATAACAAATCAAAATTAAAAATCAAAATAACTCACAAATACTTTTAGAGGTAAATAAGATTTCTGGAGGTCTCTAGGAGTAAGAATTTATTGTTTCAGTCTATTGGTGACATAATGGGTGAAAGAAAATACTGAAGGCATGTTGTTACTTTTTCCCTGGAGTGCTGACAGTAGATCTGCCAACAAAGCACGTAGACTACAAGATGGGGTATAATAACCTTCAGCTTCTTTCAAACTGGGACATTTTTAGATCATTTGAATGGTGGTGTCCTAAGGATAAGCTTCTCGTGGATTTAAATACCAACAATAAGGACAATACATTGACAGATCCACAAAATCTGTGTCTTTCTCTATTTTAAAAGAATTCCCTCTATCATGTGCCTATAACTAACTTGTTTTGTTTCTTATAACCCTTGATGACTTAATTAACTTCAAAATGTCTAAAATTTCAGCTATTTTCCAAGACATCAGTTTAATGTATTTTAAATATGCATAGTAAAAGGAACGATATGTGAATCTTGTATACATTTTAAATAGTGATATAAGTTAAAGGAACACCAAAATTCCCCAAACTGACTCTTTAAAAGTAAGTTGGCTGGAACAGCAAGACAAAGATAAGAAATACAATTTTGAAAAGATTCTACAAATAGAACCTCACAGATTTGGTTGTTAATGGTTTAATTGACATCAGACAAAGTTTAACATGTTCACTCTTAACAAAAGAAAGTAATGACAAATTTCCATTTTTGCTCACAGAGTCTGAAACAAATTTTTCTTAAGTTTAATTCAGCAGGTTTTGTTAATATATGTCATATAACCAAATATTTCTAAAACATTTGTTTGTAAATGTAATATATACAAGTCCTTGGATTTTGAAATATAAGAGTATTTAAAAAATTGCATTATGATTGTAATTAAAACCTTAAAATAAGAAATAATGACATCATAAAGGGCCTTAGATGAAAATGTTGAACTCTGTCTTTCCTGGTTTAACATATTATATCAAAATGTTTCTTCCCATTAAGCCTGGTTCTTTGACTAGTGCATTTAAAGTTAGTTTGCAAACTTTTTTACTTTGATAGGTATCATATTTATTCTTATGGAAGTATTAAATTTTTGCATTAAACTCTAAGAATCCATTCAAAGAAAGAGTAACAAAAAAATCAAGTTGTCAGAATAATTTGGAAATGGGATGTGTATGAAGCAGAACGAGGAGGCGAAAGATGAAATTGTCTACCAACTTCTAAGGGGGAAAAGAAGTGGTTGTGAAACTAGTTACATTCATTATAAATTATGACACAGCTCTATTCCTGTGACTGTGTAAAATCATATTTTTCCTTAATATATATAAAAAATAACAAAATTAGAGCACATTAATCTAATAGCTTGTTATATGGCCTCAATCACACTTTCTCAACTATGCTTGCAGATTTGATTTTCTTTGTTCAAGTCAACATGCATAATCATTTGTAGCTCTTTATACATAATTTCTTGCCATATTTTTGACATTTGTTACTTTGGCCATGTTTCGTTAAAGATTTTATGTGATTAAGTCTGTTTTTTTTGGTTGTTGTTGTTATTTGGCACCTGGGCTTATTATTTTTTTTAAACAAATCAATTTTGTTGATACATATCAATAAAGCATACAATTTAGCCAAAGTGTACAATCAGCAGTATTTGGTATAATCACATAGTTGTGCATTCATCACTTCAATCACTATTAAAGCATTTTGATTATTTCAACAATAGTAAAAAAATAATTAAATGAATCAATAAATAAAACAAGAAAATTCTTCAACTCTCAATCTCTGTTTCCCGTGCTGTACATAGCCACTATTCTGGATATTATTACGATTATTTACTTGTTTATTAAGCAGTTTTATTGGGATATATTCACATACCATATGATCTATCCAGTTTATCATTTCAGTCCATTAATGGCTTTTTTTTAGCTTTTAAAAAGTCCTTTATTAAAAAATTGTAAAAATAAATAGAAAAATAGATGAAAAGAAATTATAAATTTTAAAAGAGACTACACTTTCAGGTTAGATTTAATAAAATCAATTATAAAAAATAGATAACATAGCAACATTTATAAATATAAATAATAATTTGAATATATTAGAAATTAATTATAACATAATTCTAATTTTTTAAATACAGCTCTAAGTATTGGACATGATAATCTCTAAGTTTGAAATAAATTATTGGTTGAGGTATTTAATTTCCATTTGGCCATAGTTCTCTCCATATAATCAAGTTTCTATTTGGGAATTCTTCACATTTTATTGGAATAAGTTACAGCAGATAACAATTTGCAAACTCATAATTTTATGTAGACAGAAAAACTCAAATTCTTGCACAACAGTAGTCATTCTAAACCATTATTGATTCAGTTAGATTATTTTAATTGAACAGTATGAATAAGAAAGTGTTAAAGAAAAATGAAGTATCCAAAAATATATCTCTTCTCCAGTCCTTTTCAATTAAAAGCAAGTTTTATTTTGCATGAAAAAATTTACAGAATACTGAACACAGGAGGAATTTGAGAGTAGCACTGAGTCATTTTTGTTCATATATTATAATGTTGTCATTTTACATTTATCTGGTCTACTCCAGCTCTTTTTTGGTTACTATTTGAGTGGAATAACTTTCTCCAACCTTTCACTTTTGGCCTGGTTGTGTTCTTCCATCTGAGGTGGGTCTCTTGTGGACAACATAGAGATGGCTTATACATATATTTTTTTATTTTAAAGAAACTTTAGATTATATAAATGTTACAAAATGTTACAAAAAATATAAAGGACTGCCATGTGCCTCACTTCCCCCCCACATATTTTCCCATATTAACAACATCCTTCATTAGTGTGGTATATTTATTACAATTGGTGAAAACATATTGAAGCATTGCCACTAACTGTGGATTATAGTTTACATTATAGATTACACTCTATCCTGCACAATTTTATAAGTTATGACAAAATATATAATGGCCTGTATCCATAATTGCAACATCAGGCAGAACAATTCCAATGTACCAAAAATGCTCTCATTTTACACTTATGTTTCCCTCTCCCTCCCCTCAGAATCTCCGGCAGCCACTGCCTCCACATTGATGATAAAAGTTCCTCCATTGCTAGAATAGCAATAAGTCTATAGAAGAAAAATAATAAGTCTACTTTAGTCTATTGCTCATTATCCAATCTTGAGAACTTGGGGATGGTGATATCCACTCTAATTGAAAGGGGTTTTAGATCCCATGGGCCAAATGGATGGAACTATCTTGTTTGCAGACTCTCTCTGTTCCTTGATATGGGTGTTGTCTGTCATCACCACCTTGTTAGTTGTCCCAGGTGCTCCAATGAATGGGAGAGTAGGTGTTACAACTTTTGCTGAGATTCAGGGCTCAACTGGCACATGAACAGACCAAAGATTTAAGTCACTTGGACACACACCTATCAAGTCTAGTACTAACTGTATGTTCAAACAGGAGGGATAGAAGAGCCATGTGTAGGGAAACCGCAGATGAATCCAACTTTGCCACACTGGAGAGCGTAAATTCCAAGGTAAGGTCAACTGGCAGGATGCCAAACTCCTGAGTTATCAGTCTTGCCTATAATTTCTGGATATCTCTAGTGCCCTCAAGAACCCTGCTATTAATGTGTCTGTCAATGAGATCCTGCTGAGACATGCATAAGTGTAACCTCTGGAATGACCTCTTAACTCACTTTGCAATCTCTCAGCCATATTAATTCATTTGTATTTACAATTCCCACCTTATAGTCAAGATCTTTTTCCAGGTGCATCGCTAGGTGGTGCTTGGTAATAATCTCTCCTTGTCAGAGAGGCTCCTCCCCAGAAGTCATGTCCCAAGCCAGGGGGAAGGTAGTGCATTTGTATGGTGTTTGGCTTAGAGGCCAAATTTGAGCAACAAGGAAGCTCTCAGGAGGTAACTCTTAGGCAACATATAATACTAAGGTAAGTTTCAATTTCAATTTTTTTTTTAATTTAAATAATATAAAAGTTTTTTAGGCATTGCCTTCCATCACTCTAAGATCTGTTCTCTGATATATACAGTAACATTTTCTTCTGTATATTCCACAAGTGTCTTATTTTTTTATCTTCAAAGAACCTTTAGGTTACAGAAAAGTCATGTCGAGAATACCGGGGATTCCCATAAACCTAATGCCCTCCTCCCCTTCCCCTTTCCTGTATTAATAGCATTTTACATGAGGATGGTATATTTGTTACAATTGATGTACAAATATTGAAGCATTGCTAATGACTATGGTCAATGGTTTACCATATGATTTACATTTTGGACTATACATTTTTATAAAAATTTGACAAAATTTAAAATGGCCAGTATCCTTTATTGCAAGATAATGCAGAACAATTCTAATGCCCTAAAAATGCCCTATGTTCCATCTATACTATTCCTCCCCTCTCCTCCCCTTTGGACCTATAGTAACCACTAATTTTTGCTTTTTGAAGAATAAGATTCATAGTTACTTGAAATAATATTGAGAGCTTGATATATTGGTCTGTTTTCTTTTATTAGGCTATATCTATGTACTCAAGAGACTCCCTCCATTTGAGAACATAACATGACTCACCAGGATAGGAGTTTAATATTTTCTTGTTTATCTGTGGGTCTCCACCCATCGATATAACACACTATGACAAGATGAACACTTACATGTTCCACAAAAGCCTGCCCTGGATATGCCCTGCCCTGTATGCTCTGCCCCACATCCAACACCCTACATCAGTAATCCTCCTCTGCTCTATGTGCCAAAAGAATATTCCCAATGTTGTACTTTTAACCACAGAACTGCAAATCTGCAGAGATCACTTGCTCTTTCCCTGATTCTCCCCCCAGTTCCATGGACAGTCCAACCCAACACCCCCACCCTATCCTCCTCTCAGACAAGCACTGCCAAACCCAAAAGCATCACTGTACCACTGTCATGCCCATCCATTGCACAACTACTCTCTTCCAACTTATCATAGATTTTGCCCATATGGGCATTGGCTCATAACCCTCCAGTCCCTTTCTTTCTCCTGTAAACCAATTTTCCAGACTCTAGTTCTATGAGTCTGCTCAATTTGCTTAATTCATATTAGTTAGGTCATGTAATATTTATCCTTCAGGGCCTGGCTTACTTCACTCAATATAAGGTCTTCAAGATTCATCCGTGTTGTCCTGTGTGTTAATACTGTATTCCTTCTTATAGCTGAGTAATATTCCACTATATATACATATATATATATATACATGTATATATACACACCACAATTTGTTTATTCATTCGTTGATTGACATTTGGGTTGTTCCAACTTTTGACGATAGTGAATAATGCTACTGTGAACACTGGTGTGAACATATCTGTTCATGTCCCTGCTTTCAGTTCTTCTGGATATATATCCAGTAGTGGGTTTGCTGGATCATAGGGCAGTTATATAGTGAGCTCTCTGAGGAACCGCCAAACTGTCCTCTACAGTGACTGCACCATTCTACAGTCCCACTGGTAGTGGATGAGGGTTCCCTTTCCTCCGCATCCTCTCTAACACTTGTAATCCTGTTTGTTTTTAATAACCACCAGTCTAATGAGTGTAAGATAATACCTTCTTGTAGTTTTGATTTGCATTTCCCTAATAGGTAGCGAAGTGAGCATCTTTTCATGTGCTTTTTAGCCACTTTAGACTCTTCCTTGGAGAAATGTCTATTCAAATCATTTACCAATTTTTAAAATGGGTTATTTGTCTTTTCATTTTCCAGATGTAGGATTTCTTTATAAATGTTGGATAATAGGCCCCTATCAGATATGTGGTTACCAGATATTTTCTCCCATTAAGTTAGCTGCCTTTCACTTTCGTGAAAAACTCCTTTGAAGTGCAAATGTTTTTAATTTTGAGGCGATACCATTTATCTAATTTTTCTTTTGTTGCTCATGCTTTGGGTATAAAGTTTATGAAACCATTTCCTACTATAAGATCTTGTAGATGCTTCCCTACATTATCTCCCAGAAGATTTAAGGTCTTGGATCTTATGTTTAGATCTTTGATCCATCTCGAGTTAATTTTTGTATAGGGCATGAGAAGGTGAGCCTCTTCCATTCTTTTGCATATGGATATCCAGTTCTCCAAGCACCATTTGTTGAACAGGCCATTCTCTCCCAGTTGAGTTGGCCTGGTGGCCTTCTCAAATATCAGCTGACCATATATGTGTGAGAATCAATATCAGAACTCTCAATTTTGTTCCATTGGTCAGTATATCTACTCTTGTACCAATAAGGTTTTGTGTTTTTTTTGTTGTTGTTGTTTTTACCACTGTAACTTTGTAGTATGTTTTAAAATCAGGTAGCATGATTCCTCCAATTTCTATTTTCTTTTTCAATATGACTTTGGCTTTCAGGGACCACTGCCCTTGCAAATAAATTTCATAGTTAGCTTTTCCAGATGAGTAAAAAATGCTGTGGTAATTTTTATTGGGTTTGCATTAAATCTGTAAATTGGTTTGGGCAAGATAGACATCTTAATGATGTTTAGTCTTCTTATCTATGAACAAGGAATGTTCTTTCATTTATTTAGGTCTTCTATGATTTTCTTTAATAATGTTCTGTAGTTTTCTGCATACAAGTTATTTATACCTTTAGCTAAGTTTATTCCTAGGTATTTGATTCTTTTAGTTGCTATTGTAAATGGATTTTTTTTCTTGATTTCCTCCTTGGATTGCTCATTATTGGTGTATAGAAATGCTACTGACTTTTGCACATTGATCTTACATCCTGCCACTTTACTGAACTCATTTATAAGCTCTAGAACATTGTTTTAGATTTATCAGGTCTTTCTATGCATAGGATTGTATCATCTGTAAATAGTGTAATTTTTGCTTCTTCCTTTCCAGTTTGGATGCCTTTTATATCTTCTTCTTGCCCAAATGTTTTAGCAAGTAATTCAAACACTGTGTTAAATGAAATCAGTGACTTTTGGCATACTTGTCTTGTTCCAGATCTTAGAGGGAGAGCTTTTTAGCATTTCAAAAAATTGAATATGATGTTAATGTGGGTTTTTTATATATACCCTTTATCATGTTAAGAAAGTTTCCTTCTATTCCTGTCTTTTGAAGATTTTTATCAAGAAACGGTGCTGTCTATAGTCGAATGTTTTTCTGCATCAATGGAGATGATCATGTAGGTTTTTTTGTTTTTTGTTTTTTTTGATCTGTTAATGTGGTGTATTATAGTGATTGGTTTTCTTATGTTGAACCATCCTTTCATACCAGGGATGAAATCTCCTTGATCACAGTGTATGTAATTTGTTTGATGTGTTGTTGAATATGGTTAGCAGGTATTTTGTTGAGGATTTAGCATCTAGGTTCATAAGAGAGATTGGTCTATAGTTTTCCTTTCTTGTAGCATCTTTGTGTATCTTTGGTATTAGAGGAAAGGAAAAAAGAAAAAGAAAAGAAAAAGAGAGAGAAATTAAAAAATTGAAGGCCAAACAAAAAGAGGTGGAATGAAAGAAAAACAACAAAAAACAGAAGATAGAAAATGAAGGCAAGAAATGAAATAAAGTAGGTAGAAAAATAAGTAAAAGGAAAAAAAAAGGAAACAAAGGGAGAAGACAACAAACAAGAAACAAAACAACAAGAACAACTATAAAAAACGCTGGAAAACATCCTTCCCTCATAAGCCCCTAAGGAGCTTCTCAGGGTGATGGTGTTCATCAGTCACCCTTCAGCCCTCCATAGGTGATATACCGGGTTTTCACAAATAAAATAAAGGGAAAAGAAAAGAAAAAGAAAAAAATGAAAAAAAAAAACAAAGAAAAGAGAAGAGAGAAAAGAAAAAACCAGAACTAATAAAAAATAAAATATAACAACCCAAAAAACCTAAAACAAAAAAAAAATCTGTCTATAGGTTCCCTGTCATAAGGTACCAACTGGGTGGCTGATAACCTGGTGAATCCTCTCTGGATCTCTTCTCTAAGGAGATCTGGGAATCAAAACAGAGACCTTGTAAATGCAAAGCAGGAATTCTTCCACTGAATTACACCATCTCCACTACTTAAGTAGATTTCTGAAAGCTTATCTGAGTCTTCCTACTTCTGTTCCCTCAGTTCAGTTAGGCTTCTAACAGTTTGCCAAGCTGGGCTGGTTAGCTGAATGCTTCTGCCCCTTCTCTACCTTAGTTCCTCTCTCTGCTTGGTCAGCTGGGTATGATCAGATAACTCTTTCTCTCTCCCCATAGCAGCCTCAGGTCAGTCAACATCCCCAACACCATTCAAAGGGGACTGAGCTGACCAAATTAACCAAACAGAAACCACTCTCCACTGTCTGCCAGGCCCCTCTTCCTCACAGGGAATGTTCCTTCCCACTCAGTTGGTAGCAGTGAGTCAGGGGCTTTACTGAGGCTATATGCTTTGAGGGTGGGGTATATGTCCCATTTTCCTGTCCCAGAGGTGGGTAACTCATGGTTATCTTTTGGCTTCTTTATCTGTATAGTTCCTCCTGGATGATGCATAGCACTTTCCCATTCTTTATATCTCCAAAGCAGCTTCCTCAGATAGTTTTTTGCCCTTTCTCCTTTATTTTTTTGTGACACAGTTTGGCTTTGCCTACTAACATCGTTATCATTTTCCCAGAAGTCAGTCTATCAGCCTATGTCTTTTGATTGGAGAATTCAATCCATTAACATTCATTGTTATTGTAAAAGCAATACTTTCTTCATCCATTTTGTTCTTCAGATTTCTGTTGTCACAACATTCTATTGTCTGTCTTCTTATCTTTAGTTTACTCTTCCTAATAACCTTCATTTCTAAGCTCTTCTGCAAATCTCTCACCCTTGTTTTTTTCCTATCAGACGGCAGCACCTGTTTTAGTAACTCTTGAACATCTGGACTTTTGGTTACGTACGCTATCAGTTTTTTGTTTGCCTCTGAAGACTTTGAACTCACCCTCATTTTTGAAGGACAGTTTTGCTGGGTAAAGAATTATTGGCTGGCAATTTTTCTCTTTCAGTACTTTAAATACATCATACCAATTCTCTCTTCCATTGTTCCTGATGACAGGTTGGCACTTAATCTTATCGAGTTTCCCTTGTATGTCATGCTTTGCTTTTTTCTTGCCGCTTTCAGAATCCTCTCTTTTTCTCTGATATTTGACATTTTGAATAGTAGGTAACTCGGGATAGGTCTATTCGAATTTATTCATTCAGGATGCATTGTCCTTCTTAAATCTTGATATTTATGTTCTTCATAAGATTTGGGAAGTGGTTGGTCATTATTTCCTCAAATATTCTTTCTGCCCCTTTTCCATTCTCTTCTCCTTCTGGAATACCAATAATGCAAATGTTTGTATATTTTGTATTGTCATTCAATTCCCTGAGAATCTGTTTCATTTTTTCCATTCTCTTCTCTTTCTGTTTTTCTGTCTTTTCCAGATCAGATGTTCTCTCTTAGAAATCACTAATTCTGTCTTTGAGCAATACAAATCTGCTCTTATGTACCTCTAATGTATTTTCAATCTCATCCATTGTGACTTTCATTCCCATTTCATTCACTGTTACTTTTCTTTGCAGGCTTTCAAATTGTTCTTGATACTCTCAGTGTCCTCTTAATGTTTTTAATGTCCTTTATCTCTTTAGTCATATTTTCTTTAAATTCTTTGAACTGATTTAGGAGAGTTGTGTGATTATCATTGATTAATTGTCTTACATCCTATATCTCTTCAAGATTTTTTTTTTCCTTTGGCTAAGCCTTCTCTTCTTGTTTCCTAGTATGGCTTGAAATTTTTTGCTGATGTCTAGGCATCTGAATATATTGGTGAATTTATTCTGATGGTCAATTTCTCTCTTTGCCTATTGTTTTTTCCCCACAGTTCTTGGGTATTTTGTTCAATTTCTTCTATGTCTTTAAAACTTTCCAGGTTTAGTTTTCAAAATCATGCCAGGAAGAAAAAAATCATGCCAGGGACTCAATAATGGAGCCCAAATTTTCTCCGAGGGGCTGGATACAGTGTGATGTTTTGTGCCTGCAATTTCCAGACTGCCTAGTAGATGGCATTGGTCAATGCACCTTTGCATGGAAATGTTTCATCTAAGCTTTCTGTGTTCTTCTGTTGACTCTCCAGATTGGGAGATTCAAGGTGGGCTCTGCTGGCCAAATTCGCTGAAGAAAAGTACCCCAACTTTCCCTCCCTTTTCCCTGGAAACAGCTGACAGAGAGAAAGATGCCTGTTCCCCTCTCAGTTGTCTCAAGTGAGCCAGGAGTTTTACCCAAGCTTAATATCGGGGGGGGGGGGGGGAGCCCACTTCCCTGTCTCCACAGGGACTTGGTAACTTTTGTTTGTCATTTTGAATTCTTTGTCTCTCTGTCCTCACCTTCCTGGGAGTTGTGTAGCACAGTCTGAACTGCTGAACCCCAAAGCAGGCCACTTGGACAGCTTTTGGCTCTTCTTCATTTTTTGTGTGAGAGCATTCAGCTCTTCCTGTTAGTCTGCCACTATCTTCCCATAACTGCTTCCCCATCTTAATTTGAAGTCAACGTGAAAATAAATTATTGCTTGCTTCTCCCTAGCAACATATCAGTGTCATCATCGATCAAAATGTATTTGTTTAGTTTTTAAAAAATATGAAAATACATTAATATGTTGTAATTTGGCTTATTTGGGGCTTATTTATATATAAGCACATGATGAAAAGCTAGAAATAGTTTTTTTATAAATGTTTTGAATTGTGCTTTTGATAGATTGGAAGGAGCAAATTAAGAGCCATTAGAAGAGGTGGCAAGATGGTGGCAGAGCTATTCTGTGACTGGAGTAGGAAGCTCCAATTCCCAAAATTGGAAGAGGATGAGATGGTCTCACACTGCTTTCAACTATTGAAAATAAGCTGGCTAAAGTCCAAAGCTAAGAATAGCTGAAGCTTGAGCCTGTCCAAGTCAGAAAGAAGCTGGTAGCTGACATTTTAACTCTGCTCTGGTATGAAGGGAAGCAGGGCTCATTGAAAAATCACAAGGAAAGTTGGGACTGGTTTCTTTCAACGCAGATCAGTTTGCAGCCTTAGCCTAGGCTCCAGTCTTACCTCCAGCAGGGAGGAAGCTGGGGTACCTGCACCAACCTTTCTGGGCAATCGCAGGCACTTTTGGCCCACATGTACTAGATTGGTGGGCAAACCTATGAATACATCTCCATCCTCAATAGGATAGGAGGGTGGTAGTGTTTCTTCAACCTCTCTGGACAATTGCAGGCACTTTTGACCTGCACTGAATTGAGTGGTCAAAATCCTGTGGATCTATCCCACCCCTGAGACGGCAGAAGGGAGAGTGATCCCTCAGCCTCTCTGGGCAACTGAAGCCACTTTTGACCCACACAAACTAGATTATTGTATATATCTGTGTCTCCATACCCACCCCCAATAGGCAGGATGGGGCAGGATTTTCCCAGCCTCTTTGGGCACCTGCAGCTACTTTCAACCTGCATAATAGACATTTTGGAAACATCTCTGACTATATCCCAGCTCAAACAGGGCAGGAGGAGAGGTTGTGTGTAGTAACTGTAGTAGCTTTCATCTAGAAAACTGTAGTAGCTTTCAGCCCACACAGACTGGATTGGTGGGCAAGCCAGTAGATATATCTCTGCCCCCAATGGGATAGGAAGGATCAGTGTTTCCGCAACCTCTCTGGTAAACTGCGGTAACTTTCAATACAGAGGCTCCATTCCCACTCCTGACAGGGAAGAAGGGGGGCCAGTGCTTCATCAGTCTAGCTGGACAACAGTGGTCAATTTTGACTTGCACAGTTTATTATGCTACTCGCACCTGAGGCTTCATCCCTGATTCAGGCAGAGGAGGAAAGGGCATAGAGCTCTATCAGTTTTTCTGGGCAGTTACACACAGTTTGCCTTAGAGGGCTTGGGCTACTTCATGTGGCTGACACTCCATCCCTACTCATGGATATTTCATCAGGATAGACAATATGTTGGTTCACAAAGCAGATCTTGATAAATTTAAAAATATCAAAATTATACAAAGCACTTTCTCTGATCATAATGTAGTAAAGCTGGAAGTCAATGAAAGGCAGAAAATGGGAGAATTCACAAATATATGAAGATTAAACAACACACAATTAAATAATCAGTGAGTCAAAAAATAAATTGCAAGAGAAATCAATAAATATCCCAAGATGAATGAAAATGAGAACACAACATATCAGAACCTATGGGATTCAGTGAAAGCAGTTCTGAGAGGGAAATTTATAACCCTCAGTGCTTACACTGAGAAAGAAAAGAGAGCTAAAAGCAATGACCTAACTACACAGCTGGAGGAACTAGAAAAAGAACAGCAAACTATTCCCAAAGCAAGTAGAAAGAATGAAATAACAAAGATCAGAGCAGAAATGTATTAAATTGAGAACATAAAAACAATACAGAATTATCAAAACCAAAAGTTGGTTCTTCAAGAAGATCAACAAAATTGGCAAGCTTTTTAGCTATATGGCAAAGAAAAAACTAGTGAAGATGCAAATAAAGTCAGAAATGAAAATGGGGGCATTATTCCTGACCCCACAGAAATAAAAGAGATCATAAGAGGATACTATGAACAACTATATGCCCACAATCTAGATAGTGTAGACAAAATGGGGAAAAAATTCCTAGGAACAGGAACAACCTACACTGACCTAGAAGAAATAGAAGACCTCAACAAACCAATCACAGGTAAATAGATTGAAATAGTTATCAAACAACTCCCCAAAATGAGAAGTCCAGGACCAGATAGCTTCACAGGTGAATGCTACAAGCATTCAAAGATTTAATTCTAATTTTACTCAAACTCTTTTAAAAAATTTAACAGAAAGGAGCACTACAAAGCTCATTCTGTGAAGCCAAAGTCACCCTAATACCAAAGTCAGCTGAAGTGATTATGAAAAAAGGAAATTACAGACCCATTTCCCTAACGAACACGGATGCAAAAATCCTCAACAATGTACTTACTCCAACAAGAAATTAAAGTAATTATTTATCATCATCAAGTGGATTTTATCCCAGGCATGCAAAGGTGGTTCAACATAAGAAAATCAATAAGCATAATACATTGCATTAATAAATCAAAGAAGAAAAATCACATGATCATCTTGACTGATGCAGAAGAGGCATTTGACAAAATCCAGCATCCTTTGTTTTATAAAAAATACTCGAAAGATAGAAATCAAAGGAAACTTTCTCAAAATGATGAAGGCATATAGGAAAAATCCACACCTAACAGTGTACTCAATAGTGAAAGACTAAAAAATTTCACATTGAGATCACAAACAAGATGATATGCCCACTGTCACTAATGTTCAAAATGGTGCTAGAGGTCTAGCTGGAGTCATCAGGCAAGAAAAAGAAATGAAAGTCATCTAAATTGGAAAGGAAGAAGTAAAACTCTTGCAGATATTATGATCCTATACCCAGAAAATCCTGAAAACTCTACAACAAAGTTACTAGAGCTAACAAATGAATTTGTAGAGTGGCAGGATACAAGATTAATATGCAAAAATCAGTAGTGTTTTTAGTTTACTAGTAATGTGCAGTTGAGAACAAAGTAAATTCTATTTACAATAATGACAAAATGAATCAAATATTTAGTAATAAACTTAACCAAGGATGTAAAGCATTTATTTTTAGAAAACTACAATGCACTGCTAAAAGACATCAAAGAAGACCTAAATAAATGGAAGAACATTCTGTGTTCATGGATGGGAAGACTGAATATCATTAAGATGTTCAACCAAGTTGATTTACAGATTTAATGTAATTCTGATAAAACTTCCAATAACATTTTCTAAAGAAATGAAAATCCAATTATCAAATTTATTTGGAAGGGTAAGTGGCCCTGAATAGTCAGAACAATCTTAAAAAAAAAAAAGAACAAAGTTGAAGAACTCTCATTTCTGAAATTTAAATCACATTACCTAGCTACAGTGGTAAAAACAGCATGGTATTGGCATAAAGATAGGCACATAGACCAATGGAACTGAATTGATGATTCAGAAACAGACCCTCACATCTACGGTCAAGGGATTTTTGGCAAGGCTATCAAGCCTACCCACCTTGGGCAGAACAACATATTCAACAAATGGTGCTGGGAGATTCATATCCAAAAGAAAGAAAGAGAACCCCTACCCTACACCTGATGCAAAAATGAACTCAAAATAGATCATAGACCTAAATATAAAAGCCAAAAGCATAAAACTCCTAGAAGAAAATGTATGGACTTGGTGGTATATGGTATTTTTTAAACCTTACACTGACAGCATGAGCACTGAAAGAAAAAAAATGGCTAAATGGGACCTCTTCAAACTTAAAAACTTTTGTGCTTCATAGGACTTTGTCAAGAAGGTGAAAAGGCAATTCACTCAATTGGAGAAAATATTTGGAAACCACATATCTGATAAGCATTTGATTTCCATGCTATGTAAAGAGATCCTACAACTTAACAATAAATGAGCAAGCAATCCAATTTTAAAAATGGTCAAAGACTGAGTTAGACATTTCTCCCAAGAGCAAATATAAATGGTCAAAAAGCACATGAAAAATTGCTCAATACCACTAGCTATTTGGGAAATGTAAATCAAAACTACAATATCATCTCACACCCTCATTGAATGACCATTAAAAAAAAATCCAGAAAACAAGTGATGGAGAGGATGTGGATCAACAGGAACACTCCTTCACTGTTGGTGGGAACGTAGAATGGTGAAGCATGTATTGAACACTTTGGTGATTCCTTAGGAAGCTAAATATAGAACTGCTATCTGATTCAGTAGATTCCCTCTACTAGGAATGTATCAAGAACTAAAAACAGTGACATGAACAGACATTTGGTCACCAATGTTCATACTGACATTATTCACAATTGCTGAAAGATGGAAACAACTCGTGTCCAACAGCCAATGAATGGATAAACGAAATGTGGACTATACATATGATGGAACACTAAGCTGTTGTAAGAAGAAATGAAATTGGGACTCATATGATAACAGGGATGAAACCTGAGAATGTTATGCTAAGTGAAATAAGCCAGATACAAAATGACAAATACTGTATGATCTTACCAATATGATCTAAATACGAAGACTAAAGACATGAATTTAAAACCTAGACTATAGGTTACTAAGAGATAGGAAGAGGACTGAGAAGGGGTACTGATGCTTAATGTATGTAGAACTTTTAATTAGCTCGACTATAAAAGTGTGAAAATGGATAGAATTGAGGGTAACATATTATAGTGAGTATAAGTAACACAGCTGGTTTATAAATGGGATTGTGGCTGAAAGGGATAGTCTAGGGATGTAAATATAAATTGAAAAAAAGATAGAGAATAACCTAGAGACTTGAGAACATAGTGAATCTGGCAGTGGATGAAGATTATGGTTAATAATACAAATATAAATTTTTTCTGTGAACTAGAACAAATGTAAATCACTTTCCCAAGGTGATAAGAATATGGTGATACATGGGAAAATATAATTAATATAGCTTATAGACTATAGTTAACGGCAATATTATAATATTCTTGTATCAGTGTCAAAGAAGGTACTATATCAATGCTAAGTTTCAATGCTAGGGGTTATGGGATTTTTTTCTTTTGGACTAAGGAAAACATTCAAAGGTTTACTGGGGCAATGACTAAAATTCAGTGATGAAAGTGAGAGCCACTGAGTGTATACTTTGGGTAGAATGTACAAGGCATGGGACTGTATAACACAGTGAACCAAGTGGGGGAAGATGGACTGTGGTTAACAGTACAAATACGGGAATGTTCTCACATGAACTATAACAAATGTGTAGTGCTAATAATAGGAGGTGTGTGGAAAAAAATATACTGAGTGTATGCTAAAAAATAAAAAGGCCATTAGGAAAACTCCTCCTTTCCAATATTCTGGATCTTCATGTTTCTTATTTGGGTTGCCTATTATTTTCAAGGACTAAGAAGTCTCTTTGCCATTCCTTACCATTTGAATTTTGACCCAAGATAAGTCTATTCTGAAGAGTATCGAATAGATAAACTTATGATAAATATCATTCTTAAAAAATTTTTATGCAGTATTTCATAGAGGATATCAATGAACTATCTATGTGTAGACCTTGAGAAGATTCTATACTTTAAATAGTATAAAACTAATTCATGCTTTACCTACTAGAATCTCCATACTAATGTGAAGATAGTTTGTATTGTTTTAGGAAAAACACCCACCTAGAAATATAATTAAATAATTTATAAAAACACTCTTATTTATAATCTACTATAATTTAAAGGTTAAAAGCTCTGAAAACAATTCTATTACTTGATTCTAATTAGCATTTAAAGTAAATGATAAAGAAAACATAAATAAAATGAACTTTCCTTAACACATCTTAGATAACAGGTACGCTATTTTGGTTGACTCACTGCTTGGAACTGAACATTAAAGAAAAGAAAAAAAAGCATAAATCAACATTTACCTTGGCAAATAATTGTATTTTCAGTTAATTAGAGCAATTATGCTGTTTTCAGACAATGTTGACTCTATGGTGTTGAATTTGCCTCTTGATTTTAAATTTTGTACAAAAAAAGCAAAGGGATGGTAATTTAAAACCAAATTGAGCCAAATTCTGGTATCATACATACCTGAATTCCATTTTGTTTATTTGCCCTAATGAATGGGTTGCAATACTCAGGCACCTCTTAATAATGAGAGATGAAGTAGGTTGTACTGGGCTGCCTGATTCTGGCAAGCCTCCCAGAATCATCAAGCCTTATAAGGAGAGCTTAGGTTTCAAAAAACACCCCAGTGATGAAGAAGAGATAATCTCTTGTGTCAAGAGCTCCCAAGCAGCAATGAGAATGACACAGGCAGTGTAAGTTTTCTCCCTCTAGAGAAACAAATGGCAGGCATATACCTATGATAATTCATGTGTATTTTATATAAATAGTGAAAGTTATTATACTCTGACCTATCTGGTCAGTTTTGAATTAGAAGTATTGGCGTGAAGTCCTATGTAGGAAATTGAGTGAGTAAAGTCATGTTGAACAACGAAGATGATAAAGAATATGTGGGATTTATCAATTCTTCCTGAAGAACAACTTTAGTGATAGCAAATTTAAATTAAGATGACAGTACAAAACAGATTTGTGGAACATAATATGCAAAATTCCAGATATTAACAATGAGGAGATGAAGCATTTTACAAAAGCACTGAAGAAACTTTAGGGTCTGACTAGTATTGGAAAGAATCAGTATTATGTTTAATTAGTTCTTTTAATCCAAGAATCTCAGTACACTTACAATTATTTCAAATTGTCTTTCACATGCTAAAGTATCCATAATGTAATTGGAACCCTACAGATCAAAACCAAAAAATCTTATTAAAAACTTTAAAAAACAGGAAGAAGGCTACTAATGGATCTTTGTCAGTAAATTTCGCATAAATAAGGCACATATTTGGGGAAGATGAACAGAAAACTCTGTGCTTTGCTAATACTGTGTGGTAGGATAATGTTTTGGAATATTCATTCGTGTTTTGTTTTCTCTGCCAAGAATCAGAAAGAAAGAGAGCTCACAGTGTTTTGTGCTCCACAGTTTTCCTTCTGTTCTGAGAAGTCCTTTGTATTTATTTGCCTCAGGGACTTTGCAGGGTCTTAACCAGAAGATGCTGGAAAATATCTTCTCTTCTGGCTTTTGTGAAAATACAAACCAGGAGTCACAAATTCAAACACTGATAGAGTCAGGCAGGCACCTAAATGCAAAAAGCAGTCTGGATTTAATTTTTTTCCACAGAGACTCAATTTGGTTGAATATTTGTCTATGCAGGAAGAGTCTTTACTTTCACTTACACTAGTACTTTCTCCCATTTTTCTTGAAATATTTGGATTTTCTGGCTTTCATTTCTCTTTCTTCTGATAGAGACATGGCTCTAGGGAAATATTCCTCTGGCAAAAGGAAGACAACAGTGCAAATGTTGTAACAAGTGGTGATGACCATTGGTTTGGTGTCTCGGGAGGCTCTAGTGATGATAGAGAACATGAAGCCTGTCTGGTCTAACCAAGGGGGGCAGCCGTGCTCTGCCCCGGACGCTGTCCTCAAGAGGGATTACATTTGCCGTTTTGTCAGATCTGTCCATTTTTCAGGGGAATCCAGATTTTTATTTAGGCAACGAATTTAAAATTTCTCATCACTTTGCAGTACTAGTAAAGTATTACCTGTATTACCTGGCCAACAAGCCACCAATTTATCATCTATAGCCAAATCTCAGAAAGGAATACACTAAGTATACTGCAAAGAGAGGTTAGAGAGAGAACTGCCTCTTTTTGGTCAAGGGATATGGAGTGAAAGCAGTGAGAGAGAGAGAAGAAAGCTCAAGAAGTTTAAGGACTGTGTGCATGTACAATGGATTGTGAAATCTACCTGACTCCAAGTCTCCCTTCCACTGGAATCATAAGGAATTTTAGTCTTGAAATCAAATTGATTTGTTTTAAAGTAAAAAAAGAAATCTGATATTTCCTGTGTAGTAAAATTTGTGAAGTAAGAATCATACCCAAGTATAATGAATGTGTGACTGTTCTCTTACCATTATCTATTCAGGGGGGGAAGAGGTGAAGTGATTCATATTCTACTCGGCAGATGTGAAAAAATTAATGTACTTTGAATTCTTTAAGGTTGGTATAAAAGTAATTACTGTTTTGCATTGTTGAAATTTGCTGTTAGATATTGGCATACATTCTTAAATAATTATCGTTATGTAATATATCATACTAATGTGCATTTCTCACGTTTTTTTGGTAACGACTTATTATTTGCTGTTTTCATTTTGTATTTATTTTAGACTATGGAAATTCATGTTAGATATAAAGCAAATTTGAGCAGTTTTCTTATTTGAGTTCAAAATGGGTCATAAAGTAGCAGAAACAACTCACATCAACTATGCATTTGGCCCAGGAACTGCTATCAAACATACTGGGTAGTGGTGGTTCAAAAAGCTTTGCAAATGAGATGAGAGCCTTGAAGATGAGGGGCATAGTGGCTGGCCACCAGAAGTTGACAGTGACCAAATGAGAGCAATCATTGAAGCTGATTCTCTTAAACTACATGAGAAACTGCTGAAGAATTCAACTTTGATTATTCTATAATCATTCGACATTTGAAGCTAATTGAAAAGGTGAAAAAGCTTGCTAAGTGGGTGCCTCATGAACTGACCAAAAATCAAAAATCATCGTTTTGAAGCATCCTCTTCTCTTATTCTGCACAATAACAGAAAACATTTCTCGACTGGATTGTAACATGCGATGAAAAGTGGATTTTATATGACAACTGATGATGACCAGCTCAGTGGTTGGACCGAGAAGAAGCTCCAAAGCACTTCCCAAAGCCAGACTTGCACCAAAAAAAGGTCATGGTCCCTGTTTGGTGGTATGCTGCTGGTCTGATCCACTACAACTTTTTAAATCCTAGTGAAACCATTACATCTGAGAAGTATGCTCAGCAGATTGATGAGATGCACTGAAAACTACAATGCCTGCAGCTGGCATTGATCAACAGAAAGGGCCCATCTCTTCTCCATGACAACGCCTACAGTACGTTACACATCCAGCGCTTCAAAAGTTGAAGAAATTGGGCTATGACGTTTTGCCTCATCCACCATATCCACCTGACCTCTTGCCAACCAACTACCGCTTCTTCTAGTATCTCAGATGTTTTGCAGGGAAAACACTTGTACAATCAGCAGGATGCAGAAAACGCGTTCCAAGAATTCTTCGAATCCCAAAGCACAGATTTTTTTGCTACAGGAATCAACAAACTCATTTCTCATTGACAAAAATGTGTTGATTGTAATGGTTCCTAATTTTGATTAATAAAAATGTGTTTAAGCCTAGTTATAATGATTTAGAATTAATGCTCCAAAACCGCAATTCCTTTTGCACAAATCTAATATGGTTGATACCACTTATTTTTTGAACCTCCATTCCTACTTATAAAGAATAGGATGTAGCTGGAGGACTTGAACTTCCAAATAGTATCTTCGATAAGATATTATTAATATAAATAATATGATAAACTTTCTTCTTTTGAATTCTCAGTCACTTTGGGGCCCATAGTCAGATTTTTAAAGTTCAACCTTTAAATCACAGCTATTTCTCCTATTTCAAAAGGGCTTCTGCCCTTATCTTCTTCTTTCTTCAAATAGCCCCAGAGTTCAGGGAAATGTATGTATTCTCAGTGGGGAAAAGAGTCCCATACGTGTCCACTCAAATGTGATTGCCCTGGTCCTGTATCTTGGGAATCAGCACCTATAGGCAGTTTTGCCTCAGAGATTAAGAGCATATTATTGTTGGGTTCATAGCTCAGCTCTACCACTTATTCAATGTGTGACACTGAGAAAATTATTTAAACTTTCAATGTTTTCATTTTGTCATCTGTAAATGAAAATAATGGTACGTAACAAAGAGCTTCAAGAGAATTCAATTATTTAATAAAAGTCATGGTATTTGGCAAGTTCTACATAATTACTGATTTCTACTTTCTAAGGCTTAAGCTTTCTGAGGGGTGGTTGGACCCACTGAACACTATCCCTCAGGTGTTTGCCATTGCCTCTGGTGAGGAGGTCCCCACACACAGTGTCCTCATCACCCAAGCCTATGGCTATCATGGTCAATATCATCTTAACTCTACTAGAAGTTCTTAGGTACCCTTTCTTCTCCTTTGTTGCCAGTGAATTTCACACATAAAAGATACCTTTAGGTTTGACTAGCTCAGTTTTCAGGAATAAGTGGTGAGCAAAAGGAATGTATAATCTATTGATCAGAAACATTTGCTAAATTACAATTTAGCCTTTTGTAATTTCAACTCAACCAATAGTCATTTAGCACTTATGATATGCAAGGAAGCAGATTACTCAGGTTGGGGTGGTGGGGTGGCTCACAAATTGTAAAAGCATAATTTTCATCTTTTGAGATTTGGATTTATAATCCAGAAGTAGAAACAAATATATTCATATGCATATCATAGCACTCAAGGCAAATACATTTTGGCTCACAAGAGCATTATAAATACATCCTGACAGCTACACAAAATATGAAGTTATGACTTCTCATTGAGTAAATGCCTCTAAGAAGAGGTAGAATTATTTGATCTTAAAGAATCTGTAGGGGTTCAATTAGGAGAAAGAAAAAGCACAAATTAAATAGGGGAAACATTAGAAAAGATGTGATCCCTTTCCCCTTTGGGGAATTCTGAATTTAAAATGTGTATGTGGGATAGAACTAGAGACAAAGATTGCATGAATTAAAGCCATGAGACCCAGAACATAAAATCCTGATTTCACTCTCTAAGCACCTTCTCAGGTGCATAAGCATGAAAAGACCCATATTTGTATTTAAGTAAAAATATTCTGGTAATAACAAATAGAGTGAAACTGAAAGAAGAAAAGTTAGAAACATGTGGACTAAATAGTCCCACTTTCACATTTCGTCTTTATGAGCTGTTGTGTTTTTTTAATTTTTAATTTTTTGAAAAGTGGGATAGATTTAAGGTCTATTTCTTTATAATGATTTATAGGAATTTGTGGGAAGAAAAAGGTATATGGGGAACTAGAATGGCAGCTTAAATTACAAGAGTCTTTGTCCAGGCCTTATTTATTTTCATGTCCCCAACTTGCCTACAACAATGTATTAATATTACAACATTAAATTAGTTCTGAATTGAGTTTGAGTAAATTGAACTGAATTATAAAGGTGAAAGGAATACATACTAAAGGAAACGAAGAAAATGTCTCCATTATTTACATAAAGAAATAGAGGCACAACTGATAAATCCTGTAACCAACTGGCACAAAACAAGCAAAACCTGTGTTGATAAAGAGCAGTAGACCCATGTTTGCAGTTGGACAGAGCTACAACATTGTGAATTAGAGGAAGCCAAGGACTCATCTGTCAAGGCTCTGTCTTTGAAGGTGGTCCTCATTTTCTTTAATATTGCTTTGGTTAAAGAAAATGCACAGGGTTACTAGGAGAAAGAATGTGGGTTGAAAATGGGAGCTGATGCTTAATGTATGTAGAATTTTTAATAATGTTTATTGCTAAAATGTGGAAATATTCATTCTATTCAGAGTTGATGGTAACACATCATAGTGAGTGTGACTAACAGGCTGATTCATAAATGTGATTGTGGCTGAAAGGGGTAATCTGTGGACATAAATAACAATTGAAAGGAAGCTAGAGAATAATCTAGGGTATGTATAACAGTGATTTTGGTGGTGGTTGAAGATTGTGGTTAATAGTATACATATAAAAATGTTTTTCTTTCATCAAATGTTAAGAATATGGTGATATGTTGGAAAATTGCAACTAATGTAACTCATGGACATACTTAGCAGTAATATTATAATTTTTATTTTTTGAGGTACTTGAGCTGGAATTAAATCCCGGACCTTGCGTGTGAGAAGCTGGTGCTCAATCACTGAGCCACATTGGCAATCCTGAGTTAGTTTTTTTCTTTGTTTGTTTGTTTTGCTTTTAGGAGGCGCCAAGGACCTCCCATGTGGGAAATAGGCTCTCAATTGCTTGAGCCATATCTGCTCCCTGTATTGTAATATTTTTGCAACAAAGGGAAAGAAGGAATTATATCAATTCTAAGGGACAATAAGGTGTATAAGGTGGTATGGAGTTTTTCCTTTTGGAATAATGAAAATATTCTACAATTGACTTAAGGGATGCAAGCCAATTTATCACTTCTCTGTGATGAAAATGAGAGTCATTGAATGTATATAAATATTTTTAAAGATTTATTTTTATTTATTTCTCTCCTCTCCCCACCCCCACTTGTCTGTTCTCTGTATCCATTTTGCTGCGTGTTCTTCTTTGTCCACTTCTATTGTTGTCAGCGGCACAGGAATCTGTGTTTCTTTTGGTTGCGTCATCTTGACGCATCAGTTCTCCATGCGTGTGGCGCCATTCCTGTGCAGGCTGCACTTTCTTTCACGCTGGGCGGCTCTCCTTACGGGGCGCACTCATTGTCCGTGGGTCTCCCCTACGCGGAGGACACCCCTGTGTGGCAGGGCACTCCTTGCGCATATCAGCACTGCACATGGACCAGCTCCACATGGGTCAAGGAGGCCCGGGGTTTGAACTACAGACCTCCCATGTGGTAGACAGATGCCCTAACCACTGGGCCAAGTCTGCTTCCCTGAATATATATTTTGAATGGATTTTCTAAAGCATGGAATTGTATAATAGTGAATCCTGTAGTGGAAGAGTGATTGTGGTTAACATAACAAAATGAGAATATTCTCTTATGAACTCTAACAAATACATAATAATAATACAGGGTGTTAATAATCAGGTGGGATGGGGGAAGAAAAACACCAAGTGTAAGATATGGACTATAGTTAGTAGTAATATTTTGACAATGTTCTTCAATAGTTTGTAACAAAAGTTTCACAACAATGCAAAGTGTTGGTGTGGGGTGATATATGGGAGCCTTATATGATGATATGCCTGTTTGTTTTGTAAGTTCACAACTTTTGGAATACACTTATTGTTTCTGTATGTTCAGGTATGAATAATATACTTCAATAAAAATGTTTAAATGGAAAAAAAAGCTAATGTGTTATTCTAGAAAATGTTTAATTTATTGTAAAGGAGTTTTCATAGGTATAAATTCAACTTGACAGGAAAAATTCTTGAAAATCATTTTCATTTCTTTAGTATTTTATTGCAGAAGGGTGAGTTGATTGTACTCTTTAGTTCTGGTCTGCGTTCATTTTTTCCTTTTAATATTGACTTCCCTCCTCTTTCCAACCCAATGGCAAGTTTTTTATGTGTTTTCATAAAATTTGTATTGCTGTTTTGCATGCATTTTCCCCCCCAAAACAGACATTTTATTATTGCATTTATATAAAGTACAATTGGCAAAGTAAACATTATTTAAGAGTACATATGTATGTATGTGGCAACACCGTAAAGTAAAGCAAAAGAATAAGTAACACAAAATCCAGGGTATTTGTTACTTTGGAGAGTGAACAGGATTGGGGATGGGTCCAAGCAATTGGGGATTGGGAGGTGATGTGGTTTCCCTGGTGAGTTTGGTCATATTCTATTTCTTAACTGGCAGAAAGGTTTCTAGTTTGTTTTATTGTTACTCCTTAAACTGAATATAGGCGGCGGACTTGGCCCAGTGGTTAGGGCGTCCGTCTACCACATGGGAGGTCCACGGTTCAAACCCCGGGCCTCCTTGACCCGTGTGGAGCTGGCCCATGTGCAGTGCTGATGCGCAAGGAGTGTGCCCCGTAAGGAGAGCTGCCCAGCGCTAAAGAAAGTGCAGCCTGCCCAGGAATGGTGCTGCCCACACTGAGAGCTGACACAAGATGATGCAAGAAAAAGAAACACAGATTCCTGTGCCACTGACAACAGAAGCGGACAAAGAAGATGCAGCAAATAGTCACAGAGAACAGACAACCAGGATGGGGGGCGGGAAGGGGAGAGAAATAGATAAATAAATAAATCTTTTAAAAAAACAAACAAAAAAACAATAAACTGAATATACACATATACCTTAAATACACTTTAGCACATATTTAATAATAGAAAGCAACCAAGAAAAAATTGCAATGCTTTATCAAGAGATCTATATAGTTAAATTAATCTTGTGAAATTTCTCTCAGAATCTAGACCACATAAGTATAATGTGTTCTGAGTAGTTAGTATGAGCTGGCCAATTAATTTCTCTTGATCTAGTTGGTTATGAAGGAATTATTTCAGGTATGATAGCTTGCTATTAATGAAGATATTTGAAGAAATAAACCTGACATAACAAGGTAGTACATCTGTTTTAGTGAAGGTTCTGCCAGAGACACTTAAACAACAAATATTAAGATCAGAAAGTCACTTGAATCAGAGTAATCTAGGTTCTACAACAAACAATTCTCAATGTGATTTAATGTAACATATGTTTATCTCTTTGTGTGCTCAATTTTAATGTGCATAAATTGATTGTGCCATAGATCGCCTTCCTTCCTACTTTTTTCCACTTAGCATTACACTTATTATTATTATTATTCTTATTTTTGGTACTGGGACTGGGGATTGAAACTGGGACCTTGTTAAATGTAAAACCAGCACTCAACCACTGAGTCACATCACCTTTCCTGAGTTAGTTTTTTTTCATTTGTTTTGAGTTTTTGTTTTTTTAGGAGGCAGCAGGAACCGAACCAGGACCTCCCATGTGGGAGGTGGTAGCTCAAAACATCTGAGCCACATCTGTTCCAGCATTAAACTTTTAAATTCTCTCCTTGTTTTTATAAGTAGCTCTATTCCATCATGCCTAACTTCTACATTGAATTCACAGTGTACCTTCAATGCATGTTACTTATCCAGCCAACAGCGGACTCCTTGGATGAGTCTATTGCAACACCTTCACAGTCATGCCGTGGAGAATACTTTTGTTTATTTCCACTAGAAATCTCCATGAGAATCTCCTAGGAACAGCATTACTAAGTCATAGGTTGTACTCATTTATACAAATTATAAACAACTGATTCTCCAGAATGGACACACCAGCCTTCTCCCTCACCTGTAGTACATGGATATTCTTATACCCCCACAATCAAACATACACCTACAATAATCCAGTTTTCCAGATTTTGTCAAACTGATGGATATAAAACGATACCTCATTGGGGTTTTAATTTTTAATTGTTTAATCTTTTGTGAGTTTGATCATGTTTGTTAGCCTTTATGGTTTCCTCTTCTGTCAATTACATGTTCAGATCATTTATCCATTTTTTTCTAATATGGTTTCTTTTTCTTGTTGAAATATGAGAACTCATTATTTATTCTATATATAAGTTCCTCATTATTTTTTAGACCTTGTAAAAATAATTTTTCAATCTATCACCTGGTATCTTTTTAACCAATATTTGTTCGCTGAGCAAAGATGCTTAATTTCATAGTAATCAAATACATCCTTCTTTTAACCTTATTTATTATGATAATGATTTTGCTTTGTTGGTTTTGAAATCGGAAACCCTTGTCCAACCCCAGGTATCAATGGTCATGATAGTACCTCAAAATAATTTTAAAATTTACAATTTACATTTTATTTATTTCTAAGTCTCAGGTTAAAGCACCTGTATGCATGCTATCTTAGGATTTTTTTTTTTTTTTACGTGCCCTTTAAAACAGAGGAAAAGTCAAGAAAGGATAAAGATGCTCCATAAACCAACAAAAATACATTGTGTCTCATGGTAAAGAAGAATACAAAGAGAAGCATATCTGACAGGATTGAATCAGTAAAAAATGCTAAATACTGCATTATCATGGATGAGGAACTTTAGATTTGGTCTTAAAACATTCTTGCCACTAAATACTTTCAGGATTATAAAATCATTATTTCTGATAAATGATGAAAATCACGTCCCCTGCAAAGATTTATAACCTCTAAATAGTAAATGCTAAATTATCTTATACACCAACTGGTGCTTAACAGATGCGGGAGTGGATTGTTAGCTAATTTCTAGTTCTAATTTGCATGTTCGATTAACTATTATTCATTGTTTCTTTGCTATAATGTTGTCTTAAGAAATGTGAAGGCTTGGGATATATAATGGAGCAGAAACAATGCAGTTGTACATAAAACTAAAGTAGCTATTAGCTTAATTTACCTTAAATAACAATTTTAAACAAGTGCTGGTTCATTGTACTAAAAGGAAGTATTTGTTTAGTCTTTAAGCAAACATCAATTGAATAGTGACTCTTTCCCCAAGGCCCTCGATTCGCTATTTCCCATGTAAAATAAATAGTTCTTTATTGGAATAACAGTGACGGCCATCCTTATGCATATAAAAGTAAGGCAGATTCCTACTTGTAATCAATACTTTGACAGTTGAAGTGTAAGTTTAATACTAATGTATTTTTTTCTTAAATAGACCTCTTTCAATCTCTAAAAACTCTCTCTGCCTGAGATACATTTCTTAAGTTATTCAGTGTTGATGACCAAGAGCTCTATTCTGCTGTCAATAAATACACATGAGGAGGAAAAGCATTATGAAATCACTCAAGATAAAATTTATTGTTGAGAACTCAAGCCACTCTCATCAGTCAAATGCCTCCTCCATTTCACCTGGGTATATTGCTTTTAATTTTGTTTTTAATTTTCCGAGGAGCATATTGCAGACGCTAAGGACTAGTAAGGACTCGCTCATTGATTTATGGAATGTATAAGCCTCCTGTTTTAACAGGACTCAAGTTTACCTGAGTAATTCTTATATACTTAGATGATGACACCTTCTTAGGGCAGTGATAAAACACCAAGTCAGTCCAACGTTAAACCAGCCAGGCAGAGAGCACAGGCCACCTTTTCTCATCCTTGTTCTTATTGATAAGCTTATATATCACTGGGACAACAGCACATCTAATTCAAGATATGAAATGCCTCTTCCTTCTCTCACCTAGAGTGAGAAAAAAACATTTTGAAGTTTGCCAGCTCTCCAGCGCAAATGCTACCAAGTTGATTCTCACCAGGTGAGGACCATTTTACTCAGCCCTATCAGAATGTGTGCGCTCTAAACCTATTTGAAATGCATTCAAGGTGACCTGGCTTTGAGGATCTTATCTTTATTTTTCATAGAATAGGGTCAACAGCTGGAAACAAGGAATTAGGAAAAGGGCATATGGAGGTAGTCCCTCTCTTTTCCTTTCCCTCTTACCCCATTGCATTTATACATTCTTGCTCTCACCCTTACTTTCTTCTAATGGAAAGGGCATAGCACTGGTGTTTTTGTTGACCTGCATTCCTCTCCTGAATGTTAACATCTTCATCTGTAAAGTGAATCTAATAGTGCCTACCTCACCTTCTTGTTGTAGGGATTAGTTAGATTTATGTATTTAAAGTACTCAGATGCCTAGCATAGTGCCTGGCAAATATTTTTCTCTAAATCAATTTTAATTATGTCCAAACCCATACTTATGTTGGATTTTGAAAAAGACATTTTATAGTTTTGGAGGACTATTAACACCAAATTACAAGAACACTTAAGAAGGGAGAGTGATTTGATTTGATATGAAACACAGACAGTGAGAATTAGATATTTTAGACCTCAAAATGTAACAGAAGACACTCATTTGAGATGAATCAAGGTATTTGAATGTAATGCCATCAAGAGAAACAAATATATTTCCTACTATCTCACTATAGAAAACATCACGCTCTATTTATCCTGCATTTTTTTCACCATAAATTATTTAATTTGCTCAGTTAATATAGTTCTAAAACACTCTAATATGTGCTAATGTAATCCCGTGCTATTGCAGAAAGTGCTCTAGGCATTCGTTAATTTACACATTAGAGCAATGAATTCTGAGGAAGCCAAGAAAGCAGCGGAAGAGCATAAGAGCTACTATCTGCTACAGCAAGAAAGCCCTGTGTGCTGTCTGGCTTCTGACCTTATTCTGTTTACTCGGTTGCACATGTTTTGTGAGCCTAAGTCTTAGAATTCTGGCTCGCTTTAAGATTCTGATGCTTTTAGTGTTGGATTGAAATCGCTTTCCCAGTTCTTCACCATAACCTCACATTTTGGTTTGGTTTGGTTTAGTTTGTTTGAATTTTGCTACTAATTTTCCCTAGCCTTAATCCTGGTAATAATGATAATTAGATTATCTGACTAGTGGGCTTTGGATCTTTTCTTCTTTCCTGGAAAGCTTGAAATTTAGGAAGCCCTAAATTTGTGAATCAGCATTGCCCCTCCTGGCAGGCCTGGCCATGTCAAGGAAGTAATTAGGTGCTTCTCAAAGTCAAAGAATTGTTTCCTTTTTTGTTTTGCTTTGTTCTGTTTGTTGGATTCTAATCTATTACAGATGGCTTATTTTGAAAAATATACTATAACTAATTCTTATGGAAAGGAATTAAATAAAGATAGAGAATACAAGGCTCAGTTATATTTTGATTATTACTAATTTAAAGAGACATTAATCTGTCAAATTGCTACAAAAGTTTGTAATTGCTCTTTCTCTCTCAATTTCCTACCTTATTTCTTACCTTATTGTAGACCTTAAAGAATAATTCATGGATACACACAGATGCACAGACTAAACTTTGTGTAGCACTGCTATAATATATTTCAATAAGTCACTAATGGTAACTAAGATATATATATATATATTTTTTTAATAAATGTTTCTTTGCATGAGAGTGAGAGAAAGTTGTCAATAAAAAGTAATTAAATTGGTATAGATTCTTTACATAATTAAGCATGTTGTGAATATACCCAATATTGAGCTTTCAATACTAAGTTAGATGCACAGAGTGTTATGACATCAGTAAAACAAAAACCTTTCTTTCATGAAAAAAAGTAGTGCTTCTTTCAGAGGGAATGACCTTTAGGAAACATTTAAGCAAAGATGCAGGACAGTATATATGGAGGTGTCAAGATGAGTGATTTTTCATTTAGAAACGTTAGAAATGAGTACACTTTGAAATGTTGGCCTTCTCCCCTTAGACTCCGCCGTCTTTATGTGGGATAAAATGCATCCTGTAGAATGAGTCAGCTTTAGATACATAGAGATAAGGAGCAGGATCTTTCCATGAAGGAAAAAGAAATGAGCAAAAACACAGGATTAGGCAAGAGCATAGATTTAGAGAGCAATGTAAATTGAGGGAAAATGCAAATTGAGGCCAACTGGTGGACAATCTTGAAAAGCATGAGAAGACTGCTGCTATTTAGAGATCTAAGAAGTCTCTGCGGGATTGTGATTTGACAAATCAATAATAAATGCTGTATATTTGTCATTGAGGGGAACCCTACATTTTTACAAGCAAAGAAATCTGGAAATGAGTGGAAAACAATATGAAGATAATAATATTTATCTCAGATGGTTCAGAGAGAAGTAATGAAATTCTCCATTAGTACTGGGTTCCTTTTTAATCAAAATAGGTTTTTGTATCAGTGTATACCCATTTTTTACTTCTCAGGATGGATCAAAACAAAACTGGGCCCTATATTCCATTGTCTTGTTTCATTTTTATTCTAATTGACTTGCAATTATTTTATAATGATAAAAGGAAGAAGGTACATTCCAGATGTGAAATCACCTCTGAGATATTTGAGAGTTAATACCCTTGGTGGCAATGTATGTTCCGTTTATGTAAATCAGAAGACAACTAACAACAGCCATTTCCAGTGAAAAGAGTGAACTGAAGCTAACTTCCCTGTGTTTTTCATGCACTGTGAGACAAGAGCTCACTCTTCCCAGAAAGAGGGAAGGGACTTTAGCATCTGGCTGAAAACTATTGTTTGAACAAGGTAAAAACTAAAGTTGGCCTGGCTCTCCATTACCATGTGAGCAGCTGTGAAGAAGATACAAAAGAAGAGGTTAAAGACAAGTCTGCAAAGAGGCTAAAATAAAAACCAGAAAGATGAAGGAAATTATGGGAGATATAAAACAAGAACTAAGAAAATAGAATTAGAACTGCAAGGAAGATCTATTGGAGAAGCCCTTTCAAGTCTCAAGAGTAAAGTTTCACCTTTCCTCTTCTTTTTCTTTCATCTTCCATTCCTCACTCCTGGTTTTATCTCTTACAGGTGATGACTTAGTTCAGTTTTTAGCTCATAGACACCCAGTGCTTTACTGCTTTGTAATTCTTACTGGGGAATCTGAAAAAAAAAAACATCTTCATTAGGGATCACTGTGTGTTAATCCAGGGAAGATATCAGCAACCAAAATCTACTCTAGTGATCTGGTGGAGCACAAAACTTTCCCTTGAGGGCATGACTAGGCAGTGAGGTGTCCCCAAACTTAAGATACCATAAGGACCTGACCCTAAGAGTAATTGTAAGGACCCCTCCAGAATGAAAGAGGGTCCTGGTCACATGAGATTTATGAGAAAGACTATTCTTGTGTAAAATGCAAGGACATGAAGACATCAAAAATCCTGCCGAATATATAAAACATCAATCAATTCCATAAGCAAGTGTTTACTGAACATCTGCTAGGTCAGTCACCACCATCAAGATGCTGGATAATTTACCTGGATAGATAGAAATGACAACAGCAAGGTGTAGGTACAGTGTATTGTGATGTAGAAGTAGGTGTAAAATTCTGTGATGCAAGTATTATGAGTCATTAAATGAGGGGAAGGAGAGGGTGTCATTAATTGTGGGATGGAGAAGGAAGCAAGAATTCTCTAAGTAGATGAAGCAGATGTTAGCCATACATGTCCAATAATGTTTGGCTAGGAACACATTGTGGGGGACACAAGGGACCTACTTATGTAGTGACTATATTCTGAACCCCAATCAGCATATTATCATTTTCTTAGAAATAAGTTTGTGAACTGCGGAAATCCATCCTTGTCACAAAAAGCCAATTCATCAACTCAAAGCACTCATTTGATCACTAGTTTGCATTCATGTATTTGATACGCCACATCAATATTTAAAATGTGTGCTAGTCTCAAAGTAGTGTGAAAAGCAGTCTTGTGAGCTCTTACATTTCAAGGGCAAAAGCTCAAAGCTAAAAGGTCAATATCTCAACACCATGTGTGGTTATAGGAAGGAACTTCCCATGCCCAAATTGATGTTCTTTTCCCACTGATGTGTATCCCGGGGGATTTTATTGTCAGGATGATGGAGCTCTGCTTGCAATCCCAGGTTTCCTATGAGATGAAACAGTCTGGGATATCTCAGGAACTATGACATAGTAGGCGAACAGAGACAGCACCTGCCTTAAGAAGTACGAGATGACTTTGCTTTGATTGTGAGGGATCACATGGCAAGCCCCGTGAGCTTGAAGCAGCTATGCTTTCAGGGCTCCTTGTCACAGCTCTAGTCCTTTATCCTGACTGGTCCAAAGAATGGATATAATGGAACACTTTCTTTTGCCTGGATAATAAAAGACTCTAAAGCTTTCTAGGAGAGCCTTGGCATTTGAGAGTATACTTGATGTTTTCCCAGCTTAGAGGCTTCATCAGTATCTAAGTCTGCCATAAAGTATGCTGAACAAAAAAGAAACACTTGGAGCATTGCCTTGTTTCATTGTTAAAGCTACATGTTCATAATCAGATCGGAGATTCTATCATTGTTATCTTAGCAACAAGAAGCTGGCTTGCTTCTGACACCACCTTGGTGAGAATGATTTTAGATACTATTCTCAGCCGGCCTGCCTCCCACACGAATATACTCAAAGGACTTTCCTTGATGGCTCCGGAAATATTTCTCAAATGGGTTTTTCCAAGAACAAAATGGAAATGGGATGAGTTGATAGACTTATTGGAATCATTTAGCTATGGATGAAAAGCTAGTACATTGGCATATGTAACTTCATTAATCTGATATTTATTGTGGTGAATCTGGGCTCACTTAAATATTATTAAGGATAATATTGTTTTTTTTATGAAAGAACACTGAAGAGAACTCTGAGTCATGAATATCATTATTGTTCTTCCCTCCTAAAATGTTAGAATATCTTTGGCTATGGTATTTACTATCCTCTTACATTTTATAAATTTATTAATGTTGTTGACTAATTAAAAGGGATGAAGTTGCATCAACCTTCAAATTAGATTCAACCCAAGGGATAGCTATGAATAGAACTTGTATCCACTGGTTTGTCAAGAATTAGTCATTTCTGTTTTACATGATTAGCTAAAACAATTGATTGGTGACTTTGTGGAAACTCTCCCCCCTCCAAGGCCACCCATGTGTCCCTTGGTACCCTAGACGGAAAGCAATGCTCTACATAATTGACAAATAATTCTCACTCAAGAGTAAATAACTGTGCCGACCTCCAGGCTATTGGCTTATATAACTCAATACAAATGTCTTCTCCTTTTTACTATTTAATCTTTCATAAAATATTTTACTATTTCTACTTTCTGTCAAAACATATCAGTGTCATTGTGAAAAACTTTGATCCATAATGCCACCGTTCCACCTTTTCTTTCTTTTCTGTATAAATATCCATCACTGTTGACATTTAACATTCATGAATGATTGTAGCAGATTTCACTTATGCATGATTGGCTATGATTTTCTATATTTAGACACGTGTTTGGTTCTTCCAGAAAATTTCTCAAATTCATTATATTCATAGATTGATATGTTAAACCAATCCCATTATTTTTCACAGAAAAAATTTGGCTAGCTACAGTATTTGAAATATTTTCTTTCTCAGGCTAAAAATGTAAATATATACTTTCCTGCCAAGTCATATATAAACTACATTCAGAGAATTCGAAGCCCTATGCATTGTCTTTTGGTAAAATAGACCCACACTTCAGACTGATACCTTGTCCATGCCAAATTCCCTGTTCTTTTAGTGTTTCAGCCACTTCAGGAAAAAATTTGATACATTAGATAAGATTCCACATTAGGGCTTGTGAAACTGTGACCACCAATCTGAAATGTTGGCTCTAGTGTTAGTTTTTTTCTTTTCTGCTATGATTACCTACAGTTAATTCCCACAGAAGAGGAAGGCTCAGTCTTTATTAGCATACATATTATACTTAATTTTGGAAATCACATTTTCTCTCTTTGATTGAGGTAATTAACAGTCAGTCCCAAAACATCTTCTAATAGAAACATTTTGGCCACATACATGTATCACCCCAATTCTGGAAACTCGATCTACAGTTTTCACCATAAACCACAATTTCACTAATTTCAGCTCCTGGGAGACTGCTTCCTGAAGTACCAAAAGCACATTTCTATAGCATGCTTCTTTAAAAGTCAATCTCAGTGTTTGAACCAACAAGAGATCTTTTTATGGAGAATTCCTAGGTTAAGTTTTATATGTGTGTGTGTGTACACACATATGTTTGTATGCCTGCATATGATATATATTTGTACTGTGTACATTCGTAAACACAAATATACACATTATGCATAATTGAATGAATTGCAAATATTCACTTCAACTATAAATAACCTAGTTAAGTATAAAACAAGTCCCAGACACTGTAGTTTAAAACAAGCCTAGAGGTCAAGGAGGGAAAAATGGACATAGACCCAGGCAGGAAGGGTGGCCAGTCTAAAGAGGGCAGTGCAGTGGAGCTGGCGCAGGGCTGGAGGGAGGGTACCTTGTTCACTCCCACACAGGTTGCCTAGCTTTGCCATGAACGTTTTATACGTGACATAATCACATAAATATTCCCACCCCACCTAATCTTTCTTCCAAGATCCTCCCTCTCAACCACTGGCACCTCTAATTTTTATGGAGGCTACATTCTCCCATAGCAAACTGAAGCCAAATTCTGTAGATCTCTTTGTAGCCTGCATGGCTAGTCCTCCTTGTCTTTGATTCTTATTTATTGTCCTCTTCTTCTGAATGTAAAGCAGGGAAACCACTGCTAACATAAACACAGCCTTTAGGTGCATTGCCCAAGGCATCCTCTCTGAGCAGACGGAAAAAGAGGGAGTCAGCCTTTGAGACCACAGCGTCCCTTTCAGAGTGCAAAGCTGAATGAACTTAGAGAGGGAGCCGTTTGTTCCTGCTGTAGCCTCTCAGTCAGGCTTCTTGCGCAGGTTGCAGTTGGCACAGCCCTTTGTGTCAGCCCTAATGGGGGTCCTTCACTTGGCCACATTACTTATGCTATAATAACTTGCAATGAATGGCTTAAATTAGCTTAATTTTCTTAACCCCCTGCTGTATTCTTAACACAGCTATTCTATGTTGTTTTGGGATCTTGCCAAATTCAGGGAGGGCCTAGTTCTCTCTATCAATCTCTCTATTAATTAATTGTTATTTGTTTTGTTCAAAGCAAAGAATGAAAAGCCATGAGATGAAACTTTCAGAACACTAAGAAACAGAGATAATTTGAAAGACTCTTTTTTTAAGTGCATTTGTTTGGGGTATTATTTCCAGTCCGAGTAAGGTTGATAGAAAGGTTTGGCAAAGTCAGACTTACTGGTTACTATTTGATAACTGCTTCACACAGGGACTTTTCCTGCCTTCTATTTGTAATCTTTCCGGAGACAGACAGGCTTGACAGTGATGACATCCAATTATTATTTTCTTCTCTGTCTTGAAAAAACAGACAGGATAGCTTTCTCTAGTGTCGAAAATAAACATTTAAAAGTCACAGGCAAACAAAATTTTAGTGTTCTGCCATTTTCTTATACATTTTTTTCCTCCACATGGATAAAATATCCCTTGGACTGGAACATTCACAGTAGAGTTTATCCAACCCTTCTCCTCATGGTGTCCAGAAAGTTCCCTGACTGAATCTAGAGCCATTCCCAAGGTATTTAAATAATGGTGCCTTTGAATAGAATGTGATCTGTAATTTAACTGACCCCAATATCCTTTATAGAATCAAATGTTTTTCTTATTGCCTGAGACTGTTTACATTTTAACATACAATACAGCATTGGGTGGTGAGCTTTCTGACTGACTGTTTAAAACAAACAAAAGACTCTCCTGACTTTGGTAGCACAAACAGCAGAACTGAATGATATGGAGATCATTGTGGCCACTGGGCAAAGGTAAGCAGCACCTTCTACTGAGAAAACGCAGTGTAGAATTGCACTGAATAACTTACTGAGGACTCATTTCACTAAAATTCCCTTTAGTTTTGTAAAGTAGATATCCACAGTCAGACACAAATTAAGTAGTCTGTGAACTCCATGAGGTAAGAGTTAAATTATGGGAGTATCAATGTTTCCTGGCAGTGCTTATATAACTGCCTCTACTGCCTTGATCAAGAAATAATTGTCTTTTGACTCACTTGAAAAGAGTGGCTCGTGGACTTCTCTAAAGAAGCCTGATACTTGAAGTTGCACATGCAGTGCTTCAGTGACAGAATGCTGAATGTGGGTAGCTATGTGTAGCAGTTTGATATGGTTCATGAATTCCAAAAATAGATAGTGGATTATGTTTGTAAACTGATTTGTACCTGATTAGATTATGATTAGGGCTTTGATTGGGCCACATCAGCAGGGTGTTGAGTTCTCATCCATTGGAGGGTGGAGACTCACAGATAAAAGGCATGGCAAAGGGCAGAGTTGGAGTTTTTGATCCTGGAGTTTTGAGCTGGAGCCCCTGGAGGTAAGCACACAGAGGAGCTTGGTTGTGAAGAAAGAGAGTAGGCTCTGGGAAGAGACAAGCTGTTTGCCTCACAGTTTGCAGTTGCAGAGACCAGAGAATGAGCAAATGAGCCCAGAGAGAGGCAAGCCCCAGGAAGAGAGGAACGCAGGAAGCCTGAACACAGACAGATGTCAGCAGCCATCTTGCTCCAATATGAGGGAAGTAACTTATGCTTTATGGCCTTGTGACTGTAAGCTTCTACCCCAAATAAATACCCTTTGTAAAAACCAACTGATTTCTGGTATTTTGTATCAGTACCCCTTGGCTGACTAATACACTATGAAACTTCTCTCTGCCTAGACATTATTTTTTACAGTTTGTGTTGACAAAATACTTGCTATCAGCAAGTTCTTATATAGTAGGGTACCCGTGGATGCTGTTTTCAGTGAAATCCAGACTTGAAAAGCATCATTTCAGTTTACTTATGCAAAATTAGTGAGTTGTATGTACAGAAAGAGCATTAGTACAGTCATGGGGATACCTTAATTAATATGTTATACATTCACAAAAAGCTGCTCAAAAAGATTTTAAAATAATAAGAAGTCCAAATAAGTCTCCCATATCTTCTACCCAAGAAAAATGGTGAAATACATTAAAGTAGAAATCTGAACTATTTATTGTACCTCAGGAGAGAGCAGGCAACAGACACTTTCTGTATGACTATACTCTCTGGAGCACTGGTTGGTTGATTGTACAATTTAGATATCTTACTTAAATCAAGTTTGTATTTCCCTATGAATTTCATTATTACATTAATGACTATTGTAATGAACTCATTAAATCTGAACGTCAATATTAATTTATCAGAAGACTTTCAGTGAATTACATTGGCAGGTGAGAAGAAATGGTTTCATATTATCTATTTGATTATTCCATAACCTGTGCACATTATAAAACCACTTCTGGTTGCTAAATTCTGATTTCAGCTATAATTACTTGATATTGAAGTATACTACATTACAGTGGCTTTTCAATGGAAAATCATAGCAAGTCTATCCATGATTATCTTCATTTCATCTTTTCATGGTGAGCACTTTTTATATGCAAAGTTTGTTTTACAGAGTAACAAAATCCAAATAGTCTAATAGTCTTAGTGGAAAAAAACAAAAAAAACACAAAAAAGCAATCTCTCATGCTAGCCCTATTTCCTGGGCTCCAATAACAACTAAGTTAGATATTTTGGCTCTTTTCATTTTTAAAATTGACTTTCATATTTCAAAGTAGCATGTTTATTCTGCTGTGCTCAAATTTTTGAAATACGTTGCGTACAAATTTCCTACTCTAAAAGATATGGCTTTAGATCTCAAGCCCACCCCACCCCTCACGACGTCATGAGACCCTGTATACATGGATGGCCACAGAGACCCACCCATATAGGTTTCATCTCCTCCTGGCTTCTTGTATGATTATATCACCATGTTTGGTTAAAGTTGCATTGAGTGTTTGTATTATTAGCACAATGTCAATATTATCCAGAGGTTAAGTCACACAATGCGTTACGATTATATTTGCTTTTTCAAACAATTTTTATCGACCCTAGAGGTTATCATTGCTTTGTTCATCCTTTGCTTCATTTTCTTCTGCCCCTATCAATATTTAGCCCTGAATTCTACAAGGGAAGTATAAATCACTCCTCAGTACATTAGAAAGAAGCATATATTCTATCTGTTTTGTTTTTTCTGGGCTGTATCCCTTCTGGAGCTCTTGACCTCCTTTCCTCCCTGGACCACTTTCTTTCTAGAACTGCTATGCAGCTGCATTCCAGAATGTCTTTCACCCTCCCCTATCTTAGTTTTCTCCATCCGTTATTTTTATAGAGCACAACTGGCAGTAGCTTCTTAAGAAAGGTTGTACTAGGAGAAATTGGATTTATGTATCCTTAAAAACTTTTTTATTTTATTCCCATACATGACTGAAAGTTTAACTTGAAATAACAATAATGAATTAGTTTGGAAATCAAACTCCAAATTTTGAGGCAGTGTTCCATTATCTTCTAGCTTTTAGTATTGGTATTGATAAATCTAATGCCATATGTCTGAACTTGTATGTGAGATTTTTGTTCTCTGTGGGTATCCTTAAAATATTTCAATTGTTTGAAAATTTCCTGAAAGCGTGCTTTGGTGTATTTACATCATACACCATACATCAGGAGATCTTAACCTTTTTTGTTCCACAGACCCCTTTGCCAGTCAGGTGAAAATCATGGACCCCTTACTAAGTCACACTATACTGTGTTTTATTTAATAAATATATCACACCCATACCAACAAGTCCCCACAAGAATGTTTTGTTTTTTTTTTTTATTTCAAGTTCACAGACCCCTTGTTAAGAACCCCTGATGTACATGTTCATTTATTTTGCTGGGACCTTGCTAGGCCCTTTCAATATAGAAATTCACATTCTATTACTTTTTCATCTAATATTTCTTTGATGATTTATTTCTCTCTGTTTCCTCTGATCCTTCTGGTGTTTCTCTTGGAGAGTAGGATAATGGATTAAACAATGGAGGATAGGCTCTTAGGCCTATCCTCTTATTTTCATTTCTATTTTCCATTTCTTTGTCTTTTACTTCTGCCTTCTGGGAGATTTCTTCAACTTCATCTTAAGTACATATAGATATGCATATGTACCTGAATATGGGTATGTGTGTATATTACAAATATATGTATTTATATATACTACCCAATTCTCAATTATTAATTTCTAATAGCTCTTTTGTTGGTTTCTGAATGTAACTTAATTTGTTTAAACATTCTGTTCTTGTAAGATGGATGCAAATCTTCTCGTACACCTGTCTGAGTACATTAATTACAGTTTTGCTTTACTAACTGTGAAGTTTTTGTTCCCTCTGTTAGCTCATTTTGCTCTCTGTCTGTTAGGAACTTTCCTTAATTGCCTGCAAACTCAGGACTTTCATTCAAGTTTCAGAGGGAGGAACTAAAAGCAGACTGAAAGCTGAGCCACGGGGAGGGCTTGCCTAGCGATGGGTCTTAATGAAGGAGGATAATTATTTTCTTATTACTGCTGTAAACAAAGGGCCTCCAATTTAGTGGGTTAAACAACATAAATACATTATCTTACAATTCTGTAGATTAGAGTTCAGACACAAAGCAAGGCATTGACAGGCTTGCCTTCCTTTTTGGAGGGTCTAGGGGAGAGGCTATTTCCTTTCCTTTTCCAGTTTCTAGAGGCTGCCATATTTCTTGGCTCCCAGCTCTCTTCCTTCATCTTCAAAGTCAGCAACAGTGGGCCGAGCTCTCACATAGCAGCATTCTGACCATTTTCCCACAATCACACATTCCTCTGACTACAGCCTGGAAAGGTTATCTGCTTTTGAGAACTGATGTGAATAGTTTGGGACTACTTTGGGTAATCAGGAAAATATCCTCATACCAAGGTCTTTAGCTTAATCAAATCTGCAACCTTTTTTTTTAAACTAATCAATTTTATTGAAAAATATTAATAAAGCAAGCAATTTATCCAAAGTGTACTTTCTTTTGATGTGTGAGGCGACATATTCACAGAATTAAAGGATTAGGACCCAGACATCTTTGGGGGTTCCCTTATTTTGCCTAACACCGGGGATCAAGCAGAGACACCCAGCAATTTTATGGTGAACAATCAGTTTTCACTAGTTGTAGTTCTTTGTTATTTGAGAGAACTAGTTTCTAGTTCTTCTTTAAGTGTACAAGCCTGTCTGCCAGGTTTCTAGGATCTCTAGGAGTCAAATGTGGGAAAGCGACAGCCGTCAAACAGAATAGGAGTTGATTTCCTACAACTGTCCATTGTTCCTGTGAGGTTAGATACCTCTGCTTCAACCTCTGCACAGAGCAAACCTGCACACATTTTTAGAGTTTGGGGTGGGCAGTCAGCTCTCACACAAAATAGATGAGAACTTTCAACCCTGCATTTTGAAGAATTTTATACCTGATCCTTGACGCCCACCAGCCTGCAGGCACTTAGCTTTCAGCTTTTCCGCATCTGCAGGGTGAGCTACACTGGCAATCTGCTTTTCATTCTCTAAAATTTGATTGACTTTTCTCATCTGTTATCCTCTCTCCTATTCTTTATGGACTTGGGTGTTTAGTCCTTTTTTGAACCCTTAAGCATTATTTCAGTAAATTTATGGGAAACAGTGGAGACTAAGGGTATGTCAACATAACACATTAAACTAGAACTCCCTGCCTTCAGAGAATAACAAAAATATGTGCCTTTCCTATTTTCCTACTCATAATTTGTTAATTTTTTTAATGTTGTTTGCTCTATGCTGTTATTTTGACATTGTGTCATTAAGCATAGTATAAAGATTTATCATTTATATATATATATACATAAAAGCCAGAATTTTATACAACATTCTTCCAATTGAATGAATGTGTGTAAGGCATTTATTTTGAAGAAAGAATGGAATATTAAACTCTGGGAAAAAAGAGAGAAAAGATTATCATTAGATAAAGCTATTACATGCTGAATTAAGCATGCAGATTTTATGGCACATCATTACAAAGTAAATAACAATATCATCCTCACTGAAATACATTAATTCTAATAACTCTGGTTTTTCTATTTGCTACATGCTTTATTTTGGACACCTATTATGTCTTATTAGGAAAAGCAAAGATAAAAATTAAAATAGCAATCCATTGAAAGTCTTGAAGTTCTTATTTTAACACTAATGTGAGACAAGTGACCTTGTAACATATCAAAACAATATATATTTTTAAACTAAGAAGCAGGACCACATACCAGGATTCATGTCTTTCCTTAGCTTTCCTTGAATTTCCCAAAGAAATAAATATTGAATAATTGGATTCGGCATATAATTTGGAAGCAAAACATTATGCAAGTTCAATTAAGTTTAAACAGGGTAAAAACAAATTGCTGGAAGGCATCTGGAATGCCCCAGGCTTAAACATAATGACTAAACCCTTTCTGATTCCCAGGGTGTTGGGTTTGCCAAGCTTTTTCTTTTGTTTGGAAACTTTCATTTTTCTTAAGATTTTTAAATTACAGGTTGTCAACATATACAGCACATCTCGGAATCTATAGAAACTACATAGTAGACAAATGAATACATTGATTTGTAAACATAAATGAAAATAAGAAAAATAAAAGAAAGACTGAAAATCAACATTGCAGAATTTAAGATTGATGATCAAGGAGAATATAAGGTAAGATGGGAGCTCAACAAAATAAAGCAGTGTGAGAAGCAAGAAAGCCAAGAAAGGAAATCATAAACTGAGGAAAAAATAACCCTGCTTAGGAAGACATCTGAAAGTTAAATGCCCCAGAGCCATGTGTGGCTTACGTCTTCAGGCAGGTGGGGCCATGTTTGGACCATGAGAGCAGGAGTTGGTGCAGTGGGTAATACCCAGAGACTTGACTGCAAGAGCTTTAGGTTGAATTTCACTAATCAGAAATGAGTACAAGTCTTCCAGAATAGCTCAATGGTTCTTAAACCTGATTATGCATTAGAATCAACCAGGGAGTTTTCAAAAAAACTGATGCCTGGGCCTTCTAAATCAATTCTTTGAAAGTGGGGCCTAAGCAGCACTAGTTTTAAAGACTCCCCATGTGATTTTAATGTGCAGCTAGGGTTTAGAACCATTGGGCTAAATAAACCATTAAGAAATAATTTTTTTTCCTCTGGAGATTGTATTTCAAATGATCCTTGGAACCAAAGGTGACCTTGGGAAATTCTGGAAAAATTGTTTATTTCTTTAAATCCATTTAAAGCAAAGACATGGGTTGCAAAGTACATCACTGAATAAAACTCTGAGAATCACTTTGCAAGTTTCAATTACTTTTTTACAGTTTTTATGCATGTCTATAAAACACCTAGAAGCTACTCTGATGTTTCTTTTGCAAGCCCACTGAGGAAAAACATTACTTTTTTTTTGCAAATTGTTTCTGTTTCTACACACTAAACAAATAGGAGGATGAAGGCTATTATGCTGATATTTTAAGCAAAAAAAAATTCTTCCAACCACACACTTCAAATACCTTGCTTATTGAGTCAAGAGTATTGTCTTTTTTTCTTTTCTAAATTATCTAGAAATATACCTTGAGTGTGGACTCTGCAAGTACAGCAGCAGTCTTCATTCAGAGAAGTAGAATTTATGATTTATTCACATCTGTAATGGTAATGAGTCATCAGTCCATCAGGAAAATTTAGGATTATCAGTTACTCCAAGGGCACTGAAAGCTTTTTTTACATCTAGCTGTTCATCTCTGTGACATTTCTGGAGGGTGTCTTTTGACAGTTGATTATTATTTCAAGTGGTAGGAGGCAGGCAACTTCAAATGAAGCAGCTTCTTCAGCTAGAACTAATAGTCTTGGGAAGATGTTCCTATTCAAAATATATCTAAGTTTGTTGATTATAACCATTGGAATTTGGGGGATATTATAGGAGAATGTATATTAGGAAAAAAGAATAAAGTAATACAATTTGGAAACAGGCTAATATAAGGAAGTAATGCTATTTTCAATTAAGGAGAGAGTTACCAAAAAATAAGTAAAGTGTTTGTAAAAGAGAAAACTAATTCTTTCCTTTAACAGAATCAAAGCATTCCCCTTTCAAAATGTAATTCAGTAATATTCCAAAACAGAGGTCTTTCCAAAAGAGAGGGTGTATTTGTCAGGGTTATCTAGGGAAACAGAAGAAACAAGAGATATCTGTCAATAGTAAGAAATTTTATGAGTCTCTCACATGACCATGGGGATGCACGAGTCCAGGTTCCACAGGCAGGCTGCAACCAGGGGTTCTGATGAAAGTCCAATGAAGATTCTTGATGAGTTCTGGGAGACATTGACTGTCCAAAGACGAGCTGGGAAATTCTCAGTCAATGCTGGAATCACTTCCCTTTTTAAAGCATTCAACCGATTAGATAAAGCATCACTCATTGCTGATGATAATCTCCCTAACTGATGTAATTATAACCAGTTATCTATGATTTACCACTTCAGTAAAGTCAATGGTGGTAAGCGGATTTGGCTCTACTGATAAAGCATCTGCCTGCCACATGAGGTCCAGCGTTTAAGCACAGGGCCTCCTTACCTGTGTGGTGAACTGACCCTTGCACAGTGCTGATGAGTGCAAGGAGTGCTGTGCAATGCAGGGGTGTCTCTTGCATAGGGGTGCCCCACATGAAAGGAGTGCACCCCGAAAGGACAACCACCCAGCGTGAGAAAAGTACAGCCCACCCAGGTGTGGCACCGCACCCATGGAGAGCTAATGCATCAAGATGATGCAACAAAAAAAGAGACGCAGTTTCCCAGTGCTGCTGACCAGAATAAAAGCAGACACAGAAGAACACTGAATGGACACAGAGAGCAGACAACTGGGAGGAGCGAGGGGAGAGAACTAAAATAAATGAACAAATAAATAAATAAAATAAAGTCAATGGTGACTAAAGTCCATAAATGCCCTCGTATTACAGTTAGCCCAGAGCTTGCTTGACCAAACAACTGGGCATAATTACCTGGCTGACTTGACACAATAGCCTAACCATCACAGTCCACCACTTGTCAACTCAGCAACCATACACATTACCTTAGACCATACTTAGTCTCTAAGTAAAAACAATAACAAACATGGACATATATGTGTTTCCACCTAACAATGTTCAACTCTCCTGCATACAACTAAAAACACATTAATTCCATACAGAATAGGGTGCAAGTTGTTGGGTAATATTCAATTTCATACTTGACATTCTCAAATATTATGACATGAAATAGATATAACTTGTTATATGATGAGGGAAAAGTTTGGGGAAGAAGACAAATTTGTTGTGTGTATGTTTACAATCATCATCATAATGAACAAGGAAGAAAGATTCATGACAATTATAGTCCTCATTTCTGTAACTGGTCATGTGGTTGAAGTTCATATTTATCACAACCTTCTTCCACTACCCATTCCAGGTTTCCATTACCCTCAGCAAGCACTTCAGCTGGCCATGGTTCTTTGCCTGGTGGGGTGACCCAAACTTTCATTTCTGAAGATTCTGGGCCATTGTTAGTCCTGCTTGGATTGGGTTGTTGAAATTTTCCATTGACTTTAATCATAGGACATGGCAGTACTAGGAGATGCCCTAGAGGATCTCCTGTATTCCAGGCAAACTTTTCTTTAACCCTGTTATGTAGCTACAGTCCTATTTCTTCTTGAAAGTCAGGATCAATCACCCCAGCCAGTACAGTAATTCCCTTCTTTGACTGTTGATTCAGAGGTAAGAGGAGCCCAAAGTGGCCAGGTAGCAGTTTTAACTTCTAGTTCAGTAGAATCACTGTTGTGTTCCCTGATAACAGCACTCCTCCTTTTGCGACTAAAACCTGTAGAACAGCAGAGTTTGAGGTTGCAGGGACAGGAAGCAAAAGTTTTCCTGGTGGGTCACTAGGAATAATAGTGAGTGGTGACACTCCCATTTCCTCCCCTTGATTCCTGGACCCATGGATCCTGGTTATGGGAGAAACAGCACCATAGGGTGGATGCTGATTTAGAGCACACAGCCTCCTGGAGAGCATTGCCCCAGCCCTGCAAGGCATTGCCACCTAGATGGTCCTGTAATTGAGTCATCAAAAGGCCATTCCACCAATCTATCAATCCAGCTGCTTCAGGATGAGGAGGAACACGGTAAGACCAGTGAATTCCATGGGCATGTGCCCATTCCCATCCATCATGTGCTATGAAATGGGTTCCTTGATTGGAAGCAATGTTGTGTGGAATGCCATGATGGTAGATAACACATTCAGTAAGTCCACAGATGATAGTTTTGGAAGAAGCATTGTGTGCAGGAAATGCAAACCCATATCCAGAGTGTGTGTCTATGCCAGTTAAAACAAATCACTGACACTTCCATGGTGGAAGTCGTCCAATGTAGTCAACCTGCCACCAGGTAACAGGTTGGTCACCTCGAGAAATGGTGCCAAATTGGGGGCTGAGTGTGGGTCTCTGCTGCTGGCAGACTGGGCACTCAATTGTGGCTGTAACCAAGTCAGCCTTGATAAGGGGAAGTCCGTGTTGCTGAACCCATGCATAATCTCCATCCCTACCTCCATGGCCACTTTGTTCATGAGCCCATTTGTCAATGACAGGGGTGGCTGGGGAAAGATCCACAGAGCAGGTCATCTTATCTACTTGATTATTAAAATCTTTATCTGCTGAAGTCACCCTATGGTGAGCATTCATGTGGGACACAAATATTTTCATGTTTTTTGCCCGCTCAAAAAATTCTATCCACATACTTCTTCTCCAGACCTCTTTGTCACAAATTTTTCAACCATGTTCCTTCCAATTCCTTGACCATCCAGCCAAACCATTGACAACAGTCCATGAATCAGTGTACAGACATACCTCTGGCCATTTCTTCATCCAAACAAAATGAACAACCAGGTGTACTGCTTGAAGTTCTGCCCACTGGGAGGATTTGCCCTCACCACTGTCCTTCAGGGATTTCTCAGAAAGGGGCTGCAGTGCTGCAGCTTTCCACTTTCAAGTGGTACCTGCATATTATGCAGAACCATCTGTAAACCAGGCCCAAGTTTTCCCTTCCTCTGTCAACTGATTATAAGGGACTCCCCAAGAGATCAAAGCTGTCGGTTTGGAAAGAGAAGGTAACATGGCAGGGGTGGTGACCATGGGCATTTGGGCCACTTCCTCATGTAACTTACTTGTGCCTTCAGGAACCACATGAGCCCTATCTCATATACACCACTTCCATTTTATTATGGAGTGCTGCTGTGCATGCCCAACTTTATGGTTTGGTGGGTCAGACAATACCTAGCTCATGAGAGGCAACTCAGGTCTCATGGTAACTTGATGGCCCATGGTTAAGCATTCAGTCTCCACTAAGGCCTAGTAGCAGGCCAAAAGCTGTTTCTCAAAAGGGTAGTAGTTGTCTGTAGAGGATGGCAGGACTTTGCTCTGAAATCCTAAGGGTCTGCATTGTGATTTTCCTATAGGGACCTGCCAAAAGCTCCAGACAGCATCTCTATGTGCACTGAAACTTCCCACATCATTGGATCTACTGGATCCTATGACCCAAGTGGTAGTGCACCTTGCACAGCAGCCTGGACCTGATGCAGAGCCTCTTCTTATTCCATCCCCAATCAAAACTAGCAGCTTTCCTGTCACCCAGTAAATGGGCTGGAGGAGCACACCCAAATGAGGAATATGTTGTCTCCAAAATCCAAAGAGAACAACTAAACATTGTGCCTCTTTTTTTGGTGATAGGAGAAGCCAGATGCAACAGCTTATCCTTCACTTTAGAAGGGATATCTCAACATGCCCTACACCACTAGACACCTAGAAATTTCACTGAGGTAGAAGGGCCTTGTATTTTAGTTGGATTTATCTCCCATCCTCTCTCATGGAAATGCCTTACTAATAAGTCTAGAGGTTTTGCTACTTCTTGCTCATTAGGTCCTATCAACATGATATCATCAATATAATGGACCAGTGTGATGTCCTGTGGGAGGGAGAGATGACCAAGATCCCTGAGAACAATACTATGACATAGGGTTGGAGAATTGTTATAACCCTGAGGCAGGACTGTGAAGGTATACTGCTGGCCTTGCCAGCTGAAAGCAAACTGTTTCTGGTGGCCCTTATTACTAGCAATTGAGAAAAAAGCATTCACCAAATCAACAGCTGTATACCAGGTACCAGGGGATGTGTGGATTTGCTCAAGCAATGACACCACTTCTGGGACAGCAGCTGCAATTGGAGTCACCACCTGGTTAAATTTTCAATGATCTATTGTCATCCTCCAAGAGCCATCTGTTTTCTGTGCAGGCCAAATAGGAGAGTTGAATGGGGATGTGGTGGGAATCACCATCCCTGCATCCTTCAAATCCTTGATGGTGGCACTAATTTCTGCAGTTCCTCCAGGAATCCAGTATTGCTTTTGGTTTACTATTTTGCTAGGTGGGAGCAGTTCTAGTGGCTTCCACTTGGCCTTTCCAACCATAATAGCCCTCACTCCACAAATCAGGGATCCAATGTGGGGATTCTGCCAGTCCACTGAGTATGTCTATTCCAATTATGCATTCTGGAACTGGGGAAATAACCACAGAATGTGTCCCAGAACCCACTGGACCAACTCTGAGATGGGCCTGAGCTAAAACTCCATTAATCACCTGATCTCCTTACGCCCCCACTCTGACTAGTGGACCAAAGTGACACTTTGGGTCTCCTGGAATAAATGTCACTTTTGAGCCAGTGTCTAATAAGCCCTGAAATGTCTGATCATTTCCTTTTCCCCAGTGCACTCTGGTAAAAGGCTGTAGATCTCCTTGGGGAAAGGTGGGAGGAAGATTAACAGTATAAATTTTGGGCAGTTTAAGAGGATCCTTTCCCAGGGAGACCTGGCCTTCTCAATCAAGGGGCTCTGGGTCTGTAAACTGTCTCAGTCTGAGAATTGATTAAGGGGCTGTGATTCTTTGCATCTGTACTTTGAGTTAGGGTTTTGTTCATTCGACCTAGAACTTTTCAGTTTATACAGATCCAGAAGAAATTTAGTAGACTGCACATCTATTTTACTGCTAGGTACTCCATGATGCATTAGCCAACACTGTAACTCTATGCGACTCAGACTGCTTTGAGTGCTTTTAAGAATCTGCCTTTCATTGCGGTAGCCACACCCACATTGACTTTGGCAATTAACTGCTGATACTTGACTTTTCCCAGACCCACATCAGATCATTGCCATAATGTTTAAGGATTCTAATTCCATCACAGCCCTCTCTACAGTAATATCTGGATCACAGAGCTCTTCATGGAAGATGGAGTTAGACCTATAAGTTTATTCTTCACAGTTCTAATTAAACGTGTGTCCTCTGGACATTCCTGGGGTAGGTGGGCAGCTCTCAAATGGTAAATCCATTCTAACATTGCCATTTCCCTACGCCTTTGCATTCCTTTTTCTACTGTGTACCAGAACAAATCAGGCATCTCAACCTCAGACATGCTAGGCCATCTTTTGGTTCATGTTTCAGCAGCCACCCTAACAAACTGTTAGAGCCCTTTCTAACCCCTCGAGCTACAGCATTGAATCCAGAATTTCTGCTTAGTGGGCCCAGATCAATAAATTCAGCCTGAGCCAACTTTATATTCCTTCCACATTATCTCATACCCTTAGTATCCATTCCCACACATATTCCCCTGATTTCTGTCCGTATAAGTTGGAAAACTCATGCAGTTCCTTTCTGAGTGTATCTTACTTCCTCATGGGTCACATTTTGTATTTCACCTTTGGAGGCTTGTTGTGATTTTAGTCTAGTAATAGGTCTGAAAGACAAGAGAGATGGTGGGGGTGGGTTAGGAGAAGGATTAGAAAAGCCTTTTAAACTAATGACCTCAGGGCATTCCCTTGCATTTTCTTCTGGTGAGACAGGATTAATTTCTTCAGGAAGGGGATAGAAGGCATTTCCCCAGGGCAGACTGGAAGTTTGACAGTGCATTCTGGAGTTTGGCTGGTACATGCCTCAGGGCTGGGAGGAGTTTCAGACTTCCTGGGGGCAGGCAGAGGCTGAGTAGAGCAGGCTTCAATTTGGCTGGTACCCAACTCAGCGCTGGAAGTTGTTTCAGACTCTCTGGGGCAGGTTGGAGGTTGGATGATGCAAGGTTGACAAGGTGTGGTCTGGACAGGGCAGGCCACTGCAGGCTTATCTGGTAAAGTTTCAGCAGAATTCAGGGTTCCAATGTCTCCACCAATATTATAATCATCCCATATGTCTCCATCCCAATTCTCTGATTTCCACTCTTTTTCAATCAATGCCTTCACTCGAACTGCAGAAACTCTCTGGGGTAGTGATTTTAGTTGCCTTTGTAACTCTGCTACTTGTACAACGAGAGTCTGAGTTTGATTCTCAGATATTTTGAGCCTGTGGCTACGGGAGACAAGATTTTCGTTCAGAGCACACATAGGAACGTTCCCACCATTCATGCGGCATTTTAGTTTCAAAATTAAAGACTTTAACTCATCTTTTTCTTTTTTAACAGTATCCAGAGTATCTAGGAAGAGCCAGCCAACATCATTAAACTGTTTGACTCCACAAAACTCTGTTAAGATTTTGAAAACACTCACACAGATCCTTATTTCTTATAAGCAAGGAAGTAAGGAAATCCAGTGATGATATTTTGGGTATCTTGATTGCCAACTCATACTATGGATGTTTAGCAGTCTCTTTGTTATTGGAAAGGGAATCGTCAGTACCCTTGCAATTGCAAAACTCCCAGAACCACCTCAGACACCCCACTCTCGGTACCACGCTGTATTAGTCAAGTTCTCTAGGGAAACAGAATCAACAAGAGATATCTGTCAATAGCATGGGATTCTATAAGAGTCTCTCCTGCAGTCAAGGGGATGCACAAGTCCAGGTTCTGCAGGGAGACTGCAACCAGGGGTTACAATGAAAGTCCAATGAAGGTTCTTGATGAGTTCTGGGAGATGTTGGCTGTCCAAAGATGAACTGGGAAATTCTCTCGCAATGCTGGAATTGCTTCCCCTTTTAAGGCATTCAACTGATTGGGTTAAGCATCACTCATTGCTGATGGCAATCTCGCTGACTGATGTAATTATAACCAGCTATCTATGATTTACCACTGCAGTAAAGTCAATGGGGCTAATGTACATAAATGTCTTTGTATTACAGTCAGCCCAGTGCCTGACAAAACAACTGGGCACAATTACCTGGCAAGTTAACACAATAGCCTAACCATCATAGGTGGTGTTGACTTGGGTAAGAAGGTGACTAATTCTAGCTTTAATGCAAACAGTTCTACCTTTTTTAATTTCCCTATTGGGTTCTATGTAACTATTTGATTTGACAGAGTATTTTGCTGCTAAAACAAACAATAACAACAACATAGAAGAATACTAATCAAGTTACAAAACTCATTTATTGGAAAGAATCCAGTCTTCATGGCCACACCTAACCTTAAAACATATGTGTCACCCTGTAAACTAAAATTATCTGTGCCTACCACCGCCAGGCACTTTACTAGGCTTCTCATTTCAAACTATTCCTAACATTTACTTCATCCCTTTTCTGGACTCTGCTTTTCCAGTCCACTATTATTATCCTTTTTCCTCTTCTCCTAGGACAATTGACTTTGAAGTCTGGTGCTGACTTCTCTGCCATGACTTTGACCCTACCAGATGGACACTCTTCTTTTCTATACCCATTATGTGAGTCAAGATTGGGTAATTACCCTTTCCCTTCCTTCTAACCCTTTTGGGATCTTGAAACTTAGTTTTATTTGGTTTCAGTGTAGATTCAATAAAATATTGAATAGGCCAGAATATAGATAAATGAGGCTGAGAGCTCAAAGTTAAACTATTAGTGATTCCCTTTCCCATGTTACAGGTACTTATTAAAAAGCTCCTATTTGTTACTGTCTTTGAGTACCTGTAGAACCAGAAAATGCAAAATAAATGTTGAAAGTCTTCAGTGGAAATGGAAGCTAATCATATTATACCCAGAATGAAATTATTTCATGAGAAGTCACACATCTGTGAATCATTTCCATAATTACATTTGGGTGTACATCTCTTTTAGCTCACTCACAAAACCTGCTTTTCTAATGTCCTAGCACCTCTAAAATTTAAACCCTTTAAAACTCATTAAAGAACTACAAAAGGAACCACAGAGCTGTAATCCACTTCAAGTAGTCATTTGACCAAGCTCCATCTCATAAAGATCAAATCAGAACATCAAAAGGATAGGAAATAGCCCGTCTTAAGAGTTGAAAATCAAAATTGCTTCTTGGATTTCAGCTATAGCAATTTCCCCCCTCCATATCCCTTTACTCTATAATTTCATTTTGCTAATTTTCCTTAGATTGTGTCATAAACAACCATTTCTTTTAAACTCTTACTTATTCTGCTTTCCTTTTGTAGTGTCTTCATTTTAATACACACTTGCAAATATCTAGTATGTAATCATTTCACCTCTTTCACAAACTAAATTACTCATCATTTTTAAAAGAACTCATCACTTTATTACATGTTACAAAATGATTGATTGATAGGTTGGTTTGTTGACAGATTGAGTTGCTCCTATCTAGTTTCTAAGAGTCTTTGACGTGGTCATTTTTTTCTATCATTGCATTTCCTACTTGAACAATATCCAGATTTTCAAATATTTTTCAATGCATAAGACAAAACTGAATGCATTTTCATGAACTCTGCAAATGTACAATGAAATAATGGATTCTGACTTTGGCATTTCTATTTTCCTAAATTATATTGACAGTTTTATTGAAATCACAATCACAGCCAGCATGCTGGACTGTATGACCCTGGTGTACTTTTGCTTTATCGATTTTTCTGCCACTTTCATCAATGTGGTTTGATGTGCATCCCTAAATCTACTAACTTGATCATGTGTCTGATAAACTTCATTTTACTTTAGTAGTTCATTACATTATTTTATGACTGGTAGTAAGAATTGTATCTTAACTCAATAAAGCCAGGTGCATTCCTATGAGCTTAAGGTATTGATAACAGACAAAGCATCATGCTTGTCCTGAGGGATTTTATAATCTACTGTTGGAGAATATAGACAAGCATAAAATGATAACGCTAAGCATAATGAAGTAACTACTCTAGACATGGTGTAAAATCATGAAAACTTTTCATGTTTTCTAAAATTTCAGCAGAGTTGCAACACCTATTCTCCAGTTCATTGGACTCACCCAGGACAACTAATTAGGTGATGATGATGGACAATGCCCATCCCAAAGAACAGAGTGTCTGCAACTGTAAGCAAGATAGTACCATCCATCTGCCCAATGGGATCTAAGCTCCTTCTCAATTAGAATCAGATTGGGCATCACCATCCCCAAATCCTCAAGATTGGGGAATCAACAATGGACTAAAGTAGATTTATTATTTTGTTATAGACTTATTATTATTCTATCAATGGTAGAAATCTAATCATTGATATAAAGGCAGTGACCATCACTGGTTCTGAGGGATGGGAGAGGGAATAATTGGTATAATATGGGGCCATTTTCAGGACATTGGAGTTGTCCTGCATGACATTGCAGTGACAGATACAGGCCATTGTATATTTTGTCATATCCTACAAAATTGTGTGGGACAGAGTGTAAACTATAATGTAAACTGTAGTCCATGGTTAGTAGCAATGCTTTAATAAGGGTTCATCAATTGTAACAAATGTACCACATTAATGAAGGATGTTGTTAATGTGGGAAAGTGTGAGAGGGTTAGGGAGTAGGGCCTATGGGAATCCCTTATTTTTTTATGTAACATTTACGTAATCTGAAGCTCCTTTAAAAATCAAAAAGTAATATTTTAAAAATTCTACAGAAAATTATTTTGCTTTGGAGGATTTGATGAAGATATTAAGACTAACCCAGATCCCTTTTGAGACCCAATTTGATGCATCACTCTAGCTTTGAAGAGTTAATACACATTTTGGAGATTTCTGTATTAAAGCATGAAAAATGGTAGTGCCATCTATATGAGCACAGTCATTGTGCTAAGTGTTTTACTTAAACTTATCCTACATTGCAATTACTGCCCTCATTTTACAAAAGAGAAAACATAAGCTCAGAAAATAAGACACAGTGAAAGTCACAGTGAAATTTGAGACTGTGATAGACATAGAGACCATTTAGTGCTAATCCGTACACATTTCCTATTTCCGGGTATATAGAATAATTACTTTTACCTACTTTTTTGTAATTAAGAGAAGCAAACAGAACTAAAACAAGGGTCACTTTCTCTCTTCTTCTGCTGCAGCATCCAGTGATGCTTCAGAAGGTGTGGCCTCCATCAGTTCCACTCTGATATGGAAAAGACCCCCCATTCCTATTACTGACCCACGTTGGACAAGAAACATAAGCAAGTAATAATCTCATTGTACTAAGATCATGAAATTTTAGGTTTTTTTCTTTTTTTGATACTGAAGATGAAATTAACTTCCAGGATAAACTTGACTAGAGAGCTATCTGATTCCAAAAATCCAATTGTAATATATTTCAAGTTCGGCTTTTGTACTCCGTTCCATTACTTTAGGAATTCACTGAGTAAAATATACATCTTTCTACCATTCAGAATGTTTTCCTGTTCTTTCTTCTTATGCACCTCACAAAACCTATGCTATCTTCTTTATTACTCTACAACGGAACTGTCTGTCGTTGTGGACAGTAGCCATATGTGATATACTGTACACGTAAATTAGAGAACAATATATATTTATAATATTGCATTTAAAAATAATTACATGTTGAAATGATAATATTTTGGGTATATTTGGTGAAACAAAATATATTATTAAAATTTCTTGTTTCTTGTCAAGTTTTAATGCGGCCACTAGAAAAGTGTTAAAGATGTGCTTACGTTTGCAGTTTGCATTGTATTTTTATTGGATATTGCTATTACAGACAGTGATGGAAGAATGTATCCTTCATGACCTCTTTCTGATGATCTAAATCGGTATAATTAGTCTCTTCATCTACATCTCCTTTCTCCATAATTTTACTTTGTTAATTTTCCTCAGAGTTTATATGACCATATTTATGACCTTTATGCTTGCAACAATTGTCCTGTTCCCACAGTTGTAAAGGTTTTAAAATCAAAGAATATCTTGCAAGTAATTTTTACAGACTGTACATTCTGTGAACTATTTTAACCGATTTGGGCTACTGAAATGTCTAAGGAAGACAATGATGGTACAGCAGGTTGGGCTGATCTGTGTTTGTTCTATCTCCTCCAGACTCTGGCCAAATGCACATTTAGACTAGACATTTCAGACTGTGAATAGCAAACTAAAAGTCACTGAAAGCACCCAGGATTTAAAATCCTCGACTTGGACTTTTTCAAACTCTTGCTGAGAAATTCACGCTGTCTGCGATCAAAGCTTAACTAAAGGGCATGTAGGAAAACAAAACAAAACAAAACAAAGCAAACCTATGATTTCATTCTTAGGTACATTGACAGCCTCATGCAGAAATGGGATTAATTTCAAAATCAATGTCCACATTTGGGCATGATGGAATTCTTTATTTCTTCGACAATTCTCTAGAAGACTGAAGAACCAGTTATGTTTTCCATGTAAATTAATTTTCTACCAACAAAAATGGTACAGGAAGGAGAGCATGCTGTAGATGACGACCTGCTATCCTGACTTAGGGTGACAGAAGAAATGGAGCTTACAATCTATGGAAGGGATAGTAAGTTCACAAAGCACTATAATACTATGGAGGCTGAATAAGTGTGCCAGGCAGAAGCTATGTTTCCTCGGGCAGAGGAGCTGGGCATATGGAGTGTGGTCCAGGACCCTGGGCCAGGCAGTATATCTCTACCCAAACTGCAGGAGGCCAGTTAAATGCCTAGAATGTCGCTGGAGTAGTATTGTCCATGCACAATCTGTTTTGCTAAGCTTCCCAAAGTCCTTTTTACACTAAACCCAAACCATGTCTGTAAATTTATGATGGAAGTCCTTCCTGGACATGCATGATTCTTCAGAAAGATTATTAATTAATATATTTTAAAAAATCATCCAGTAGCTCCATGGTTTGTATACCCCTATTGAAAGGGTCAAGCATGCCACATAGAAAAATATATGTAGCAGCAACAAACTATCAGCCATCTCTTAAAGAAGCAGGCTGTTGTTAATCCTAATTGCATATCTCCCAGTTGTCAGACTTTCTGTGACATGACCCCAGTAATAGAGTCCCACCCTTTACCTGTCCTTAGAGAAGTCAATCATTTCCTTAGTTCTCCTGCAGTTTGGAACCAAGTGCTCTTATCTCTTTCCAGGAGTATTGGCTCTCAGATATCTTATCACATGCGCCTTTGATTCAATTGCTAATCCCCTTGTATTAGAGTCAGCACATTTTTATTTCTTGGTGAGGTACATTTGAGCAGTTTAAGTACAAATATCATGTGTTACAATTTTTGTATCCTAGAACCCAGTGCTATAAATGGAAAGCAATGACACTTTGACACTGGAATGCTTTTGAACCAAATTGCTTTTATGTAATTTGTCTGGTTCTTATACTGTTTTTATCAAATTGCTGCAAATCAGCATTTGCTGGTGGTTTCCCAACACTTTCCTAAGAAAACGAGAAATGTATTGATAACTAAAATGGATTTGGGAAATTAAGCTGTGCCCAAGGACACTGAGTATTCACATCATGAGAGAATGACAGTGGAGTCCTGCAGTAACCTATTCACTGAAATGGCAACAGAAAAGATGTCAGACAGTCCCTTAAATGTGCACAGAACTCTCAGAGAGTTTGGAATACTACTGTTCTGGGGACAGAAACTTAGTCCCAATTAGAGTCACATTGCCATATCCATCCTTTTCGCCCCTACAATACAACCCTTAAAAAGTTACTCTTTTTAAAGAGAATTGGCAAAGGTTGAGCACCCACACCTTGTGAGCCCTCTTCCTCTCTAAATGAGAGCATTAGTGTTATCTACGCTGGGAACACCCACTCCTCTAATAAACATCAGAAACAGCAAAGCTGCAAACTAAATCACTGGGTGCTACAACAGGCACTAAAAAAAAAAAAAGAAAGAAAACGTAAGCTGAATCATTAAAAATGAGGCAGCACCAAAGCATCTGAGAAAAGGCTATAGGGAACAATTTTGTATTGCATTAGATAGCAGGATAGATACTTGTGCATCCTAATTTTATGATATTCTGCCATGATAATGACATTCTGAAAATGGGATACTGCTCTCTTGGGAGTAAGAATACTGCTACATCTGCTGACCTACAGAAAATTTCCCAAACATGAAATGCCTAGGGGAATTCAGTGCCAGGCGTTGGCTGATATTTCCTGATACTGCTCCTCCTAAATGTTTGTCCCTGCAGGTGAAAGCCACAGCCACTATTGCAGGAATCTGGAGGGCAGGTTTTCTTTGTGGACAGTGGACGATTCCAACTTCCTTTTGAAAATCCACCCTGACTTCTGAATGTTTAATTCTAGTTTGCAGACATGGTCTACTTGTTGTTTTGACAAGTTGTAATCTTTAATTGCCCTTGTCCCAATGACATTGCTTGCAGTGGTTCTTTGTAGCCAAAGAGATTTATGTTCAGCTGCCCTGTTTCTAATTCTGAGACACAAAAGTACTTACCCTCAATAAGCTTGCAATCAAGCCTCTTTTCTTTATCATCTTTTTTTAGCAAGTTAGTTTTCCTTCTGTTTCTTTTTCTTCTGTTAACTCTTGGGCACTTTAAAAGCAATTCTCCTCAGTTTTAGGTAAAATGATATTTGCCAGCCAAAAAAATTGCCAAAAACATGCTCTTTATTTGAAAAATGCCAAAATTCTGTGGCTCCCTACAATAAGCATTTATTTTTCTCAGCTGAAGTTCAGCTGGGCTTGGCTCATGGTTTCATGCTGGGTTCCATTTGAACGCACATGTCTCTTTCCCTTACCACGGATGAGCACATATCCAGGATAAGTTCTCCTCATTGAAGGTCACAGGAGCTCAAGAGTAAAATGGAATTGCATCCTGTTTCTTAAGACCTTGACACTAGACTAGCACAACTTCACTTCTGCTCAAATTCTTTAACCAAAAAGAAGTTTTCATATAATATATATAAATATAATTTATACATGGGAAATTCAACATCAATCGGTGGGGGGAAAATATTTCACCCACTCTTTACACCTCAAGATTTCAGGACAACAAGGAAAGAAGAGTTGAGAAAAACAATCTGATGCAATTTGTCAAAAGCTCATAGAATATTGTAATGGGGAAGGAACAGGCAGTACAAATGAAGCAAAAGCTGTGAGGAAAACATGTAGACTTTGTAACCACCTCCACATGGAAAATCCCATTCTATCAGCTAGAACTAGTCATATGACTTCACTTACATGCCAGGTGAGCATGTGATGAAATGTAGAAGGGGAAAGGAGGGGAGAGGAGGAAAAGCTTTACTTAGAGTCACTAGTACATTGATTTGTCTATGTATATGATGTATTTGCTCAGCAAATTAAAGCCACTTACTGGCTGGATTTGATGTATCAAGGGCAGCCAGGGACTGCTTGCTGCACTGCAGTATTGGATAGACTCTCAAGAGGTCTAGGAGGGAATGGAGCCATCATTATACATATCCAAAGAACAGGAATGATTAGGAGGACAATATATCCCTGCTTATTGAATTAATCATCACTTTAGTGTGAGGAGATAAGAGATTTTAGTTTTTTTAAAAGTCTTCTTACTGGGACAAAAGGGAGGGTAGGTATCCCAAATTTACCATTGAAAATGTATGAATGCATTTTTGGGTATATTAAGCATCTAAATATTGTCTCACAGGCCATGACATATTTACTTTGTCTAATTCTAAATTTGTTCTTGTATTTGCTCTATGATGTCAGCTATTTTCTGTGTTAGAGTAAAAGCTAAATGGCTAAAAATAAACCCTCAAAACTTCAAAAGACTGTAATTAAATATGATGGAAGTTAATTTTTCTCTCACATTATAATAAAAATGGACTGAACAAGATCAGTCAAGGACTTGGGTTCTTTCTAACTTGTTGCTTTGCTAATCCAGAGCATTATCCTCAATTGTTTAGACAAACCAGGGTCAATGGTATGTATGTGTATAGGTATAGTCCCAGAAGAGCTAAGAAATTAAATAACTGACAATATCAAAATTGACAAAGGTATGGAGCAACTTTAACATTCATAGACTGGTGATGGAAGTATAAATTGGTTCTACTACATATATACTTCATAAATCCCTTTTATGATATTTTCTAAAGCTAAATAAAGAAATATGGCCCATCCATTTAGCTCCCAGGTATATGTCCAAGAGAAAAAATTGTCCACCCTTGTTGGGCACTTGCAAGAATGTACAAGAAGTTCATATAAGCTTTATTAATAATAGCCCAAACTAAAAAACCCCAAATTCCAAACAGGATAAAAATGAATAAATTTTAGTTTATCCTTATAAAGGAAAATTGCACTGTTAAAAAACAAATAACAAAAAATATATAAAGAATTATTTGACTTTGAATTTTGAGTTTTTAATTTTATCAAAAATCTTTTCTTTATGCATTGACCTAGTCATATGTTTTTCCCTTTCATCACCTTAATGTGGTGAAATAAACTTTAAAAAAAATTTTGAATGTGAAACCAATGTGTGTTCCTGAAATATATATCCCTGTATTATGATACATTATCTCTATTATTAATTGCTGGGTTCTGTTGTTAATATTTATTATGCAATAACATGGATATACCTCATACACATTGTATTGAGCAGAGGAACCTTGACACCAAAGAGCACATACAGTGCAATTAAGTTCACATAGAGGATATGAACAAGTCAAACTAATTAATAGTGATAGAGATAAAAGTAATGTTTACCCTTGGGAGAGAATTAAAAGGAATATTTAAGAGTTGTTGGAAATAAAATATATCTTCATCTGGATGGTGATTACATAGCTGTATAGTATGTAAAAAATAATTGATTTCTTCATTTAAATTAGTGCACTTTATATAGTTTGATCTTTGACTGCCACACAATAAAACTATGAAAGAAAGGGAGTGGTTCTGGCTCAAACAGTTGAGTGACTTCCATCCACACGGTACGTCCTGGGTTCCATTCTCTGTGCCTCCTAAAGAAGACAAACAAACAATGAGCAGACAACGAGCAAACATTGAGTAAAAATAATGAGCAGACAATGAGCAAAACAACCTGCAGACAATGAGAGAAAACAACCAGTAGACAATGAACAATGAGCAAAAACAAAATGAGAAGGGAGTAGATGTGGCTCAAGCAGCTGAGTGCCTGTCTCCCACATGTGAGGACCCAGCTTCAATTCCCAGAGCCTCCGAAAGAAAAAAAAATCAGACAAGCAATGAGCAGACAATGAACAGAAATCAACTAGCAGATAACAAACAAAAACAACAAGAAAAAATAGCAGACAACTGGTGCAAGCAACAAGCAAACAAACAAGGAAGCCATCTGGGGAGGAGGAATTATGAACAAAAGAAAAAACTATAGAAGTAAATAGGGAAGGAAGGAAGAGAGGGAAGGAGGGAAGGACGGAGGAAGGGAGAGAAAAAATAAAGGAAGACAGGTAGGTTACACAGATTGATGAAGAATTTCTCTGATAACAAGTCATTTATCTGTTCAAAGCCTCCTTGTTTTTACCAGAAACAGATTTAAATTCTCCTTAGTTTCTAAAACTTTCTTTGTCATCAGTCACTGTCTCTGATTGATAAGTACCAGGCCCTAAGCCTCAACAGACTTGCAACTCCTACCTTCTGGTTTATTGGACTTACCCCAGCCAGCTAACAGGGAGAAGGTCAACCACCACACCAGGGAGCCAAAAGTGCCTACAGCTGCAAGCAGGAGAATCGTATCCATCATCCAAGTGGAATCTAAGCACCTTTTTGATATAGATGTGGAGTGGACATAACCATCCCAGGGTCCATAGAATGGAGGAATAGAGTATGGATTACAGTGGACTTACTGATATTCTTTTCTGGAACTATTGTGATTAGTAATGGAAGTAAATGTAGCATTGACGTGGAGAAAGTGGCCACGGTAGCTACTGAGGGTAAGGAGGGGGAAGAAGAGAGGTGATGTGCGGGCATTTTCAGGACTTGGAGTTGTCCTGGGTGGTGCTGCAGGGACAGTTACTGGCAGTTACATGGCAGTGTATGTCCTGCCATGGCCCACTGGATGGACTGGGGGAGAGTGTAAACTGTGATGTGGACCATTGACCACGTGGTGCAGCAGTGCTCAGAGATGTATTCACCAAGTGCAATGAATGTCCCATGATGATGGAGGATATTGTTGTTATGGGAGGAGTGGGGTGAGGGGGGTGGGGGATATATGGGGACCTCATATATTTTGAATGTAATATTTTAAAAAAATAAAGACCAAAAAAAGAAGAACCACTAATTCACAAAGCGTTCATTAAGCATCATCTATGTTGTTATTTCATCATGCCGGCTATTGGTTAGCAACTAAAGAATGTAATGAGAACTAAGATATGCCACCTGGTTTCAAGGTTGAAGGCCTATTTGGAGAATCGACATGTAAATACATAGGCCTACAATGGAAGTATCAGCATCTGTTCTTACCAGGAAAGCAGAAGGGAGGTTACGAGATAAAAAACCCTGATTTATGTGCACTGGTTTTGCTTGTCTTTTGACAATTTATGGGTGAGCTCCAAGGAATGCCAAGGGTAAGATCCAGTGGTTACTAGTGACAAAACTGTCACTAATAAAAGCATACCAAACACAGGGGTCTCATACAGCATCTTTTGGCATAAACATGCTGATGACAATTCAGATAATAAAAGAGGAGATAGAATTAGTAGAGAGAAGTGGTATTCAAATTTCCTTACCAGTGTGGTAAAGCAGATATTTTAATAGCCTGCTCCCTTCATTCAGAGTTAAGAGAGGTAGAGCAAAACATTATTACTACACAAAGCAATCCCAGATACTAATATACTTACTTATAAAACTGAATGTGGATGTACGAAGTTAGTAAACAAAAAACATCTTGAGAAAAAAAAAAACAAAAACCTTTGCAATATCATTGCATTGTTTCACCACATTCCAGAACCATACTAAGTTGAGGGGACAAAGTTAAACAGAATAGACTTGGCCCCTCCCCTTGCAAAGCTTATAAACAATGTGAAAGTAAGAAAACTTAAAAAGCAATTATAATATAGTCAGGTGCTAATTATAATACAGTCAAAAGTTCCCAGACCTCAGTTGACTCAGAATAATTACAATGATTACCAAAATATATAGCAGTAAAAGAGAGCAATTTTCAAAATCATCCTAAATAGGATATCATAAGTCCCTGGGAAATCCTTTAGAAGACTCGACATTAAAAGTGGGGCTCATTCTATAATCATATTCAATTTTTTTTCGGTTCTTCCATATGTTTTTTATATATTTTAAAGCGGGAAGGTCAGTGAGCCCTCCCTGAGAGTTCTGGCTAAGCTCTATTTGCACATATCATCAGAGAGGCAATGTTGTCATGCAGATGGCACCCTGGTCTGGGCAGCTTGATGAAAGTGCCTTTGTGCTCCTAATTAACTAGCCAACAACTGTGCCAATTGCTTTGATACATTTGGAACCTTCTGTTCCCAGAGTTTTGATGAGCTGTTTATTCAAGAGCAATACCTGCCTGCTTTATTGGCCCCAGCACACCACTCTGAAAGGGCATAGCTATAGTGAGATTGACAAGAATTTGTCTCTACCTAGGAGGAAGATCATCAGGAAGCATTAACCACATTCAGATAGTCCACTTTAGATCTCTTTGACGGAAGGATAAAGTCTATGGCTGCAGAGTGCAAATATTGCCTGGCAGTAACTCAATAGCTCTAGTTCTCTCAGCTTTGTAATGAGCTGCCACACCAACTCCTTCTTTGATTCAGGCAGTTTCCAAATTTGTAGCAGTGTTTACAGAAGCAGAGTTTCCAGGACCATCCTTTAAGAAAGATTAGTGGTGAATTAGATGCTGACAAAGAGAGTAACATCAAATGATACTAGAATAATAAATGTTAAATAATATGCCAAATTATATTCAGCATGCAAAAGGCAAGATATGTTAATGAGGCCCAAAGTCCCAGACCACCTTTGTGAATTTAATTGTGTGAAATGTAATGGGAGGGGCAAATGCTACAATCTTTTTAAACATTTCCTTGGCTGAGTATAATGCAAGCAGTCTTAATGCCAGGTGATATCCTTTTGATTTATAAATGTACCAAATTGAAGAAAAATGACATTTTTCGAAACGAAAAATTATAATTCCTCAGGCTCTTTGCCTGTTAGAGAGCTAAAATTCCCCATCAGATTTAGTAGTTAAATCCAAAAAAGGAAGCAGTGATGGCAATGTCTAAATCTAAACCAGATTTGAAAAGTAGCCAATTTGTTTCATCTTAATAAAAGAGAATGTTTACATCAAGATGTCTTGATATTTGTACTCTTGACATTTGGACTATATAATTCTTTGTGGTGTGGTGTTGTCCTGAATAAGGTGAGATATTTTCTCCCTGGCCTGGCCTCTACCCACTAGATACTGGTAGCACACCTCCAGTTGTGGCAATGAAGAATGTCTCCAGACATTGCTAAATGTCCTCTGGGGCAAAACTTTTCCCAGTTGAACCACGGTTTAAATTCAAGATAAAGTACTTCCAGTCTTGACTTGTCTCTGCCTGTACTGCCTCATTAAGTAAATTATAAACACATGAAATAGCATAATACACAGTCAAAGGAGAACTCAAGATGTATTACCAAGAAGAAAAACTAGTTAGGAACCCTAGGACTGAAGGAACAACATAGCTGTATGGCTATAAATCCAACAGTAGAAGATGACCCAGGCCTGAAGTTTCCCAACCCACAGTCTAGCAACTAGTTCACTTGCAAGTAACTTCATTTGCTCTTGAATCAAACAAGATCCCCACGGAGAAGACAATACCAGCCCAACAGAATTGGAAACGGGGATCATTGATTGAAAACACTGCTGAAAATAAGAGACCAAGGGAAATGTTTTCCTTTCCCAGTGGGCTTGAGATTCTAAAACCCCATCCAGAAACACCACAGTCATAAGGTGTATCATGCCACAAAAATCCCTGGCTCAATTGTATAGTGGAGATGACAGGAGATAGAATCAGTGACCTTGAGGACAGATGAATATAGTTTATCCAGTCTGCAATACAGATAGAAAATAGACAGGAAAAAAACAAACAAACAGAAAAACAGGGCCTTGAAGACCTGGGCACAAATAACAAAAGATCCAATATTTGGATAAGTAGATGGAGAGGAAAAAGAGGGTGGGGATGAAAGAGTACTCAAAGAAATAATGGTTGAAAACTTCCCAAATTTGGCAAAGGACATAAACACAAACATTCAAGAAGTTGTGCAAAGCCCAAATAGGGTAAACCAAAAATAAAAATTTTACAGACACATCATAATTAAACTTCTGAAAGCTAAAGAAAAGGAAAACTTAACTTGAAAGAAGCCAGAGATATGACTTATTTGTTATAGGAGAACACCTATATGAATACCAGTAGACTTCTCATCTGAAATGAAGAAGGCAGTAGAGAAGTACCACACCATTTTTCAAGCACTGAAAAAACTGTCAACCATGAATTCTGGAGAGACAATCTTTCAGAAATGAGTAGGAAATAAAGTCATTTATAGGTAAAGGCGAACTAAAATAATTTGACACTGCAGACCTACACTTAAAGAAAGTCTAATGGAAGTTCTTCCCACCGAAAAGAAAATGATAAGATGATAAATGAATCTTGAAGCATCAAGAAGTAAGAAAGAAAAATAGAAAGAGCAGAAATATGGGTAAATACAATAAATCAAAGATAAATTATGGTGTGAAACATAGAAAGGTGGAAGCCTCATTTTAAAAGCACAGAAGAGACCAACTCAAGAGAATGAGATTACATCTGAGAACTAAAAATATCTCTTCGACATGCTATGAAGAATATTCCAAAATTTTGCTAAGAGAATTATTTATTACTTATTTGCATTACATTGCCTCTCCAAAAGAGAGATCAATGGATTTCTCATTTTCAGGAAGAATTGAAAGAGCCAGAGGCTTGCCAGCATAAATTTCCACTGAAATACCAAAGCATTAACCATTAATTGAGAAATGGAAAGAAAACATCTGTGGACAACACAGTCAGGCCCAGAATAAATAGAGAAATGATGTGAACAAGTCAAAGATAATTGGGACAAGTATAAAATAATGTTATTACTATTGATGTCTGCATTTTCATCTTGGGACTCCAAATATTTTATGATTGTTGTCTTTATTTCTTAAAAACTATTTTATTCCCAAGCCAATTATGATTCCTAGACTTTCTTTCCACCTTCTGCTCTGTATCATGGGAGGGATGATATTCAGGTAAGCTCTGTATCATGTCACAATTCGCTTATTTCAGTCAATGGAAAATAAGGTATCAGGATTTAGGGGAGAGATGGAATGAAACTTAGGTATTCTTTCCTCCACCTCTGCTTTGGAAGGATATGTAGGCTTATTGTTCTACCACTTTGCTTTAGGTGACCTTAGACACTAGGTTCCTTCTTTTTCTTTTCTTCTCTTTTGTTTTCTTTTTTTCTTTTTTTTTTCCTTGCTCTTGGGCCTCAGGTCATATTGGCTTTCTACTGTTCCTGTTACTCTCTGGATTATCACCCTATCTGTTCTTGGGTTCTCAGACTCTCCTTCACCTGTAAAACTAATTATTTGAATTAAATTCCCATTACTGTAAATACTCTGCCTTTGGATTTCCTCCTTAGACACTGACAGATATACCTTACCATCATAAATCAGAAGACTGGATGAATCCTTACAGGTCATCATTTATTTAATTCAACTCTGTTAGGAGGAAAACATAATTATTAGCTTGGTGGTGTTCTTTTGAAATTCATGCTTATAAAACCAAGATGAGTAAGCATATTTTTATAAAGTAAGAAAGTGAAAGAGACAGTTTGTGAAGACAGAAAAAAAGCTTTCTTCACAGATGATATGATTATCTACATAGAAAATTCCAAAGAAGTGATTTCAAAATATCCTGGAAAAAATAAGCAATTATTAAAAGGGTGCAGGATACAGGTTAATATAAAAAAGTGAACTGATTCCCTATATACTACCAATGAAATATTTGAATTTGAAATTGAAAACACAAAAACAGAACACCATTTACATTAGTATCAAAAAAATTACTGAAGTACTGAGGGGTAAATCTGATGAAAGAAATCAAAGATGTAAGTAAATGGAAATACATTCCATGTTCATGGATAGGAAGAATTGATATTATTAAGATGACAATTCTTCCAAGCTTGGTCTATAGTTTCAATGTAACCACAATAAAAATCCCAGGAAGTTATTTGTGGATATCAACAAACTGATTCTAAAAAGTTTATATGGAAAGGTAAAAGACCCAGAACAGTCAGTCAACACAATATTGAAGAAGAACAAAGTCAGGGGATGGACCTTATCCAACTTCAAGACTTACTAAAAAGCAAGTGATCAAGATAGTAAGATATTGATGAAAGAATAAACAAATAGATCAATGGAACATGACAGGAAGCCCAGAAATAGACCCTCACAAATATCATGAACCCATCTTTGACAGGGGAACAAAGCCAATTAAATAAAGGATAGTTTTTTAACAATAATGCTGTATGTCTAGACGCTATAACAACTAGACATCCACAGCAAAATTATAATAAAAATTTTGACAAGGATCTTAACACCTTTCAAAAAACTAATTCAAATGAATCATAGACCTAATTGTGAAATGCAGGGATATAAAACTTCTGGAAGAAAACATAGGAAAAAACTAAGTGGTTGTGGCAGTTTGAAATTATTTATGAACCTTAAAAAAAGATAAGAACTGTTTGTAAACTGGTCTGTTCCTCTGGGCATGAAATCCTTGATTGTACTGGATTCAGTTAAGATGATTTTTATTAAACTATGTTAAGATAATTTTGATTAAATTTTGTTAAGATTCAACCATATCAGTAAGGTGTAACTCAGGTTAAGTCCCTACTCCCTTGTTGGGCTTATATAAATGGGCACTCACTCAAGAAGACACAGAAAAATATGCACAGGAAGAGAAAGAGCACTCCATAGACATGGCAGAGGAGAGAACTTTGATTCTGTGGCCCAGGCAAGAGAAATGAGCCATTCACCTGATAGTTTGCAGTCTATAGCTGAGAAGGCCCAGAAAGAAACAAGCCCTATGCCAGCCTGTAGCTGAGAAAGAGGAAGGCTGAACCTTCACAAAGATGGCCTGGCATCTTGCTTCAACACATGGCAATTGACTTGGGTGAGAAAATACCTCTTACAGTACCTTGAGTTGGACTCTTTAGGGCCTTGTAACTGTAAGCTTTTACCCCAAGTAAATACCCTAATGAAAATCAACATATTTCTGGTACTTTGCATCAGCACCCCTTTGGCTGACTAATACAGTGGTTGAGGTTCGGCAATGATTTACCTCGTGTGAAATTATTTTATGAATCCCCAAAAAAGAAAGATTGTATTTATAAACTGATCTATTCCTCTGGGTGTGATACTGTTTGAGTGTATTAAATTCAGCTGAGGGGACTTTGATTAGGTTACCTGTTAAGATTGCTTTAGGGCTCTGATTCAACTACATCAGTAAGGCATGACTCAGGTTGAGTCCCCACCCTCTTGCTGGGTATGATCTAAATGGACACTCACTGAGACAGATGCGAAAAGAGAAAGCTCTGCCATTTTTGATCCTGTAATATGACAGAAATGAGAAGCCTCAAACAGCTGAGGCCGGAGGAGATGTGGGCCATTTGCCTGATAGCTTGCAGCAAAATTTGGGAAAAGAGTGGAACAGCCAAGTCTGATTCAGGAAGTCTTAAGAGACAAGCCCTATGCCAGCTTGCAGCTGAAATCAGGAAGAAAGCAGAGCCACTGGGCCTGAGAGAGGATTCCCAGAGGGTATGGAGAAACTGGGCAGAGATGACCTTCCATCTTGCTTCAGCACGTGACAGCTGACTTTGGTGAGAAAGCATCTCTTAATATTACTTGAGTTAGACTTTTCAAGGATATGGGATTGTAAGCATTTACCCCAAATAAATCCCCATTATAAAAGCCAACAGATTTCTGGTACTTTGCATTGGCAGCCTTTTGGCAAACTAATACACTAAAGAATTACCAATTCAAACAATAATGAGAGCAGAGCAGGTGTAGCTCAGTGGTTGAGCATCTGTTTCACATGTACAAGGTTCCAGGTTCAATTCTTGGTACCTCAAAAAGAAAACCATAATGAGATACTATTACACACAAATTAGAATAGTTAAAATCCAAAACACTTGCATCACCAAATGCTGAGGAAGGTGTGGAGCAATAGGAAATCTCATTAATTGGTAGTGGGAATGCAAATTTGTACAGCCACTTTGGAATACAGTCTGACAGTTTCTTAGAAAGCTAAACATAGACTTACTATACAATGCAGCAATTGTACTTCTAGGTATTAACCCAAATTAGCTGAACACTGATGTACAGGCAAAAATCTGCACATGAAAGTTTGTAGCAGCTTTTTTCATACTTTCTGAAATCTGGAAACAATCAAGATGCCCTTCAATAGCTGACAGGCTAAACAAAGTGGTATATTTATACAGTGGACAATTATTTAAGGATAAAAAGCAATAGGTTATCAAGCCACTGAAAGACATGGAGGACCCTTAAATATATATTCCTAAAGTGAAAAAAGTCACACTGCAAAGGCTACATATTGTATGATTCCAACTACATGGCATTCTAGAAAAGGCAAATCAATATTGACAGTAAAAAAGATCAGTCGTTATCACCGTTTCAACAGAAGAAGGAGAAGGATGAAAAAATGGAGAACAGGATGTTTTTAGAGCAGTGAAACTATTCTTTATGATACAGTCATTGTAGATAACATTTGTCAAAACTCTTAGAACGGTACAACAAAAAGAGTGAACCCTACATAACTATGGACTGTAGTTAATGGTAATGTATCAGTATAGGTTCTTCAATTTAACAAATGTATCACACTAATGTGAGATATTAATAATAAAGGGAACTGTTTGCAGAGGTAGGAGAGGGGTGTATGGGAGAGGTCTGTACTTTCTGTACAATTTTTCCATAATGTTAAAACTGCTTTAAAAAAAACACGTTTTTTTTAAAGATTTATTTTATTTGTTTCTCCCTTCATCCATTGTTTTGTTCTCATTGTCTGCTCTCTGTGTCTATTTCTTGTGTGCACTCTGTGTCTGCTCATCTTCATTTTTAAGAGGCACCAGGAACCAAATCTGGGATCTCCCATGTGGGAGGGAGATGCCAATTTCCAGAACCACCTCTACTCCTTGCTTGTTGCGTCTCCCATGTGATTCTTCATTGTGTCTCTTTCTTGCATCATCTCATTGCATAATCTTGTTGCATCAGCTCACCATGTCAGCCCATCACATCAGCTTGCTGTCTTGCTTGTCTTCTTTAGGAAGCACTGGAAACCAAACCTGGGCCCTCCCATGTGGTAGGTGGGTGTCATACTGCTTGAGCCACATCTGCTTCCCAAATGTGCACTTTTTTTTTAAGTAAAATACCATGACCTACTATTTTTCTATGTTGGGGCAACGTTGTCTACTGAAAACAATAGCAAAAGTCTTCACTGAGTGAACTCTTTTTGGGCCAGATTCCAGGGATTCTGATGCCCAGAATGTCCATATCACACTAACACGAGGGGTTGTAGATCTTGTGTTCATGACTCCCAGACCATGCCATGTCAAAATTTCAGGTTGTCAGACTTCAACAAAAACAGTAGAGATCCTTTGCTATTATGGATTAACTGATTAGTAACCAAAAGGAATAATAGCTACATTATACTGATTTTCTCAATTGATGAACTAAAACTTTAGACTTTAAACTGTATTTTAAATCAACTAATTTGAAAAATATGACAAAATCAAATCAAATGAATAAATGAAAACAGAGACTATCAACTCACAAGTAAACATAAGGCAACCTACAATTTGGATGTTCTACTTTGTACTGGGACAGGTGAAACTTTTGGTAGTCACGGTACTCACTAAGACTCAGTAATACTGGGTTATTTACAGGCATAGATTTATGAAAAGTTTGTAGGGAGCAAAATAAATGCATTTAGAAAATTAAGAAAAATAATGTAAAATAAGTTACAAAAAGCAAAAAAATTAAAGATAGCATTTAAAATACTCCTTAAATGCCTCTGTTAGATCACAAATAAAAGAATAGCTTTTGATATCTTTTTAAGACTGTCTTTCTCTGTACCCTGGACTTTTGGAGTCCAAATGAAAAGAGAGAGAGAGAGAGAAAGAGAGAGAGACAGGCAGACAGACAGAGACAGAGACAGAGAAAGGAAGGAAGAAAAGGAAGGAAGGAAGGAAGGAAGGAAGGAAGGAAGGAAGGAAGGAAGGAAGGAAGGAAGGAAGGAAGGAAGGAAGGAAGGAAGGAAGGAAGGAAGGAAGGAAGAAGGAAGGAAGGAAGGAAGGAAAGAAGGAAGGGAGGGAGGGAGGGAGGGAGGGAAGAAGGGAGGGAGGGAGGGAAAGAAAGAAAGAAAGAAAGAAAGAAAGAAAGAAAGAAAGAAAGAAAGAAAGAAAGAAAGAAAGAAAGAAAGAAAGAAAGAAAGAAAGAAAGAAAGAAAGAAAGAAAGAAACTATAACAGAGGAACATATGTAATTCATTTGGTCAATTCTCCAATAAATTACATTTCCCTCTCCTCCCCATCTTCTTAAAGGTTTCTAGTTACCCCTCATTGCTTTCTTTCATCTCTTCTCCATTATGTTACTATCTTGAACCATTCTTCAAGTTCCTTTTGTTAGCATTTAACTGTGTTTTAGTTTCTCTCATCTTCTCATCTCAAATGCCTTCCTTGAACACCTATTCCATATAACCTCTGCCCTAGTTCTGTCCATCCTATCACAGGCCAATAGTAAGAAGATGTTTGTTTCAATAGATGTGCCCATTTCCTGACCTCCTATTTACTCTACAGTCTACTGATATTTTTTCACCGACCCTTCAACCAAACTGTAATTTGAAGATTGCCAATTATCTCTTTGCTAATAAATTTAAAGAACACTTGACGTCCTTACCTTATCAAACTTTCAGAAGCATTTGGTGTAGTTGACCAATCTCTACTTCCTAAATGATTTGTCTTTGGTTTTCTTTTTTTTCTTTCTATTCTTAGACTCTCCTCTTAACATTACACCACAGTCAGTACAGGGATTTTTCCTCTTTTCTTACTGGGTAATTTACACAGTTATTATTATTTACTGACTTCCAAATTGTTTTCCATAAACAAACTCATTTTCTATATGAATCCTCTCACAAATGAAACTCCTCATCTCCTGTGTTCATCTTCTACCACCTTCTTTACATTACTAACAAAAAACATGTATACACATACATATTCAATTGCTTAAACCAGAAACCCATGCATGATGTTTTGCCCCTATTACCTTCTCTCTTCAATTTACAAGTCCAATATTTCAATTTAGATTTAGTAGAAATCTGTACTATTCACTCTAATCCCACTGCCCTCACCCTGGTTCAGCAAAACTCTCTTTACCAAGGTTCTTTATATTCAGCTTTGCCCTCCTCTTGTCTATTAATTTGTTCTTGATGCTTTAGGCACAAACCTCTCCCTAAAACCTAAAGAGGATCATGTCACCAATTTTTTATTATGTCCTCAGATAAGGTTCAAATAGATCAACATGGCATTTGAAACTTTTTATTAATTACCCTCTGCATATATCTATAGTTTTCTCATCATCCCTCCCCACTCTTACCAGTTTTGAACTTCTTTTAGTTCCTGAAGAGACCTTGCTTAGTTTTGCTATTAAATATTAGCATATGCTCTTCCCTCTACTAAGAACTTCCCTTTCTTCCTATGTGGTGCCCTCCACCCTTTCATCTGGTTAACCTCTCCATTTTTAGCTTTGAAGACACAACTCTTATGACTCCTTGCCTCTTCATGATCTCTTTTGTGCTCTCATGCCTCACTGCACTCTGAATTTTACCAATCTTAGTTCTTAACAATTTAGGTAGCAATTACCTTATTATATGTATGTACCCCTTCCCCAATCCCCTGCCATATGCAGCTCTTTGAAGATGGAATTTGTCTACATTTTTCAATATTGTATATTCATCCTTAACATACTGCTTGATATCTGGTAAATTTGTAGCAATTTTTTTTTTCCCCAGGAATAAATAAAAGATGACAATTTTAGAGTCATTAAGGAAGATACAATAAGAGGAAGAAAATCAGCTACTTAATAAGATGATGACTTAAAACATTAAGCAACTAAAAAGTATCTGCATGGACTTGTGGATGAATAGAAACCAAATACTCTCTGAATTGTTTGTCACAAGGTCATGTAGTAAAAAGCCAAGAACACTCAGTAAACTAGATTGGTTTTGTTTTTATTTGGCTCACTTGAGATACCCCTTAGTGTTCTTAAGGCATCATAGTTAAGATCAAGGAAGGAGGGAAGTGGACTTGGCCCAGTGGATAGGGCATCCGTCTACCACATGGGAGGTCCACGGTTCAAACCCCGGGCTTCCTTGATCCATGTGGAGCTGGCCCATGCACAGTGCTGATGCGCGCAAGGAGTGCTGTGCCACGCAGGGGTGTTCCTCGCGTAGAGGAGCCCCACATGCAAGGAGTGCGCCCCGTAAGGAGAGCCACCCAGCGTGAAAGAAAGTTCAGTCTGCCCAGAAATCGTGCCACACACACGGAGAACTGACGCAGCAAGAAAAAGAGATACAGATTACCATGCCACTGACAACAGAAGCGGACAAAGAAGAACATCCAGCAAATGGACACAGAGAACAGACAACTTGGGGGGGGAGGGGAGAGAAATAAATAAAATAAATCTTTAAAAAAAAAAAAAATCAAGGAAGGAGACAAGTAAGACCCAAAGCTCCAGGAACCCCACATATGGATTATTTACCTTTTAGATTATCTTCATTTAGTGACTGAAAAATTCCTATATGACTCTTCCCTTAGAATTTTTTGAAAATACACTTTGGTGATAAAATTACAAATTTTAATGGCAGTGTAAATTCTATAACCATTATAAATGATACATTTGTTGGGCAAATTATGTGGATGCTGTTTCTATATTTTGTAGATAGGAGACTGAAACCCAGAAAAAGTAAGTTATCTTATAAAAAAGACCCTAAACTCCTTTCCCATATAATGGAAGTTATTAGAAGGATTAAGTCAAGATATTACAAAGATCAAATGATCCAGTTATGTAAGGCTTGACTTTCAACCTAAAGTTGGGTCAATGAGATATAATAGATACTTTTTTATGATACTTTTCAAACACAGAGAAAGGTACAGAAATTAATATATGAAAAGCATTTTCTTTTTAGGTAGCTAAAAACCTGGCCTCTTATCCTAGTAAAGCAGCTTGGGCATATGAGCAACATAAAGGCCATTTAATCTATCCACTCCTCTGATACTTGACACTTTCCTGCATCAAAGAAATCGAGTTTATGCTTGAAAGTCTCCAAAGAAAGGGGGCTTTCTCTCTCAGTCTCAGAAAATTTTTATGAATTTCTTTTAAACATGTATCTATTATTGACAATCTTTTGAACTGTATAACAAGGGTTAAACCCTAGTTTTCCCACCGTAGGTTAAACCCTAGCCTCTTTTCTCCTACTCAGGCCTCCCTCCTCTCTTCCCATGCAAGCATGTCTCGCCAGTAATACCCCACTTCCAGAGTGCAGGTTTTAAGCTCCTTTTCCCATCCAGGGGAACCACTCAGTATTCTCTCTCCTGCCAACCAACTAGTAAGAAGAAGAATGTCGATGGCAAGCTTGCTGTCTCACTGGAGTCTCTTCCAGAGCCTCAATGGGCCAGGGAAAGAAACAAGTGCCATCCCTTGCTATGCCAATGACAGGACCACTGTTGGGAGTGTCTGCCGATGTGCACAGGGTACATCCAAAGTTGTTCCTTCAAAGTGCTCAATATCTAGAATGGTTACCACGGTCTTCAATGAGTTCAGTGGACAACATCTCCAATTTTAACCATGACCTTGTATCTCTGACTGTAGGTGTAACCTGAGTCTGAGCAAGAATTTTTTGATGGATTAAGATTTCTTGATTCCTATAAGCAGCAGTCTTTCCCCTGTGCAAACTTTCAGATCCTCAGCTATTAGAACCTAAGGGAGCAGCTGCTACAGCATCCACTAGCTCACAGACCTCTCCCCACTATTTTATGAATAGAATGTTCCCTGATTCATGAATCACTCAATAAAGTTGTGAGATCCTAAATTATACGAAAAATTTTTCCTTTATCAGTTTTGGCAATGAGGATGGGATCTAAAGGCCAGGTTGATGGCTCTGTAGACAGAAAAAATGGGTGAAGATGCATTGATCCTCCTCACCATCTCCAAGGGTCATTGGTGAATGCCTCTCAGGTCTGAGTGCTACTCTCTCTGTGTTCAAGCTCTTTTGTCTCACTAGCTTTTAGTCTAAAATTAGTGAGTTAATCTTGTTGAGGAGAAGCTCATATTTTGAGTCTGGCTTTTCTAGCTTTCCAGTGTAGTCTGCAGTTCCATTTTTGCTACTGCTAGTTTCTTTGTCCTATGCACAAGGTAAGAGGTGAAATGGTAAAGATGTGTGCTGGTTTGAAGTTATATGTACCCCAGAAAAATGTGTTCCTAAATCTATTCCAATGTGTGTGAACCCAATGAAGGCAGGAAATTTTGATGTGGTTACTTCAGTTTGGGTGTGGTCCACATCAATCAGGACGGGTCTTAATCCTATTTTTGGTGTTCTTTATAAGCAGAATGAAACTGAGAAAAAGAGAGAAAGCCATGAAGAAGAATCTGAAATTCAATGGAAACCAAGGAGGATGGAGAGCCCAGGAGATACCACCACGTGCCTTGCCATGTGACATGCTTAAGAGCAAAGATCACCAGCCCCAGAACACCACAGGGTATGGGAAGAAAGCATTGCCTTGATATCACCTTGATTTGGGCTTTTTCTCAGTCTCAAACCACGAGTGAACAAATTCCCATTGTTTAGCCTGATTTATTTCATGGTATTTGCTTGAGAAGCCTAGAAAACTAAAACAAGATAGGATTCTCAAACTTTAAAACCTTTGATTTTCTACCTTTTGGCACCTCAGTTTATTACATGTTCAAAAATTATGAAACCAGAATCTGTGCCTATCTAACCTAACAGTAAAATATCATCAAGGAAAACCTAGAATTGCAATGACCATTGTGGGGAATGTTCCAATTAAACAAATGTATTCATCTCCGTGCTGCACTCAAGATAAAGAGCTCCTGAATTTGGTCAAATGGGATACCCATTTTAATTGGTACTTTGAGTCTACTTAGACAGTGCAAGGCTCTAAAATAGCTTATATAAATAGTTTTGTATTTATATGTTTTGTGTTTCTATGTTTTTATGTCTGACTCATGGCTAAAAAAATTTAAGTTGAAACTATAATCTCTCTATTTGTGTCTGTCTGTAGGTTGGATGTATGATGGTTTTCTATCTCTGTGTTATCAAATTAACTTCAACCCCTTAAAAGAGCTCTAGTCAAATTGACTTGATAAATATGCACTTCGATATGTTAACATTCCTAAAGTGCCAGAAAATAAGGAAACCAAACTTCTAATATTTTCAAATGAAAAAAAAAAGGTATTTGTAGAACTAAAACTAATTGTCTTTAAAAATTCAAGTTAACATAATTCAGATACAATTTTGACAAATAGGATATATTTAATGTTAAGTAAAAACAGCTATGCCTTCTGAATAATCAATGCTAATTACACTAAAGCATGTAATTTTGTTCTACTTGAGTATTTTCTACCTATATTTATACAGGTTTACTGATAAAGCTAGCATTATACCTAATAGATCTTGAAGATAATGAAAACTATAGATTTGTGTTTAACCCAATTAAATTATTGTTTTGACAAACTTTCTTTTAAGAATAATTGTGTTTTGAAGAATTTGGCTTTAATATTGTTTCCAAGATTTTTGAATAACTTTTGTAAGGTATGCAGGATGTGTTTTTTTGCTAAGGAAAAAGAATGGCTATTCTTTTTCTTCCTAAAATAAAATGACTGGTTGTTGCAGAATAAGGAACGGGAATGTGTAGGACAAAATCTGAATGGCCATAGAAAGTTGTAGAAGGTTTGTGGAAAAGGAATTTATTTGCAAAGGTCAAGGTTGGCTAAGATTTGATAGGCTTATGAGATAATAAAAAAGAGTTTTCTTATCAGACAATATCTTCATGAAAAATTAGAATTTGCTTTTCTCTCTGTTAAAATGAAAAAGTGTTCTTGGATTATTCATCTGCTCTTAGTTACAGGTTATATAAGGTTTTCTTAACCACCTGACTAATCTGCCGAGAAGGCACAGATTCTAACTCTTTTCAGAATAATATCCTAACTGATATTTAGATTGAACTTATCTTCCCTTACAGATCAGAGAACAAGTTTTCTCACTTTTAAAAGAACTGTTTTTTATAATCATGCTAACTCCTCTACACTTTAAAGTATTTTTGTTTTACATTGGTTAAATATGGAACCAAATATTGTTTCACAGTGACCAGTGATCCCATTTAACAAAATATTCAAACCTGACAATTTTTGACATTGTCCTTCCCATAATCAAACCCTAAATGATGTCTTATTGAGCTCAAACTACTGTAGGGTGTTTCCAGAGGGCCCCTGGAAAATGACAGAGAAGTTGTTCTTTCACCTTGTAAAAAAAATAAACAGGTTTTATAGCTATTTGCTTTCTTGTGTTGTACCATACTGAATGCCTTCTCATTTCTATCTGGATATAGTTTTGTTTTACTGTGGTTCTTCCCATAGGGTAAAATTTGACATGCTAAATTTATAACAGTTATATTTGGTTTGGTACTTGCTTCATGTCAATAGCATACACATGTACTTTTACTACAACCCTCTTCCCCCACCTTTTTTTGTGTTTGTTGCTTCTTATATATTTGTACATTGGATGTGCAAAGACAAATATTTATCATTCCTTTTATCCATTTGCATTTTAGCACCTATAGGAAAAATGAAGTGGAGACACACCAAACATAGCAATACAGTAATACTATCATTTATAATACTCAAATGGTTACCTTTACCATGGGTCTTTATGTCTTTACCCTGCTTTGATCCCCTTTCTAATATCCTTTCTTTTTGTTCTAAATAAGTCTCTTAAACACTGTGGGGTAGGCACGTCTAGTGGTGATGAACTCTCTCAGCTTTTATCTGATAATTTCTTAATCTCATCATTTTTGAAAGAGCCTTGTACAATTAAAATTCTTGGCTGACACTTGTTTTCCTTCAGCAGTTTAAGTATTTCTATCTACTACCTTCTTGCTTCCTTGGTTTCTGATGAGAAATCAGCACTCAATTTTATTGGGACTTCCTTGTATGTAATATGTTGATTTTCTCTTGCAGCTTTCAGAATTCTCTCTTTGTCCTTTGCATTTGATAGCTTAATCAATGTATGACAGGATGCATTTTTCTTCATGTTTATCCTGTTTTGTGTTCTCTGAGCTTCTTGGATGTGTGTATTCATGTCTTTTGCTACGTTTTGGAGGTTCTCTTATTACTTTTTTGACTATTCCTTCTGTCACTTTCTCTTTTTCTTCTTCTTCTGGGACTCCCATAACATGAATATTGGCACACTTGATGGTGTCCCATAGCTATCTTAGGCTATTTTTGCTTTTAATATTTTTTTCCTTTCTGTTCCCTAGCCTGCCTTACTTCAAGTGCCTTGTTTTCACGTTCATTGATTCTTTCTTCTGATGGCTCCAACTGCTCTTGAAACCCTTCTAGACATTTTTCATTTCAGTAACTGTGGTCTTCAACTCCAATAGTTTGGTTCCTTTTAAAAATTTCTATCTCTTTACTTAGACTCTCATATTGGTTACTCATTATTTTCCTGATTTTCTGTGGTTCCTTCTCTGTACTTTCCTTCATCTCTTTAAGAATTTTAAAGATCATTTTTTAAAGGACTTTTTGAGTATGTCCACATTCTTGTCATTTTTGTTAGCGTTTTCTCTATTTTCATCCTCTTCCTTTGGATGGGCCGTCATTTCTTGTCTCTTTGTCTTGAAGTCTTTTGTTGCTCACTATATTTATTTATATTTTCAAATGTTAACTCAGGGATTTACTCCCTAGAATGTGTGTTCTTGGTTTCGTAACTAGCTGATAATGACAGTGATTTTCTTGAGATTCAGCCCTCCTTTAATTGTCTCTTATGCTTTTGCTTTGAGGGCAAATTTTGGGTGGAGGGTCACACCAGTGAAAACTACCCCAATTCTGTCTTCCCTATCCAAAACAGGGCCAGGAACCCATGTAGCAGGTGCCAACTGGCTTCAAAGTGTCCTATGGAGGGGTCAGGAAGGACTTGTCCATTGACTCTCAAAGCTGAGCTTTCCTGGCCTGTCCAATAAATGCAGCCCTTCAGCTAACTGCCTCCCACAGTCCTGGAGAAACACTGCATCTTCAAATCTCCATCACCTGCAGCCCTGTCTGGTTACGGTTGAATCAATGGCTGCTGCAGCTTTTGTCTGGGGTGGGTTGAAATAATAGCTGTCCTTTGAGTCTTGACCCAGCAACCCAAAATCGCTAATCAAAATCTGTGATCAAATGATGTGTTATTCACACCCCTCTTCTTGGGGAAGAGGATGTTTATGGCCCTCTCTGATGACCTAGCATCAGATCATCATCATCTGATCTCTAATTAGATCAGCATCATCTAATTAGAGATCAGACCTTATGGTGGCCTGCTGGGAAAGTGGCATATGGGCAAGAGTAGTCATCATGCAGAAAAAGGAATTTTCAGTTCTTTACCATAATTTATCAGCTTCTTCCTTCCGCTTTTCCTTGGACACTGTACAGTGTTCTTCTGGCCTCCAGAGTGCTAACAGTTGTTTCAGACATTTCCTGTCTGTATGATAATGGTTTTTGTGGAAGGACTGTGTCCTGGAGCTCCATATTCTGCCATCTTCCCCAGATGTTCCTTCAGAATAAACTTATTGATCTTATCTTTGTTCAAAAGAAGGGTGACTGTAGACAAATTTTATGTTTCAATGGGAAACTATAGCAAACTTCTGTCGGTAATTAGCTTCTGCTCTTATTCACTGTCTAAGCAATTTTGCATTCCCTTTGTAAACTCCAGGTAACTGCATGGATTTTTCCTACCTATAAATTGGACTGAATCCTGTGATCTTGTATATTTATCTACCTTAAATGCAAATAAGAAAACTAACTTAGAAGCTTCTGTACTGGGTCTCAAAATGACTAAAAATAATTAATACTTCCAATCCCTTGACCTATCGTAATGCAGGGTTCTACTCTTTCATGCACACTATCATACTTTTCCTAGGAGCATCTGACCTGAAGTGAGCAGCTATAAACATAACCAAGGCTATGAAACAGAACTTTAACATCACCTGCGATAGTCTTCAGGCTCTCCAGGCTGAGGGTTAACAGCTGAGTATGAGTGTTCTTGCAAAACATACAGGTTCTACTATCCTGACTAAGAACAATATTGCTGTATGTTAATAAGCCTGGCACAGTGAAAAACAACATGAATATTTTAAAGGACCAAGTTGAGGTGTTTCGTGATATCAGGCAGGTTCCAACATTTTAATGGACAGAACAATTTCCTGACTTAGGTTCTTGTTTTAATTGCAGATGGGGACAAACCGGTACACCATGGATTTTTTATTTTAATTGTGATTTTTAGTCTATATGTTTTTATTTCTTACTATATCAACTGCTTCATGATTCTGTTCAAATTCCTCGTCACCTTCAAGACAGATGGTAGCTCTTAAGGTAGCTTATCAAAAGGAAAATGAGATAGAATTGGAACTATCTCCAGTGGACTGGGTCTAAAAATAAAAATAAAAATAAAAGATACCTGACTCATAGAGAGGGCCTTAACAAATAATCTACTCAACTGAGTAAGTAATCCCACTCCAAGGGCTTTAAATGTGATTTAACATTCACCCAACAGGGAAACGGACTTTGGCCCAGTGGTTAGGGCGTCCGTCTACCATATGGGAGGTCCGCGGTTCAAACCCCGGGCCTCCTTGACCCATGTGGAGCTGGCCATGCGCAGTGCTGATGCGCGCAAGGAGTGCCGTGCCACGCAAGGGTGTCCCCCTCGTGGGGGAGCCCCACGCGCAAGAAGTGCGCCCGTGAGGAAAGCCACCCAGTGTGAAAAGGAAGTGCAGCCTGCCCAGGAATGGCGCCGCCCACACTTCCGTGCCGCTGACGACAACAGAAGCGGACAAAGAAACAAGACCCAGCAAATAGACACCAAGAACAGACAATGGGGGGGGAGGGGGAATTAAATAAATAAATATTTTTTTTAAAAAAAAAACATTCACCCAACAAACATCACTGTAATCAAGAAAGGGAACAAGGGCGGTGGACTTGGCCCAGTGGTTAGGGCATCCGCCTACCACATGGGAGGTCTGCGTTTCAAACCCCAGGCATCCTTGACCCATGTGGAGCTGGCCCATGTGCAGTGCTGATGCGCACAAGGAGTGCTGTGCCATGCAGGGGTGTCCCCACTTAGGGAGCCCCATGCACAAGGAGTGCGCCCCCTAAGGAGAGCCACCCAGCGTGAAAGAAAGTGCAGCCTGCCCAGGAATGGCGCCACACACACGGAGAGCTGACAGAGCAAGATGACGCGACAAAAACAGACACAGATTCCTGTACCGCTGACAACAGAAGCAGACAAATAAGACGCAGCAAACAGAAACAGAAAACAGACAAACCTGGGGAGGGGGGAGGTGGGAAGGGGAGAGAAATAAATAAATAAATCTTAAAAAAAAAAAGAAAGAGAAGAGACATAAGTATATATTAAAAAAAAAAAAGAAAGAAAGGAAACAAATGCAAAAAATGCAAAGAAAAATAGGAAGAAAATGACTGACCAAGCCTACACAACTGCTTGATAAGAAAAGGGATCAATGATGGTGATCCTAGAGTTTTGGTCAAGGTTCCAATGTGGTTATTAGAAAAATGACCAATTCAAGGACATGTAAAGTAAAATAAAATGGCTGCCTACATTGGGTGTTGCTGGGAGAAGACCCCTTTCCCAGAAGGACTTTTCCAGAAGACAAAATTGACCTTCGGGAGTTTTTCAAGAAAACAGAATACATCCTACAGAGTTGCTGGTAAGAAACACTTAGTTATAGAACTAGTTTTGTCAGTTAGAGAGAACTTATCAGAATGGTTAGGTATACCATGTTAATTAATGTATATCTGCTCCCCATTTTGTAAGACCGTACCCCCTATATAAAATGGACATTTAATGTCAGCCAATCAGAACATTTTCTCTCATATTTCTGTGTGAGCTTCCTCTTTCCACCCCCTGAGTGGAACTCCTTTCTACTTTCTGCCTGGGATGTTGTCCAATTCATGAATCACTTAAAGCTGTAAGAGCATAAATTGTATTATATGAAAAGTTTTTCTTTTTTGCTCAGCAAATTCTTATACTCTGAGCAATATGGCTTAGAGAAGACAAAAAAAAATTCATGTATTCCCCATGGAAGCATTATAGTCTTAAGTTACCCAAAATTACATCCAGGGAGAGAGGAATAGTCCCCAAAGATTTGTTGAGACCACATGAGACTCACCGAGTCAAATAGTTGAGAAATCAATTAACTTTTTGAGAGAATTGCATGGCCAAACAAACCATGGATCTAGACCAAAGAACTGTTTAAAGCTTAAAACAAAGATTGAGCTTCCAAACTACTGTGGATAAGAAGTAGGCAGATATGATAAGCCACACACAAAAAAACTGCAAATAATATCAATAAAATACCTTTGCTTCCTCACTGACAAAATCATATTAGCGTAGGATACAATTGATCAAATAAAAAATACCCACTTCAGCAATAAATTAAATTCTTATTTCTCCAACAGGAAAAGGCATCATATCATCTGATTCTTACTGATTGATATCAATAATAATCAGGTTAATTATCTCCAATATATATAAATTAGAATAAATATTTTTGTACACTTTTCTTCCACCATTTTTCCTGTAATTACTGAAGCAATGAGCTGATTTCAGAGACAGATTCAAACTTCTGCCAGAATTTAAATATTTTGTATAATTGGATCTCTTTCTACATGATACAATTTAGTGCAGAAAAGTTTCAAATGTCTTTCAAAATGCAAATTTAGGGGAAATTAAAAATGCATCCTTCTTTAAATGTTTTAATAGCTGAGGATTAAAGGAATGTTTTCCATTTTCTTTTTCCATTTAGAAAACATTGCTTTCCTTCAAAGCATGCTCTAATTTTAGCAGCAGGTGCATTAGAGTATTTCAGGTAGCACAGTTGCCATAAATATGTCCACAATGTGTGCTTGAATATGTGGTTTCATGTTGCTAGGTAGAACCAAAACAGGCTGCAAGCTCCACTCTTTCTTGCTGCAGTATAGTAAGGAGACAGAAAGCAATAGAGGGAGAACAAAACACAAGGCTCTGTTTTGCTTTGTACCTAAGCCATATAAATTTGATCTCACAACAGCACATACACGATGCAGTGCTAGCTTTTCTAGTAGGAGAAAGCAATTCTGTAATAAAAGTAGAAGGCAGTGAAAGGAGTAAACATCGAAGAAAATAAACCAACAAGGAAAGATTTTATGTTTAAGTAAAAAATCCATTTGACCTATATTTTGAATGTTCAGAAAACTAGTAAGATAGAAGCGATATGTTTTCATGTCAAAAAACTGTATGAAATCCATCAATAGGTTTTTATTTGTGCACAGGACCACCCTTTTGTAAACCTAATAACTTTTTTTTTTTGTAAAACTAATAACTTTGAAAAGTACCTTTTTGACATTATTTTAAGCTAGGTTCTGTGCTAGGATTTTTAAATCAATTTGAGTATTTTATGGAACCTTGAATTACTTAGCCATAGACATGGAAATACATTTAGAAAGCATGTTTAAGAGTTTCAAATAAGCTTAAAAATGGATCAGGAAAAAACTCAGTACAAGCGACAAGTGTCTGCTGAATGAAAGGGAATTATAGAATATGTTTAAAATTTCCTAAATTGGTTAAATGCATGCATAATATATTTGCTTATTTTGGAAACGCGTATTCTATTTTAGCATATATGTTATATATTATTAACTATATATGTTACAGAGCATTATTATTTACAAGTGCCTTACTTTACTGTCCCTACCTATATCTTCAGATCTTTTGTCACATAATAAAATATTTAAATAATACATTTGTTAAAAGAAAAAAAAAAGAGAAAAAATTCAGACAGTTCTATGGAGCTCCTCCCTTACTGCCAGGACCACGCTGGATACTGGGATTCAATGAGTAAAAAAGCACCCATACCGCTGGGCATGCAGCATAGTAATGGGAGAGGAAGTGGACTTGGCCCAGTGGATCGGGTGTCCGCCTGCCAAATGGGAGGTCTGCGGTTCTACCCTGGGCCTCCTTGACCGATGTGGAGCTGACCCACGCGCAGTGCTGATGCGCGCAAGGAGTGCCATGACATGCAGGGGTGCCCCTGTGTAGGGGAGCCCCACGTGCAAGGAGTGAGCCCTGTAAGGAGAGCTGCCCAGTGCGAAAGAAAGTTCAACCTGCCCAGGAGTGGCGCCGCACACACAGAGAGCTGACACAAGAAGATGACGCAACGAAAAGAAACACAGATTCCCAGGCCGCTGACAACAGAAGCGGACAAAAGAAGAACACACAGCAAATAGACACAGAGAACAGACAACTGGGGCAGGTGGTGGAAAGGGGAGAGAAACAAATAAAACATCTTAAAAAAAAAAAAAGAAAGTAAATAGAGTTTGATAAGTGGTATTAAATGTGTGTACCGGAATGTCTATTGACTTCCTCACAGACAGACCCTGAGAGCATCTCAGTGCACTAATAGTTTATTTGGTCAGTGATCCAGAAAAAAATAGTATGAAAGTGAGAAAGAGAAATGAGGAAATGGATGAAAGTCAACACAGGGTGTGTGAAACCTCAGCTTCCTGCTTTGGGATGCTGAGTGATGGTTTCCTGTGCCTTAAGGTTCTCGCTGGAGAGCAAGGATTTGTCTTTTGCTGAGGCCTTTTCAAGGACGTCAGCTCTGTGGCACTTAGGCCAGTTCTAGGGTTGCATGCAATAAGTAGCGAGAGTATTTAAGGCCCGTGAGAGAAGAACGTGTGCAGGTAGTGACAGCATCTGCTCTCAGGATGCACAGAAAAGCACCTGCTCCAACTGAAGAACAGGGGGGTGCAGGGGAGTGGGATGCTCCTTCCCAAAAGAAAAGTAAATGGTCTGAAACGAAGCAGGAGTCAACAAGATGAAGAATGAAGGAGGTCAATACCAAAAAGAGAAAACATTTCAAATGAAGTACAGCATGCCCCCTGCAGAAAGCCTGAGTTTTCTTAAAATTTGTTTTTGCTTGTTTATACTATGAAAATGTCCTGAGAGATAGAGGGAGAGGAAGGGAGATGATCATTTTATTTTAACGTAGACCTTTCTTCCAGATTCTGTTTTATTTTAGCAAGCTAACCAGAAAAATAAGAGAAGGATGCTGAGAATATTAAGAACATTTTAATTCTCCATTCATTCTCCTTTTTTATGATTTTCAAGTATACACTGAGCCCCTGCTCTCTGTCAGGCATTGTTCTAGGTACTAAAGGCAAAATGATAAATGAGGTAAGCATGTTCACTGTCCTTGTGCAATTGGAGAGAAGTAAACTCAATAGGAATTTTGAGTTTTATGCTGTATCTCATTTTAAGGGCTACTCAGGTTACAGTGAGATGTCTAAGGGGAATCTAACTCAAACCTGAGGAAAGCTGAAGAGAGTGTTCAATAAATGGAGGGAATATTTCAAGCAAAATGAAACAATATGCGAAAAAGTCCAGAGGAGAGAAAGATCTTACATTTGAATGACAAATACTTTTTATAAGATGCCAATGGAGTAAAAGCTCAATAGACCAAGCCAGGGAGAATACAGGGACAGATCATGAAGGTGCTTTAAAGCCACTTTAGGGATTTTAGAACTTTCTCTTCAGGCAATAAGGAATTGTTGGTCTTAAACGAGAGAAGAATGGAGCTGTGTTTGTGGTTTATAAAAACCACTGCAAAAGCATTGGGTTCTCTGGAGAATGAGCAGATGAGGGACAAATCTGTTGATAGAAATAATATCTGTGAGATTGTTGTGGAACTATAGATGGAAAATGATCATCTGCAGTGCCAGTGAGAAGAGGGAGATGCGCATGGATTTGGGAGAGATTTATGAAGTAGAATTTTTGTAATTTGACAACTGTTAAGATGTAGAGAATAAGAGAGCCAGTGAAGTAAAGCCTAAAGTTCATATATTTGCATGGGAAACTACATGATATTCTCTGATTTAGGGTAAAGAGAAGAATGAGCAGCCATAAGAAGGAAAGGCTGATTTCAAGTTCGGACATACTGAGTTGAGATATCTATGTGATACACAGTGAATATTTCCCATGAACAGTTAGATATGTGCTCTGAAGCTCAAAAGAGAGAGAGATGTGAAATAGAATTGAAGGGAAAATTGCTTAGGGAGACGATCAGAAGATTATTGCAATAACTAAAATAATAAAGAGAAAAGGGGAGTAATTATGAAAATTTGGACAAAAGGAGAGATTGAAGAGATTAATGAGGTGAAGTATACTGGTCTTATTGGTGAGATGAAAGTTTCTGGAGAAGAGCAGGGAAATGCTCTATTTTATCACAGGAAAAATTTGTACCTAAATGTAGATCAAGAGAAAAGAGGCATTAAAGATGGAGAGATTAAATGAAAAAAATATGAGAATTAAGGGGATCAAATCCAGGAAACAAATAGTTGCAAAAACTAATTACGAATCTATGAGGATTCCTGTTACCAAAATGATTCTAGAACTTAGACACTGCTAAAATCTGCAGGCATCCTCCAAAAGATTATATCTTTGTGTTTGAAATCAAAAGCTTTCTCATTTTCCTCTTTAACTGTGCAGGTTGGGGAAAATTGGCAACACAGAAATATGTTTGAGTAACAAAACTACCTATAGCAATCTTTCTAATACCTTGAGGTCTTTCATTGCATATTCTAGCAAGTTTTATACAGTCATAGTATCTGGACTGGCCTTTGCACCCACAATTTTATCTAGCAACTTTGCAGAGACCACTAGGGGGTGAAAACGAGGCATATATTCTATTGCTCAAACATCTGCAAAGAGAAGGAAGAAGGATAGGATATGATTTGTCAGTTAGGATGCATTGGTAGGTGTGGAATTTACGATGAGAAAGAGAGATAGGGTCAAATGGTATCTAATTGCTCTGTAAACTAAGAGATAAATTTAATTGCTGAGAATGAGCATGGCAAGGAGTGGTTAAAGGATTTAAGGAGGATGGTGAATTTCTAAAATAGCTCTTTTGAGATGAAAATGTGTCATGTAGAATATTGTGAGGACAATAATAATTGTAATAATTCCATAATTCTATTTTATTATGACTATAGTAGCTCTACTTATTGAGAATCCCATATGATTAGACATTAGCTTAATTGTTTTACCATATATTACTTCCCTGATTTAAGTAGAAAGAAACAGGTTCTGTTTAAATGACTACCTTGGTTATGCAACTAGTAAGCAAGACTCAGAGCTGAATTCAGATATATTTGATACCAAAACTTGGTGGTGTCATGTGTTCCTGATCCTATTTTCAAATTGACATTTTCCATGTATCACAGGATGAATATGCATCAGAGTAGACCTAGAAATGCAGATTTGGATTATCTTCTATTAAACCCCTTAACAGGTCAAATGATACCAGCATAGACTTGTTTCCAAATGTTCTAACTTATGTTCTTTGTAACTTATTAATTTAACTTTTAAAAACTCTACTTTTTATCTGCCATTTTATATAATATTTGGGAATGTCTTAGAAAACCCTGACAAACTAGTATTATTTAATCTCAATGGAAGAAAACATGTTTGCAATTGCCCTTTTCAATGCAATGGTTTGAACATGATGCATCAATTTCTCCATCTCTTTTTGATTCCTCACCAGATATTGAAATATAATGTGGAACATAATAGTGGTGTGCACTAAATACTTTCCCTAATAGCTCAAATACATTTGTGGCAGTAGAGAATAAGTGGCTTTTTGTTGTTATTTTTTTTTTGTGCCTGTGTATTTTGCTTTGTTTGTTTAGCCTTGGGATTGATGGGAATGGGAGGAAGTTGTGAAAAGGCTAATCAGTTTTCTTTGGTCTGTGACTTCAACAAATGAGGGCAATTCTTTTTTTGAGTTTTTGTTTTACTCTAATTAAGCTGTTGTTTACTAATACAGTATTCATCAAGGCTGATGATCATTCACACATTCATTTAGAGATAACAGTCCATGAAATGATTGTTTGAAAAATGCAAGTTTTTTTTTCCTCTTTTTTCTTTTTCCTTAACTTCTTTCCCTTTTCTCCATTTTCTTTCTTCCTCTCCCTCTTCTTTTCTATCACTTTGTTATGATTTTCTTTTCCTTCATTTTCATTTTGATCAAGCATGTTTTCCTATCTCATGGAGACCTCGCATTTTTTATTTTTTAAGTTTACATGTTTGCAGTTTAGAAAGGCAGCTAACCCTTTAAGGCTTACAAGGAAAAACAATCATCTTCCAGCCTCACCAGCCATATTCCAAATCCCTGAACTGACAATGAACTCCTTCAATACCTCTGGTATTATTTTCTTAGAATTGTCGACCATAACGTTTTTACCTTTAATATGGCATTTGATGATTCGGCTTTCTTGTGCCTAATTAATCATAAATACATTTCCACACTCCTTTCTCCCAAAATATAATATTGGTTAAATAAGTATTTAAGACTTACAAATGTTGACTTTGCATATACTATTTTGAACAGAGACAAGAAACTGCTATATTTTTAATTTCATTCTTGCACAACTTAGGTTTTCCCTGGAGATATTCTTTTCTTAATTTTTGTTGTTCTTTTTAGAGAAGTTGTGGGTTTACAGAAAAATCATACATAAAATAACAGGGTTCCTATACCCCACCCTGCTACCAACATCTTGCATTGGTGTGGAACATTTGTTATAATTGATAATAGCACTTATTTATAATCATACTGTTTTTTAACAGTAGCTACATTTGTTACAGTTGATGAAAGATTATTAAAATAGTATTTTTAACTATTGTCCGTAGTTTACTTTAGGTGAATTTTTCTCATATAACACCCTATTATTAATAACTTATATTAATATCATACATTTATTATAATTCATGAAAGAACATTCTTATACTATAGTTACTGTTAACTATAGCCAATTGTTTGCAATAGAATTCACTGTAATGTACAGTCCTACTTTGTATCTTTCAATTTTTATTCTAGTAACATAAAGATCCTAAAGTTTCCCTTTAACCGTATTCACCTATATAGTTCAGAGTTGTATGGTTCTTGTACAGCTTATGCTTTCCCTGGAGATAATTCTTTGAGTTTTCTACATACCTTATCTCTAACTCAGTATTTCCTTCTCTGATGTAATTCCTCTCAATACAGTAAAACTCATTTTGATTTTTATTAGTTCCATTTGTGTACTTTCTTCCTTCCCAAGCTTTCCATCTTTCTCCCTCAGTGTATTCTGATGCTCTCCACCTGCAGCAACTCTCATTTGGAATTTCTTTTGCCGTCATCTTGGAAATTCTATTTCTTTCCTCTTCCATATCATAGTTTTGGATGACATCTCTACATATTCTTTTGAAACACAATCCTTAGTAGCCTTTAAAAGATACTTTAGTGTAAATATATTTTTTTAATATTACATTTCATACTTGAATGACATTTTGTTGCTGCACAATTTTAGTTTGAATGGCATTTTTCCTCTTTACTATGTAGGCATTGTCTTCTAGTTGCAGTACTATTCAAAATCCAGATGTTATGATTTTAGATCTTTAACATATATGTGCTTTTTTTCTGTTTGTAAGGTTATAGAGTTGTATTTTTGCTTCTATAGTTTTGAAATTTCATTAAAATTGTAATTTTGTGAGTTTTTTTATTCATTATGCTAGGAACCCAGTATAGCTTTTTCAATGAAAAATTATATTTTTAATGTGGGAAATTTCCTTACATTTTTTCTTTCATATATTTGTCCTCTATTTTCTCTCTTGTCTACCATGTATTAGTTAAATGTTGAAACTCTTGAATTTATTTTTTTAAATCTATTTCTCTTCCTATTTTTATATTTTACTTTTGTTGTTGTTTTCTAACTTTCTTCTTTAGCCTTATTTTCCATTCTTCTCTAATCATTTTGTGGGAATGGTGCTTGTTCTTTTAATTTTTGCCTTTTAAAAATAATTTCTAGATGATCTTCTTTGTCTGAATTTTCTCTTCCTGTACCGCCTTAAAAACAAAACAAAACAACAACAACAACAACAACAAAACTTTGGTAACATTGTGCACTATCTACTCTTAGCTCTCTGAAGACAGATACTTTGAAGTCTCCTTGTACTCTCTGTGTGGTCCCTGTTTCCTCCAAATTGCTTTTTGTTTGTGTTACTACCTGTTTTTATTTGCATGCTTGTTGCTTTTTGTTTTGTTTTGCTTAGTTGGTGTCTCTCTCTTTCGTATCAGTGTCATTCCTCAAATGTCTGCTCCTTATCTATCATTCACATTTAAGTGTGAGGCACTGAAAAAGTGAGTGCAATCTGATTGTGCTGGCATGAAGTCTAATACTGGGTTGTGCTGTGGAATGATAAGGCAGAGACTTAGCAGTTTTATTGGGACTTCCCCTAAATTTAGGGCTCTGTCAACTTTTTCTCTTAAATCTCCTGGTTGGGACAATGGGTCCTAACTAAACATAGAGACTTTTACCTAAATTTGCAGTACTGTGTACTTAGGCTCTAATCTTCTAGCTTACCCTAAACTCCAAGCACAGATTCCATCCACTTAAACCTTTCCAGATGGGAAACCTCTTTCCCTCCTCATGGGGTAAGGCAGTTGCCTAGACACAAGGACTTCAGATCTTTAAGAATCAACTCTTCTTCTAAAGATTTTCATTCAGAGCTGGCTAGTGCTCAAAGTCCTCAGTGTTTCCCAGGTTCTTTGGTGGAAATTGTCCTGCTTCTTGTTGGTTCTTTTCTGTGGCCCCCTATCTAGCATCTCTTTCTTATCTATGAAGTTGGGTATCACTTGTCTGTCAGCTTACCATCTGATTTTTTTTCCCCATTGTTTTTTTCCTGTTTTCTTTGACTTAGTGGTGGGTTTATATGTTTTAATATCCTTAATCATCTTTTTGTAGGTTTGGAAGGGGAATCATAATAAGACACATGTGCTTAACCTGTGATGCTTCCATCCAGTCTTCCACTGCCTTTTCTTCCAGCATACAGAAACAGCATACAGCATTTATATTATGACACATTCAAAACATTATCCATTAGTATTTTCATGTAATAATAGGTTGTGAATCCAGGTATCTATCACACAGTATTTATTTAAGCCATGTTGACTTGCTTTAGTGTTATTCTGCTCAGATGAGCAGGATGCAATTGTCAGGAAATGTTTTAGTATTTAAAGGAGAGGATTACAGGAAGCATCCCCACTGTGTTTGCATGTGTGTGTTGGGGGGCAGGATGGTTAATAATATGAGAAAAAATAGGAAAAAAAAAGTATGTGTGACAAGAAAATAAGCATAGGCAGGGATACTTATAAACAATTTATTTTTTATAATGACAAATATAAATATGGCAATTAATTCCAAAAGAAAATGGAAGCTTTTCTGAAAACATTCCTGGTGTAGATCATTTAGGAGATATACATGTGTAGGTGTGTCTGTATGCATTTCATTAAAAGAATGGCATATATAAGCAAAAATTGTAAAATTATAGGTCAACACAGATACCAAACAACTGTAACATGAAGGTCTGATGTAATTGTACTTGAACTAGAATATAAAAGTCATGAAATAAACATTTAACAAAAAAGAAACATTTAGCAATTAGCAAGGAAAGATACATTTTACATTCTCAAAAAACAAGCAAAAGTTAGATAATTCCCTAATAGAAAAAATTGTCAGTAATTTGGGATTTGTTTGCATTTCATACTGACTTTTATACATTAGAAAAACACATCTATGTAGAATATAATACTATGACATAACTTACAATATTTTATAAAATATTTACTAAATATTCTACAGAAAGGATCTGCCCATATTTTAAAGTTTTATAAAAGTTTATACATACATATGTACACATATAACATATTTTATGAGACACTTGAAATATATATAGTATTTAATTATCAGATGTTTCATAATTAATGGTTTCTAGTTTAGCAATTGAAAAAAATAAGAATGCTAGGGAGATAAATTCAACATGCCATGTTCTCACATGAACAAAATTGCATTAAAATAACACCAGAAATCATTTGATAGATTCTGCTACTGACTGATATTATATTTGAATCTTTGGTTTCTGATATCTCCTATCAGTACATCATGCAATATGTGTTTTCCAAAATGAAAATTTGGAGTGCAGTTTATATTTTCATTATGCCTAATTTAATTATTGATTTCCAACCTCAGAATGCAGTGAGTTAAACCAAAACTGGACAACATATGAAAAGAAAAGCTGAAACTACATATCTAAGTTAAGTAGGACATATGTAGCCATTTTCCTTTTTTTCCCTTTATTAGAAAATTTGTGTGCTTATAGAACATTCATGCATAAAATATCAGAGTTCCATACACCACCCATAACCAACACCTTGCACTGCTGTGGAACATTTGTTACAACTGATGATAGCACATTTTATAATTGTACTATTAATTAAAGTCCATGGTTTACCTTTGGGTTCACTGTTTGTGCAGTATATTTTCCCCTTTTAATCACATTCAGATGTATATGTTAGGCCTGTCAATTTTATTCACAATGTTTTGTGACCATCACTGTCATCTATTACCACAATATTTCCATCATTTCAAAAAAGAACCCTGTACATTTTAGGCCTTAACTTCCCATTCCCTATCCCCACCACATCACATGATAACCTACATTCTGTATTCTGACTCTGTGAGTTTGTTCATTCTAATTGTTTCAAATCATTGAATGCATACAATATTTGTCCTTTCATGGTCTGCCTCATTTCACTCAACATAATGTCTTTAAGGTTTCTCCATGTTGCCATATGCATCAGGACTTCTTTTCTTTTAACATCTGAGTAATATTTCGTTGTACATATATTCCACATTTTATTTATCCATTCATGGGTTGAGGGACATTTGGATTGTTTCCATTATTTTTTGAAATTGTGGATAATGCCTCTATGAACACTGATGTGCAACTATCTCTTTGAATACCTGTTTTCAATTCTTTTTGGTATATATCTCGTCAGGTGATTGCCAGTCATATGGAAGTTCCATAATTAGCTCTCTGAGGAACTGCCAAACCTGAGATTTTTATCAAGAAGAAGAACTGTATTTTGTCAAATGCTTTTTCTCAAATGCTTTTTCTGCATTGATTGAGATGATCATGAGGTTGTGGTTTTTTTCCTTTATAATGTTAATGTGGTACACTATCTTAATTGATTTTCTTATGTGAACCAAACTTGCATACCAGGGATAAATCCCATTTGATCATGATGGGTAATGCTATCACTATAATGTTGGAAAAAATTTGCTGGTATTTTGTTGAGGATTTTTGTATCTACATTCATAAGAGATATTGGTCTGTAGTTTTAATTGTGGTATCTTTATCTGGGTTTACTGTAAGGGCATTGTTGACCTTGTAGATTAAAGTAGTGTTCCCTCCTCTTTACTTTTTTGGAAGAGTTTGAGCAGAATGGTAGTTAAGTCTTATTGGAATGTTTGGTAGAATTCCTTTTTGAAGCCATTTGGTGCTGGGCTTTTCTTTGATGTGATGTGTTTGATGACTGATTCAATCTCTTTAATAGTAGTTGAATCTTCTGTTTCTTCTTGAATCAATGTAGGTAGGTGTGTGTTTCTATGAATTTATCCATTTCATCTAGGTTATCTAATTTATTGGTGTCCATTGTTCATAGTATATTTTTAGTCCTTTTTTTCCCCAGCAGGGTCAGTAGTAATGTCATCTTTATCATTTCTGATATTTATTATTTTTAACCTCTCTCTTTTTTTCTTTGTCAGTCTGTCTATAGGTTTGTCAATTTTACTGATATTTTTCAAAAAACAATCTTTCAGTTTTGTTGAGTCTCTCTTTTGAGGTTGCCCCCCATCCCCCTCCCCCCCCCAATTTAATTTATCTCTACTATTTGTGCTTTCCTTCCTCCTGCTCACTTTGGGTTTAATTTTCTTTTCTTTTCTAGTTATTCCCATTTTGAAGTGAGGTCTCTGATTTGAAGTCCTTCTTCTTTTCCAATATAAGCATTCAAAGTTATAATCCCTGCCCCCCCCCCACCCCTGCTCTTCCTCTGGTGCAACCCATAATTTTTGGAATGTTGTATTTTCATTTTCACTTATCTCAAGATATTTCCAAACTTTGCTTCTAATTTTCTCTTTAACCTATTGGCTGTTTAAAGTTTGTTGTTTAACTTCACATATTTGGGAATTTTCCATTTCTCTCTGTTATTGATGTCACTCATCACAATGAATGACCTTTTTTTTTTAAATATGCTAGTCAAATTTACTGATTTTAAAGATACTGCCATTTCTACACACTTCAATGATTTTTCAACATTTTGCAGCTGTTTGACTTTGCAGCACAGCAATTCATACACTATACTGTACAACAGTGCCAGCAAGACTGGAATGATGTATTGATAGAGGGCACCGTCATGGTTATTACATTACCAGAGAACAAAAGTACAGCAAAGACAATTTTCACAGTACACATCTTAAAGGAAGGAAAAGGAGGAGGAAGAGTGTGTTGAGCAGCTAGCCATCCATGTACTGAATGAAGGGATGGCAGGTAGAAAAATCTTAGATATGGAGCTACTAAATCTGGTCTAATACTCAAGACCATGGCATTTAAAGTTCTGAATTGTGTTATTTAGTTCATAACTAAATTATTTCCTTCTGGAATATACTTGTAGTCTTGTTAAGGTTTGTGTGTACACACCTTAATCTCGACAAGCAGATAAAATGCCTTCATCATTTCACAAACTTTTCTCTACTTGGAAAAGATTTTTTCCCTGTTGCCTCCTGTTGCAGATGTCAATGTTAATGGGGAGTTCAAAATACCCATTAGTGCATTTTGATGAGTGCATAACAAATTTCTGTTGGTTTGTATTTTGGGGGGGGGGAGTCAAGAAAAAGACAAGATTCTCCAATTGCACAAATTTCACTATTTTTGTTTCCAATATTAATAGACAGAAACAGTAACAGTTCATTACACTGTGGTTGGAGAATATACATTTTGTGATTTTAATATTTTTTGACCTAAACATGGTCTTTCCTGGAGAATGATTCATTTGCACTCGAGAAGAATATGTATTTTGTTTATGCTGTACAAAGTGTTCTATATATGTCTGTTAGGTGTAGTTGGTTTAGATTATCATTCAAGTGTTGCATTTCCTTGTTGATCTTCTGACTAGATAGATGTTCTATCCATTAATGAGAGTGGTGTATTAAATCTTCTGCTATTAATGTGAAACTGCCAATTTTTCCCTTTAAATCTATTAGCATTTGCTTCACGTATTTTGGGGGTCTGCTCTTAGATGCATATCTATTTATAACTGTTTCATTGCCTTGTTTAATTGTCCCCTTTATCACCATATAATGATCATCTTTATCCCTTGCTACTATTTTTTACTTAAAGTCTACTTTTCTGATGTTAATATAGCTACCCCAGCTCTCTTTTGGGTCCTACTTGCTTGATATATTTTTTCCATCCTTTCCTTTACATCCTATTTGAATCTAAGTTGAGCTTTCTGCAGACAGTATATTGTTGGATCATGCTATTTTATCCATTCAGTCACAATCTCTGCGTTTTGATCAGAGAGTATAGCTGTTTTACATTTAAAGTCACTACTGATAATGCAAGACTTTCTACTGTACTTTGCTACTTAGTCTTTACCTTTCTGACCCTCAATTTTTCCATTAATGCCTACTTTTATATATATATTTATTATTATTGGATTTTTTTGTGTTGTACCATATTGAATGTTTTCTAATTTCTATCTATATTTATCACTTATTTTCCTTGTGCTTACCATGGAGTTAAAATTTAACATACTAAGTATATGATAATCACAATTAGTTTGATGCCAAACTGACTTCAATAGCATGTACATGTACTTTTCCTATAAACTTGTGTTCACCCACCCATTCGTTTGTACTTTTTTTTTTTTTACAATACATTTGTGCATTTTATTCTTTCTTCTGCCCCCATATAATCTGCTCTTGAATACTTCCTGGACATTTTTAATTTCAGTTACTTCAACTCCAGTACTTCTTTCTGGTTCCATTTTTAAATTTCTAACTCTTTACTTAGATTTTCATATTGCTCATTCATTGTTTTCCTGATATCCTTTTGTTGTTCTTTCTCTGTGTTTTCCTTCATCTAGTTGAGTATTTTTATGATCAGTTTTTAAAAAGTTTTGTTTGCCATGTCCATGTGCTCATCTTCTTTGTTGGAGGACCAGGGCCAAGGACCTATGAAGGGGAAGCAGACTGGCTCCAAAGTGCCCCAGGGAAGGGAGCAGGAGTGATGCCAAAATCTCCTCTGATGGCTCCCCAAAGCTGAGCTTTCTTGACCTGCCCAGCAAACACAGCTCTTCAGCCAACTGCCCCCTATAGCTCTGAGGTGGAGTATGGTACTTCATGTTGTCACCACCCGTCAGAGGCAGTTTGAAACAAAGGCTGCCCTCAAAGCTGGGTCCTCAGCAATCCAAATTTGCTAATCAAAAGCTCTGATCAGTAATTGGCCTTGCCCACCTCTGGTCTTGGTGAAGATGTCATTTTCTGTCATCAGCTTTCTGCTGTGAGAGTGGGGATATGGACTCCAGTAGCTGCCATGTGAAGAAAGCAATTTACTGTTCTTTACTGTAATTTATCAGCCATCTCTCCTGCTCTTCTCTGGATGCTATACAGTGTTCTTTTGATTGCTGGAGTTTCAAAATAGTTGTTTCAGACAGTTCCTGCTTATTTTATAGTTGTTTGGTAGGACTGAGTCATTGAAATCCCTACTGCACCATCTTCCCTTAGTATCAGGTTTCAAAAATTAGTATTTTGCAAAAAATATGATAACTCTAGGATATTGGTAGAGGAAATTTGAATTTTTTTTTGGGGGGGGTTCTATGACTAGAATAACTGGAACTTTAGTTGGTGAAAAAATATCTAAACCAAAAGAGAAAAAAATACTACTTTAAAGCTCATGACAATTCTCTTTGCAGATATGATAAGGAAAATTATATGAAATTGTTTAAAACATAAGATCTTTAGGATACTCATAATATGGAGGATTTATTTTGTGTTGTCCCCATGTCAGAATCTTTTACTTCAGAATGTTAATAGGGGTCCTGTGAGACCCCAAATTAGAAAAGTTACTTAGAATTTTGAAACCATTTTCCACCTCATGCTAGACATTCTAAATGTCACGTCAATGTTAATATAAACCATTTATGTAGTGATATAAAAATGGAATTAATTTTTCTAAATCTTGATCTTTCTTTTGTTTTTTTGTGAATGTTACAAGTATAACAGAAGATATTAGCTATAAAAGGGACTAAAAGTCATAATAAGGCAAGAATGCCTATTTACTTAGTTATAGCAATGTGAGCACTGTCCCCAAGTCACATCATTTGCTTCCATATGATTTTCAGACACCAGATATTAATCTATATTTTTTTAATCTAAAGCATCCATATGAGGACAGAACTTAGTTTGTGGACATGAAATATCTGTAAGAAATTTAAAAATATCCTCCTATCTACTCTTCTGGGAATCATTCTGCTCTCATGCACCATATCGTGTATATCTTTCCAGCTCTTACTTTTGACTCTGGGAGCAGAGTTCACTCAGACGATGCCTTGCAGTAGTTCATCACTCACAGCACGCCCGGCCAAAGCTGATTGCACAGTGTAATTTTCTCCACATGTGGGGAGGGGATGCCTTGCTTGTTACAGGCTATTGAATGTCGTCATCTTTCATCAGTGGATCCTGACAACACAGAAGGAATGAGTCACCAGAAGGAAGCAGAGGGCATCGCATTTCAAAAGTGATCTCTAAAGACTGATGATTCCTTGTCCTTGACACCCTGCCAAGGGCTAGATATATCAAACATTTGAGATGTAATGGAGCCTACAAATCACTAGTTGCCTAGAATCTCTGTGGGCCCACGAGAGGATCGAATGCTTGACTTTAGTTCAGTTTTTATTACATGTTGTAAACTTTTGACGGCTCTGATATGTCTTGTCATTGATGTGTCAAGATTGGACTCTGACAAGGTGTCTGACCTGATTGAAATCAAGAATGCTCTGTTGGATCTTGTGGAAAATGATGGAGAACACTTCTCTTGTAGGACCTTGGGCAGTGGAATACATTTCATAATCATGTCATTGAAAATATACAGAGGCTTTTTCAAAGAGTATTTTAGCAAGAGTAAAAGGCTTTTCCCTGGCCCTCAAAAATGATAATTTGATCATATGTTATAAAAATTCAAAAACTATAAGTCATATGTTAGACATTTTGCTTTCATGAAGATCTAACTTTGCTGGTGGAAACTTGCCCATCTAATACCTGCTGCTAAGTGGTCTTTTATTGTTATTTTACTGCAGTTGATGAAAATGGTTTCTTTAGTACACAAGAGAAATCACAAAAGGCTTGTTATCAAATGAAAGATAAACTCTGCTTTTGTTATTCTAGTATTCAAAGTGCTCACTTGATGATATTTGAAAATCTTTTATGACTGTTTCATGAAATGCAGTTTCAAACAATACAATCTCACTCCCAAAGAACACTATCAATGATAAGCAGTTTACCCCACAGAGAAGGGATTGGGAATCAAACTGTTGTTTTCTTCTCCAAAGATATTTCCTTCTCATAAAACCTAGGGAACAGGAAGATAAGGGTATTATTTTAGCCACAGTAAATCCTAATCAAAGTAGCAGAGTACCAGTGGGAAAGAATAACTCTGAAGCATGCTTCAGGTTGATTCTGTAATTTTTCACTCGGAGAGTGTCCGCGTGTAGATTAAAAGATGCAGTCCATCACTGCCTGGCAAAGTTGATATGCTGACAAAGTTAAATAAACAATCGTGTTCCCTTCTTGAGTTTAGGAGCATTGCCAAAGAAAATACACATAACTTTCCTGCTAGAATTTGAACCAAATGATAACATTCTAAAGACTTTCATGCACGGAGTTCTCTAAATATAGGCTGAAAAAAAGTGTTGGATATAAAATGTCATTACCTTCAAAACTCGTTGCTTTCCTTATGCCTCTCTGCCCTGAATATGTAAGGTAAAAGATTATTTTTGACTGGCACCAAGTGCATCACACACACCAATTGTAATTTTTTTCCTTTCTATTTCTCTTATCACAAAGCATTATCCTGAATTTAATATACAGCCCATCATAATCTTCTGATAGCTATGGGTATCTTTCATGAAATCCTAGTGCCACTTTGGAAAACACTTTAGTTATTTGTTTAAAGTACACATTGAATGTTTGAAGGGTTTAAGAATTGATTTCAAGTTGTTGGAGCAGATTGAGATTAAGGTTTACTCAAAATTTTCTATCTTGTCTCTACTACTAATTTGCTGTATAAACTTGACAAAGTTACTTATCTTCTAAGTATAAATTTCTTAATATCTAATATGACAGCCATTAAATAGCTATCTTAAGAATTTTGTAGAATGACAAAAATATGTAAAGTTCTTAGTGCATATCTTACTCTATAATAAGTGTTTAGTTTAGAAAGATTAAAAAGCAAAGGTAAAAAGATTTCTTTAAATTTGATTTAATTGTACAAATATGAAGGAAACATTTTTTCTGGAATTGAATACTCTTTAAATTTCTGGACCATGACATTCCAGTGTCCTCTCTGTCATTTGTGGTTTTAAATATGTTACTTACACTTGTGCAGCCTCTCAAAGTGATAAATTATTAAAAAATAGACAATGTCTACACTTACTTTAGGTTTGGAGGAGATAAGGAACTAGGGAATCTTAATCTAAAAGAAAAATAAATCAACCTCAGTCCAAAACTTATATTTAGGGCAATGATTACACATATTCATGAAAACATAGGAATCAAAACATTTATAGATGAAAAGGACTTATTAGCTTAACTAGTAGTCTACTTGTTCCTGCTAAATAAATGCTAAATAAATGCATGTGTGTTTTAGACTCTTTTTATTCTAATTTAATATATCCATGAAATCGAATTTCTTTGTTTCCCTTGGGAGGCAGTTTGCTGCAGTCTTGAATATTTCATTCAGCAATGTTCATCCATCTCATTCAAAAAAGTTTCCCTATATTCACTTTTCTTCACTTTTCTTACTCTCAAATTTGATGTGGTCCATCTTTCCCTATTACAATCTACTGTCATCCCTAAACTGAATTATTCTGCATTGACCACTAGGAATTATAGTACTCTGGTTTTATTAATTTAAAAATTAATGTGCAATTGTAGTCAGTAAACCATGCTCCCTTATTTTCTTAATTTGATCCAAAATGCTAAAAACCTGCTGTCATTTTTCTGATTTGTATTTCTGATTCTTTTTTTTTTTAAAAGATTTATTATTTATTTATTTACTCCCCCTGCTCCCTCGCAGCTTGTTTACTGTCTGCTCTCTGTGTCCATTTGCTGCACGTTCTCCTGTGTCTGCAAAGTCTCCCTTAGTTGGGTCATCTGGCTGTGCTAGCTCTCCATAGGGCGCAGGCCAGCTTACCTTCACAAGGAGGCCCTGGGAAGTGAACCCAGGGCCTCCCATATGGTAGACGGGAGCCCAATTGATAGAGCCACAGCCACTTCCCTTTCTGATTCATTTTTACAATCAGAAGTTAAGTGTGCCACATCTAAAGTATCTTTGGCACTCTGACACAGAATCACATGATGAGCATTGCCAAGATAAAGCTTAATTTCCAGCATAAACACAGTAATTTGATTTTCAAAAAAAAGTGTATTGCACACCTACTCTGTGCAAATGGAATATGAGAATTTCACCAATGAAAGATGTTCTGCTTGTTAGTTTCCCTGAGAAAACCAAGCCTGGCAGCTGTTGCCATGGGAATGAAGAGCAGTTTGTAGTATAGTGACCAAAGGGACTTATGTGGGGCAGTCCCTTGGTGTTTTCAACAGCACAGATAGGAGATGAGTCATGTTAATTTAATGTACACTTATAGTCTGTGACTCATGCTACTGTATTTTCCTAATTTGATCCAAAGATGCTAAAATTCTATTGTCAGTTATTGGGGGGAGTGGAAGGCAAGATGTTTTTCCAGCTTAGAGATAGAACATACTTTTTTACATTGTATAGTGAACTTTTTTTTTTTTCAGTATAGCTTGACCAATTAGGGAGGAATTCCAGAGCCAACTGATATTAAAAAAGTAAAATTATCCTCACTCCACTGACCTTTTTAATTCTACTGTTGTGTGTAATAAGAACATTCTCACAGTTCAGCGAGGAAAGGGAGAAGTGCACAGAGAAAATAAGGGAATCTATTCAGAGTATACATGAAGACTGGAAGAATCCTTTTTACTGATTTTACTGAAGAGCAAATTTAGAAACAAAAATCTTATTCAAGATCAAAATACATTCTAGATCGATGCCCCCTGACTAGCAAATCCATAGTAAGTTTGTTTTATATTTATGGTAGCATATTGACACTTAGGGTTCTTTTTTTCCATGAGGAATAAATGAGACAGTACATGTAAGGAGCTAGTATTGCATGCACAATAAATGTGGTATAACTACTCATTAAAACATAAATCTGCACTTATTGCTCCCCCGGTTAAATCTTTCAATATTTCTGAAAACTCTCAGGATAAAATCCAAACTCCTTAATCCACCATATAAGGCCCTTCATGAGCCTTGTTGATATATTTAAATTAACTTAAATGAAATATTCTAGTGTAAATATAGTAAAACAAGCCAAATAAAAATATACCCAAATCAAATGAGATCTCCTTCCTAGATGCCTTCACATACATTGTTGCCTCTGTACCTGGAGGGTAGTCTTCTCCTGGGGTTAATTTCTCTTTGCCTTTCCATAATCACTGTTTGGAGAAGGTGTTCTCTGATATTTCAGTCCCAAACCTTATATTCTCTGCTGTATCTCCAGTAACTAAAAAAGTACCCTCACTTAGTGGGACTCAATAAATATTTCTTGAGAAATGAAAGAATGAAAGAATTACAACATGAACATCTGTTTTGATGTCCATTTCCCATACTAGATTACATTATTTGAGGGGAACAATATCAGTATTACTCATCTTCAGACTCTCAGGATGTGAGCTGTCTTGTACACAATAAATAAGTCACTAAGAGTATGAAATAGTGGATACAACTAGGAATTTTTGTTTTGATTCAGTAGCACTTATATTCCACTTTCCAACCAAAGAATGTGAATGCATAGCCTGAGATAACGTTCAAAGACATCAATCTTATAAGGTTCAGGGGTCATTCTACCCAGTCTTAAGTACCTCAAAGCTTAGTGAGGCTTTTCATAGAGAATGCTATCAGTTAACTCTCTGATATGGGCAGTGTCAGAATTCCAGTGAACCTTTCAATTACCTTGTCTATTAGAACAAGGACAATTTAATTAAATATGTTATTGAAATACTAGTAATATGCTACCATCCTATAATAGTTTTTGCTAACCCCTGTATTAGTCATGTTCGCTAGGGAAACAGAACTGACAGGAGACATCTGTAGATAATATGAGATTTTATAAAATTGTATCATGAGACACTGTGGATGTGTGAGTCCAAATTCTGTAGGGCAGGCTGGAACCTGGGAACTCTGATGAAGGTTTTCAAGCCTGGTTGAAGTAGAGATGGAAATTCTCTTTCCTAACTACTGAAATCATCACTTTTCCTTTTAAGGCCTTCAACTTAAAATTGGATGAGATATCTCATTGCTGAAGGCAATCTTCTCAGCTAAATAAACAAGCTTGTCACTTTCAAATTCTGCCATCCATCTGACATCAGAAAACAATTTTCCCAAGTTCTCTGCCACTTTAAAACAAGAATCATCTTTCTTCCAGTTTGCAAAGATATATTCATCATCAGGCCTTATCAGAAGTATCTTTAGCATCCATATTTCCATCAACAGTCTCTTCAAAACAATCTAGGCCTTTTCTATCAAGCATCTCACAATTCTTCCAGAATCTTCCCCTTACCCATTATAAAAGCTTTTTTTTTAACATTTCTTATATTTGCATAGCAGCATCCCACTCCTGGTACTGATTTCTGTTTTAGTTTCCTAAAGAAAGCCAAAGCAATATACCTGAAGTGGATTGGTCTTTACAATGGGGATTTATTAATTTATACACTTACAGTTCTGAGACCATGAAAGTGTCCAAATCAAGGCATCATCAGGAGATGTTTCCTCCTTGAACTGCATCCGGAAGCAATTAGGCACATGGCAGTTTCTGCTTGTCTCTCCCCTCTCTTTCAGGCTTTGTTGCTTTCAGCTTCTGGATTCAGTGCCTCCTCTCAGCTGTAGTCCTTTGATTTCAACTTCTGGTTCCTGGGGACTTCTCTCTCAGCTTCTGGGCATTTCTCTCTGTTTATGTGTTCTTTTCTCTCCCATATGTAAAGGACTACAGCAAGAGGACCAGGACCCACCCTGGGCTATGCTCCACTGGATCAATCCAATCAAATGGCTCTGAACTTAATCCGATCCAAACAAAGGGTCCCACATCCATACAAATGGACCAATTTAAGATCATAGTTTTCTGGGGCCCATGAAAGACTCAAACTACCATAGTCCCCCATCTCTGTTTTTTGTTTGTTTGTTTGTTTATTTGTTTGTTTTAATGAGACTAGGAGCCATACCCTTAAAAAGAAAACAGGGTCAAAGAACACACATTAAGGGAGCAAGGTAGGAAGAAATTTAAGAGATTCCATGTCCCTCAACTCTATTTTATAGTGAGACCAGAATATTAGAAATAAAAACAATAGAGGCAACCTTTAGGAGAAATCAAGAAAAGAAAGGGGAAGGCGAGAAGGAGGAATGTAAGACTGAAAGGAAAAGAAGAAGGAAAGCTAAGTTTATGCATATTGGTAATCAGATGTCAACATTTTTTTCAAGTTGGAAATTTCCCTCTTGCAAGGTTATAAACAATTTCTGTCTCCCAAGATTGAAATTGGTATATGACTGTGAGGACAAACATCTTCTGTATTTTGGATAATTTCATTAGTATGTCTTTTATTTTACAGATGCAAGCCCTTTTTCTAATCATGTTGCATGCTGATTGGCAGATGGTAGGTGCCCAAAAAACAAGTCATTGAATTAAATTGAAGAGTACAATTTTGCTACATTTTAAGTCTTTACAGTTCTATTTGTGTTGTACATACATTGTTGTCATTAAAATTATGAAAACTAATAATAAATCTTTTGGAATCATTGAATTTAGCTTGGTATACAGTAAGCCTTCAGTTAATTTATGCTTTTATTACTTTTGCTCTAATTGCTAATGTGTAGATATGTGCATTTAAGTATCTAAGTGTGTACAGTCATGTGTTTGCATGATTAATATGTACCTCTAGTCCATTTTAAACTCTACCTCACTTGATTTTTTCAACATTTAAGTTCATTATTTTTTTTAAGTGTTTATCATTACTGCAGAATGTGCTTTTAGGGAATATTTTAAAATCTATTTCAATCCTCATAATTTTCAATGTTTTGAAATCTAGCTTTAAAATGTGGGATTATCCCCCTGAGTCTATGAGAAAAAACTCACTTTCCAAAATTGAAAGAATGCGTGTGATTTCTATCTACAGCACTGGCACACGTGAATTTTACAGGAATGGGGAAGATTAACTAGGTGCTCAGTATGATGCAAAGGCATCTGAGAAGCAGTAGGATATGATACTTGACCTTTTGAAGCTTCTCAGGGGATTGCAGTTAAAGCAACTCCAGGGGGTCTTCAGAATCACTTGACATTTCCCATAAGTGATGGGCCAAATAAGAAAAAGCCAGAGTAAGTCAGGAGTTACAATAAAGTTCCATTTCACCAATATAGTCAATATGTTTATTTAAGTATCTCTTTGGCTCTATGAATAGTATATGTAAAATGCCTATCTATATTCATCATACCATGCAACATGATACTCATATTTATGAAATTTCTTCCTAGTTATTTTTTTTTTTTTTCATACTCTCTTCCTCAGTGTTTTCTTGGTCACTTGCTTGGGTTTCAGCAATTAAATCTGTGTTGATTACACTTAAATACACATCCCCTGCCCCACTATTTCTCCAGGAACCCATACCCATATTTTTGACAGCTGCTTTATATTTCTGTTTAGATATCCTATCAGCAATCAAGACTCAAGGTCTCCATTTTTCAAGATGAGTTAGTACTCAATGCTCTGGAAACAAAGAAGAAAAAAGGGTGGAGGTCTTTCCTAGAGGAGCTTGTGCTCTGAGAACTTTTTCTGAAAGAAGACCAAATAGTGAATATTTTAGGTTTTCTAGGATCTCTGTTCACTGTTACAACTGTTCAATTCTGCTGTGGTAGAGTAAAAACAGCCATAGACAATATTCCAATAAAACATTACTTAAAAAAAAAAAAAAAGAGAGAGACAATGGTATAGATTTGTCCTGAAGGCTGTCATTTGCTGATTCCTGGAAGAAGAAACTAATTAAAATGACATGTGAAGAGTGTTAGTGGAGGTATGTGTAAGGTGCTGAATGTGCATAAAGCTAGCAGCCGTTTACTGACATTGAGTTTAAAGTCTTTCTGGCTCCTATTGCAAATTGGAGCTTGAAGGATAAGTAGATTACCAGGACCTTAGCAAACATAATTTTTGTTTACCTCTCAAAGAGCTCCTTCTGTAAATTTACCATTTCTGATAAAGGATACCACCACCCTCTGAGGTTGTCAGGTTGGAAACATTACATTCTTTTATTCCACACCTTAACTGAATCTGCTAGTCACCAGGTCCAGGCTTTAGGGAGTCAGTAGATTATAAGATTTGGGTGTGTGTCTTTGTTTAAATATATAATGCGATTTTATTTATAGATTATTAGGTAAAGGCCTTGGAAGAGGCTTCTGTCAGAGTGTGACACCTAAGCATTATGGTAAATCAGGTGTCTACATGCTCGTTTATGTTTCTTCTTCCTCCCTCTCTAGCTCAGATCATCCTTATGCTTCATCTGGATATCAGTTATAGCCTCTGGACTCATTTCTCTACTTTGATATTACTTCACTTCCTATTGGTGTTGCCAGATTATCTTCTCAGGTATATCCCCAGTCTTGTTACTTCCTTGTGCAACAATAGTAATAATTTACTAAAGCTTCTGAAATAGGGCATAAACACCTTCCTTGTCTTCAGGATTCATGACTTCTTTCCGGATGTTTCCCCTATACCCGTTAAATTTACACAAACACGCTTCTTTATTTTCTTTGAAAAGGAGCCCTATACTTTGTTGTCTCTGTGCCCTTTGGTCATTCTTTCCCTTAAATTAGAATTTACTTTCTCTCCCATCACTGCAAATGAATAATATCTATCACTCATTAAGCCTCAAAAGAAATAAACAAATTAACTAACTAGCTAACTAATTAACCTCCACCAGTAAAATTGGCTGGCTCTCTCAGATGTCAGTAAGATGTCTTCTCTTCCTATTTGAATAACCAGAGAACAGCAACAGTTTCCTTTTGCATGAGTCTTCACTGTTTACAGCACATGAACAGACAATAGCTTTAATAAAATATTTATTAATTACTTTAATAATCAAGGTAATTAATAATTACCTTAATTATTATTAAGGTAATTCATATCCTGATCTAATTTTCCTTATGCTTATGTTTTGAGCCAGGTCAGCACCATATCTGGATCTTGATTATTTTTTAAAATCCCTATGGTAAATAAAGAGGATCTGAGGGACAATGTGGTACCACCACACAGAAAATAGGCAGCTCTTGGAGATATTGGTGGTTTGGTTCCAGACCACCATAATAAAGTGAAAATTGTAATTAAGCAAGTCATATGGATATTTTGCTTTTCTAGGGAGTATAAAAGTTATGTTTGTACTATCCTGTAGTTTAGTCAGTGTGCAATGGCATTATATCTAAAATAAAAGGTACATACTTTAATACAAAATTATGTATTACTAAAATTGCTCACAATCATCTAAGCCTTCCATGAGCCATCATCTTTTTGCTAGTGGATGGTCTTGGTCGATGGTGATGGCTGCTGACTCATCAGGGTGGTGGTTGCTGAAGGTTGGAGCAGCTGTGACATTTCTCAGATGAGACAACAATGAAGTTTGCTGCATCAAAGGACTCTTTCTTTCATGCAACTTTTCTTTCTAGTATATGATGCTGTTTGATAGCATTTTACCCACAGTAGAACTTGTTCAAAATTGGACTCAATCCTCTTAAGTTCTGCTACCTCTCTCTCAACTAAATTTAGGTATTATTCTAAATCCTTTGTTGCTATTTCAACAATGTTAACAGTATTTTCACAAGGAGTAGTTTTCATTTCAAGAAACTATTTTTTTTTGCTCATCCATAAGAAGCAGCTCCTTATCTGTTCAAGTTTTATCAGGAGGTTGCAGCAATTCAGTCGCGTCTTCAGGCTCCATTTCCAATTCGAGTTCTCTTTTTTATTTCCACCATTTCTGAAGTTACTTCCTCCACTGAAATCTTGAGCCCCTCAAAGCACCAAAGTGGGTTAGAATCAACTTCTCCCAAACTCCTCTTAAAGTTTATTTTTGACATCCTCGTATGAATCATGGCTTTTCTTAAGGACACCTAGAATGGTGAATACTTTCCAGAAGGTTATCAATTTATTTTGCCCAGATCCATCAGGGGAATCAATGTTTATGACAATTAAGCCTTATGAAATGTATTCCTTAAGTAATAAAACTTTAGAGTCAAAATTACACCTTGATCCATGGGCCACAGAACAGATATTATGTTAGTAGGCATGAAAACAACACAAATCTCATACATCTCCATCAGAGTCTTTGGGTGACCAGGTGTATTGTCAGTGAGCAATAATATCCTGAAAGTATTTTTTTTTTTTTTCTGAGAGTAGGAAAGTCTCAACAGTGGGCTTAAAATATTCAGTAAACCATGTTGTAAACAGATGTGCTGTCATCCAGGCTTTGTTGTTCCATTTAAAGAACAAAGGCAGAATAGATTTAACATAAATTTTAAGGGTCCTAGGATTTTTAGAATAATAACTGAGCATTGGCAGCAACTTAAAGGCATGAGCTGCAATTAGCCACTAACAAGAGAGTCATGTACTTTGGAGCTTTGAATCTTTAGCTTCTACACTGTAGCTATGAAATACCTAGATGACATCTGTTTTAATTTCCTTGGCTGCTCAAGCCAATATCATCCTTAAATAATGGAAATAATGGCTTAAATAATGGAAATTTATTAGTTCATGGTTTTGAGTATAAAAGTACCAATCAAGGCATCATCAAGGCAAAGCTGTCTTTCCAAAGATTGTGGCTTTCTGGGGATGGCTGCAAGTGATCCTTGGTCCTTACCTTGTCACATAACAAGGTATGTGACAGTGTCTCCTGATCTCTCCCATTTCTTCCAGGTTCCCTTGACCCTCAGCTTCTACCTATACCTTCTCTGGCTTTCTCTTTCTCTCTCTCTTTCATTTCACTTACAAAGGACTCCAGTAATAGGATTAAGATCCATCCTGATTGATGTAGACCATACCTTAACTGAAGTAACCTCATCAAATGTCCTACTTAAAATGGGCTCCTACCCATAGTAATGGGTTATGTTTAAGAATAATTATTTCTGGGGGTACATACAGCTTCAAACCATCACAGCATCTTCTTCCAACATAAGTTTTTATTGTGTACACTGAAAATCTGTTGTTTGGTATAGCAAGCATCATCAATTATTGTAGCTAGATCTTCTGGATAACTTGCTCTAGATTTTACATCAGCACTTGCTGCTTCACATTGTACTTTTAAGTTATGGAAACATTGTACTTTTAAGTTAAGGCCTCTTTCTTCATACTTGTTGAATCAAGCTCGGCTAGCTTCAAAGTTTTCTTCTGGAGCTTCCTTACCTCACTCAGCCTTCATAGAATTGAAGAGAGGTAGGGGCTTGCTCTGGATTAGACTTTCACTTAAGAGAATGTGTGGATGGTTTTATCTTCTATACAGACCACTAAAACTTTCTTTATATCAGCAGTGAAGCCGTTTCACTTCCTTATCATTTGTTTGTTCACGGATTATCTATTTTCATTTCCTTCAAGAACATTTTCTTTGTGTTCACAACTTGGCTAATTGCTTGGTGCAAGAGGTCTCGTTTTCCACCTATCTCAGCTTTTGACATGCCTTCCTTATTAAGCTTAATCATTCTGTACTTTAGATTTAAAGTGAGAGACAAGGACCATTCCTTTCACTAGAACATTTAGATGCCATTGTAGGGTTATTAATTGGCCTAATTTCAATATTGTTGTGTCTCAGAGGGAGGTCAATGGAGAGGGAGAGAAAGGGGATGGCTTGTCGGTGGAGCAGTGAGAACATACATTAATATTTATGGATTACTTATATGGACATGGTTCAGGGCAGCCCAAAACAATTACGATGGTAACACTGAAGATCAGAGATCAGAGATCACAAACCACAAAAAGAGATATGATAACAGTAAGAAGTTTGAAATAAAGCAACGTTTACCGAAATGTGACAGAGACATGAAGTGAGCACGCGGTGTTGGAAAAATAGCATAAGTTTTCCATGAACATTCAATTTGTAAAAAAACACAATATTGGTGATGAGCAAGAATATGAAGAACCATAAAATATCTGTACATGTCTAAAAGTAAGTATAGTTTATTAAATGGGATTATGGTAGATCTTCAGAGAATTGTGCTTGAGGTTTTGTCTCCTTAACATCCACCTTGTACTTGTGTTTCCATCTTAAGGGAAAAAAAAATATTTAAATGTGGTAATGGTTCCAATTAAAGTCATAACATTCTTCCTTTTAGGAAATAGATACTGAGGAAAAAATAAATCTATGCAAATGTCCTTCTTGAATGTTTATCTCCCCCAATTTTTTTGTGAGATTTGTCTCTTAACCTCAGAGAAGGAATTTTACCTGAAAGTGATTATTATTTGCCCATTGGTTAAATCTATGGGTAGAGTTCATTGATGGTCATAATTTCTCCGTGAGATGACTAATGAAAGTGGATAAGGCATCCTCTCCGTTTTGCTGGAGCTCTAGATCAGGCAGACTCTGCAAACGCTTTGGCACTCTCCCTGTTGTCAATTCCCAGTTACAGAGGAGTAGTGCCAGGTTGGGGGCTCAGGATTCTCAGACAAGTGAAATACCCTCCTGTCATATGAAGCAATGAAGGCAGTGTAGATTTTAGTTAAATATATTCTGTCTATTGAAATCGAAGTGGAATAAAGGGCAAAAAAACATTCTTTTGACAGGTTTATGTCTCTTAGTGTCCTTGAACTTTTCTTTCATTACGATTAAAAGATTCAAAAGATAACCTCACCCAGAAACAAGGGAACTAGAGCCACACGGATTTTGCGTGCCTTAAAAAATCAAAGAACACAAACACTCAACTTGAATATGAATGGGTGTATATAAGCATATTACATGAATGTGGGAGATCAAATGGAAACTTTCTCCCTTTCTCCCTTCACTCTGCAATGAAAAAAGAAAGTGTGGGTCAAATAAAAAGCATTTTGGTCATGGTGCCACTGGCTACTTTCCGTGCTAGAAAGTTTAGAATGTAAACTAGAATAAGGAAAAAGCAAATGTACTTTATGCATAGGACCAAGTTTTCTGTTTTTGTTTTTTGTCAGAAATGGGTCAGAGTTATGACAATAAAAACTAGAAATTTGTCATGTAGATTAGATGAGCATTTTAAAAAAATACTATGTTCCTTCGTTGTGGCAAATGTGTTTGGTTGATTTCAGATACACTAGAAGAGACCCACCTGTAGCTCAGAATGTGGACTTGTCCCATTCATCTACAGTGTCCCTTACACAAAGTTCATGATTGCTTCTCTTTGCTTTCAAACCCATTGATTTCCCTTTGTGAAGAATGATAAATTGAATGGTATGGAATTGGTTGAATAACAGGAATGGCATAGGGTCCCATCTAATACTTAAGGGTTTGTCAGAGAGCAGTGTGAATTTCTTTGCAGGATAGTAGGTGAGGAGGAGTTTAGAATCAGGGAGGGGCAAAGGTACCCAACACCTCCTGCTCCGACAGCTATCTGACGGGCATCTGTGGCTCCTTTATTATGAACTCAACCAGGCTGGGGAAACAGGTATCCCTCTGCAAAGTTTCCCATACTCTAGAAATACAGAAGATTTACCATGGGGTACAGAAAAGCCAGGGGCATGGCATACAGGTTTTATTTTCTTATCTCATCCAGAATCTTTCCACCTTCATAAAGTATTTAATTGACCTTGACCAAGTTAGGGCCTGTCTATGAGCCAGGGTGCAGCTCTGTCTCTCTTCCCAATCCCAGTCTGTCATCCATGGGCACTAAATTGATAGAAAAATTGGGCCAAGAGGCAAAACTGACACTCACAGTATCCTCATTTGGTAAGATGACGAGGATGTTGAAGGCAGATGTGATACCAACCCAAGAGTGACTGAGAAAGTGGAAACACCTGGATGTTTCTACTAGAAAAGAGTCCTTCAGTGTTTCCAGCTTATAATGCCAGTATTCTCTTCAGATGGCTTCAGTAGATGGCAGGAAGGCTGCACAGTGGCGAACATCTAAGCTAGACTAAGTGAAAAAAAACACAAACTTTAATGACTCACATTTCAGCTTGAAGAAGAAGACACCACTCCATATCTGATAGGGATAGTTAGACTCTTGATAGAGATGTTTGGCATGAGATCTGGGCTGTCGAATCAGGCTATGCAATGGGACAGGCATGCAGTGTTATAGGTGGCATTTTATTTGGAAACTTTTAATATACTTTGAGGGGAATATGTCTATTTGTTAACTCTAAGCTTCCTTTTCTTTTGTCTTCTAAGTTTGTGCTGAACTTCTGTAAATTCCATGCTGTTCTAGGATAGATGGAAATGACCCTCATGTTTAGGGAATTTATTAATAATTACAATTCTCAGTCTGCATTTCCTGCAAGTATTTTCCATAATATCACAATGCCTGGGTATTTTTTTCTGGCTTCATTCACTCTCTCACTCACTCAACATCAGTAAAAGATGGGTTTAGACCAAATGACTATTCCTAGACAGTTCTTTCATAGAACCTTTTATGCAGTCAGGAAGAGATAAGATGACCTTCCAACAACCTTCTTGAAATATATCATTAAATTATACCTTGATCATAAAAAAAAAGGCACCATTATATTTGTCCTTTCCTGATATGTCCTATTCCATATTATGTGAAAGAGAGAAATTTTCAGAAGAGTCCAATGTGCAAAGGGTTGATATCACTGGAAATTCATCACAGTTAGACACACCTGCTTTTGTCCTTCTTACTCTCTCACTCTTTACCCCATGGCTGTATTATCACTAACTAATGTCACTATTTAATATGTCATAATGGTCTCATTGTAAGTACCTATTTAATTGAATTAAATGATTGCTGTTTGATTGCATCAATAGTAAAGATATAGTCTGATAAACACAAAACCAAAGATATGAGGAAACTCACCACTGATCTTCCAACCAATGGAAAAGTGTGAAAATCACTTATAAATAATGAAACCACTGATTTGCAAATGATAGAACATGATGGATCTTAATAAAAATTTTGTTAGATTCTACTTATTTATCTAGTTCTCATTTCAAAGTAGTTTTAAGCAGCCATGTAGGTAAACTATAGATATTTAATGACTCTATTGAAATATATAATTAAATTACATCCTGATGATAGAAGATTTTATCTATGGTCACTGGGCAAAATGCATTTATACCATAACTAACAGGTTTTATTTTTTTACTCACAAGTAATCCAACTATAGAAACTGTTGCAGAAAACCATAATGATGAAGAGAAATAGGTTTTCAATTTGTCTCAGCAAGTTGCTTGATGCTATAGCTTAAATTTTCTACTTTTATGCAAATTACACTTCCACCATTGACATGACTTTTAAAAGTCTGAAGTCAACTTGCTTCAAAAGAGGGCATTTGCTGATATTCTATTCATGAATTCTTGTGATTAGTAATCAAAGAAAATGTGGCATTGGTGTGGAGAAAGTGGCCATGGTGGCTGCTGGGCATGGGGAATGGAAGGAAGAGATGAGATGTGGAGGCGTTTTCGGAACTTGGAGTTGTCCTGGGTGATCCTGCAGGAACATTGTATGTCCTCCCATGGCCCACTGGATGGAACGTGGGAGAGTGTGGGCTGTGATGTGGACCATTGACCATGAGGTGCAGTGGTGCTTAGAGATGTATTCACCAAATGCAATGAATATCTCATGATGATGGAGGAGGTTGTTGTTATGAGGGGAGGAGTGGGGTGAGGGGAGTGGGGTATATGGGGACCTCATATTTTTTAATGTAATATTAAAAAAATAAATAAAGACAAAAAAAAAAAGAGGGCATTTGGATCTACAACACTTTTCCCAATAGATTGACACACATTTCAGTTTTGAAAAATACCTATTTATTTGAAACTGTATTGTTCCCATAGCATCCCATAATACGCCAACAGGAAAATAGTGTTCATGAATTAATTGTAATTTAGTGTTTCCTTTAAAACTGACTAATTTTCTTTATGTACAGTACTACTGCAGAGGTACTACACCAATGAATTATGGCCACATATATATAAAGGCAAAATGAGCAACTGAAAGTAGGTCCGGATGGCATACTTCCTTAAATGAGGTAGCCATGGCATAGCAAGGAAAGCTTTCTCCATGGTGTCAGAGGCAGGGGCATTTTTCCAGCTCCACCACCATTGGTCCCTTTGGATAAATCACTCAACATCTGTGAATAAAGGCTTAGACCAGATGATGTCTGCTATTTGACCCTTTGGTCTTAATCACAAGTAGATTTTGCCCTTAAAATACAAATGCATGCTCATCCTCTGTGCTATCTGTAAAGAAATTGAAGAGCCTATTCTTAATATTCTAATATGAGGAATCTGAAAGGTTTTCCTTTTCATTTTTTTTGGAAAGCATGCTATATATATCTGATCTAAAGATACCAGGAATTAGAGTCTTACAGTAGCCCAGGACTGAATCACAGTACCTTGTTTTCTTGCTTCTGACATTTTTCTCTATTATCATAGATGCATTTTTTTTTTCCCATGGGTAAGGGAAAAGGCAGCCTTTGTTGCAACCAGGAAAGGGCAGAGGTGAAGAGGGAAGACCCAAAAGGTCAGTGGAACACTGGGGAAGTATTTTCATCAGAGAAAAACAGACAATGTATCCTTCTAGGAAAGGAAGAAATGTCAATTTCTTGTGTAAAACACACTTAAACATAGAATATCCTAGAGGAACAAATCTAAATGGGAGAGATGAAATGGCATTAAGATACTATTTTAAAATGTTCCTGAGGGAAAAAATTCAAATACAAAGGTAAGAGAATTGAAATTTAAAGAGTTTTTTTTTTTTTTCTTTTCATTAAGAACATATAAGAGGAAAAACCACTGTGGGCATTTCAAGCTTGAATCTGACAACACTTAAATCATGAAATGCTTACAGAGGACTGCTGGACTGTATGACACCTTCTGATAGGGTTTGAGTTCACCTTGAAAATGAGGCGGATTGCCCTGATGACCAGGCTCAGTGTTCCTTTAAAAATGTATTGTGTATGGACTTTATATTAATGATCTCAAATCCCTCAGCAAATTGTAGTTAAAAGGGGAAATTTTAGGTTGCATATATGTTACTAGAATAAAAATTTAAAAATCAACAACAACGACATAAGACTGTGAACAAAAACAGTGAATCCTAATGCAAACCATGGACTGTAGTTAATAAACAGCACAATGATAATATTCTTTATTTTTTCATCAAGTGTAATAAAAGTACCACACTAGTGGAAGGTGTAAACACTGCATTTTCTACATGATGTCACCCTAAACGTACAACTTATTTAATACAATTTAAAATTTATAAACATGTTGATCACAATCAGAATATAAGGAAATTGCCAAAAACATGCTTTTGTAATAATTGATAAGCAAACACTTACGTGAAAGTATGATGTGGGCTGACTTGATATAAACTTTAGTGCAGATCAGGTGCAAATGTCTGATAAGAGGCAGGCTGTCACCCGGTCGCTCTGCCTCCCAGTTCCGATGTCCATGTTACTCCACAGGAGGTGCTGCCATTCTTGCTGACATCCTGTGACCAGACCAGCACCTTCTGCCTCAGCTTTGGAACCTCAGCTGAATGCTGGAGAAGACCTGACTTCCAAGACCCCTCATTGAAGGTGCACCTGCTTTCTCTTGGCCCCCAGGCCAATGGACTTTAAAGACTCTGATATTCCCCACTTTTTTTTTTTGGAGGTACTGGGGAATGAACCCAGGACCTTGTACATGGCAAGCAGGTGCTCAACAACTGACCTACATCTGCTCCCTAATTCTTCACTTTTAAATATACTCTGTGCCCTTGACCTGGCTATTGTACATTGGTTGTATTAGCAGCTTGTGATTAAGCAAGCAAATAAAATAGATCACATTGAGCATTCAAACTAGAGTCATGTTGAACCTGCTTTCAAGAGCTGAAATTCCTGTTTTTTTTTTTAAGATTTATTTTATTTATCTCTCCCCACCCCACCTACTGCCCCCCCTACTGCCCCCCCTACCGCCGCAGTTGTCTGTTCTCTGTGTCCATTTGCTATGTGTTCTTTGTACACTTCTGTTGTTGTCAGCGGCACAGGAATCTGTGTCTCTCTCTTTTTTTTAAGATTTATTTATTTATTTATTTATTTCTCTCCCCTTCCCCCACCCCCCACCCCGGTTGTCTGTTTTCTGTGTCTATTTGCTGCGTTTTCTTTGTCCGCTTCTGTTGTCTTCAGCGGCACAAGAATCTGTGTTTCTTTTCATTGCGTCATCTTGTTGTGTCAGCTCTCCGTGTGTGCGGGCCATCCCTGGGTAGGCTGTACTTTCTTTCGTACTGGGTGCCCCTCCTTACGGGGCACACTCCTTGCGTGTGGGGATCCCCTACACGGGAGACACCCCTGCGTGGCAGGGCACTCCTTGTGCTCATCAGCACTGAGCATGGGCCAGCTGCACACGGGTCAAGGAGGCCCGGGGTTTGAACTGTGGACCTCCCATATGGTAGGCGGACGCCCTAACCACTGGGCCAAGTCCACTTCCCTGAATTTACTTTTGATTTAAATGTAGGACAACTACATTTACAAGACAAAGAGATACAAGTAGACAGACTGTTGTTTCTTATACCTCTAAAGTTACTTAATTGAATATTGGAAAGTAGTTTAAACCGCAAACAATTTTGATGACTCAATGAGGAAAATCATCACAGTTGCCACATGTTTAATTTGGTTTCCATGCTTCCAAGATATGATAAAAAGTACCTGGAAGATGCCTACGATTGTAATTTTTCAAATTTAGAGTCTTAATTACACATTTACGGAAATACTTGAGCATCTATCTGTTTTCCAAAATACGCATATTCTGGTTTTCTTATTTTTTGGACTTATTTATACTTTCAATAAATTGTGCCTTCCTTACCTCTCTAATACTTAATTATTTTTAAATATATAAATAATGGCAAGATTGATTTCTAAATCTAAAGTTTAAAAATACCACCCTTAAAGAATTTATCATTAGAGTTGAAACTATGCAAAAATTATAGATTAGAAAAGCAATTAGAAGCACACTACTTTGCTCTGCTGCTGTAAATACTCCACAGAGTGCTTAGTACAGCAAGGTTCTGGGCCAAAGGCTTTGTAAACAGTTTATTACTTCAAACATTCAAAGCATTTCTGGAGTGGAAGGGTCTCCATGAAAAAAAAAAAAAGGATAAATTGAATTTCAGGGAGGTTTGTAGGAGATAATAAGTTCCTAAATCATGACACATCATGAAACCCTAATTCCTTGCCAGCCTCTTTTCACAGCTTGTCCTTTCCACCCTTTGAATTGTGGACATACTGGTTTTCTTTTAGGTCCTCCATCCCTCCAGTGTACTCCAGTTCCTGGGAGCCTTCTCCACGGTCTCTCTTTCTGCCAGAACAACTCACCCAACCCTGCTCTCTCCACCTTTATTAACTCGATTCATTATTCAGGCTTGAAATAAGTCGGTTTTTCTCAGGAAAGTCTTCATATCGTTCCCCAGGCAAGAGTACCCTAATCTGTGAAAGAGATGAGTCTCCCTTCCATCATTCATAGTACACTAAACTCCTCTTCATAGTGCTTACCGACATAGCAATAACTCAGTTGATATTCAATTATTCAATGTGTGTACGTTGTAGACTAGAATGTATGTTCTATGAGGGCAAGGCTAAGAGTGTCTTTCTCACTGACATTCCCACATTACTTAGCACTATTCCTTGCACTCAGTTATATTGTTTGAAGGCGTGAGTGAATGAATAAATAAATAAATCCAAAATGCAAATCAAAATTCAAACATTTAGCTCTAGACCTCACACCTTTAAGCGGTAAACTGTACCATCTGGCTAACCTTCTAAAGCTCAGTGCCAATGGATATGAATAGCACAGATACAATCTAGTGTGAACTGCCATTGCTCCTGGCAGAGGAAGGCATTTGAAATCATGGTCTTGATTTTAAAATATTGTTATGTTAATGATATGATTAGCAATATAAACATTTTTAAAAATTTTGGTGAGACAAAAGCTATCTGAGGGGAGTGGATATAGCTCAAGTGGTTGATGCCTGCTTCCCATATATGAACTCCCAGGTTTAATTCCTGGTAACTCCTAAAAACAAGCAAACAAACGAACAAATGAAAAAAACAACAGCTCTCATTGGGGAGCGGGTGTAGCTCAGTGGCTGAGTGCTTATTTCCCATATACAAGGTCCTGGATTCATTCCCAGTATCTCCTAAAACCAAAAAAGCTATCTGAGAAAAACCTAATATACTGTTTGTTAATATATGATGATCAAAAGGATTTCCATTCAGCTTAGTGGCAAACATTCTTTCAGAAGACTTTCAAACTCCTATTCAGCATAACTTTACATAACTGAGTCTGTGTCCAATAGTTAATAATTACCTTTATTTTTCATAGTTCAACCAATGCCTGCTCTTCTATAGGGTGCATGCTTGCCAATATTGAAATACATAAACATATTTTGCTATGAGCACAAAAAGACTGCATACAAATCTAACCATATCAGGCAAAAGGGGTGTTAGGAACTCGTAAATGGGCACAGTCAATTTAGTGTTTTTATTTGTGAGTAATTTTGCCACTCCATGTATTTAAAAACCAATGAAGAAACCAAAACAAAAGTTATACACAGATTTCTATTTTTTTAAATCTAATTCAAGCCAAATATAAAGACTAGTGTAAAGTTCTGAACTAATTTTGAATATTTCTGGCAGCACAGAGAATATTATCTACAGCAAAAGGATATATTGGGTCTAATTTGGAGGGATACTTTCTAAAAGATCTAAGCCATTAATATATCCATCTGAATCTTGGCAATTTTAAAGTATTCACCATTATTATTAGATTTTATTTCAAAGCTGATTATGAAAACATTAAATTAAATCTATGCCACAAAAGTTATTTTATTTTGTGCTAAAAGTACACCATTGATCTAGCTTGTATGATGCCTGTGGCAGTTATCAGTGTGTCACCTCAAAACTCTAAATTCACTCTGCAGTCAATCTGCTCTCAGTAATTGAATAGACTCTTGAAGCATTTTCTCCTTTATAGTGACATGATTTTAAGCTTTGTCAGTAGAGGGCGCTGAAGAGACTTTGAAGGAAGAAGGGGACTGCTTATTCCTGGTTCTCTTGAATGTATTTTGCTCTTTTTTGCTTCCTGCTATTCTGCTGGTCAAGGAGCAGGTGACATCTGACGTTGCTCTGCTGCGTCCTGTGCCCAGAGCACACAGTCCTATGACAACTATGCAGCCCCAGCCCAGAGTTTTGCCTACTGCTTGCCTGATAACTGCAGAACAGTGTTGTCTAGGCAACCCAATTAATTGACTTGCAATCCATTAAAGTCTGAACCCCAGGCTGGGTGAGGGGGGCAAGCCCTTCCAAGGATGCCCTTCCTTGGGTATTTTTCCTTAACCTTAGGAACCCTAGGCTGAACAAACCTTTAGAATTCTCTTTTAATCCTATGGTTACAGTTCTATCATAGCTTAGTAATTCTTTACATTGAACTTTCCTTGTTAAATTACTGAGTGCCTCTGTCTCTTGATTGGCCTCATACCAAAATGTTTTCCATGTACAACATAATGATCAGCACTTAAAAAACTGCAACATTTTTTTTTTACTTGTTAAATTATTACAATAGTTGATATTCCAATTTCTTTTAGTGATGCTAAGCCCTTGGTCAAGAATCTAGCTTAAAACGGAAATGTTTATTTATCCAGGTTGAAGACATTTTACCCCTAACGGTCATGTATTTAATTGCAATGCATCACAGGGAACAACTATGACTTTGTTTTTAAATAGATGTACCATATTTTTCCACTGTAAGAATAGTTACTTAAAAAACAGGATAAAAACTACTTTTTTTCACTTTTACATAGTATGTGACCCTAAAGACAAAGGCTTTGTATGTGTATACCGTTAAATAGAGACTCATTTTCTAAAACAATGTCCTTTTCTTTCTATTCTTATCAAAGACTAGAAAAACAGCATAAGGTTGTTCTTAAAAGTTATGAATAATGGTAATTTTTTATTAAAATGTTATTGGCACAACTGATTTATGATGTATTTTTATTTATTAAAGTGAAATAATTGCCCACTATTAGTTATCTAATAGTAGTTGTTCTCCTGTATCAATGTAGGACTTACTGGTGGCAGAAAGAGTTTAGGTCAGGTAGAATTGGGAGGCTAGAAATTGACACTGAAATAAAATGGACTCAGGCATTGAACAAGAATCAGTGATGGAAATTCAATCAGAAAGGCATAGCATAACGTCTGGAGAATGCAAAGGTAAATATTAGGTAATAATGGGCCAAGACCAGCAGGCACAGAGGCAGATGACAGGGCAGTCCAGCAAGAGTGAAGTGTTAATTAGCTACACTAAGTTAAGATAGTTAAGTGAAAGCAAATGATTTCCAGAGAAGATGACAGTAGTGCCAAGGAAATTGGGGGAAGGATAGCAAATTATTACTTCAGGGATATAAATACCAGTAGGCGATTAAGGTACAGAAGCTCCAAGAACATGAAAGGACTAAACGTCTGGATGAATAGAAGAAATTTGCAGGAAATCCAAACCAGGACCCAGGCATGAGATAAAACAAGAAAGAGAGATTAAGTTATTTGGTATAGGATATAGGATGGCTCTCTTTCAACAAATAAGGCTAAGAAAGAGTAAGTGACTACCAGGAAAAGAGTGGAATTAACAGAAAATTATTTCAGTGTGGAAATGCTGGTACTCTGGCCTGGAGCTAAAATTTTGGACTAAAATCTTTTCTTGATCCTGGGGTTGAACATACTCCAGTGAAGGAGGGGATATGGAATTAAATGTTTCCAATTATGGCTGTATAGAATGAGAGAGGATAGAAGAAATCCCTAAGGCATTAAATCTATATCACAGAAATAATATATTTCTGTTTTGAAGTCCATGAAGAATTAGAATTCACTTAAAAATGTTTATAATCTTCGCATATGGGCAGAGTCCAAAAAAAGTTACAGAGTAGAAGGCAATGAGGCAAAAGGAAAGAAACAGTTTGACTTTCCTAAAGTTGATTATTCGATCTTTAAACCTTATAAGATAGCATCATATAAAGAATGTACCCTATCAGAACAATGAAGTGTAGTAGAAATAAAAGGAAGCTATAGGTCCCCATATATAATTGCATGAACTTGTACATATCGTTTCATTTCACCTTGTCATGCTTTATCAGTTAAAGATTTATATTTTAAGAGAAATTTGATGTCCCAGTTATTTATTGCTTGGAACAAACTACCACAAGTCGGTGGTTAAAAAAATACAACCGTTCTATTATATCTCATAAATTTTGTGGACCCGGACTTTTATCAGAACTCAAGTCCATGTGGCATTGATGGAGGACACGTGGTGATACTCAGCTGTTAGAGGGTCCAGACTGTAAAGCAGAATGTGTGCTCACACATCTGGTGACTTTGGGGGTTTATTTCAAAGGCTATGCTCAGCTGGGATTGCCAAAAAAATGCCTAAATGATGCCTCTTCGGGATAGCAATCAAAGAAGGTAGTCAGACTTCTCACAGAGTGGATTAAGGCTCCAAGAAAATCTGCTTTTCATAAGTCGTAAGCATCTAAAATGCGGATGCATTATACAGTCTCCAATATTGATTTCTTCAAGGATTTAATTCCAAAGTTAACTGTGGATTATGAAAACATCTATAGCCAAGATTGGATGGAAAATACCTAAAAATATATAAGGATTTATTAGTATTTATTTGCTATATTGCCATTTATAACCTCTTGTCATGAAACATGTTTTTTCACAGAAGTTTATAAACAAAGCTGAAAAACACTGTACTTAAAACCATTATGTCTTCAGTTGTTTTGATAATATGAATAAAAAATAATTGTTTTTGAAGTTTTTTATGGTACCTGAAATAACAAAACTTAGAGATGGCCAGAATCTTAGAAAGCAACTGGAATAATTCTCTCAGCCACAGGTGAAAGAACTGAGCCTTGCAGCAACTATGAAGCTTTTCCAAGGTCTCTGAGCTGGTTAATGGATACAGTAAGAGACTTTACATTACGACCGTGGTACTGCCAGATGCAATGGCACCCGTGAGAGAAATAGCTTCTCAAATGGTATGGCCTCTCAAATGGTATGACTATCCCTTGTAGTTTGTGCTTTTATTAATTTTCTACCACAACCCTTTCTTCATCCTCTAAACATAATTTTTAGACCATCCTTACTGAGCTAAAACAAATCCTAATCAGTCTTAATTAATGCAATTTTTACTGTTTTATCATGTTTTAAAAAGAATAATAGCAACATTGTGAACATCTTTCTAAAAATAGCATGGAATTGGCAAGGAAAAAGTAATGAGTCTATTGTTTGATTTCTTTCTTCCATTATTTAGGGAATCATAGATTTTCTTTGCTAAAAGTTATCTTAAAGTTTATATAGCCAAAACTTTCCCCCTGATTTGGAAATATCTTCTATAGCACTCTGAAATGCAAGTATACCATTTGTCTTTGAATACGTGGAGAGGTAAGGAGCACACTGTTTGGGGAGAATTAAAGAAAACTTTCTTATAGTAAATATAACCATGACTGTGTTTTACCTTATTAAAAAACAAAAAAAAACAAAAAATGTGTCTGTCTCCAAGTGATACATTGTAATTTTAATTCTGGTATATTCCATATACTGTCATAAAATATTTCTCTATCCCCTTTTAGGTTTAAAAAAATCTTCACATATGAGTTTTGACTAAGGGTTTCCTAATTAAAATATAAAATAGTTCTCTCAGTTGACAAATATTTTAAAATAGGAGCTACACAAACTAGAATGGGGATTAAGGACACTGGACACCTCACTAAACAGATAGAATTACGTACTGTTTTGTCTCTCTTCTATTTTATTCTGATCATCAAAAATGGTGCTTTTATCAGCTGTGCTTTTGCATTCTCTTTTATTTTAAATGTATCTTTGATCTGTGTATAGGTACATAAAACTGAAATTTACATTATTAGTGAAATGGTGATATTTGCCTGAAATTACACATTTGGGAGGCAACAGCTGTCATGACAAGATCTGAGAAGTGAGGACTTTTTCAGTGCTCAAGGTTCAATACTATAACTCAAGATACTGAGTTCCAACTGGGGACAAAGCTGGTGTTTGTGGGATTATGCTTTTAATTGCTCTTGAATAATAACATTTTTTTCCTAAGTGGGTTTTCACTTGATGGAAGGAAAGTGGTTCTGAACAAAGAGAGTTGCTTCAGTTAATCATAAAACCTACACAATTCTCTGTGAAAGTTCCTCCTTGGAAGTGGCCAGCACACTTCTCCCATAAAGCTCCCGCCATTATGGAGTCGTTACATTTACTAAGCATCATAATATGGACTGGCCACTGTCCTCATTCCATTGTTCTAGGATTTCAGGAGGGTCAAGGATATAGTTGTTGGAGGGATAAAGTCCAGTAATAGTAACATTATCTGTACATTCAGTCTTAGGGCACATTTCCGTTGTAACATTTCTCTCTTGTAGAAGAGTCATTTATCTGTCTATGGGTCAGTCATCACAGTACACTGGAAATTCTTTAGGAATAAGGGTTCTGCTTAATTCGTTTTAATAACTAGTCAAGAGAATCTAGTCAAGTGAAAAAAAATCCAGATAATTAAAATACACTTTTAATTCAAATTTTAATGCTTTCATATTATTTCAATTCATTTCAAAGTCTGTCATCTAAGAGGAGACAGGTTGCTGATCACTGCTTAGTTCTATTTTATAATTTTCTCACTGCATATTATCTTTATGGTAGCAAAACAGACTGTATATATATACAATGTGTTTATTAAATTTTATAGAAAGTATACCTAATTTGCTTCACTGCAACAAAGGATTCGGTATATATAGTATTTTTTATTACATATATAGGATTTTTAGTATTTTTTGTATTCACATTAGTCTATGCACTGTTAACTGAAACTCCCATCTTTTTATCTTATTTTTCTGAGCTTTATAAAATTAATATTTCTTATTTAGGCTTGTGTAATTTCTGTCCTTGTTATCTATTTTAATATAACTTTCCATTTTATTTTATTTTTTCTGCATCAAATATTCCAAAGTTTTAAGTCTTTCATTTATCTTTCAAAATTTGATATCTGTGCCTATTACATGCCAGACAACCATGTCTATCAGAGATAAGTGCTCTCTTTCATTGGTCACATGTAAATTTCTTTGAGCATAGAGTTTGACTTTTGAGATATTGCTTTGTAAAGTGCTATATACACCAGGCATTCTAAAATAAATGTTTGATCCTAGAATATTGGATTTTTGGTAAATGTCAGATTGGAGTGGAAAGTAATATAGTAATTTGTGACTGATTTAGGACATAGGTTGCATAGATTTCTCATTTTTGTGCATAGATATTTGGAGTTATATATTTCTGGCTTATCTTTTAAATGTTCACACAAAGCTTTTACTTGTTAAATAAAGATGAATATTTAACTTTCTTAAAGCACAGCTCAAAGACAGAATAATTAGAAATATTTATTGATTTTATGTAAAATAAGTTATTTTCAAAATACTAGTAATAAGTAACTCTGGTAAACAAAAAATCAACATATGAAGAAAAACATGACTATATGCACAAGGATCAAGCTTTATAATACATGTTTTGATGAGCTGCCTACTTTTCTAAGTACCCTTCTCAGATAGTATTTGCTGAATAGATTCCCAAGTGGTACTTATATTTCTATTTTCCATTAGAGATCTATTTGTCCATTTTTCTATATGCATTAGCACCTTAAGATTTTATATGAATTTTCTTCACTACCTTGCCACAAAATAAATGTAAGATCATTTTACTGCTGTATCCTCACAATTCTGCAATAATGATGCCATTACTAAGGTAGTCCTCTTTCTCTTAACTATGAGTCACCATCAGATTTTTCCTTTTTAGCCAGTTACCATAAACTGAGGGGAAAACAATTTACCACAACTCTATTAGATGAGTAAAAATACTGTAATTTTCAGTGAAACTATTGCTAAAATGTGTGACTGTTACTTTAGTAGCTATTTCTTTTTGAACTATTATGAATGTTATCTTTTGGAAAAGGGCACTTCTTCCTTTTCACTTATTTTTATAAATTAGGCGAAAGACTGATCTCCTTTTAATGTCATTTCCTATCTATATAAAGGAAATGCTAATTTAGATCCTTTCAGGAAATTAACTACTGCTCAAAGTAAGAAACTTTAGGAAGGAAGCTGCATTTCTATTTTCCGTTCAGCATATTGGACTAGACGGAAACCATGAGGGGCAAGAGAGGAAGTTGAACAGTTCGTGGCACCATGAGTAATTACACCAAATGGACTCATTTGGAACCACTTGCAGTTCACTAAGTCTCCCTTCTCCTTCCTTTTCTGTATGTATACCTCCTCTACCTGAAATGTCCTAACAAATGTCCTGACAACAGTTCTCATTGCTCACCCAAAACTGTGCCTGTCCCTCTACTTTACCTCTCTGGTCCTTAAGATCAGCTCAAACATTTTCTTCTGCAAGACACTCCCTTTTAACCTATGGGCTCCCATAACCACCTGAGGTGTTCTGTTTTGCTTTGTTTTTTCTTATAGCATTAACTAATTTCTTTGTTTCTTTACCCTGCCTCCATGAGACTACAGATATCTTGAGAGCAGGATTATGACATCTCTGTCGTGTCATTATTTCCTCCTTCCTTCTACCGAAGTCCATGTTACTAAGTAATGCAAGATGTCATATATACAATGAAGTTTGTTCAAGTTCTTCATGCTTGATCTTGCAGAAACCATTCTGATTCACCCTTTGAAATGCTTTCTTCCTTTGTATTCTATGGCACAGGGCTCTTCTACTTTCTGTCTGTGCTAATCTCCATTGGCTGTTTCTTTCTCCATTAACTGATGACAGTTATTTTGTACATTGGTTCAAAATTGTACCAGTCAATCTTCTAGGTGCTGAGGATTCGGTGGTACACAATAATCACGAAAAGTCGACTTTGTTAGACCCTGCTCTAGGCCCCCTCGTTATACGAGCATCCTCATTAAGGTGTGGTTTCCCATAACAGGGGCATCTTGTGTACTTGGGGACCATATCTCAAATCTGAAATTAAATATGATCTATCAAACTTCCTGTTTAATTTTTCCTTACAATGATGATATCTAAAACCAAGTTCATGATTTATTCTAGTCTATTTCTTTAAGATTGATGAAATTGAGATAATTATTCATTAAAAATAGAATTCTTTAAGTGGGAAGATCCTGTGTCATAATTGACTTGTAATTCTGGACTTAGCTTTGGAAGCCCTGTAGCTAACTGGGTAACCTTCAAGACTTCTGAGAATTTTGTTTTAATTGCTATACAAATATTTTATATGTGATCCAAGATCTAAAAATTCTTTGCTTCCACGATCCTAAGGACCATAATATTAATATTGTAAGGTCATCTGGAAGAAGAATGAAAATAAGAGCAGCCAATCTGTGAACCTTTATGAGTTTTTCCAGGCTTACCATCAGATAATCCAGACTTTTCATAATTACTTATTCTTTGTTGTTGTTTTATCTTTCAATATATTACCCTTGACTTTCATACCTTTTCTCCTTTCTAAGCCTATAATATAAGAGTAGGAAAGTTGACTTGCTAATAACTTCTGTTTGTCAATATTTGCCATTATAAATAGCCATCTAGGAAGACAAGCCCAACCCTTATCCTTTCCTAGTTCTAACCTAACTTGGCATTTAATACACATAAGCAATTTGAGCCTAATGTTTTCACATGAACTTAAAGCGTGGTTCCTATTGCTGAAGAGGTTTTTAGAGGGGTAGGTGTTTTTTCTCTTATCATCATTTAATATTGAAACTTATCAATACAGAGACAATGATATCTTGAGTTGAAAGTACACTGAGTTTGAAACTTAAGTGTTTCATTAGAAATAGTTGTGGTGGAAACATCCAACCTAATATTGTTTTAGGAAATGAGTTATATCGCAGTCATCTGTACTTTGACTAAATACGGATCAACAAGAATCCAAATATGTGATATGCTGGGTAGTCTAGTAGGAGTAGGCTCAGACTGAGGTTTAGGAAGACAGGTAGTGAGGAGAAAGAAAGCAGGGAGAATTCAGGTATAAGGAAAAAGGAAAGCAGAGGATGGATGGACTAGGACTGTAGAGTCAGAGGAGTGAAAATTCATGGAAAGGAACTGACCTGCAGAGAGGCAAGCATGTCTGGTGTTGGTTCTTGCTAAATAGACTCTCGTACCTCAAAGAGCTTTGGGTAGGTGGTTGAGGGATTTGTGGTCCTCCTGAGGAAATGCAACATGTGTCTTACTGGTTTGTTTTTTTTTTTAAAGATTTATTTTATTTATTTCTCTCCCCTTCTCCCCCTGTTGCCTGCTCTCTGTGAACATTCACTGTGTCTTTTTCTGTGTCCTCTTGCGTTCTTGTCAGCAGCATTGGGAATCTGTCTTTTTTTGGTGCATCATCTTGCTGTGTCAGCTTTCCACGCGTGCGGTGCCATTCCTGGGTGGGCTCCACTTTTTTCACACAGGGCAACTCTCCTTGGGTGGCACACTCCTTGTGCGTGGGGCACCCCTATGTGGGGGCACACCACTCCATGTGAGTGGCAGCACTCTGCATGCGCCAGCTCACCACATGGGCCAGGAGGCCCTGGGTATTGAACCCTGGACCTTCTATATGGTAGGTGGACGCTCTATCAGTTGAGCCACATCTGCTTTTTTAAAATACTTAGTTCTATTTTTATTCCTTTATTTTGAATCTAAGAAATTAGGAATAACTTTACAGATTTTGCAGATGGAAAAGTAAAAGAAATAAGGGAATGATGATCCATTCAGAAATAAAGTCAATCCTGGAGACGAAATTTCTGTACAAACAGGCTCATAGTGCTATGAGACCTGTGGTGAAACCTGCTTTATTTTTCACTTAGTCTTTTTAATTTAAATTTAAAAATTTCTTTGTTATTGTTTTTCTTGTTTGGTTTGGTTTGGTTTGATCATTATTGAAAGGTAGTACTTGTACTTCTGGGAAGCCAACTGAAACTCTGATTTATATATTTCTATATGTTAAAAATTATAAACAAAATAATTTAATATAAAATAATATAAATATATATTATATGGGTATGTTTTATATTTATATAAATACATTTATAATTCCAAAATATGTAAAATTTATAATAAAATATAAATTCAATTAATATAAAAATGAATATATAAATATAAATATTTTTAAAAATAAAATGTAAAAACATATAAGTCAGAGTTCCAGTCGGCTTCCCAGAAGCACATGACCAAATTAAACCAGATAAACAATAGCATATAAAATTTTATTTTATACCTGTATATATATTAGAAATAATTGTCACAGTATAAATTCTCAGGGATAAAGATCTATTATAATGCCTTGCAATTTTTCCAATCATGTACAGTCATAAATATTTATTGATTCTATTTAAGAGGTAAATATTTTAAGTTCCTACAGTCTCTTAGAAAATCATAATTAATAATTTCCTGCAAGGAGATTTTCTCAAAATGGTATACGATAGAGAATTAGCCATCCAAAACTTAAACATCTATTTACAATATTTAAGAATTTCTCCAATAAAACATATTTTGAAATCAGCAAATATTTGAGTAGTTTTAGATTTTCATTTATCTGTATTGATGCTGTTTTACAAACAGCCTAGATATTTAAGAAAACTATTTATAAATGCATTTAAAATCTATAAATGCCTCTTTGAAGAGTAGAAAGAATGCTAGATTTAGAATAAAAGTTTAACTGATCTTCTCATTTCAGTTTTGAAAATGAATTTAAGGGAGTAATTAAATTTTGTGTACTTTAAGTTTCTAAACACTTCCAGGTTAACCAAATCATTTCCGTAATATTTTGCAAAACTAAAGAACTTTACCTAATCAAAATGGAGCTAACATTATCTTGAGATCCTTTTATTTTTGTTAAAAGTCTTCACAAGCTATAAAATCTAACTAGCAGTTATTATCCAAAACACTGAGTGTTGTTATAGCTCTATTATTAATGGTCAAAATTCCAGAAAGACTAGAAGGTAAAAGAGTGAAAGAAGAGAAAGATAAAACACAAAGCCCCTGAGGCTTGCACCCTTTGAGATTTGGATGTTGATTACAATGAATGAAATAAGCACACAGAAAAGTACAAAGAATCAAGGATGCTATGGCAGGTATATCCCAAGCCGAAAAAGGAGTGAGAATAAAGAACCCCAGAGCAACTTAAATTTTTTATATTCTAATTTATGTGTGTGTGTGAGAGAGATGAACACACTTATATGGGATATCAGGTATATATATACATCTATATATATATGCACAAATCTATAGATCTATAGATAGATGTAGATACCAGATAAACATGACATGCCAAAACAGATGTCTATTCAAAGTACAAAAATGTCACTTGTGATTTTTATGTATGGTTCAACATAACATTGTTTTCTCTCAGTCAATGATGTGTTGGGTCTGGCTGGGAGCCCAGGTCTCTCATTTAATGATTAACCTGAGACTAGCATAGTACCATCTGGTAGTGTCTCAGGTATGAAATACATGAAAAATTTCTACCAATTTATGCATTTCGTTCTGAAAGCATAATAACATGAACCACAATATGACACTTTCTCAGTAATGGGGCTATAAAATCTTTTGCAAATAAATGAAATAGGTAGCATTGATTTTTGTAGAAGAATGAAAAAACATGCAATCTAGGGAATAGGTAGAAAAGAATGACTTCTATGATGGAGTCAAAATTTTGAAAGCAAACATGCATTATTTTTCCTTAATACAGCGAGTACCTGACTTAGTTAAAATACTAAGGAGAGTGGTAAAGGAAGGGAATTACTGGCCCAGAATTGTGGTAAATCTTGGTAAATATCATCTGGAATGAATAAATGATCTGATCTCTGACATTGACTTTGTAGTAAGAGAATGAGAAAAAGGACAATTTTCTCCTGAATTGCTGTGTAGGTTGAAGAAGACCATTTAAGTAATCTGCATGTGTCTGTGTCTTTTTTTTTTCTAGCAATGTAGACAAATATTTACCTATTTTTCTTATACTACGTATGAGAAAACCTAAACCTTTGTGGTAATGATACCTTCTTCCCTCCTAGAGCTATCTTTGGTATTGGACTTTTCATTAAGCAAGCTTTTAGTTGATTCTAACTATTGTGGGAGGAACAGCTTTTCTCAAACCTGTCGAATTATCTCATTTTTCCGGGTACATTGAAGATTGGAGCATAAGTCAGAGATTTAGGTTTGCGTTCAAAAGAAATGGACCTTTTCTTTTCATTTCCTGTTTCGTTTTTATTAGTGAAGACACTTGTTTCTAGCTTGTCTGTCTTGAGGTTGTAAAACCAAAGACCTTCATCGGAATTTTTTTTTTGTTTTTCAAACTATATTCAGCATAAAATATATATTATGTGACTTAAAGATAAGGAATAAATAGGTCATATATGGGGATCATATAAATAATCTGTGGACTGTAATTTTAAAAAAATGTCTGCTGATCTTGTATTCTCTTTCTTAAAAAAATAACACTGGAGTTTATAACATGGTCACCCCTAGATTACTCTGAGTAGGATAAAAATCTTAGCACTAGATTCTTTTGCTACTAGTGGTAAATGTCCCCTTGGAGGAAATATCTCAAAGTAATTTATCTCATATTTATCTCACATTAGGCCACATTAAAGCAAGGCATTCAAATATGATTTTTAAAAAAAATTATTTATTTGCCAAACTAAAGTTTTTCAAAACATAAAACTGTTTTTCTAAATCCACCCTAATACTCATGTTTTTGAGAGTGGAAGGTTGACTTTGACCTTGTTAGAAACAATAGTCTTTACAACTTTATTCATTGTGACTTTAACTCATCATTTCCTCACTGATTTATAGTGCTTGCTGCTACATTCATCCATTTGGACAGCATATTTTGGATATAGACACCACCAAGGGAAATCTATTTCTCCCAATTCTCACTGCAAAGCTTTCATCAATTTTTCTAATAGATCTCAGAGCTGGTAGATCAGTAGATCAGATTAGCAACCTGCAACATTAAAAATGAAATATTATCATAAATTGATTATAAAATTCTTTTCATGAATGACAAAATTAGAAGATATTGAAAGAAGATATAACCAGATTCAAAGCTATCAATATATGGATATAAAGCACAAATAAAGGTTTAACCTTTATTTGAAATTATATAAAGGCATATTGATGCAAAAAAATTCCAAAATTGAGTATTCATTTTTATTAAAATATCTATAGAGGAGCACATTATTTTAGCTGATGGTAATTGACTTGATTGTGGGTGAATATATTGACACAGTGAATTTTCATAGTACTATCTTGTGAAATTTAAACATCATTTATGTTTGCAGATATTTTGCAGACACATGTGGGTGTTTGGGGAAACACACATTAAGTCTGATTTCAGAAAAATTCCTGTTCATCTCTAAGCATTTTCTGAGGATCTTTTCTTGCCACCATATTCCTTTATCTCAAAAACTAATACAACTTGGTATGTTACACTAATAAGAGTGCCAGAACTGTGATTAATATTGCAAATGGAATGGTAAAAGTCATATTACACTAACAACTATGTGGTTATTCAAATATTTAAATGAGAACTTTTAGCAAAACAGCTTCTCGGCACTAAATTTAATCCCCCAAAGAAATGGCAGCTACGAAACACTGACAGCTCTTTTTTCTTCTTTAACAAGCTATAAATGGGATACTACTTTGAATAAAAAGAGTTTGGAGTGAGCAATAAACATTTTAGTTTGGTAATCTGATTTATTTTTTGTAGTTCATTTTCCAGTATTCTGTCTATTCTAATATATGCTTAGAAATCTTTTATGGATTCAATAATCTGCCTGATAAATATATTGCATATATGAATCTAATGTAAGACAATTTCCATTCTAAAGCAATGGTTCTCTCTCTTTTTCTCTCCACATTAGCAAGAATTTTTAGAGTAAGGAATATTTTCTAGTATCTTCCCAAATCCAGAAGGCAAATAACTAGAATTGTTCACTATAGGCCTATATTTATTTACTATAAAAAAAAGTTTACTGTTATCCATTGTCCAAACAAATCACAGCATTGAATATCTTACACATTTTACACTGAATATTATTATAAGTACATATCACTAAAACAAAGTACTTTAATTTTGAGCTGGTTTAGCTTAGTACAACACATTATGTTCAAAGCCAAAATAAATTTATAGGGAGATTTAGTATACAGTTACATGTACTGTACGTTCTGTTGAAAGGAGCTATAGCTAGAATTGGTTTCGTCATGAACTCTCAATAGAAGATAAACTTTGTTAGGCACATTTCATTTTTGTGTTTCTTTAATATTTACTTTGCTCTTGAAGTTAGCCAATTTTCCATTAAAATTTTTTTTAGCTAAGGTAACAATTAAAAAATATTGGATAGCTGAGGAAAAGAGAAGAAAATGGTATTTTAATTGTGTCTTAGGATTCTCAATAAAATGATTAATCAGCTGAATTTAAAATAGATGATCAGTTGATTGTTTCTCAATATATGAAGAAAATTATGCATGAGATATATGGCAGTGTTTTTATTTTTGCTTTATTATGTTTTTTTCCCCTATCATTAGTTAAAGTGTGATTTGGTGATATTAATTCTGCTCAAGTGGGTTCCTTCCAATGTAGACATGATACCAGGGTATGTTCTGTAGTGCACAGCTCAGAACTGGATCTTATGAAGTATGCTCCCTAGTACTTTAGTTTGCTAACCTGCTCAGAACAGATACCTTGAAATGAGATGACTTTTAACAGTGGGGATTTATTAGCTTACAGTTTGAGACCATAAAAATGTCCAAACCAAGGCGTCATTAAGGCGATACTTTCTTCCCACAGACAGGCTGCTAGCAATCCTTGGGTCCTCTGCCATGGTGGAGTCTGCTAATCTCTTCCTTCTCTACTGGATTTTGTTGCTTCCATAGAGAGATAGCTTCTGTGGTTTCCTCTCTCTTTGCCTGAATTTCATTCTCTAATAAAGAATTGCAACAAGAGGATTAAGAGCCACCCTGAATGAGGTGGTTCCTCTCTTAATGGCAGCCAAAAGATCCTACTTACAATGGGTCCACACCCACAGGAATGAATTAAATTTAATAACATGACTTTCTGGGGTACATGCAGCTTGAAGCCACCACAGTTATGGAGTCTGAATGGTGGAATTTGGTAGCCAAATTACTGGATGTAATTGGCATAATGGGCCAGCACATTATGATAGAAAGGCCTTAGACAGTTTTTAGCCCATTTATTGAAAAATAAAAGGGACACAGTAAACCATACAAGACAAATGTGCATGTAAATGAGTTATACAGCAAACACTAGATCAAGAGATAGGAATTTGCTAGCCAACACCAAAACTCCATCCATGTATTCTATTCCAATTAGCAGCCTGTCCCTTCCTGAAAAAGTAATCACTCTTCTAAACTTTTATAGTAAACATTTCTCTGTGTGTTTTTTTTATATGTTATTACTAAAATTTTCAAATATAGGTCCTGTAGTTTGTTTCCCATTAAAAATTTTGCATACTTTCTTTGCTCTTAATTTACAGATACCCCTTGCCATCTCACTCTTTTCCTCATAGTTTGTTGAAGAACTCGGGCTTTAACCAATGGCTTGTCACACAGTATAGTTTTGATGATTGAACACTGTAGCCATAGTTTAGTATATTTTGCTGGCCCTCTCTATTTCTTGAAAATTGACAGCTAAGTCCGGAGTCTCGGTTTGATCTTTTTGGCAATCTTATAAGCAATGTGGTTTTTCAACATAAGCCACTAAATATGTTTCTTTTCTCACGTGCTGTGATAGCAGTAATTGTTGCTCAGATTGCAAAATAATGATGTTCTAATTTTATTATTTCTTTTGCAACTATTTGTTGGGATACTTTTACATAGATGCTTTCCCTCACCTACTGTTCTTTTGTTTTGTTTTGTTTTGTTTTTTTACACAGTGGTATATTGTTCATAGAGGAAAGGCAGGATAAATTAATTAATTTTGTCCTTTTTTTTTTTTTACCAGCTTTTAAGTTAATGAATTGCTTCTCCAACATTCTCAAAATCATTTTTAAAATATTATTAGAAATTCATGGATTTAAGTACATTTATGGGTTTCAGTCAATTGCACTTAGCATGCTTTCTGATGTTCATATAGTCTCATCTTTGTTAGTTTGATTTTCTTCATGTTGACTCCCAAGTTCTTTTGGCATGACCTAGAAGTCTTTGCACTATTTGGTTTAAAGGTATTATGTTATGTTCCAGTTTCAAGTTATACATTTCCATTCCAGTCCTGGAGTCTATAAATTCTCTAAGAGTCCTGGATTTTTAATTGGAGATGATATTTCAAGACCACAATCTCATTGATTCTTGGTTAATCTTTTTTTGCCTTGTACTCTTAAAGAGAGTTATGATCTATGATACATATGATGCATGATAAAATACTATACAATATATAGAAACATAATTATATATATATATTTGTATGTATCTATGCATTTTAAATATATGTTAAAATACCTCCTGACTTCACTTCTCATTCAGTCAGGACTAGAGAGACTTTGTTTAACTTTTTTTATATCGCATCCATTTTCCTTTCTTCCACACTGAGAATCTTGGTTTTCAAGCACAGAAGGGATAATAGAGGGAAAATGCCCCCAAATTAATAATTTACTTTATTTCACATTATATACATGGCAGTCTCAGAAATATACAACTTAGCGTGACTGCTACCAATAAAATTACTGAGAAGAGTTAAAATACTTCTCATATGCACCCATTTTTATACTGGTACTATATTTACATTATTGAAACATATAGCAATGACATAAAATATTCCTTTTTAGTGTTCACTTAGTCTTATTTCTATAAGCAACTACAGATTTAATGCCTACCATCTTGTCAGGTTGGTTATCTAAAGATTGTTCTCTAATACAATCTTTAGAAAAGGCTCACAGGAGCAATATTCCTTGAGTCCTTACATGTTAACAGCAATTTGTCTTTGTTCTTATCACTGCAAGTCAATTTTACTGGACTTATATACCTTAAATATATGACTCCACCTTCTCCTTATATTAAAGTGTTTTGATAAAATTTAATAATACAATATTTTCTTTGCATTATGAGTTATATGCTTTTTTTTTTCCTGGATGTTTAAATGATTTCATAAATTTTCCTTTTAAAATCTGTTAGTTTTACTGGCACATTTTCTAGCAATAGTTCTTCTCATTCATTATTTTTCAGGGGGATGGTGTGATACTTCAAGATACAGTCTCAATCTCTTTCTGAAAGTTTCTTCAATGATAAGTTTTTAGTATTACTCTTTCAGTATGTCATTTCAATCCTTTTCTGAAAACTTTCTTAAAATACAGGTTTTAGCATTAGTTATTTTCCTTGCTTTGGTATTTTCTTCAAAAGCACATATTATCCATATGCTGAATCTTACTTTTAAACCTTAAATATATGTAATGTAGTTTTCCCCCATCTTATTTTTTTTAGTTGGGTTTACTGAGGTATAATTTCCATGCTGTAAAACTCATCATTTTTAAATGTATTATACAATGAGATAATTTATATACAATAAAGTTCAACTTCCTCAATTTAAATGTATAATGCAAATCTATGCAATCATGCAACCCTACCACCAAGTGATAAAATTTTTTTATTGCTTTGAAAAGTCCCCTTGTGCTTTTTTGCAGTCAATTCCCTTTCCTGTACCCTTGCCCCTGGTGGCCACTGATCTGATTTTTGTCCTTGTGTTCTTGCCTCTTCTAGAAAGTCATATTAACGTAACACACAGTATGTAGCCTCTTAGGTCTGGCTTCTTTCACTTAGCATAATGCTTTTGAATAATAAAAAATTCCACGTATGAATGTAGTGAATGTATCGAATAGTTTGTTCCATTTTATTGATGTGTTGTATTCCACTGTGTGGCTGTACCACAGTTTTGTTATTCACTTATCAACTGATGAACCTTGAGATTGTTGATAAAGACATGAGTGGAAAGCCCTTTGTGTGTAGATATGTTTTCATTGGTCTTGAGTAACTGGGGATGAGTTCTCTGATTATGTATTATTTGAATATCCAACTACAGAAAAAAACTGTCAAATTGTTTTTCAAAATTTCAGTGCCATGTTGCATTCCCATCATCAATATATGAGAGTTATAATTTTAATCACATCCTTACCAGAATTTGCTACCAGTTTTATTTCTAAATTTAGCAATTAGAAGTTTTTTTTTAAACATTTTCCTTTTTTTTTTTAAAGATTTAATTTTATTTCTTTCTCTCCTTCCCACCCCCTGCCCCCCAAGTTGTCTGTTCTCTGTGTACATTTGCTGTGTGTTCTTCTGTGACCACTTCTATCCTTATCAGCCGCACCGGGAATCTGTGCTTCATTTTGTTGCATCATCTTGTTGTGTTAGTTTTCTGTGTGTGCGGCACCGTTCTTGGGTAGGCTGCACTTTCAAGCTGGGCGGCTCTCCTTATCAGGTGCACTCCTTGAGCATGGGGCTCCCATAAGTGGGGGACACCCCTGCGTGGCACGGCACTCCCTGTGCACATCAGCACTGCACATGGGCCAGCTCCACACAGGTCAAGGAGGCCCAGGGTTTGAACCGTGGACCTCCCATGTGGTAGACGGATGCCCTATCCATTGGGCCAAGTCTGCTTCCCTTAAAAATTTTTTATTATCTTTTTTAAAGATACATAAATCACACAAAATGTTACAATAAAAAAAATAAGAGGTTCCCATATACCCCACTACTCCCACATCAACAACTTCTTTTGTTAGTGTGGTACATTCATTGTTTTGATGAGTACATTTTGGAACATTGCTACACAGCATGGACTATAGTTTCTGTTGTAATTTACACTGTCTCCCAGTCCATTCAGTGGGTTATGGCAGGATATATAATGTCCAGCATCTGTCCCTGCAATATCACTGGGGACAACTCCAAGTCCCGAAAATGCCCAAATATCACACCCCTTTTTCCCTCTCCCTGCCTTCAGCAACTCCCATGGCTACTGTTTCCACATCAGTGATATAATTTCTTCCATTGCTTGAGTCACAATAATTCTGTAGTAGAATACCTGTAAGTCCACTCGAATCCATGTTTTATTCCTCCATCCTGAGGACACTGGGGATGGCAATGTCCACTCCACCTCTGAACTGAAAGGGGGCTTAAATCCCACCTGAAATTTAATCATTTTTGTAAGCATATAGAAGTATTGCATTACCTTTTTCAATAGTATTTCTCTAATGACTAATCATGTTAGTCATCTCTCTATATATTTATTTGCGATCTATTCTCTTCTTTAGGGAAGTATTTGTTTAAATGTTTTGCCTTTTTTAGTGGAGAGTTTGTTTCCTGATTGAATTGTAAGAGTCCTTTATATATTTTTCCTACAAGTCTTGTATCAGACACATTTTTTTTCATTATAATTCTTTAATATATTTTTTATTTATTTTAAAAATATACTTAGGTTATGTAAAATGTTACATAAAAAATATAGGGGATTCCCATTTGCTCCACTCCCCATACCTCCCACTTTTCACACATTAACAACTTCTTTCATTAATGTGGTATATTCATTGCAATTGATGAACACATTTTGGGGCATTTCTACACAGCATGTATTATAGTCTACATTGTAGTTTACACTTTCTCACATTCCATTCTGTAGGTTTGCTGGATATATAATGTCCTGTATCTGTCTTTCAATATCATTCAGGACAATTCCAAGTCCCAAAAATGCCCCCATATTTCACCTCTTTTCCCCTCTCCTTGTCTTCAGCAACTCTGGTGGCCACTGGCTCCAATGATACAATTTCTTCCATTGCTAGAATCACAATTAGGCTATAGTAGAATACCAGTAAGTCCATTCTAGTCCATATTTTATTCCCCAGTCCTGAGGATTCTGGGATGGTGATGCCCATGCCACCTCTAATTGAGAGAGAACTTCAATCCTTTATGACTGATGAATGAGATTCTCTTGCTTTTTGTTGTAGACTCTCTTGTTTCCTTGGTGTAGTGGTTGTCCAACCTCACCTCAGTATATAAATGCATTACATTCCACCCAGTGTGGGACATGACTTCCAGGAATGAGCCTCCCTGATGCAAGGGATTACTAGCAAGCACTGACTGGTGATGCAACTAGAAAAAGACCTTGAATAAAAGGGGAAATGGTAAAGACAACTGAGTTTAAATGGCTAAGAGACTTCAAAATTAGTCAGGATGTCTTCAGAGAGGTAACTCTTATGTATATCTCAGCAGTATCTCAAAGACAGCCAAAGTAGATGCTGCACCCAAATAGTGGGGCTCCTGAGGGCTACAAACCCTTAGGTGCTATGGTCAGGGCAGAGAGCTCCAGAGTTTTGTGCCCTGCCAGTGGGCCTTACTTTGGAGTTTGTGCTCCCAAGTGTGACAGGGTTGGACTCAGATGTGACTTCTCTACACATGCCTCTTCTGCCCCTTTTATTGAACCTATAGTTGGTGCTGTAGTTGGCAGGAGTATGTCTGAAAGACTTGAATCTCTGTCTATATGCCAGCTGAGTCTTGAGCTTCAGTGAAGGTGCAACACCTACTCTCCAGTTCACTGAACTCAGATACCTGTTTGCAAATATTTTCTCCCAGACTGTTGTTGCTTTTTTTCATTTTCTTAACAATCTTATAATGAGTAATTATTTTGATTTGAATTAGGTCCAGTTTTTAAATTTATACATTTTATATACTAATTCAGAAATTTTACTTAAACAAAGTCATAAAAATGTTCTTTTATATTTTATTTAGAATTTTAGAGTGTTCTTTACTTTTAGATCTATGATCCATTTCAACTTGTTTTTGTTTAGTGTTCATGGAAGCATCAAGTTTTTTTTTCAACTCTTGCTTTCCTTTCACTTTTCTATCCTTTCTTTATAATTTTGCATATGGACATCAAATTGTGACAACTTTTATGGAAAAGACAATCATTTCTACATTTAATTACCTTAGTAAATATTTGAAAATCCTTGACCATGCTTTTACGTGATTATTTATAGAGTCTATTCTATTCCACTGATTTATATAACTATTCTAACATACTTACCACATTGACTTTCTTGGAATGCCTTATAATAATGTCTTGAAATCAATAGTGTCTGTGCTTTATTATTGATTTCCTTTTCCCAAATAGTTATACCTATTCTACTTCCTTTATTTTTCCATCCAATTTTAGAATTAATCAGCTTTTCAATTAGTACAAAAATTGCCTATGGGATTTTGCTTGGTATTGATTTTAATCTATGGATGAAATTGGAGAGAGACATCTTAAAAATATTGATTCTGCCAATCCATAAATTTCAAATATACCTCTGTTTCCTAGATCTTCTTTAATTCTCTCATCAAAGTTGCTATAATTTGGAGCATTTAAACCTTGTATATATTTATCCCTAAGTATTTTATTTTTGTTGGTGGTGAGGTAAATTGTATTTGTTTTAGTTCCAATTTCTAATTGTTTATTGCTATATGCTAAGCATATAGACATGCAATTGATTTACGTGTATTAATATAGAATCTTGTAGTTTTGCTTAACTTATTTATTAGTTCTATTGGAAGTTTTGTAGGTATAGAAGGATTTTTATATATAGATGATCATTTTGTCTGTGAAAATTTATTCTGAGTTCTTCCTTTCCAAGAATTTCTAAAACAATGTTGAATAGGACTGTTGCAAACAGATCTCTTTCCCTTCTCCCAGCTCTTATGGAAAGTGTTCAGTCTTTGTTAGCTCTAGGTGTTTTGTAGGTGCTCCTTGCCAGCTTTAGGAAAGTTCTCCTCTATTGCTTATGCACCTGAGAGTTTTTTTTATCACGAGTGAGTGGTCAATTTTTTCAAATATTCCTTCTGTATTTATTGAGATGACCATATGTTTTCTTTCTTTTTTAATGTATTGATATAGTAAAGTGCATGCATATATTTTAAAGTGCTGAAATAAACTTTCATTTGTTAGATGAAGTTTACTTGGTCAAGATATAGTTTAATTTTTACATACTGCTGGATTCAATTTGATCATATTTTGTTAAAGACTTTTGTGTCTAATTTCATGAAATATACTGGTCTGTAGTTTTCCTTATTTGTTATGAGACAGAGTCAAGTGATCTGCAGTAGAGTGTCTGCTGTAATGATAGTTATATCAGGCCATGGTGGTAAGATCTGCAAAGCTGACTATGAGTGCTCCCAGGGAAACTGTAGGTCTAATGCAATTAGGAAGAGACAGTAGAGAATTGCTACATGATATTCGCATGGATGAAAGTACACAAAGATGGAAAGAACCACATGTTTAAGAACATAATTAGAAATTGAGTGACAGATTCTAATCTGTACATTCTTTGAGAGCTAAGTTACTTCTATGAGGGGCAGACTGTATAGATTCACCGAATATTTCCAGAGGATTGAAAATCAAGCATCTTGTGAAAGCGCTCAAGTAGCAAAGAGTAATAGAACTCCTACCTCGGATTTATTTATGTTATATTTAATTACTTGCTTAATTATTTACTTAAGTCACTTCTGTATTCATTTATAACTTCTGGGGTTTTGTTTTGTTTTAGTCTGAAATTCTCTGCCATCAGATTTTAATCTAAGCAATCTCTTTGTAGGAAATTAATCTTATTGAAAATGGTAACTTCTCAAAAAAATGCCTTCTTTTACTATTCAGTTTAAATTAGTTTAACTTGGTCACTGTCTATAACAATACTCTATTTTATTGTCTTTACTGAATTCATCATTACCTAAGATGGTATTCATTTGTTCATTAGCTGATGTATTATCTATTTTATCCCACTGTAACGTACATTAATGGAACGTGTGTTAATCCATGGACTGTTGTTAAAAACATATGACATATGAACTTTAAAAGATTAGTGTATACATATGTATATAGTGTCATGTGTGTGATATACAGAATCTTGTAATGAATTAATTTTATTTTAAGATGTATATTTTGTACACTTCCAAGAAATCTTGAGGTTACTGGAATACTTACCCAATTAATAAGAGACCCTAATAAAGTTTTGTGAGTGAAGGACACTTATCCAAATAGAGCCCAGATGATATTGGGCATAGAATATTTTAATACTGATAATTACAAATTACCATTATCAGTGAAATGTTATATCACTTTCCAACTATCATGACATTAACAACCTAGATATCTGTTTCTAGCAGTAATCTCAGGATGTAATTCTCCACATTAAGGAGATTAGATAATACAACCTCATATTGTGATTTCATGATCGGAAATATAGTTGACAAAGACTCTTCATTAGAAGAGAATGCTGATCAGAGCACAGAAAGAACACAAAGGAGAGAACCTTTAAATCATTATCAATAAAGAGAAACAATCAACACCTTAGCAGTAAATGTAAGGAAGCCAGTACTACATATTTGAGAAAGCAAAAATTTCTTAGCGAACAACTTATTAAAAGCCATGTGAAGCAAGCCAGATACAACAGGGCAAATACTGTGTGATTGTGCTATTATGAACTAAATATGTCATGTAAACTCATGGAGTTAATAATTAGAATATAGGTCACCAAAAAATAGAAGGAGGGTAGAGAATGGAAAAGTGAGAGTTAATCTGTTGCAGAATTGGTAAAAAGGTTGTAAATCTTTGGAAATGAATAGGAAATGGTGAAAGCATATTATAGTGTTTGTGACTAGCAGAACTATTACATGAGTATGACGGTGAGTCTAAGGCTATGTATACTGCTAGAAGGAAAGTTAAAAAAGGTAAATGGGACTTAAAAATAGCTAAACCTTATGTGAAATAGGAATATACGTGATATTGCAAATATAAGGCTGTTTTTACAAAATGTAAATACAAATAAACTAGAGAGATGGAAACAAAATAGCAGCTATGCACAGCAGGGCGGCATGGAGAGCTTGAGAGGTGATGAGGTTTTCTTTGGTTGTATGTCATTTATTATTATTAGAATAATGAAAATGATCTAAAAATGAAGTGGTGGAATGCACAACTATGAGATTATACCAAATTTATTAATATGTATCAATAAAATTGATTCATTAAAAAAAATGTCATGCCTAGAGTTAACCTGTAGCATCCAGAGCAAAGTGTGATCACTAAGTGATTCTTGCAAATAATGACACTAAACTAGAAAAGAATCTCATTCTAGGAAATATTCAGTAGTAAGATACAATCAGGAGGATACACCAAACCTGAGGGGAGAGGAAATTTCCATAATTATATTTGTTAAGGTTTGTCATCAGATTGTATCAACAGATTCCTGTGTGAAAAGAAATTGAAATGTATTATCAGAGCACCACAGAATATTATTGTTGTAGACATTTATTTCTATAAACAGTGCAAAAAGTACACAATGAATTATATCCAGGGTAACATGCCAGCAGATTTGGACGGTTATTTCTAAAATTTTAAGAATATAATTAATTTACATTTTCTTGTAAGGACATTAATTTGTTTTTCAAGTATGACACAGAGTTCAATGTTGACATTTGGAAGAGAGCAAAATGGATCAAGAACAGGCTTTGGAATGTACAAGCAGACTATTGAAGTGATTTGTTAATGGCTTGTGGTATGTATGCATATCTTTTTTTAAATAAGGAAAAATAAAGCAAGTGTGCTATGAAAACAGGATCCAAGTTTATTGCAGACGAAGTTATAATATTTTTCCTAGGTTGTGCCCTTCTACATTGATTGCATCCTCTTGGTTATTCAAAAGGCTTACTTTCATATGATTAGCTTTATCACATTTTGTTCTTTATCTAATTTCTAATCTCTTTTCTCATATTTCATTGTTCTTTGTTCATTCATTTTAGGCTGCTATTTATTTCAATAGTAGGCAATTTGATCTTTTTCTCTAATGCCCTATTTGCATTACTTGTGTGATTTCTCAGAATTTTTCTATTTTAGCCATTTTCACTCTAGTTAAAATATTTGCATTTTGAGAAAATAAAGGCTTAAAATGCAAAAATACATTTTAACTTCTCTGCAAAGCATACCACTTTATATATTTTTCATATATTTTACTTTATTCAAAACAGTTCTGTGAAATGCCTGCAATTCGTATAAACAATTACTAAACTAATGTCTGTCAGTATTTATCAGTTACTAGAACACTTCATGTATCATCACTGGATATTTGTTTGTTGATTAGCTAAGAGGTTTGCTTTAAATTCATACCAAGCTGAACATACCAAGGAGAAACTCAACTCATCTACATCATCTACACATTATCAGGAAAAGTTCATCTAATCCTTAGTAGCTATCATCATCATTGTCAGCATTACCATCATTTTCATCATCATCATCACTATCACAAAAATGAACAGTCATTCTTAGCAGGCATTTTACCAAATCAGTAAAGCCTCTGATTTAAGGCGTCTACCCTGTACATGCATATTTTTCTGGACAATTACATTCAGATTCTGGGAAAAAAAATAGGAAGATTGTTTCCTTCACAGAAAACTCTTGATAAGGATTATTTATGACTGATTGTGTTGCCCATTATCAATCACTGAGTAATCCTGGCTTTTCACCTTTAATGAGAATAAATACTTTGCTACTAAATGACATCCTTATGTAACTGCAGAAGTCAACTCCCACATGGAGTAAGGAACAGCTTTAGCTTGATACATATGAACAAATAAAATCATAATTGAGTTTTTAAAAAATTATTTATATATTGTTACTAATATCCTCCATGCATCACAAGACTCACAGGCAACAGATGTGCCTTTACACTTTCTCTGAGGAAAAAAAATGAGTTTGAAGCTAAGGTATACCTGCTCTGAATCTTCATTTAAAAAAAAAACTGAAAAAACAATGTACTACTTAAGGCTTAAAATATGCTCAGAATGAAGGTAGCTGCCATGAAAGCTGCAATGTTTTATAGTTAAAAGAGACCTATACGTGAGTTAGGAGATTTGAGGTGTAATTCTGATTCTGTCCCCAGAGGGTCTTGAGCAAGTTCCTTTTTCTCTCTAACAGCCACTTACTTCTTAATGGAGATCTATTCTTGCTCTGAAAACCTCTGTAGCATGTCCTCCCAGACTAATATGTGGGGATTTTGAATGACTCAATCTTAATTTCTCAACATGGCACTCTAAGAAAATTGAACACACTCCCACTAATGGCCAAAGGTTCTTTCAACTACCAATAGTAAGTTGGAGGATCTGTAGCCCATGAAAGTGTAATCTCACACAGCAATCTCTGAGAGACTCATGGTTTACTCCATTAGATTTAGAGAAGGGCACAAAGATAATTTATGGCCCTTATGACATGTTTATGAACTTTAAAACATGGACTCAGTCTTATGTGATGTTTATGGACCTAGGGAACTTGGGTTCAATGAGGAGCTGAATTATGTTCTTAGAAATCTTCACCCTTGCAGAAAATCTTTGAAAAAGAGATGTGGTCAGACAGAGTCAAAAAGAAATTATAGGGGACACCTTCTCTATAAGTCACTTGATCCAACTTTCTAGTTTGCATTTAATGACAATTATTGTTCCTGTAACTTTTTGACTTGGACCAGCAGAGTAAAATGGTGTCTATTCTCGTTTCCTTATTGGAAGATAATTATCACCTAAATATGGATTATCCCTCTTAATCAGTAGCTACAGTTAAGCAGTGGAGCATCTTTTAAAAGGACACTGGTCAAATGCTTGTCTCAAGTGAGCCAAAGAGAAGAAGAGAAGCATGGGAGAGCCTGGCTTTAACCTGTAGCGGTCAAACCCTGGCCTTGCCTCATCTCTGCAATCCCCCTTCAGCACATTTAGGGTCAGCATCCTTGTGAGTGTAGCTATCTCATTTCTACACTTCCAAAGTCTCCTGAAGGTATCCTCAGATTTCTTCATTTAGCACCATGTTTTATGGCTATATATTTTCTCAATATCTTAGGCAATTTCTCCTAATACACTCTAAAATGAGTTTTGAATCACGGAAGTCCATAAAATATAAATTCAGCTTATTAAAATTAATGATTGATCTGACTGCTGGCTCCTAGGAGATTATTAGTAAATATGTAAAAATTTCTACACATAATCAGAGTTTTTAAGAACATAATTTACTCATGAAACATATCTTAATGGCTTTATGTGGAATGAGTTCCCCGGCATGTTGGAGTTACGGGATAATATCTGTGTAAAATTTTTAAATTCTAATTTGATAAAGAGGAATGTTTGGTGGGAAGAGCACATAATAGTTCCTAAAATTTGATGCTTTGACAGATGGGGATAAATAACTGAAAGGAATAATTTGGGGAGAAATAGCATAATGCTTACAATGCTTGCACAATTTACTCTGTGGTGGAAATCAGAATATATTTAAGAAATAGTCATTTATAGAAGAAATTTTTAAGAGACTACTATAAAGTGTTAACTATCAAACCTTGCTATTTGTAAAAATATGTAGTACAATAAATGATCACATGTATTTTGTAAAAATGCCAATGAAATTCTTGTAAAATGGAGTCCAAGATATTATAATTGCTCAAAAATCAAATATAAAATTCAAATTCCATCAGAATACCATGAACACATTGAATTTACCTTTCGACAGTCTGTTAACTATTTGCTTGGGGTTGATTTACCTTAAGAAAAGGGGAAAATTCAACAACCCATTTTGTGCCAAAATTAATTCTAACAGTAATACATTTTGTGCTCCACTGACTTTCAATTTATTACCAGTGGAGCTTGGTTGATTGTTTTGATCTTCAGTTTATTGGCAATGAAGTAGGATTTACTGTACCACAGCTTTTCAGTAACATAAATGTTACTTCATTGAACTGGTGCCTCATTGTAAAGCACTACAAGAATATAATTTAATTGTCTGTCTTTGCTTAAACTCATGATGCTTTTGAGTGTGGTAGAATGTTTAATGTCAAACTTGTCTCCTTGCATATTTATTTTGCAATTTCAAGGCTTAGGAGGTAAAATGTTTTAGTCTAAAGAGCTGCCACTGCAATTTGATTACACTGACACCAGATGGCAGTGAATAGGTCCCAAGGTATTAGATGCTTTTTTCTCTGATATTCAAGAACTCATTTAACTTTATACACAAGCATTGTATATCTTTTAAAAAGTTAATATTAAACTTCAAGAGATACAATTAAAAGATTACTTTAAAAATACTTTTAAAATCTTCTGATACAGTTATAAAGAAGTGCTTGCTTATGGTAAGGGTTCAACAAATATAACTATGATTATTTGAAGGAGGTATACTATAATTTATACCTCCCTGATATTTTCAGGTATGGAAAAGCACTATGCATCTCTTTCCATGTCTTCCCCATGGGAGGAGGAATGCCTTTCCTTATTCCTTATTGGTGAATTCTGTATAAATTTGTTCATTCTGTGATCATATTCTCTCTCTCTCTCTCCCTCTCTCTCTCTTCTTCTTCATCATCATCTTCTTCTTCTTCTCTCTCTCTCTCCCTCTCTCTCTTGCTCTCTCTTTCTCTCCCTCTCTCTGTCCTCCCTCTTGTCTGTCAGTCTGCCTACTGGTTCTATAATACTTCCTGCAAATGGATATGTAAGACTAATAGAGATTTGGTAATAACAAACTCGTTTGTACAGCTGATCTAAAAATCATATGTTCTAGAGCTTTATACATTATAAAAATGATATTTTGATCTCTATCATCTGATTCATTCATTTTTGTTTACAAATGATTCCAAATCTAGTTGAGAAAGAGAGGTTTGTGATATCAGATCCCTCACAACTACAATTGGTATGATGTGCTGGGGCAGGGGTGAGGATTTTGTATCACCTCGGTACAAAGGAGAAAGGGTAAGTGGCTGGTTCTTCTCTGCCCTCTCCTGCTGAGAGGAACACTGTCTTCCAGCATTCACAGAGACAACTGGGTCCTGACACCGTGTTTGCCTTTAATATCCAGACAGGCAGTCTGTGTGTTGCTCATCCATCCCCAAACAGTTCTAGCCCTTGACTCAGTCTATGACATGTCCATACTGCTCTCAGAGGAGGGCTAGAGAAATCTGTTTTCTCTACCTCCCACTTCAAGATGGGAAGTTCTCTTGTTGATCTTGGCACATATTTCAAGTATGAACCTACAATTGCTCTGATGCCATGCTGTATGCAAACATTGTTCAGACATTTTCAGTCTCTCTGGGCTATGCTCACAGAAATATACTTCTCTGTGGATCACCTTAAACTATTTTTTTTTTTTTTTTCTGTTTCTGGAGACTGCTTTTCAAACTGAAAGCTGTGACTTATTTGTGGCTACTGACATCAACCTACTAGGTTGTATGATTTAACCAAAACTTACAAAATAGTCCAGAAAACAGCTTGCTTTCCATTGTGAGACCAAAGAAAAGTTTTGCAAAATGTTTGTTTCCATTTTGTGTATTTGCATTTTTTATTCTAGTCTGAAATGTAGATGAATTCTAACTCTTGGTTTTGTCAAAAAAAGTTTGAAAAAAGGTTGATATAGACAACTTCCAACATCAGAGTTTAACCCTAGTAATGGGTGTAGTGTTGGGTTGGCTCAAGAATACTCAAAAGATATCATTCTTCTCCTGAATTACACTTCTTTGCCAATTCTCTTTTCTCTCACCTTAGCCATGGCAAAGACTTAAATTCTTAAATCCTTCCTTGAATCCTTGCTTCTTTCCACAGTCAATCATTTATGATGCAACCAGTATAATCTGAATCATATATATCTGTGACCACATAAATCATATATCCTAAATATATAGATTTTCAACAAAGAGGTACCAAAGAGGCACTAATTTTCTCAGTGCTCAAAAAAGGAGCTTGGCTTTCTAGTCTGCTGTCTTGAGCTGAATATCCATTTCTGTCATTCAATTCACAATCACATTTCCTAAATCGTTTCCATTTGATAGGGAGATGACCTGGGGCAAATAAATAAATATATAGATAAGTACATAAAAAAGAAGCAGTTAAGAAAATCAAATAAAAGTTTTGTTTTTATTAAACATTTATAAATATTAAATATTTATTTTATATTTATTCAACAATATTCCTTCCTCTTCACATCTGATTACTTTAAACTGGTTCAGACCCTTATATAGCTCACTTGGATTATTGTAAGAGCCTCCTTAAAATTCTTTAGTTTCTGGAATCAAAGCCAGAATTTATATCCTCCCCACTGTCAAAAGGGTCAGGAGGATTTTCACAGTAAGAGAATATGATCTTTTCACTTGTTCTAGTTTGTGTATTGGAATCCAGAAATAACTATTTTTATCATATCTCATGATCTGTTGCTGCAGGATTCAGGCAAACCAGAGCTGAGTGATGCTTCCATTTCATCTGATGTGGCTGGAAGTGCTGGGACTATCAACCACAGCATCTACTGCTGCTGCATCGTCCCTCTTACAGGGTGTCTTAGATATCCCAGAATTTGGACGCAAGGATTTGTAAGTAGATATTGATAATGTCTTAATGTCTGGGCCCACAAATGAATTAATCACTTCTGCTGTGTTCTTTGCTTGAAAGCTCTCACTAAGGCCGGCTTAGATTCAAGAAGAGTGGAATTAGTAGATTCCATTTCTTAATGGGAGAAGTAATAAGAATTTGAACTGTGTTCTACCACACCACTCCTCTGCTCAAAATATCATTCTGCTACATCTTTTTAAAGCCTTTAAAATGGTTTATGATCAGACCACTCTGTCTCATTGGTTGCTTCCTAAAATTTTCTATTTCAGATAACTTCATGCTCCCTAATTTTGTTTAATTTTATTCAGCCAAAACTTAAATAGGCACTATTCTAAGCATGCCACATATAATGACTCATGCAAGACTCATAATAATATCGATAAGAGTTGCTATTTTACAAAAGAGGAAACTGGGGCATAAACAGTCACATAACTTTTCCCAAGTTCTCATTTAGTAAATTGTGGAGTCATATTTGAACCTAGAAAATGTGGCCCCAGAGTCCTTGCTTCTAACCATTACTTTTGGCTTCTAGATCTTCTCTTGCCTTTTACTATATCTGCTTTCCTTTCAATTGGCTTATCCATGTTTCAGAAATTTGAGTGATTTTTCAACACCAGCCCAGTTAATATCTCCTGTTTGAAACTTCTTTAGCACTTTACACAAGCATTGGCTTTAACAATGATTATGTTCTTAACTTATTTTTGTCTGTTTGCACATTAGAGGATATTAAATATGTCCTTAATTTTCATAATCCAAGTCTCAGCACAGTGCCAAGCATATAATTACTTTATGAAAAAATGAGAGTGGAAGGCAAGGGGAATTGGAAGTTAATGCATAATGGGTGCAGAGTTTCTGCTTGGGGTATTGGGAAAATTCTGGTAATGGATAGTGCTGTGATTAATCCCACTGAATGGTAAGTTTGGGAATTGTTCAGAAGGGAAAGTCTATGTGCATGCATGCTTCCATAATAAAAAAAGTAAAAGAGAGGGAGAGAACTAAGAACTAAAGACAATCCCATTAATAGGTATATATCCAAAGGGATTAAAGCAGGGGCTCAAACAGATATTTGCACACCAATGTTCATAGTGTATTACTCACAACTGCTAAAACATGGAAGCAACCCAAGTGTCTATCACCTGGTGAACAGATAAGCAAAATGTGGTATGTACATACAATGGAATATTATTCAGATGTACAAAGGAAAGAAGCCCTGATGCATGCAACAACATGGATGAACCTGTTGGAAGGTTCATGGAAGACATCATATTCACGTTGAGTGAAATAAGCCAGGCACAAAAGGACAAAAACAGAATATCTCACTGATAGGAAATCATTAGAATAATCAAACTCGGGAGTCAGAATCTAGAATACGGGTTACCAGGGAATGGCATGCAGATAAGAAATGGGAATTTGAGGTTTAAAATGTAGAAGGTTCCTGTTTGGAATGATGGAAATGTTTTGGTAATGAATGATGGTCATGGTGACATAGCAATGTGAACATAATTAACAACACTGAAATAAATATCTGAATACTGTTAAAAGGGGAAATGTAAGCATGGTAACAGAATAAAAATTTTAAAAATCCATGGATCTGCACTACACAAACAGTGAACTCTAGATTAAACTATGGACAGTTTAAAAATAGTACAGTTATAAAAATGTGCTTGCAGCAAGTGTAACAAATGTTCTACACCAATACAAGGTGTTAATAATAGGGTGGTATATGAGAATCCTGTCTTTTATGCCTGATTTTTCTTTAAACCAACAACTTCTCTAATAAAGAGAATGACAATTAAATGCAATGCAGGATACTGGACTGGATCTAATAATGGAAGAGAAAAGCCTCAAAAGATGTATTTGGACTTAAGAAAAGGATGGAATATAGATTGAAAGCTTTATATTAATGTTATAGTTCTTGAACTTGACAACTGCATTTACAGCAGTTATATAAGTGAATATCTTTTTTCTTAAGATATATACATGGAAGTATTATATGTTCAAGGAGCATGACATGTAGATGATAGGTAGGTAGGTAGAAAGATAAATAGATAGAAGGATGGATAAATAGATAGATAGATGGAATGATACATAAAATGTTATAAAATTTTTTAATTGAGGCACCTGGATATGGGGAGGGGGGGAAGATTGTTGGAGTTCTCTGCATGGGCTTAGTATTATTTTTGCAATTGTACATTTGAAATAAGTTCAAAATTAAAAGTTTAGGATAAAAACGGATCACTAGAGGTGTTCCAGTGAATTAGGGTTTCTTTTATTCTGTTTCTTGAAGTCTGAGACTGAAGCCTGAACAAGTTTTATGTCATTGTGTTCATACCAGAACATATTTTAAGAATACCTATTAGGAGATGGACAGATATTTTTGGCCTGAATCATAATCTATACATTTTATAAATCTTGTGGATTTTTCCCATGCCAGTAATACTTAAAGGGTTCAATTTCGAGGGGAATGTTTTATTTTAGAAGCTCTCACTTTGTTTGAAGAGATCATAAATGTCATACAGCTCCTAGCTGAGGTTTCACAGCGAGGCATTGACTCTATAAAAACTCAGTGGCATTAGAGAATATGAAGAATATTATTACAGTTAGTGTAGCTATCTGGAGAATGAGCTAAGTAGAAAGGAAAATCCATATTTAATTAAAACTAAAATTGCAGGGCATATGATGTGTAAGAAAGAATTGATATACATGTGTGGTATTCATTTAATGCTTAATGAGAACATCTGGTCATACTTCTAGATTTCAAATTTAGACTGCAGTGTAGGGAAAGGCCTTCTTTCCCACAGGCTACAATAGAAAGTCAAAGCTTAAATGATATAATGAGTAGATTTATGCAATTCAATTGTGGTGCCTCTAAACCTTAACATAAAATTATACTGCAAAGGATGAAAGGTTCTCAAAGAAGACAGGAACCAATATTTATCTGGTCATCAAGGAGCTGTGCAGAAAGAACAATGAATGCGTAACAAAGACAACCACTTACCTGTGCATTTTTTTCAGTCCATAATCCTTCAGAAAGAAAGAGAGAATTAAAAAGAGTTTAGTGAGAACAGAAAGAATAGAGCAAGCTCACAGAAGTAGATTAGAAATGTAATGGCTTTCAATGACTTGAAAGTATTAACTAGTTGAGTATCTGTGTGATAATATAAATACATCTTCCCCAGATTGAACTCAAGAGAAATGCTTGCAAATAATCACAAAGTACTTTTGAAACAATATACCAGGTAATTAGTGCCTATTTATGGTTAAAATAAAAATGGTGGGAGCAAATATAATTATAAAACAAAATTTAAAATATCATAGGAAATAAAGATATTTAAATGGTATGCTCAAGAAGCTGTACAGAAATATAGAATAGAATTTGATATAAATCAACAATGGCAATTCTTGCATTAGTCAAGGGGATAATATATTATACTGAGAACAAGGTGAGTCAAGGAGCTTCTGTAAATATATGTATTAATGCATAATAATTTTTCTGTAGAATCAGATCTAAAATGCTGTTATCTTACATTATACATACTTAGGGGGTCAAAGAGTAAATTATAGAAGCTAGTTAAAATAAAAATGAAATAACAAAGATCTTAATCAATAATGAGAATAAGCAAGGGTAGGGCAATTTTATTATGCATTCTTTAAATAGGCTTTCTCTCTTCAAACTTTAAATGCAGAGGTTATGAAGAATAATTTATGCATATAAAAATGGTCTGAGTAAAGAGTGCTTATGGTAGGTTAAACAATTTAAATGTATAATTATCACATTATTTAGTGGCCATGAATGTCCTTGGGCACATGATTGCTCATACTTTTTCTACTTCGATCAAGTGTAATTTAGGAAATGATATGTATGATTGAAGGAATTTGTCTCTTACCTTCCAATTATACTTAGAATTCCTTTGTTCTTCCAATTGCTTAACTCTGAACAGCCATAAATATTTTCCACAATTAGTGAAGCCACTGAGTCTAATATTTAGAGCTCATATTTTGGTTTATTTAATCTAAATATGCTTGGCTAGACCCTATTTAATTTAAACAAAAATGATGTAACTCTTGTACCCACCTTTAGACTAAAATAACCAAAGTAGACCCTTCAAATGTAATCATACCTTTTTTCATTTCTTTAAAAATGAACGAAACAAAATGGATAAGGATAGACTGTGATGTCTTATCCTCAGAGACTTTAAATATTTAATCAGTACTGTATCCCACCTGTCACTGAGGTAGGTACTCAATAAATATTTGTTGCATACTTAAGTGAATAAACGGCACAAGCAAGTGATTCTGACTGAATTATCTGACACTACTCATAGAGCTTAATCACAAGGAGAGTCTTGCAGTTTTAAAGGAAGCCCCCAAAATGTCGGAACTGTCTCTGCAGCTATCAGCTCTCCTGCTTTGTCTAAAGGTGAGATTATCCTTTGTGAATATACAATAGAAACGGTTCTCAGCTTCTAAAGGTTTAAGGAAGTAATATTCTTTTGAAAACTGGTTAATACATAAGATTGTATCAGTAACGTTATTCGGTGTAAAATAATTTTTAAAGAAGTTAGCTGTGTGAGTCAAGTTTTAAATAGCACTTCTCGGTCTTCTGCTCACTCCATTTCTACACTCACATCCAGGGAATCGAAGTCTTGAATCCAGGTCCTGAGCACTCTAATGGACAGTGACTTCATAATCACACTCAATATTTGCTACTTGACAAAACTCCTTTCAGTTTGACACACGTTGTTTGCACGTATAGAATCTTCACTAAACATATATTCTAGCCTGGGAAACTTTCTATTTCTTTAAGATTATGTATTTCCAACTATATTTATTTTTTAAATATAAATTTTAGCTTAACTTTCAATTGCAGATATTTCTTTCATTTGTAATTTGTTGGAGTGAGGTGAATTTTTGGTTCTTCACAATTTCCACAGGAATTATTTAGGATCATATTTCAGGACCTGAACATATTTGAGATTCTGATGAACATTTTGGGCACTGACTAAGAAAACAAGGATATATATTTTAATGTAGTATGCATTAATATATACTATTACACACAAAATTTGGCAGTGGTTTCATGATCCACTGCTAAATTTATATATTATTCCCTAGAAGTTGATAGAGTAGAACCATAACCTGCAAGAAGAAATCCAGTATGTATGGAAGAAAGTAAGATGAAACAAGGAGTATGATGTTGTAACCAGAGTGCAAGGAAAGGAAAACAATGGCAAGCTCTCCAGTGATATTATGTGACAAAATGAATCAGGTATTCTGTGGTAAAGCACCATCCTTCCTTTCTTCCAGAAAATTAAAATATCTTTTTCTTCCAACTTAACATTTTCTATTTTTAGAAATCCATGGGTATTCAGGAACAAAGAGGATATTTATGGACATTTTTGGCCAAAATCAAGATAGACTACTTTCTCCTCATCAGGTCCCAATTTAATCAAAAGCAGTGAAGGAAAGTTTTAGAACTCCAGGAGACAGACATTAATCCAAAGGGATTTTTCAGCAAAACCATTTGAGTTTCTTACTCAAGGTATTATTAAATAAGAATCAGATAGTACTTGCAATAGATTTTTGGGTTTCTCATGTGGGCTTTCACTCCTCAAACGACTTAAAAAGTCTAAGCAGAATTGTAAAGTGTACCACCCCCTCTCTTTTGTACCACCCAGACATTATCCTTTATCAAGTTCCACAAATAAGACCTGACGACCACTTCTTACCCTTTCAGTGACTCTAATGTGTATGGCTATGGCAGATCAACATTGATCAAACCCAATCATAATGTTTCCTTTCTCATTTTCAGAAACTGAGAAGTTTCCTCTATTCCTTAGGAGAGATTTTAAAAAGCAACAAGCATGTCCACATTCTTCTGTATAGCTCCGTGTTATATGAGCTAAAGATTATATCATGTATAAATCCAGTTTTTCTTGGTATAACAATTACCTCAGGTTTGATGCATCATGCTCTCCTAATGGCAGTTTAAAATCTGTGTGTTCTCAAATGAGAAAATCATTAACTCATCAAAAATGACCATCTATTCCCCTCAGCCTGTTGTTTAGGACCATCTGAGAGGACCAAAATCACAGAGTTTTGGGGATGAAAGTAAAAATTACAATTTGATTAACTCCTGCATTTAGGTTTAAATATCCTCAATTATCTCTTTCACCCAAGACCAACTCATAGTGTCAGTCCTAACTAGCCATTCAATTATGTAGAAATTAGTCCAAATCCATTTTTTTTTCAGCACAGAATCTGATCCATTATAGTGTAATGATAATGGAAGGAAAGAAAATCAAAGAGAGAAGACCTTGCCAAAAAGGGACACCACCTGTTTCTATTTCTAACAGGGAAACTACAAGTTAAAAAAAAAAAAAAAAGGCTACCACAGTCATCGCTAGCTAGAGGTGACAAACAGAAGTTATGTGAGAGGAATCAAACCTATTAGAAAAAAATAAAACTCAAATTTTATTTTCTAGGCAAGGGTGTCTCTTTTCCTTTTGCTAATAATAAAAACAAAGTGTAACATTTCAGAGGCTTTTGTAAAACATCCAGAGAGAAAAATATGGCCACATTATTATGTGAACTGGTGACTGATCCTTCACTAAAGTTGTTCTCTTCTTTGGAAAATCAGCTCAAGAGAGCAGATCTCTCTTTAGTGATAGAAGCTTCTTGTGTCTACATCAACATTATATCTTCCACAGTCTTTCTCAGTTAGGACAGAATTTCATCTCATAGTCTCCTATGTGCCTTTGACATCATCTTTCCAGTAAATAAGCTACCCTACATAAAAACATTATCTGAAGTAGGACCAATTATCAACCACCACCATTGTCTAAAAAGGGCAGTGATGTTTTCCAATTTAGAGCAGGAGACACAAATGAAAAAAAAAGTGTGACATCAACAGTTCACTGTTTACATAGGCTGGTTTGCTTCTAGCAAGACTGCGTAACAGACTGCCCGTGGAGAGCCCAGCATCAAGGCTTGGGACATTGGTTCTATCCACAGAGCCCTCTGTTGGGTCAGCAGCTCATAGAGCCTGATGAATATACCAATGATGCACATTTTTTCAGTTCACCTTTCTAAAGTTCAGCAGAGAATGCTAAACATTTTTTTCTTTGACTACTATAATAATAAATTAAAGAATAAGAGTCATCATAACCAATTTGCCATTACTGAATGTTTTTCCTGAATAAATTTTTAAGTTTCACCAATTTGTGTGTCCGTTTAACTTAAATCGGAATCATGTCAGAGAAAAAGAATTAAACGTAATACTATACTCTTTAAAGCATCCAAAAGCTTTAAGTGATCCATATGTATTTAAGAAAGACATATAAATGAAATGACTTCGACATTATTTTGCAAACATGAAGAATTTGGCCAATCAATAGAAATTCCATTTGAAAATGTTAATGGTAATGAGAATAATAATAAGTAATCCTGTTCCATTGCCTTTTGAATAATCAATTTGCATTTAAAAATATTAAGTTGTGGTTTTAAGGGCATTTGTTTACTTTTATGGTTTTCTGGCATTAAATGAATTGCCCAATTGTAAAATTGGTTTCAAGACCCATCAGAGGGCAAAAGCCAGAGGTCCCAAATCTCAGAAAAGTATGACCTTCTACAAGACGGAGAATACTAATTTGAGAAGGAAAATACTAACCTTAATCTGTGCTCCTGAAGATTGGGTAGAGATTGTGCTTCCATTATCACCCCATGAAGTCTGATCCAGAGGCTAGGAAATTGCCTCACTGTACACACAGCCTCGATGCTGGTGCTAGGGCTGATGTCCCCGAGGCTCCTGAAAGCGAGATGCAGCCATAGCCTCTGTGGCCACCAAGACTGCAGTGGGTGGCTCCAACTGGAGGGGCCAGATTCATGTGCTTCGGCCTTCCATACAAGGAGGCTAGGAGAGTAATAAATGGACTGCACTTTCGTCATCTGTATTGGGATGGTCATCTGTATTACTTTGCTTGGAAGGTGAGGGATTTCCAAAATATTGGAAAGGAATTCAGAAGCTGGACAGCCAGAAAAAAAAATGATAAAGGTCCTTATATGTCCCAAATCCCAACAGTCTTAAAATTCTGTAGCTCACCCTTGCCTGGTTTTAAGAATTACCTGGAGAACTTGTAAAATACAAAGATTTCCAAGATCTCTACTCCCTAGAACCAACCAAATGAATCAGAGACTTCAGGGAATGTTTATTTCCTTGGAATGTTTATTTCCAAATGTATTCAAGGTGATTCTTATGCTCTGGTGAATTTGGGAAATTCTGAGAACTTAGATCATGTTCGTTAACATTGGATCCTAAGTTGCGGTCAGTTAATATAAGTTGCTTGGGCCAGTACTTCATTTTCCACCTTTTGGTTTCATGGTAATAGCAGTGCTAACTAGAAAACAGCTTTTAAAGGGATTAAGAACTGCCCTTTGACTGGCATCTAGGAATTCTTGACCTGATTAGCTTCTTTTAGTTTCTACACAACTCTCTAGGACCTCCATTAAATCTTCTGGCCTTTAAGATACACTGAAAAAATAACTCTCTACGCCAAGGTTGTAGCTCATGTATCATCTACTGAACTCAGAGCTTTTTAAACCTCTCAACCATGAAAGCATGGCATATGATATTTATCTGTTCAATAAGACTTTTTTTTCTGATTGACTGAGTACCTGCCTATATCGTTTATTTTAAAATATCCTCCTTCCATTGATCCAATATTGAGGCTACAGATTTCTTTTAAACATCACAGAAATAAATAGAGCAGGTAAAATTAACTGTTTATATCTATCTCTTTCATATGCAGATACAGAAAGTAAAATATATTTCCTCTGAAATACAATTAATGCACTTTGGTTACAGTTATGCATTTGGTTTTCCAAAATGACTGATTTTCCATTCATATCTGTAGGGAAATGTATAGTTTGGACTTACCCATTTGATCTCTCTGGAATGGAGAGTATGTGTGTGTATATGCCTGTGTGGTGTGGTGTATGTGTGGTTGTGTAGATAGTGGTAAGGATGTGGTGTGTGTGTGTGTGTGTGTGCATGTACACATGGTTTGTGTGTTATTTTCATATTGTTATTGGAGACTTTTTGTAATCTTTACTTGCAGCATTCACAGGGGGAATAACAAGTTAGAATCGGTGTCCTTTTTGATATTAAAAAATCCCCCAGGTACTTACAAATTCCACCTGTCTTTTTGGTACAGATAAGCATTTCTGAGTTCTTTGTTTTTTTTTTATTGTTCAGTATCTGGACTTTCAGTGAATAAATTGAAGTAGAAGGAATGATGTAAAGATATTGAAATAAATCAAATAGCCTTTACAGAACTGAAGGCCTGAAAAAGTAATTGAGAGTTTATTTTCAGTCTATTCCCATGCCTCCAGTAAGGAATGAAGCTGAATTTTCTGTCTGATGAGTTTTTCCCCATTGTTTCAGTTGCCGTGGACATTTATTAAGTTGATTTCAAGTTTTTGACATGTGGCTATTTTTCGCTTTGTAGGCATTTCTTTGACTTACAAACTGTACTGTACAACCTAGCTAACCACTTATATTAATTCCAAATCGGTTTGATTTCACCTTTTCTCTCAAATAAAGCAAGTTTCTTGAGAGGAAAGAGATTTTCTTATGCTTTTTTTTAACGTCTCTTAAGCTTAACAACAGTGCTGGGCACAAATTATACTTTCAGTGAATAATCACTGATTTTAATGATAAAATTTGGACCATGAAGTTGTTTGATATGTGTGAGGCCCGCTTTTGACACGGATGGATGGAAATGTGAGTGAGTCTCAGAAAAAACTGAAACATAATAGAAAGAGACTTCTTTCTCATTCAGAGAATATCCTTGTTCTAGGAGAAACAGAGAAACCAAAGTGGGTATCTTGTATAATAAAATCTAAGCAAAGTCTAAAGCAAGAGCTTTGATCAATTTCTAATTATATTGATAAAGGCAAAAATCAGTAGTGAAAGCTATAATTAGAAAGATGAATCAAAAAGGGAGGCAAAAGGAATAGAAATAGAAGTATGATTGAAGTCAAGAAGAATAAACCCAATATATAGAAATATAAGAGGATATAAGAAGGAAGACCATGAAAGATTTAGAACTTAAAATCATGGATTGATTAAATTCACTAGAAAGACCTGAGAATACCATATATCTTATAAATACTTCAGTCTGGATAGTACCTAAATTGTACATAGAATATAAAAATCAATTTCAAATGGTATCTTTCACTGAATTCTAGGGTATATAATAAGTTCTAACTTCTGAAACAACATAGGGTAAGAAGGACCAATTAAAATCTGGTCTTGTTGTGACACACAGAGGGGAGAAAGGGTTGCTTCTTAAAATACTTTAGTTAGAATTACATCTATGCTGCAAAGAAGATACTCTGGGATCCTGAGGTAAATTGGAAAACTTGTTTTTAAACTTAATCCATTCCTGTGGGTGTAAGCCCATTGTAAATATGACCTTTTGATGAAGTTACTTCAGTTAAAGAACAGCCAGGATTGGTCTCCATCCTATTATTGGAGTCTTTTACAAGGAGAATGAAAAGCAAACAGATAGAAAGTCACAGGAAGCAAACAGTTGAAATTCAAGGGAACCAGGAAATTAAGTGAGAGGTCAGGAGATGCCACATTGCCATATGACAGAAGAGCCAAAAGCAATGATTGTCAGCAGCCAGCCAAAATGCCAGACTTCAAGAAGAAAATACCACCTTGATGATGCCTTGATTTGGACTTTCTCTTAGCCTCAAAACCATGAGCTAATAAATTTCCATCGTTTAAGCCAATCCATTGCATGGCGTTTGCTTGAGCAGCCAATCAAATAAAAACAAACCCCAAGAACTCCTCTTTGACTCTCCTCTTCTCCTCTAGTCTGTTGACACTTGGCTACACAGGAGCTGGGGAACAACATCATCATCATTTGACATAGGACACATGCATTCCTGAATAGCGAATGTTCAGAAGCAGCAGTGTGCTGTTGTAGAAACAGTAGTAGAAAGGAATGAGTAGAAGTTGACCCCATTTTTTTTCTTTCTCTTTAATATATCTGGTAAGGATAGAAGTGGTTTGTGAAAAATTTGTATTCGCTAGCCCAGTCAGCAATAAATAACACTGTGACAGTTAAAAGCTGGGTAGATCCCAGAAAATCATCCCTTTAGGATTAATCAGTTCCCACGGGTGTGGGTCTCTTTTGATTGGATCACTTCAGTTGAGGGCCTTAGATTGAATTATGGACCTAGCATTGTTGGTCCTCTTGCTGGAGTCCTTTATTAATGGAGGACTGAAAGCAAAGAAGACAGAGAAAAAACTGCAGAGACAAAAGGAATCCAGGAGAGAGGAAGCCACAGACTGAACAGCCAGAGCTGAAGCAATGAGACCCAGAAGAGAAGCTGCTACCTCCATGTGCCTTGCTGGTGGAAGGAGTCCAGGATCACCAGCAGCTGATCTTTGGTGAGACTGCATTTCTGATGATGCCCGAGAACTGTAAGCTTTTAAGCTAATACATTGCTATTATAAAAGCCAGCCCATTTTCGGCATAATGTCCCAGCAGCTTTTAGGAAACTAAAACAAACATATAGGTACAAATCGATTTGTGCTAGTAAATATTATTACAAATTTCAAGAGCAATTAATTTTTTATTATAATTTGGTGCTTTATTTACTATTTTTGCATTCATTATTCTGAACACACTTACTAAACTTCAGGGATTATCTTACTTAAAAGCTAACATTGTTTGCTGATGAAATACCATTCCCCAACCTTATCCAAAAGTAGTCCGTGATTTAGGAAATACAAAGAGGGCATACAGGGAGAAAGGAGGAAAAGCCACCGCTGAAATCGAAAATTAGCAAATGTTCCAAAGAGTAAACTCTTCCAAGATCAGAAAATAAACTTAGATACATCTGGTAGGCAGAATTCTAAAATGGTTCCAAAACTCTTGACATCTGATATCCATAACTTGTATAAGTCTCTCCACTTGTGTCTAAATATGAGAGCATATCATCACTGTTGATTAGGTTATACTATAGGGAATAATGAAGGAGTTTTTCAGATATAATCAAGAGCCCTCGGCCACTGACTTGAAGTTAATCGAAGTGGAAATTATCCTCGGTTAGTGTGACCTAATGAGGTGAGCCCTTGAAAATATTGTTTAGAGGTCAGAGACAGGAACAATCAGAGATTCGAAGCAAGAGAGATTCCTCTGCTGGCCTTGATGAAACAAACAATCATGTTATTAACTGCCTGTGAAGAGGTACTAAGGATCTCAGAGCATTCCCAGAACAGAAGCCAGCATGAAATCGGGAGCCTTAGTTGCACAACTGCAGGGAATTAGAGTTCTGTCATGTGAGTTTGGAAGAAAATCTGAGCTTCATTATCATTACTGTTGAATCATAAGTCTTTTTTTGTCCTTTAACCTATCTTTCTCTTTCTGTTTAAATGTATTATTTGGGTCCTGCTATTTTAATTTAATTTATATATGTATATGTTTAAATGTCCTCTTTTAACCAAATTCAGTATAATCAGTGCTCACAATGCTCACAATGTTGTGCTACCATCACCAATATCCATTATCAAAATGTTTCCATCATCCAAATAGAAACTTGTAACATTTTAAACTTTAATTCTCTATTCTCTACTCCCATGACATCCCTTTATAACCCATGTCCTAGATGCTGACTCCATGAGTTTTCTTATTCAAATTATTTTATACCAGTGAGATCATGCAATATTTGTGCTTTTGTGTCTGGCTTATTTCACTCAACATGATGCCTTCAAGATTTATCCACATTGTGCCACACATCAGAGCTTCATTCCTCTTCATAACTGAATAATATTCAATACTGTGCATATACCACATTTTGTTTACCCATTCATCAGTTGAGGGATAAAGATGGTTGTTTCCATCCTTAGGCAATTGTGAATAATCTTCTATGAACACTGGTATGCAAATAGCTTTTCAAGTTCCTGATTTCAATTATTTAGGATATGTACATGGAAGTGGGATTGAAGGATCATAGAGTAATTCAATAATTAATCCCTGAGAAACTGCCAAACTGTCCTCCACAGCAACTGTCCCATTTTACAATCCTGCCAACAATGAATAAGTGTTTCTTTTCCCCCACATCCTTTCCATTTTTTTAAAAACAGAAGTTATTCTAGGGGATGTGATTTTGATTGGCATTTACCTAATGGTTAATGATATTGAGCATCTTTTCACATGCTTTTTGTCCACTTATATATGTTCTTCGCAAACATTTTTGTTAAAGTTTTTTGCTCATTTTTAAAATTAGATCATTTTTCTTTTTGTTGGTGAGTTGAAGTATTTCTTTACATATTCTGGATATCTAAACCTTATTGTATAAGTTGTTTTCAAATATTTTCTTCCACTGTATCAGTTGCTTTACTTTCATGACAAAGTCCTTTGAGATGCAAAAGATTTTTAATTTAGATAATGTCTAATTATCTATTTTTTTTCTTTTATTACTTGTGCTTTAGATGTAAAGTCTAAGAAACTATTGCCTAAAATAAATTCTTAACAAGGATTCTCTAAGTTTTCTTCTAGGAGTTGGATACTTCTGGATCTTATATTTAGGTCTTTGATAAACTTTGAGTTGACTTTTGTGTAAGGTTTGAGACAGGGGTACTCTGTTTTTTGTTGTTGTTTTTTTTTTCAATGGAGATGTATTTTTCCCAGGGCCATTTGTTGAAGACACTATTCTTTTCCAATTAAGCATTTTTTGCCCCTTTTTCAAAAAGTAGTTGTCCATAGTTTTGAGGGTGGATTTCTCAACTCTTGATTTGATTCCATTAGGCTATATATCTGTCCTTGTGCCAATACCATGCTGTTTTGTTACTGAAGTTTTGTAATAAGTTTTAAGGTTGGGAAGTGTGAGTCCTCCAACTTCATTCTTTATCATCATGGATTTAGCTCTTCAGGGTCTCTAACTTTCCATATACATTTGATGATTATCTTTTCCATTTCTGCAAAGAAGGATGTTAGGTTTTTTATGGGACTGTGTTGAATCTGTAAATCACTGTGAGGAAAATTGACATCTTAACAAAACTGAATCTTCCAATCCATGAATACAGAATGTTCTTCCATTTATTTAGGTCTTCTTTGATTTCCTATGGAAATATTTCGTAGTTTTCTGTTTTCAAGTCTTTTACTTCCTTGGTTAGATTTATTCCTAGATATATTACTCTTATTTGTGATTGTAAATGGGAATTTTTTTCTTGATTTCTTCTTCTAATTGTTCATTACCAGTATATAGAAATACTGTTGATATTGGGAGGTTGATCTTGTACCCTGCTTGGAATTCCTTTATTAGCTCTTAGATCTTTGTTGTGGATTTTTCAGAATATTCTGTATATAGGATTATGTCATCAGAAAGTAGGGCACATTTTATTTTTTCCTTTCCAATTCTGATGCTTTTATTGCCTGTTCTTTTCTAATTGCTCTCTCAAGGACTTCCAGTACAATGTTGAATAACACTGGTGACCATGGCATCCCTCTCTTGTTCCTGAACTTACTGGGAAAGCTTTTTCACCATTAAGTGTGAATTAGCAATGAGTTTTTCATCTATGCCCTTTATTATGTTGAAGAAGATTCCTTCTCTTCCTAGTTTTCTATGTTTTTATCTAGAAGAAATGCTGGATTTTGTCAAATGCCTTTTCTGCATCATTAAGATAATCATGTTTTTTCTTCCTTCATTCTGTTAATGTGGTGGGTTACATTAATTGATTTTCTCAAGTTGAACCACCCTTGCAAACCAAGGATAAAGTCCCCTTAATCATGGTATGTAATTCCTTTAATGTGCTGTTGGATTCAGTTTGCTAGTATATTTTGACTATACTAGAATCTATATTCATAAGACGTATTGGTATATGTAATTTTGTATTCTTGTGGTAACTTTATTTGGCTTTGGTAAGGTCAAATAAAGGATGACATTGACTAGTCGAACTAATTAGGGAGTGTCCCCTCACTAATTTTTTGGAAATGTTTGAGCAAGATTAGTGCTAATTCTTCTTGTAATGTTTAGAAGAATTCACTTGTGAGTCCTTTTGGTCCTGGGATTTCCTTTTTGGCAGGTTTTTTATTACTGATTTAATCTCTTTACTAGTTATTGGTTTGTTGAAATCTTCTGTTTCTTCTTGAGACAGTGTAATCAGTGCATGTGTTTCTAAGACTGTCCTTTACATCTAGCTTATCTATTTTATTGGTGTAAAATTGTTCATGGTATCTTCTTATAGTCATTTTTATTTCAGAGGGGTCAGTAATAATGGCCCTCTTTTCTTATTGGATTTTAGTCATTTGTATCCTCTATTTTTCTTTGTTAGTCTAGCTAAAGATTCGTCAATTTATTGATCTTTTGGTCAGAAGGGAATCATATTCCATTCAAAGGGGTGTCTGTCCAACTCCATTTTGACATTATATTCCTTCTTTTTACAGACTGAATAACTACCTATAACTTGACCATCCTAGCAACCTCAGTTTGCATCTCAATTATTTTCATTTTTGTCAAATTAGCCAGGAATTAATATCTGACAAATTTTCTTTTGTATTCTATTTAGCTATTTTCCTCAGCCCAGGCGGTATCTCATCTCCTCTTCCAATTGATGTGCTTTTCCTTCCATCAGTGACTGCAGTACTTGTGCGACCTCATCCCAAGATAGCCAGGAAGCCAGCCTGGCAGCAAAGGTTCTCCAGCATTGTCTCTTCTCATATTTCTTTCTCCCAAACAAAGCCTTAGTCATCATGTAAATTGCAGAGTCAACCATTATTTAAATTATTCTGCTCAAAACATCAACTGCAACATGGCAGAGAGTTGGGTAGTCGGAAGTTCTCAGAAGACTCCGCCTGATACACTCATGTGCTTTGTAGGGCTGGAATTCCAGGTGCTGCCTTGACATCTGTAAGCCTCTCAGGGTCTCAACGGCTTAACCACGAGTTCCCCTGGTTTCACCAGATATTCCCCCATCCTGCAGGAAAACCTCCCCACCTGGTGAGTTCCCCTAGCAGTAGGACCAACTGCACTCCTCCTGGTCCTCAACCTCATGGGTTTCACTTCCCCAAAAACCCACAAAATTATTCAAACAAACCAATCTCAACCTTCCGCAGCACTTCAACCTCCTGTCATGACAGGCCCTGCTGGTTTACACTGGCCCCGAGGGCACGTTGTGTGAATATATGTGGCTAATATATTTTTTCTGGTCTCATCTGTCTGGTGTCAGGTGTCACATGATCAGCCATCTCAGCCTGTGAATAGGAAGGGGGTCATTAGAACACCATGGAAGGCTTTGATGAAACAAAGCATTGACACACAGCTGAAGGAACATGCGGAGGTAATTATCAGAGTGGTTTGCAATTTCCAGGCACTGCTGTCAACATAGTCTCTTTTGTTACAATGGACACACTTTGTCTTCACATTTTGAACCATCAAGTTGTATGCAAGTTATTTCAGGTTCAGAGGTTTCCTAGGCCAAGTTTATGTTCTGTTCTCTTATAACCCCAATGTTCACATAGCAAACAGCAGTCTGGATTGATTTAAAATGTTAGAAAAAAACAATTGCCGAACAAGAATTTTATATCCAGCAAGCCTTTCTTTCAAAAATAAGGGAGAGCTTAATACATTCTAAGCTAAACAAAAGGAATTCATCACAAATAGTTTTCCTGAAAAACTGCTGTTAAAATGAGTTTTATGACTGAGAGATCAAGGGATTGTTTCCCTAGCATTAAATATTGCCAAAAGGGCAGGCAAGTTACATCTCATTTAGGAATTTCAGTTAGCTGCAGCTATTGCAGAAATATGTATATTTGGAAAAACTGTTATGTTGTGTTGGATAAATGCAGGGATATGTGACATATACTTTGAAAGGGAATTCCCTACTCCATATTTACAGCTTAAATGTAATACTTTTGAGACTGCTGAAAAGTTGAGAATGCAAGAAAATTTAGATAGGTTACATAATGATACTGAAGTTTCTACCGATTGTATGACTTTGATCAAAGGATGATTCACACTGTAATAATAGTGTTTTAACTGCTTGAGCTCCTATTGTAGCTTTAATGCTGGGAGAGAAAGAATGTTATGAGGAAAACTGCTGCATTTCCCTGTTCTTTGATTCCCTAAAGGAGTTTGAATGATGGGGAAAAGAGTAGATTTATTCAGATAAATGTAATCAAAAAAGCTAAAAGGAATAAAAATATCTTGGGGCCATTAAATCATGTGAAAACATTCAGATGAAAAATGACATAGAATGGAGGATAGAAAGAGTTTTATTGGGTTACTCTAAGCGTCTAATTGCCTCCTCAAACTGTATAAGGGCTACAATAGATTTGCTCAATTTTTCCTATCCTTGCAGAATTTTAAAAAATTGCAACTGACGATTACACAAAAGAGGAATCCATAGTCCTTACAGAACCAGTTGTTTTGAAACAATGAAGATAAAGGAAAGGATTATGACTCTAAGTGGTGGAAGGCCAGGTTCTCTGGGTGCAACCCCAGGAGGATATCTGATGCCATTTGCATTGGTCTGGATAAAACGGCCTGAGGAATGTCGATAAACATTTTTGGGATTCCTGGATACTGGTGCACCATGTAATTTCATAACTTATCTTGATGAAAGGGAATATGATTATCTTAGGGATGTATGGGCATGCAAAGAGGAAGACTTACAGGTGAAATTATGGCTCAAAGCAAAACTTTATGAACAAAGGTATATATGTTTGTTGCCTCACTCCTGCCAGAATGTATTAATGGAATTCACGTTATCTTCCTTTTCCCAAATCATAAGTAAAAGGAATGGCATGCAAATCTACTTCCTATTTTGTTTAATTGTCCATGTTAGATTGGAACCTTTAGATTTATCTAAGCCTATTCAACTGGTTAATTTAAAACAATATAAGATATCTGGGGCATAAATAATTTTCAGAGTTAATTAAGGAAAATACTCTTTCAATTTGGACCTCCTGCTTATATCACCAAAAGGTTCAGTGCAGCAATGAGCTAAGGAACATCATATACAATTTACTTATCATTTACTTTACCATTCACAAATTAATAGACTAATAAAAGTTAACAAAAGACTGAATCATGGCTCCACATATTGGATTAATATGACTTAATACGTGTGGACATAAAGAGGGATCATTGTTCTAAAGGTTGATGAACTGTTGTGGGAAAACAGGGAATAGAAGGAGATGAAAGAAAAAAGAACTTGAATAAACATCTTTCCTACTTCTCCTTTATTTTTCTCTTCCTGATCCCTTGTGCCAGAACCTGGATTGCATTTGTACTTCCCAGAGGAAGAAGCAATTGCTAACTAAAATACTGTAACAACACTACTAAATAATATTGTCAGACTTCCTAAAGAAATGATGAGTTCCCAGAGGGCTATTCCTTTCTTTTGTCAGTCAAAGTTGAGGTGAATATTTATGGCTTCTTTCTTGCCTAGTGGACCAGAGAGTCCTATAAGCTTGGACTTATCTATTACTGCTCCATATGACTGGGAATGGACAAATATTAACAAGATTCATACACTGCCAGATATCTGGGTCCATCCTCTGGCTAAATCTGATGGTCCTCCTCCAGAAGAGAGGAGCAGGATGAAAATTAATGATAAAAAAAAATAAGGGGGAGTAATTGTTAGTGGAAAGGGAACCAAAAAATGGATAACACAGAACCAAAGAACCAAAATTACGCAGTATCTTGTTAGATCATATGGTATATTTACAGATGCCTGTGGTGAGGCTTTCAGCCTGCCAAAACCTCCCCATTTGAAGCAGAAGTTCTAGGATTTAAGAAGCATTCAACCTGGAATTATCTCTGTGACACATCAACTCTAGGATAGACTTCTGGGAACTTGACATCATCATAGTTCTTTTTTGCATGTAATAAGAATATGGTGATAGATTACTTTTCTCTTTCTGAGACAGCCTCAGAACAATGAATAGTCAAGAGCAATGTACAAGTTCTTGGATTCAGCTGTCACCTCCTAGATTTTACATCATTTGCTCAGCAGTCAATTATTAAAAGTACACAGTTATACACAAGCAAGACTTTAATACTGGTAAAGAATGTGGTACAATACAGGAAAAAGAGAGCAGGCAGTCATAGAGAGCTCAACAAATTGACAACTGCTGCCCACTAGGGTCTTTTCTCAGCTACACAGAGATTATGAAAACAGAGATCAATCAGACATATCTCAGTTTCAGGAAAGCCAGAATCCTTGCCAAAGTTCATTGGGCAATCTTTTCTATCCAGTGGGTCACTTAGCTATATCCAGGCTGTGTAACCAGTTATACCAGGCATAAATTAATCTTTAGCCCCCTAAACAAAGTAGGCAAGGTACATAGGAAGGTCTCCAAGGGAACTTCAAATTTTAAATGACAGTTTGGGGGTCCTAAATATATACATGATATGTATTCAAAAAGCATTTGATGGTAACTGGATATTTGTTGAATGTGTGGGGAGGGGTAACTAGGGGCATGCCTCTGTGGAATAAGAATGTGTTCAAGTTGTCATGGGGTATTGTTTTAGTGGGTGGGAACTCACACAATGACTGAAAGAATATTGAATTCCCATCCTGGAGACTCCTGCTACAATCTTTCATAAAGTGGCAAGAATCCCTAGGGTACATGGCAGTGCCTAGTGAAGCAGGACAGACTAATATGTCAGGCCCTAGATATTGATGCTGCTTGTGAAATTGAAACTTAGCCTGGTATTATATATTGCCTAAGAGATATACCCTGAAAGCTTCCTTGTTGATCATATGTGGCTTCTTTCTAAGCTACACTCAGCATATAAATTCACTACCTTCCCCTTGGTGTGGGACATGACTCCCTAGGATAAGCCTCCCTGACACTGAGGGATTATTACCAAGTGGCAACTAGTGGTGCATTTGGAAAAAGACCTTGACCCAAAGGGGGGAAATATTAAATACAAATGAGTTTTTATGGCTAAGAAAATTCAAATTGAGTCAGGAGGTCATTCCAAAGGTTATATTTGGATTGGGGTTTGTATTATTTTTGTAACTTTCCTCTAAATTTGACAGTATTTCAAAATTAAAAGTTAAAAAAAAATTAAAACAAGATTGGTGGAAATAATCTGTGGTAGGTAGAATTATGTATACCAAAGATGTGTTTGTGTGTGGGGGGTGGCATATTCTTAATCCATTCCTAAGGGTGTTAACCCATCAGAAACAGGAACTTTCGAAAATGTTAATTTTAGTTAAAGTATGGTCCAGTTGAATGAGCTTGAGCTTTAATCCTATCACTAGAAACTTTATGAAGAGAGCCAAGTGGAGAAGCAGAAGATGGAAGAAAAAGAAGCCAGAAAATAAAGGATAGCTCTTTGCCATGTGACAGGAAAGCCAAGGAACCCCAGGATCACCAGCCAGACTGAACTAACCTCTATAGGAGGAAGCAGCCTTCTAGCTTCTAAAGCCATGAGACAATAAATTCCTATCGTTAAGCAATCCCATTTTGTGGTGTTGTTCGTGGTGGCCAGGACACTAAGAACACACTCTACAAGAGACTTGGGGAAATTGTCACAGGTCTTAGTATTATATGAAAAACCAAATTTGCCTTTAATGAAAAGAGATATTCTGAGCAAAAAGACTTATTGGCTCATATTGGCCACATAGAAGGGTTATTATTTACAGAGGAAGGGCTTAGAATGCTGGATAAATAAATGTAGCAAATAGTTCAATGGTATTCTTATGAATACAGAATACAGAATAAAGGAGGCTTGATATATATGCTCTTCCAGGAAGAAGTTATGGTAGTTCAAGGACAATAGCATAAGATCTTGGCACTGAAAGCATAAACAATGAGCCTATGGGATTCTTAGAGTCCCTCTAGTGAAGTCTATGGGAATTTATAGATGGAGAGCATAATTTGCACAGGTGCTTTCTAACTTACAAGTCCCACAGATAAACAAAAAACAGGCTTACCAAATAGTGCAGTATGTTGAAATTAGAAAGCTATTTAACATATTCTACAGATGAAGGGAAGATGGGTATTACTTAAACATAAAGATCATTGGGAACACCTGGCAGTCCAGCTTTGTAATATAAAACAAAAACATCTGGCTATGGCCATGAGACTTGGAATCTAGAATATACTGAGGCTTGGTCCATTATTTATACTGTAATCCACAATAGCATTTGGTATATGGGTAAGGGCTGATTTTGTTGGAAATGTTGTGAAAATGCTACTGATTTAGTTTCTAATTATCTTAGTCTAACTCATAATGTAGCCACTGTTTGGTGTAGTGCTGATGTATTTGGGAAGACATATTTAATTGATTCAAAAAAATTGATAATACTGATATTGATGAGTACACAAAAAAGAACTATCACTTGCCTCATTTTAATCACCTTTTCTCCTTTGTGTTGGTGAACTTGGCTTATTATATTTACTGTCCCACTTGATTTGGAGGGTTTCCAAGAGTAACGGAAGAATCTTTTACTAGAAATCAGGGGGAGGGTATTTTAGGAAAGCAGAAAACAACAATAGATATCTGCTACAACATTCAAATAAACGGCAGTACAAATGAGATTGAGAAGTCTAGGACCTATGCCTGGTCTGTGTGTGTGTGTGTGTGTGTGTGTGTGTGTGTGTAAGGAGTCTAAAGTTATCAATGAAATCTGTGAGGCCAGAAGAGTTCATCCAGGAGATGAGTAAAGCTAGAGAGGAGAGGATCCAGGACCTAAAATTCTCTGCAGCAGGATGATTTGTGCTTGAAATCCAATAGCTTTTATGTACTTTAGAGATGTCCAGACTTTTGGGTTCTGTCCAGATTATATACTCAAAATTCATGAAAAATGTAGCTTAAAAGAAAGCCAAGGCAAACTGGTAAAATTGTACTAACTTACTACTTTTAATTCCCTGACCCAGTTCTACAGCCAAGATTTAATAGCAGAGGCATATTGTGAGGGAATATTTTATGACTATTTTCTTCCAAGAACAAAATTGTCAAACTATACAGCATATGTGCCACCATGTTTTCTAATAGAGAAAATAATTAAAATATAATTCTATTAAAGTATAACACAATAGTTTTGCAAAAGTTGAACAGTTTATTTGCTAAATAGCTAAATGCAAAATGGATCTTTGGTGAGAAGATAAAACAAAATATTATCCACATGATTCTGTTTTTTTTCACATGTTCAAAAGGGAATTATGAATTAAATAATCAAAGAGATAAAATGGAGTTATAAGAAATACCATTTTGTGTTACAGAGAAATATAGATTTATGTATTATCTTAAAGAGTGACATAATTGGAATGATTTCAACTATATTGTATATAATATTATATCAGAGTGTTTCCAGTTACCAAACAACTATATTTTATTAAATATGTGGATTTCCATTTCTAATGTTTATAAAATATTTTCATAGAGATTATTTACTTTTAGACAAAATGCAATGAGTCAAACTGTGGAAATGAATGGAAAAATGCAATATCCAGAGAGAATGTTTTACAAGATATGTCCAAGGAGGCTAAAAGACTCTAGAGCAAAGAAGTATATTTCATTTTATTTTTATTTCATTTCCATTTTTATTTATTTATTTATTTTGAGGTCCTGGGGTCAGTTATTGAACCTGGGCCCTAGCATGTGGGAAAATGGCACTCAATGCCTGAACCACATCAGCTTCCCTGAGTTGCTTTTTTTCATTTGCTTTCCTTTTTGTTTGCTTTTGCTTTTTCAGGAAGCACTGGGAACTGAATCTGCGACCTCCCATGTGGGAGCTGGGTGCTCAACTGCTTGAGCCACATCTGCTCTGTATTTTTAATTGTATTTAATTTTGATTTCAATGTCAGAAAAAATCAGGGACTGTTTCACCTCTTTAGCCTTTCTAATGGTAATGTATAAGGAAACTTGTCCCTGGTAATAAATTAAACATTCCTCAGAACCTAGTGTTCAAAAAGAAAGTGGCTCTTACCTAACTAACCTGAAATAATTTCACTACACCTGCTTCATATTTTCCCAAAATGTTAGGTTATCTGTTGAAATTGGACTTCATTTAGTATAGTATCTACATTCACTTAATAAATTAAAGATGGATTATTTTGCTTATTATTTTTTAATTTCAAAAACAGGATGTGACAATGAAATAAAAGCAAATTGAAAGATTTACTTTCCAAGTCCAACTAGTATAATAAAATTCCTAACATTTATAAATTAAATGGTGGTGTAGGCACTGAACTAAGCAATAGACCTAACATTATATTTTAAATTTGTCTTCAAGTTAACAGGAAAATATTGTGATGATAGGTTTCCTATTTGCTATTCTTTTGAAAGTAAGGAAACAAACATTAATTGAAGTAACAGCATAGTTTTTTAATAAATGTTTTAATTAGCTGTGAAATTTTGACCAAAAATATGTTTTTAACCAAAAAAATGTTTTACAATTGAAATGTCAATACTTACCAAAGGTGTAAATAAATCTTCCTTTATATGACAAAAAATAATTTACCAAGTCATTTTTATCATCAAATTTATAATTTCCAAGTTGTTTGAATCTGTTCACTAGTTGTTGAAAACTTCATTAATCTTTGAATCTTCCCATTAGGAAACTGGCCTTTCTGAAACAATGGATTCCCTTTGTCCAATACTGGTCAACTACAATGTACCTGATTCTGTTTTAAGGAAATGGATAAATTGGAAGATGCTCTCACTGATGTTTTAGAGAAAAATCTAATAAGCATGAAATTTTTAGAAAATCATATGATAGTAAAAAGTGATGGCCTTTGTAGTGTGACACATGAGCAGAGCGTCAGCTCTGAATGTGACAGCCGGAGATTTGTGAGGGTCACACTTGAGCTGGTTCTGAATGACACCAAGGATTTGGGTCATACAGAGAGGACTGGTGGTGTAATGAAGGTATTAACATAAATCCATGTCAGATAAGAAAGATAGGATGGTGTATTTTATGACTTGTGGAAGCTAGAAGAGGTTAAAATATATTAGGCCTCAATTTCTGGAAACAGGGGCACATAAGAGAGTGTGCTGGATTTTGAACCTAGGTGTACCCCCCCCAAAAGCCAAAAGTCTGTAGAACTGAGCCTTCTGTTGAGTTTGCAGTAGTCTCCATTTAAAAGTCAAGCCATGAGTCCAAGTATAGTGTCTGTGTGTGAGTACCTCCTGGGCATGCGTAGTTGTGCACGTGTGTATGTTTCTGTGTGTATGTGTGCATGTGTATGTGCACACAGGCCTTTGAGGGTCAAGACATGTCTTATTTTTAAATAAGACACTGTTGATAAATGGCAAAGCTAAAATGAAATATTAACAATTTGGGAATTCATGCATATTTAACTGTGTTGAATATTTGAAGTCTTATTTTTAATGTTTTTTTCATGCTGTTATATATCTTGAGTGGAAAGTTGTCGTGCATTCATTTAGCACACCTTAAAAGCACAATTTCTGAGCATGGAGAAATGGGACAATGTATCTGCATCTTATCCTCTTATAATTCTTCATTTCAGAAAGCGGGTCTCTGGTCTAAGGTGAGACTTGTCAGATTTAAATATTGCCTTTGTCACTTGGTAAAATAGGAGAAAAAAAAAGGTAAACACACCCCTACTGACTTTATCCAACTGCATGATCCCTCTTATGAGATTTATGTTTATGAAAATAAAAGGAAAGGATGCAGACCCACACATACACAATTATGCCTTTAAAAAGTCTGTTTGGGTGGTAAGAACAAATGAAGTTGTGACACGTATGACAACCTGGAGGAACCTGGAGGACATTACCTTGTGTGAAGCAAGCAGACGCAAAAGGACAAACACTGTCTGGTTGCACTATTATGAACTGTGGGGACCCAGGTCCCTCCCCCAGATCCTCAGCACGCAGCTGCCTGCGTGACCTAGACATAAGGTAAAGGTTAACCACCCTCCCCAGAGGAGAGAGAATATATGGATGTATCCTAAACTATAATTTTTCCAAAACAGACAGTAAATGTCCTCGGTAAACGTCCTTCCTACGAGCATCGTGAAAACATCACCAGACCCCATACTTGGGCTTCATGTGATCCTGCAGGGCCTCTGTTCTCATACCCTTGTTCTGAAACCCATTGTAACAGCCCTCATTTTCCTGTCTCTTTGCAAAGCACTATCTTCATTCTCCCATCGGCTGCCATTGAAGAATCTCTCCTGTTCGTGAATCTGGGTAAAGCTTATGCCTGACTCAGCGCCTGATACTTTGTCTCATGGTTGCAACAACTTGTGCCCTTCAGGAGTTAGATTGGAACATGAACTAAATATATTATATAAACTCATGGAAATAATAATTAGAATATAGGTAATCAGAAAATAGAATGAGGGTAAAGTATTGAAAGCTGAGGGTTCATCTGTGCAGAACTGGTAAAAATGATTGTTTGTAAATGTTTGGAAATGAATGGAAATGATGAGCGCACACCATGGTGTTTGTAACTAGCAGAGCTATTACATGGGTATGACATTGATTGAAAAGAAAAGCCTAAGGACGTATATATTACTAGAAGGAAAGCTAAAAAATGTAATATGGGCCTGTATAGCATAGTGAAACCTCACGTGAAATACAAATATGAGTAATATTGCATGTATAAGAGTGGTTTTACAAAATATAAATAGAAAATGAGAGAGAAGGAAGCCAAACAGCAGCTATGCATGGCAGAGGAAGCACAGCGAGATTGACAGGTGATGAGTTTTGTTTGTTGGTTTTTTAGCATTATTATCATATTTACTGGAATAATGAAAATGCTCTAAAAATGACTGAAGTGATGAATGCACAACTATGTGATTATACCAGATACCACTGATTGTGCATTTCAGATGGATTCATGATTTATTAATATGTATCAATAAAATTGATTTGTTGGAAAAACAAGGTCTGTGATACTAAGGAGACTAACATCTTCCCACCTCTCCCCTTAATTGATTGTTCTGATAAACTCATCTGGGAAAATCTCTGATGTATAACATTTAGAAAGAGATACAAATCCCATCTTCCTTCAACCTAATCCAGTCACTATTTCAGAACTCTCCAATGTTTTGTAGTATGCAAACTGATATAGAAAGTATTTTTGTTGTTCATTCTTTTCTCTGCCAAGATCCCTACATGCTGTACAAAGAAGACCACTTAAACACAGATGGGGGAACAGATTCAATGAACATGTATATGATGAATTATTAATATACTCGTTTCCTAAAATGTAAGAATGGAACAATTGTAATATTTAAGTTATACTTTGTGGAAAACAGTGTGCGTGCTTTAAAAAAGAAAACACTTATTTTTGGATTAAAGCTCTAACTACTTGCAAATGCCATTCTGAGCACACACTGTATAAATTTTAACTATCTTGTAAAGTACATAGCTAACATGCACAATTAGATCAGCATGCATGCATACACATCCCCAGAGGTCCACACATTTAAAAACTTGTTAAGAAGTACAAGCCAGTCTTATGCTGAACTCTTTGAGGTTTACATGGATTAACTTTGCACTTGAAAGAAAAAACAGTTTAAACAGCTATCAAGACCAAACTAAGAATGGTAACAGTTCTTTTAGAAATAACCATCTCTCAGGCTTTTTCACCCTTCTCTCGGTATAAATAGATTGTCACTCTTATCTTACTTATAGTTTAGGATGCTAATGTTAAATGTTGTAATCGATGGTCAGCAAGTTGCATGACTCGTGTTCACAACAATGTTTGTTGATGGAATCAGTGGTGAGGATGTTTGATGCGGCTTTTAGGATTGTGCCTCATCTTTAATATCCTTTATGTTAATTTTTATAGCAACTTTATTAAGATAAAATTCAGAAACTATGAAATTTGTTCTCTGAAGTATACAATTCAATGGGTTTTAGTAGATTCACACTTGATACTACTATCTAGTTCTAGAACATTGTCAACACCACTAAAATGAACCCTATAACCATCAACAGTCTCTTTCTAGTTGTACTCTCCACCCACAGTCCCTGACAAGCGTGAAGCTACATTCTGATTCTATGGGTTTGTGTACACTCAATATTTTATATAAAAGGAACCCAGATATATATGGTCTTTTATAACTGATTCCTCTTATACATGTTTTCAAGGTTCATCCATGTTGAAGCAAGTCCTAGTATTTTATTTGTATTTTTATGGTTGAATAGTATATACCACAGCTCATTTTGTTTTTTCTTTTATGAACTGATGGACATTTGGATTATTTCTGAATTCTGGCTTCTGTGAAAAATGTTGCCATGGACAATTTTTACAAGTTTTAATGTGGAAATAATTTTTTTTCTCTTTAGGAGTAGAGTTTCTGGGACATATGATAACTCTGTATTTACCATTTTGAGGAATTGCCAAAATGTTTTCCAAAGCCGTGGCAACATTTTGCAATCTCACGTCAATGTAAAAGGGTCCTTGTATTGCCACAACCTCACAGCACTGGTTATGTCTGCCTTTCTTTTTTCAGACACGCTGGTGGATATGAAGTGGTATCTTGTGGTTTTGATTTGCATTGCTTAAGTGAATAATGATATTATGCTTCTTTTCATGTCCTTATTGTCCATTTGAATATCTTCCTTGGAGAACTGTCTATTGATATCCTTGGCCCATTTTCTAAATTGGATTATTTGTCTTTTTAATGTTGAGTTGTAAGTATTCTTTATTCATGATGACTAAAAATCACTTATCAAATATGATTCTACAAATATTTTCTCTCATATTGTGGGTGTCTTTTCTCTTCCATGATGATTTCCTTTGAAGAACAAGTTTTTAAAAAAATTCGATACATTCCAATTTATCTATTTTCTTGTTTCAATTGTGCTTTTGGTTTTATATCTAAAAAATATTACCTAACCCAAATCATGAAGATTTACTGCTATATTTTCTTCCAGGAATTTAGTTTTAGCACTACATTTATGTCTATGATCCTTTTGGACTTGTGTGTGTGTGTGCGTGTGTTTGTGCGTGTGTGTGTGGGGGGGAATGAAATAGCAGCCCAACATCTTTTTTATTTTTTATTTTTTTTGAGGTGCCAGGATTGGCATTGAACCTGGGACCTCAAATGTGGGAAGCTGGCGATCAACTACTGAGCCACATCAGTTCCCTTTTTTTTTTTTTTTTTTTTTTAACAGATCAAATTCACTTTATTTTTTTTTATTATTTTTTTTTATATTTATTTATTTTTTATTTTTTTTTATTTTTTATTGACTTTGTAATAATATTACATTAAAAATATATATGTGAGGTCCCATTCAACCCCCCCCCACCCCCCCTCCCCCCCCCAACAACACTCGTTCCCATCATCATGACACATCCATTGGATTTGGTAAGTACATCTTTGGGCACCTCTGCACCTCATATACATTGGTTCACATCATGGCCCATACTCTCCTCTATTCCATCAAGTAGGCCCTGTGAGGATTTACAATGTCCGGTGATTACCTCTGAAGCACCATCCAGGGCAGCTCCATGTCCCGAAGACGCCTCCACCTCTCATTTCTTCCTGCCTTTCCCCATACCCTTTGTCCATTATGTCCACTTTTCCCAATCCAATGCCACCTCTTCTATGTGGACACTGGATTGGTTGTGTCCATTGCACCTTTATGTCAAGAGGAGGCTCAGATTCCACCTGGATGCTGGATGCAATCCTCCCATTTTCAGTTGTAATCACTCTAGGCTCCATGGTGTGGTGGTTGTCCTTCTTCACCTCCATCTTAGCTGAGTGTGGTAAGTCCAATAAATCAGATTGTAGGTGCTGGAGTCTGTTGAGGCTCAGGATCTGGCTATCACATTGTCAGTCCAGAGATTCAAATCCCCTAAATATATCTTAAACCCCAACATTAACTGCACCTCCAGCACATTAGCATGAAAGTCTTATGAAGGGAGATCCCATCTGAGTCCAGATTCATCACACATAAACACCATTTCCAAAGAGGGGCCATCTGCCCTGGTAGTTAACCCCATCGGCCATGACCATAACTCCCATGGGTCTCTTTAGCCCTCAAAGGAACCAATATCTGGGGGTTGTATCTGCTTTATCTGTCTCTCTGACTCTGCTCAGTTGTGCATGAGGGCAAACCTTCTGCCATCCTCCAGACTCTTTTTTAGAAACTCGTAGCCATATAAACTCATTTCTCCTTTCCATTTCCCCCTTACTTTAGGTCAAACAGCATTTTAAAGTCATGGTATTTTATGTAGACATGGATATTCTGCTGATCCGCATTGAACCTTCCGTATAAGGTCATTTTCCAGTTGCATCATCAGTTGGTAGTTGATAGTGGTCCCTCGTTCCCTTTAGTTGTTTTTTGTTTGTTTGTTTGTTTACTTTCCTTATTGTTGTTTGTTTTTAGGAGGCACTGAAGACCAAACCCAGGACCTCCCATTTAGGAAGCAGGTGCTCAAACACTTGAGCCACATCTGCTTCCCAACTTCATTTTTCTGCACATGAATGTTCAGTTGTCCCAACATCATTTGCTGAAGAGACCATTCTTTCAAAATTAAATTGTTTTGTCTCCCTTGAGAAAACAATTTGAATGTAATTGTATTTGCTTCTGTACTCTCAAGTTCATTCCGTTGATCTGTATCTTTTCTTTTGCCAATACCTTGATTATTGCAGTAAGTTTTAAAATTAGTAAGGATAGTCCTCCAACTTTGTTCTACTTTTTTCAAGTTTTTTATTTCCTATTCCATGTCAATTGTGCTTCCATCTGAAGTTTAGGATCACATTGTCATATTCTGCAAAATGGTTTTGAAAAGGATTGTGCTGAATCTGTAAATCAGTTTGGGAATTACTAACACCTCAGTATTATGGAGTTTTCTGATCCTTAAACACAGGTTATTTTTTTATTTATTTAGGCTTTCTTTAAATTCTTTCAGTAATGTTTTGTAGTTTTAACATCCAGGTCTTTTGTTAAATTTATTCCAAAGTATTATTCTTTCTGAATTTATCATAAATGAAATTTGCTTAATTTAACTTGTGGATTGGTCTTTGATAGTGAAAAGAAATAGAATTGATTTTTGTACATCATTATTGACTCCTACTACTCTCCTGAATTCATTTATTTTTCAAATCTATTGTTTTTGTGGAATTTTTTGGTGTTTTCTGTGTACAAAGTCATGACATCTGAAAATAGTGATAGTTTACTTCTGTCCAATCAAGATTTTTAAAAAACTTTATTTATGTATTTATATATTGCTTAATTGACCTGGCTAGAAACTTCTAGTACAAGTTGGATAGAGTTGACTAAAGCTGATATTCAGTCTTTCACTATGAACTTTGATATTTGTTGTATATTTTTCACAGAAAACTTTTTATCAGATTGAGGGAGTTCCTTTCCAGTTGTAGTTTTGTTGAGTGTTTTCATCACAAAAGGAGCTTGTAGTTTGTCACATTCTTTACTTCAACTATTGAGATCAATGTAAAGTTTTTGACCTTTATTATACAGATATGTGCATTGCATTGATTGATTTTCATATGTTGAACCAAATTTGTTTTCTTGAGATAAATTTCCACCTGACCATGGTAGATAATCCTTTTTATATGTTGGTAGACTTTGTTTGCTAATATTTTGGTTTAAAGTTTTCTTACTTGTGATGACTTTGTCTGTTTTTTTATTTCAGGGTAATACTGGCCTTGTGGAATTATATAAGAAGTGATCCCACTTCATCTACTATTTTTTTGCAAGGTGGTGGAGTGGAGAATTTGTTAATTATTTTTAAAATATTTGATAGACTTCATCAGTACATCCATCTGGATCTGAGCTTTACTTTCAGAAAAGATTTTTAATAATAATTCAGTTTCTTTATTATAGATCTATTCAGATTTTTTTTTATATCTTAAAGCAAGCTTCATAGTTTCTATCTTCTAGGAATTTTTCCATTTCATCTAGATTATCTAATTTTTGCATAAAATTTATCATCCTTTTTCACTATAATCCTTTATATGTCTGAAGTGAGTAGTGATTTTCCCTTTTCATTCTGAATTTTAAAAATTTGAATCTCCTCTCTTTCTCTCTCTTTTTTGATCCTTCTAGCTAATGATTTACGAATTTTGCTGATTGATCTTTTCAAATAATCAAACTTTGATTGTGTTTATATTTCCTCTTGCTATCTTCTCCATTTTATTTATTTACCTTTTAATAATTATGCCATGCCTTATGTCTGCTTTGGGTTTGTTTTGTTTTTGTGTTCCTAGTTTCTAAGGTGGGAGGTTAGGGTATTTTTGAAAACCTTCTTTTTTAATACAGGTGTTCACAGCTATATATTTCTTCTAAGCACTCCTTTACCTCTTGAATCTATCTAGTGAATTTTTCACTTCAGACATTTTTCTTTTCAACTCCAGAATTTCTATCTAGTCCTTAAATACATATAATTTCTCTCTCTTTATTAGTAGTTGGTGAGTCATGTTTCTTATACTTAACTTTAATTCTTTAGCTATGACATTCTTTTTTTCTTTGAACTAATTCATAATCCATCCTCTCACCTTCTTGAGGGACAGTTTCGACTGACTATTTTTTTCCCCTTTTATGGGCCATAATTTCCTATTCTTTTATATGCTTTGTAACTTTTCTTGGAAAAATTGGAGCTTTTGAATAATATAACGTAACAACTCTGAAATTAGATTGCCCCACCCCACTCCTCTCACCGGGTTTTCTGTTGTTCCTGGTGCTGTCTTCAGGACTGCTTTCCAGGTTCTTGGTTATGTCACAGGAAAGAATTCAGACACACACGACAGGTATGACAAAGCTAGAAAAGAGTTTAACAAAAAGAAATCACACCCTCAGACATGAGTGCCGGCACGCTCAAGATATAGATGCATCGTTCTGTTCTGAGGTTCCTGGTAGAGGGTCTGTGCTTATTCTTGTGTTTGAAAGAAAGTGGGGGAGGTTTATCGGGTGGTTTGGTTTCTCTGGCTTGCTGTCTGGTGGTTTCTAGCTGCTTGTCCATGAGCTCTGCCAGAGTTTGCTGTGCAAGGTGACAGGAAAATGGTGGGTGATGCTGGTGCCGCTCATGCCTCAAGCTGCTTTGTGATAACGAGATGCCAGGTGTTCCTGCAAACTGCCCCCTCATAATTTGCAGAAAACTTTAAATCAGTATCCTTTGTGAATACAGGCACAGAATTACTCAGCAAAATACTAGCAAACCAAATCCACCAACATATTCAAAGGATCATCTACCATGGCCAAGTGGAATTTATCTCAGGAAAACAAAAATATTAAAAGACAATCTTGGGAATGGGATTTCTGTAGGGGTCTTTGACACATCCTTGCATATTTCTGGTGATCCTGACTGCAACATGGATTTGCAGAGATGTATGTATGCCCAGAAAAGACATGAGAAGACCACTACCACTCATATCTATTGAGGTTTTCTACAAACTGCAAGAGAAGGCTAAAATGTTCTAAACTTCTATGATGTTAAAGGTCTGCCCCAAGACACATGCACGGGCACGTGAGTGCACGCACACACACATACACACATCAGCCATCTGCTAAGAGAAGGAGACATTGATTGAAGGCATTTAGAGAACTCTCTGCCCAATCATTAGCTGATCAGGAAGCCAGACAGGCAGATATTTCAGTGGTTACACATGATAAAGAATGTATATCTTACAGCATTATTCCAAAAAAAGTCATTAAAGGAAGAACAGCAACAACATTGAGGCAGGATAGAATAAGGACCTAAGGAAGAGGGACAGAAAATGCCAACAAGTCACACAAACAACACATGACAAGAGAGGCTGAGGTATAGCTACCTCAAGCAGTTATGATGTTACACAATTGTCACTTATTGTTTTCAACAAATGAACAGAGGATAATCTTTCTCAATTAGCAACGTTTTTGTTAGGTCAAATAAAGACAATCTGTGGGAATGGGGCTTTTCCAGTGAACTACCAGCCAGATCAAATGGTATCCACATCTATTGTGTAGGGCTATTTGGTAGCTCCAAGTCTGTTCTGTCCTCTCTGTCTAGCTTCTGGTTTCCACAGCTGCCAAAATTAAGAGGCAGCTATTTTTCATGAATTCCATGGGGAGCTCAGGAAAAAGGGCTGGAATAGGGAGATTTATAAAATCATAGGGATCACTGTTCTTACCAAGATTCAGACATTTTTCTTGAATAAAAGCAACTTGGATTACTGCATACCTTTGGTTAATATTTAGATTTCTGAAAGAGTTGATTTTCACACATTTTTGCAGGGTTCTCACTGTTTTTATCAATAAATATATTTTCAGAAGTCCTTGCTTCCCTCTGGAGTTTATTGATAGATTAGAATTCCTAAATGGATGACTCTGCTCTTTTCTATTTACTATAATTTATTTTCATCCAATGAATCTCTCCTCCAGAATCAAAACGTAATGCTCTAACATCAGCACAAGTAAAACACATCATGACTATAAATTTGTTGATACTGAAAGGATACTACCATGTTCTAATAGTAGATAATCTTCACCTTCATGTATCTGGACCCTGGTCAATAATCAGTCATCCTTACCAAAAGCAACTGCTATTACATGAAACACGTTATGATATAATTTGTATTCCTCCTTCAACACTGGTTTGACTTCAGAAAAATTTTCTTTCCAAACAGGTCATATCTTTCTTCTGCTTCAAACCTTCTTATATTACTCCATGATACTTACTAAGCCTTGTAACTAAGGTATATTAACTCCCTACCTTGGCCTACAAGGACCTGTATGATCCTGGTCCTGACAATATCTCAGGGCCTTTGCATTCACTAGTCTCTGTACTAGAATGCCTAATCTGTATCTTCTATTGCTTTTATATATAGATGTTCTCTGGTCATCTACTATGCAAATTAGTTCCCCAGAGACCTCATTTTGCTTTGTTAGTATGTGCACTATTTCACTTACCAAATTTATTACCTAAAAAGGAAATTAAAACAAAAGTACACGTTCATTGCAGAAAAAAGTAATTATGTGATAGCTGCACTAGAAATAATTAGAAATAATGATGTTTATAGGAAGAACATATATCCAAAATATTTTAGTTTAAATATATCCATAAAAATTATAAAAACTTGCTCATTTTCTTTTTCCTAGACAAATAGCTTATTATATATAATATATTCCTTACCCAAGAAGTATAGATTATACCAACATACATAAGAGAAAGATATAAATTTATAAACTTCCATTTACATTTTTCCTTTTGGTGTAATTCAGAATGTTAGTGATTAATTTTGATTCCTTGAATTGAATTAAACTTTTATCTGAATGTTTCTTGCATTGTTCCCCAGAAAAACTTAAAGAAGAGATCCTCAGAGGCAGGGCAAAATGGCATCCAAGTGAGTGTACTCTTGTCATCTCTCCTGCAAAAAACAGGTTGAGTGGGGACAGAATCCTGCCTGAGTGAGCAGTTTTAGGAACCCATGAAGCAGGAGGTTTCTGGACATTGATCTGGAGAGAGTGCAACAAAAGGAGTGCTTGCTCAAGGTAAAACCGTGGATTTCTGACACTAGAACCGGAAGCTATGGGAAGGTTAAACCCTTGCCCTAGGGCTGATAACTGCAGCATTCCCTGAACACGTTGGTTGTACAGTGGCATTCCTGAGCCGGGTGTTCCCAAACATGTGATCCCCAAGCCCGTGTTCCCTGAAAATCATGTTCCCTGAACCCCACATTCCCTGCAACCCACGTTCCCCAAACTGGCATTCCCTGAGCCCACATTCTCCCAAGCCCATGTTCCCTGAACCCAGCACTCCCTGAACTCCAGTATTACCCTATCCCTCCAGTCTCGGACAAACTCTGAGAGTGGGAGGGTTTTGGTGAGGGGTGCAGAGGGGCCCAAGGAGTGCAGGTTCAATTGTCTGGTCTCCCCTTTTTTCATGTTTGGATGAGAGTGCCAGCTGGCGGGGGGAGAGGCCAGGAAGAGAGGAGAGGTGAATCTGCTGAGGGAGCCCAACTTACCCAAATGCCCTGGGATAGGGAAATGTGGTCTGGGAGAAGGTGGAGTCAGAAAACTAACTAGTCCTGCACAACCCACCTAGGGGAGGAGGACAGTAGGACGTGCTTTGTAGGCTTCCGATAGCATATTTAAGGTTCCTGGTAAGATGTGGGAGCTCTCTTTCAAAGAAACTAAAAGTCATTGTTTTTCTGTGGTAAGTTGGTTCAGCAGGATCCCATTTGAATCTCTCACAAGGTTGTCTTGCTACCCTGGGAGAGAGAGAAGTGAGGAAGGGAAGAAAGGGGAAGGATAGACTCCTAAGCAGTTTATCCAGTTGCAAAGAGGATTCCTTGCTTGAGGCCTTGTCTGGTCTTTTTTGTTGGTTTGTTTTCTTGTCTTTCCTTCCTTTTTATCCCCCTTATGGCCCTCTTTCTTTCTTTCTTTCTTTCTTTCTTTCTTTCTTTCTTTCTTTCTTTCTTTCTTTCTTTCTTTCTTTCTTTCTTTCTTTCTTTCTTTCTTTCTTTCTTTCTTTCTCTCTTTTACCTTTTTTCTTTTCTTTTTCTCCCCTTTTTTCTTTTTCTTTTTTTTATTAGATGCTGCAAGCAGTGTTTCTTATATGCTTTACTTCCTAATCCTCAATTTCCTCTTTCCTCTGTGTACCAATTTTCACTACCAATGTTATCCCTTCCCTTTACATCTTTATATTTTCCATCATTTATTGTTTCTCTTTCATTCCACCTTTCTTTATTTAGTTCCCAATTTTTCTGACTTTTTATTTCTAACACCTCTACTCTGTTTTCTATCTTTTATTTAGTCTTTATGTTATTGTCCTTTCTTTTCTCTTTCCCTCTCCTGACCACACTGGCCTTTTAATTCATACTGTATTCTTCTCCATATTCAGCTTACCATCTCATTTAAGGTACTCCACTTTTTTACTGTTATAACTCTACACAGCTTATATGAGTTTAATATCCATTCTCCTAGATATCACATGGTTCTTCTGCTAACATTTACTATTAATACTACTATTATATATTTTTTTCTTACTTCTTTTGCTTTCCCTGGTCCTAATACTTTCCTTCAAGGGAACTTAAACAATGACAAGGAAATATAATAAGAAGAACAAAGTGCCAAAGAGAAGACTTAACACACACACAAAAACAGTACCTAAATAAACCCTGAGACCAGACGGAGAAGCTAATCAACTGAACAAACCCATCAAGATAAAATGATGACCAGACAGCAGCAAAAAATTACAAACCATACCAATATCAAGAAAACATGGCCCAATCCAGAGAACAAACAAACCAGGAAGAGAAGCAGGACTTCAAACAACTATTCAAAACTCTCAAAACATATATCATGGACCAAGTTAATGAAGTGAAGGAAGAGATTAAGGATATTAAGAAAACACTTGGAGAACATACAGAAGAAATTGTAAACATATGCAAAAAAATAATGGATATGATGGTGATGAACAATCCAAGAAATCAAAAATACACTCTCAGCAAATAACAGCAGATTTGAAGAGGCAGAGGAAAGAATAAGTGATCTGTAAGGCAGTACATCTGAAATCAAACCAATAGTAGAATTGACAGATAAAAAGAAAGAAAAAATCCAGCAGGGACTTAAGGTCCTGAATGACAACACAAAACACACAAACATATGCATTATAGGCATCCCAAAAGGAGGAGAGAAGGGAAAGGGGACAGAAGGAGTATTGGAGGAAATAATGGCTGAAAACTTCCCAAACATACTGAGTGGGAAGGGTGTATGTGTCCAGGAAGCACAACATACCCCAGACAACATAAATCCCAATAGACATACCCCAAGACATATACTTGTCAAATTATACAATGCTCAAGACAAAGGAAAAATATTGAAGGCAGCAAGAGAAAAAAGAGCCATCACATACAATGGAATCTCAATAAGATTAAGTGCTGATTGCTCATCTGAAACCATGCAGGCAAGAAAGCCATGGTATGACATAGTCAAGGTACTAAAGAAAAAAAATTCTAGCCAAGAGTACTCTATCCAGCTAAGCTAGCATTCAAAAATGATGGAGAATTCAAAATACTCACAGATAAATGGAAACTAAGAGTGTATGCTAACAATAAACCTGCCCTTCAAGAATTACTAAAGGGAGTTCAGCAGGAGGAAAGAAAAAAAAAAACAAACAGGAGAGACAGTAGTAGAGAGAATGTAAGAACAACTAAAAAGACCAAAAGAGTAAAACAACAACAACATATGACATACACAAATGCAAAGAAAATATGGCTAATGTAAGTAATTCCTTGAGAGTAATAACACTGAATGTCAATAGATTGAACTCAGCTGTCAAGAGACACAGATTGGCAAAATGGATAGGGAAATATGACCCATCTATATGCTGTCTACAAGAAACACATCTTAGACCCAGGGATTTAAGGCAGTTGAAAGTGAATGGCTGGAAAACAATCTTACAGGTGAACAACACCCAAAAAAAGGCAGGAGTAACTATATTAATATTGGACAACCTAGACTTTAAATGAAAAACTATTGTGAGAGACAAAGATGGACACTACATATTAGTAAAAGTGGAACTCTTTCAAGAAGAAAGAACAATCATAAACATTTATGCTCCTCACCAGGGTACCTTCAAATAAGTGAGACAAACACTGGAAAAACTAAGTGAAGGAATAGATGCCTCTACAATTATAATGGGGGACTTTAATACACCACTATCACTATTGGACAAAACATCTCAACAGAGAATCAATAAAGAAACAAAGTCTTTGAACTATATATTAGAGGGACTGGACCTAATAGATATATACAGAACATTACACCCAAATACAGCAGGATATACATTCTTCTCATGGATCATTCTCCAACGTAGACCATATGCTAGGCGACAGAGAAAGTCTCAATGAATTCAGAAAGATTGAAATAAAAAAAAATTTCTCTGATCACAGTGGAATGAAGCTGGAAATCTACAAGAGCCAGAGACCCAGATTTGGCACCAAGATTTGAAAAGTTAAGGAATATATTCTTAGACAAACAGTAGGCCATGGAGGAACTCTCAAAAGAAATCAGTAACTTCTTTGAAACTAATGAAAATGACAACACAACATATCAAAACTTATGGGATGGAGCAAAAGCTGTACTGAGAGGGAAATTCATAGTCATGAATTCATACATCAGAAAAAGAAGAAAAAGCTAAAATTGAAGACCTAACTGTACAGTTGGAAGAATTAGTAAGAAAACAACAAACTAACCCCAAAGGAAGAAGAAAGAAAGAAATAACAAAGATCAGAGCAGAACTAAGTGAAATAGAAAATAAGAAAGTGGTAGAAAAAATAAACAAGACAAAGAGCTGGTTCTTTGAGAAGATCAATAAAATTGACAAAACCTTAGCTAGACTAACAAAGAAAAAAGAGAGAAGATACTAATATACAAATTAAGATATGAGAAAGGGGATATAACCTCTGATCCCACAGAAATAAAGAATATCATAAGAGGATACTTGAAAAATTATATGCCTAGAAAAGAACAATTTAGAGGAAATGAAAAAATTCCTAGAAACACATAAGCAGCCTACATTGATGAAAGAAGAAATTGATGATCTCAACAAACCAATCACAAGTAAAGAAATAGAATCAGTCATTATAACCTCCTAACTAAGAAGAACCCTGGACCAGACAGCTTCACAGGTGAATTCTAATAAACATTCCAGAAAGAACTAATACCAATCTTGCTTAAAGTTTTCCAAAAAAACAAAACAGAAGGAATATTGTCTGACTTATTCAATGATATCAACATTAACCTAATACCAAAGCCAAACAAAGACAACACAAGAAAAGAAAATTACAGACCAATCTCTCTAATGAACCTTGTTGTGAAAATCCTCAATTAAATAGTTGCCAATCATGTTCAACAACACATTAAATGAATTATACAGCAAGACCAAATGGGTTTCATTCCTGGTATGCAAGGATGGTTAAACATAAGAAAATCAATTAATGTAATATACCATATAAACAGATTGAAGGGAAAAAATCACATGATCATTTCTATAGATGCAGAAAAAAGATTCACTCAAATATAGCACTGTGTCTTCATTAAAAACTCTGCAAAAGATAGAAATAGAAGGAAACTTTCTGAACCTGATAAAGGGTACAAATGAAAAACCCACAGCTAATGTCATTTACAATGGTGAAATCCTAAAATCTTTCCCTCTAAGGTTGGGAACAAGACAAGGATGCCTGCTATTACCCCTATTTAACATTGTGTTAGAAGTACTTGCTTGGGCACTGAGGCAAGAACCAGATATAAAAGGCATCCAAATTGGAAAGGAAGAATTCAAAATTTCACTGTTTTCAGATGAACTGATCCTATACATAGAAAACCCAGAGAAGTCTACAACAAAGCTTCTAGAACTTAGAAATGAGTTCAGCAAAGTCATAGGTTATAAGATCAATGTGCAAAATCCAGTAGCATTTCTGTACACCAATAATGAGCAATCAAAGAAGGAAATCAAGAAACAAATACCATTATAATAGTAAATTAAAAAATCAAATACCTAAGAATAAATTTACCTAAAGATATAAAAGACTTATACACAGAAAACTACACAACATTGTACAAGGAAATCAAAGATGACTTAAATAAATGAAGAATATTCCCTGTTCACAGATAGGAAGACTAAATATCATTAAGATATCTATCCTACCCGAACTGATCTACAAATTCAATGCAATCCCAATAAAAATTAACACAGCATTTTTGATGAACTAGAAAAGATAATTTATTTGTAAAGAAAAGAGGCTCCAAATAGTCAAAGACACAATGAAAAAGAAAAATGAAATTGGAGGAATCCCACTACCTGACTTCAAAACATACTAAAAACCTACAGTTATGAAACGGCATGGTATTGGCAGAAAGCTAGACATACTGATGAGTGGAACCAAATTGAGAGTTCTGATATAGATCCTCACTTATACGATTATCTGATATTCGACAAGGCCACTCAACTGGGAGAGAATGGCCTCTTCAAAAAATGGTGCTTTGAAAAATGGATGTCCATATGCAAAAGCATGAAAGAGGATTACCAACTCACACCTTATAAAAAAATCAGCTCGAGATGGATCAAAGTCCTAAGTATAAGAGCCAAGACTGTAAAGACCTTGGAAAACAATGTAGGGAAGCATCTACAGGACCTTGTAATGGGAAATGACTTCACGAACTTCACACCCAAAGCACGAACAGCAAAAGAACAAATAGATAAATGGGACCTCCTCAAAATTAAAGCCTTTTTCACCTCAAAGGAGTTTGTCAAGAAAGTGAAAAGACAACTTACCCAAAGGGAGAAAATATTTGGTAACCATATATCTGATAGGAGACTAATACCTTGCATATATAAAGAAATTCTAGATCTCAAAAATAAAAATACAATCCATTTCAAAAGTGGGCAAGATTTTGAACAGATGCTTCTTCAAAGAAGAAATACAAATGGCCAAAAAGCACATGAAAAGATGCTCGAAATCACTAGCTATTAGGGAAATGCAAGTCAAAACTGTAATGAGATACCATCTTACTCCCATAAGATTGGTGGCTATCAAAAAACCCAGAAGACTACAAGTGTTGGAGAAGATATGGAGGAATGGGAACAGTCATACACTTCTGGTGGGAATGCAGAAGAATCCAGCCATTCTGGAGGACAGTATGGTGGTTTTTCAAAACACTAGCCATAGATATGCCATTTGACCCAGCAATTCCACTGTGGGGTATATACCCAAAAAAACTAAAAACAAGGACACAAACTGATATATGCACACCAATATTCATAGCCGCATTAACCACTGTTGTCAAAAGTTGGAATCAACCCAAATATTCATCAAACAATGAGTGGATAAACAAAATGTGGTATATATATATAATGGAATACCACTCATCTATAAGAAGGAATACAGTACAAACACATAGGATAACATGGATAATCTTGAGTAAATTATGTTGAGTGAAGCAAGCCAAACATTGAAGGGACAAATACTACATGACCTCTCTGATATGAAATAAGCAGACAAAATAGTCTCAGAGAGCTAGAGACTGGATGATAGGCCTACAGGAAATTGGGGGGGGGGGGGGGCGGGGAGAGGAAGGCTAGAGCTGATGCCAACATGGGTGAAATCTATGATAAAATGGATGTAAGTTGTTGTACAGGAAAGGGATAAGATGTGGTCATAGGGATACTATTGGGTGTGTCTTTGCAGTCTTGAGGGGGGCTAGGGTTGAGAGGATGTGTCAGATGGCCCAAGGAATTGGGGGGAACAGATAAACATGGGAGATTGTCAGGTATGTGGTTGAACTATAATGTTGAGAAAACTCTTTAGAAAATATAACAAGGAAGGGTGACTTGTTTAAGGTGCTTAATGGGGGGCATCTGGCATATGGGTAGGCTTCTGGGGGGTGTGAGTGCTCATCTTGTCATAGTGTGTTGCATCATTGGGTGGAGACCCACCCAATGTGTGAGAAGTTGTACCCCCATCCTAGGGAGGCCTGAAGTTCTCAAACATAGGGAATTCTATCTCTCGAGAGAATTGGTGGCTTCCAATGGGGTAGGACAGTCTAGTGTGTCAAGCCCTCAGCATTGTTGCAAGTATCTGTTAATCTGGTCCTTCAAGCAGTGAAGCTTGGTTGTCACTGGGGGCCCTAAGGTGAGGGGGAGGGAGGAATAGAATAGATGGAAACAGGGTAACTGGGGGTCAATGGAAGTGTTCTACAAGATTGTGCAATGATGGATATAGGACATGTTAAATTTCACTAAAAATGTATAAAAGTCTATAGCCTAATATGTAAACCATCATGTAAATAAAAATTTAGAAAATTGTGAAGTCTAAAATATAAGCCACAAAGGAAACCAAAAGGGAACCATGTTTCATATCTATGTTTCAAAATCTATACAGCAGCTACAGCAAATATGACATGAACATGTAAAAAGATCATTGCTGGGGAAGGGGGAAAAGGGTTTGATATTGGATATATTGGTTTCCCCTATATTGTATATATGACTTTGCTGTGATCTAAAACTTTTTTGAAGACAAAATTAAAAATTAAAAAACAAAAAAAAGGATGTAGGCACTGAGAAAGGAATGAAAGAGATTGCCTTGCCACTGGACATACAAGGAAACACCTATTACAGTGATGAAAGGCAAAACATCAAAAACATTTTATGATATTTTCATTTTTTAATCCCTCAATTTATTTTTTATTTTATTTTAGTTCTTCTAAGTTAGTATGCATTCTATTTCTAATCTTTAAACCTATCATTACTATTTCATTTTCCCACTAATTGAATTTGGCAATATATTAGGTTTCATTTCTGAAGAACTTTTGAACCACAGAGGGGTTCAACTATGGCAGGGGAGGAACACTGGTGTTCGAGGTTATTAATGGGGGACACATGGTTGGGAGGGAGTTCTCCAGGGCATGTATACATGGTATATAAAAATGTTTGGATATTTGTTGGGTATTTTCATAGTAGTTACAGTTACAAACAACAACTGAGGGAGTGCTGAGTTCCTAGCCAGGTGAGCTCTGTCACATTCCCCAATGAAACAGCATCAATTCCCCAAGTGCGAGGGCAAAGACCATGAAGAAGGATGGTCCAATGATGAGTCCTGGATACTGATGACTATGCTTATGAGCCTGTGTGCCTGAAATTTCAACTAAGCCTGCAGCTGCAAAATGCTTAAGTGTTACCTCCTGAGAGCCCCCGTGTTGCTCAAATATGGCTACTCTCTAAGCCAAACGAAACATGTAAATGCATTACCTTCCCCCCAGCATGGGACATGACTCCTGAAGATGAGCCTCCCTGGCCCTCAGGGATTACTACCAATCATTAACTGGTGATACTGATGTGGGCTATGGGTGGAAGGCTCTTTGTCTCTTCAGAAATAACTAAGCTGTTTGACTTGTGTCTCTTCAGAAATAACTAAGTTGTTTGACTTGTGGGTGTGAAACGGTAAGAGGCTGCAGTCCTGCTCTTAGGGACCAGCAGGCTCCAGTCCCAGGAAATGTTTAACAAAGCAAGGGCTATAAACTTTAAGTATTTAGGGGAAATGCAAAAACCAAGGCTTATCTAAAATGTCTGGAGTCCTTGCTAAAAGCTTACCTAAGATGTGAAAGAGATATATGCTAATTGAAGCCTATTGAGAACTGAAACAAAGGGACCATTTGACCTTTCCTCTCTGTATAAAAGACGTTTGAAAATCTTGTTCCGGGCTCGGGATTCAAACAGAAAGCTCCCGAGTCCGGCCGGCCGTCAATAAACCATTTTCCTTCTCAAAATCATTCCTGAGTCCTGGCCTCTCTATACTCAAATAATTGAACTTCTCTTAAATTCCACAACATTAATGGCGACCCAGATGGGACAATAAATGAAGGCCAGAGACGGTAGCATTTTGCTGCCCCTTCCAAATCCCCGAGGAAGCCGGGAGGACTCGGGTGAACCCCAAATCTGGGCGCCCCTGGATTAAATTTAATCCAGAAAAGATGTGGGCTCCACCAGAATCTTCCCGACAAAATCAAGGGGCAATGGAAGGTCTGAAGAGAAAGATTCTGGGAACGAAAAAGAGCTCCGAACAGGGAAGAAGGTAAGACTCCCCGGGTGAGCAGAGTCTGGAAGGCCCTAGCTTTAATTGCTAGGAAGGGGAGGCTGATCACCTCCCGAGAGAACCCTAGTAGCCCCAGAAGGCTGGGGGGAAGCCATTCTCTCTAGGCTTGGGAAAAGGAGGAAAACCGGGGAAAAGCCCTGGTGTTTTGGGTTTGTCTAACTGCATGTTAGAATCTGGTACTGGTCTTATATCCACTAAAGGAGTGGAGTCTCGATTTTAATAGGAAGGGTATTTATAGGTTCGAGTCCTAATATCCTGGAAATTGGTCTAGATTAAGGAAAACAAAACTTGGTTACAGGAAAATGGATCGGCTTTTCTGGTGGAGATTGGTCTGGGTGTAAAGTTTAAACAGTGGAAAAGTCTAGCTGAAATCTTTTGTTATGGTGCTAATTTGTGAATGAATTCGCTTTATACCAAATGTTAAGTGTTCTGAGGTTTGTGATGGCTGTGGGGGCAGCCGTGGTGAAAATAAATATATAAACTTGTGAGTCAGATTAGTGACCTTTGTGCTTCTGTCTGTGTCAGCTCAATGTTAGTGTTGGAGTTGTGTCCTTACATGAAGTAGATTACAGCTGAGCTGGAGCCCTCCCTTGCCATTGGCAAGGGAGTGAAATGATTCTGGGGCAAAAGCTGAGGAGTCTGGATGTTTGCGGAGTCTAGATGTTTGTGCATGCTCTGCTGTCTTGTCTCTGGTCTGGCCCTTTGCCGGGGCTTGGAGGCCATCTGTGTCCGCGCCAAGCACCCAAGTCTGTTGGGAATGTCCCAGTCAGGGCGGCTGGGTTCCTGGGAGAGTTGCCAAATTTGAGTAGGTTCTGTCTGCCCATTTTGGCTGAAAGCTGGAAAGGGGGGAGCGGCTTGCCCCTTTCCAGTGAGTCCACCCTTCTATTCATAAGCCGCATTCCTGTTTGTTGTGCACCCGACTGCCTGGAAGGGGGGGAAGTGAAGGAGGTGAAAAGCAGAATCAGAATAAATGCAGTAAATTTCCCTCCTTAGGGTGTCAAAGCCAAAATACGTTTGCATTCTGCTCAGGTTCTTAGAAGGTATTGTAGTAACCTTAAGTGAGAGAATGTGTTCTGTGAAGGTAAAATCTGTCTTAAGGGTATAAATATAAAGGTTTTACAAAGCATTGTTTAAGGTATTTAAGTGGCTAATTGCAGAAAGTCATTATTTAACAAAACTGAATTGATAATAATAATAATAAAAGGCAATTTTATAACAAACTTATTCGGCAGCCAATCTCCCCTGCCAACTTGCTTCCAAAAAACTGTTTCTGGTATTACATGCTACTAAGTATTTAAAGAGAAGAAAAGTTCATTATTTTAACAAACTTGTTTAGTATTAATGGCAATTATATGTTGTAAGAAGTTTGCCTGGTAACTCAGTATGTGGGATATATGGAGTGTGTTTTTATTGTTAAGGAAACAGAAGATGATTTTGTCCTAAGATAAAATGATTGATTATTGGAAAGAGTAGAGTGTGGGACAGAACCTGAATGAATACTGAAAGTGTAGAAGGTTTGTGGAAGGGAAATTTTTATGATTAAATTGAGTAAGATCAATATATAAAGAAAATCTTTTATCAATAGCTTCTTGTGCTTTAACCTCATCATATCCTCAATGTTTGAAGAAGAGTCTTACCTCTTTTAAAAGAACATTTTATGTTCTAGAAATCAAATCCTGAAAAGTAGCCTTTTATATCAAACTAACTGCAAGAGATTTATTCTTTTACTTTAAAGGAAAATTAAAGTAATGGTTAAGTTCATTTAATATAAGTTGAATGAAAGGTATTTAAAGGTGTTATAAAATTAATAGGTTTTAAAAAAATTAATAAAAACTGTAACTAAGAGTTAAAATCATTTATAAATGCATTTATATTGTAAAACAGTGGAAAGACAATAACTGAGATTATAGCTGGGTGAATTTAGCCTGAAACTATTATTTAAGTGTAAATTCTACACTAACCTTTCCTTTGTTTATGGTTGCTTCAGGCCTAACCTCGCCCTTTGCCTTTGCCTGTGGTTATTTCATAATTGAGAAGAGCTGGGACATCACTGTCTCCTCTTCTGGTATTAGTAACCCTTTCTCTCATGAATTCAAGTGTAAACTAAATAAATTGCTGCCTGATAGAATAAGGTTAAATGGCCACTGGAGTTTTATTATCTCCAAAATCAAAAAGGGGGGTGGAGGGGGAGAAGTCTCCTGCCTTGACGGTCAGTGTTCCTAAGAGTGGCAATTCATGAGAGAAAGCAGTCTGTCTCCCTGAGGCTTCAAATAGCCTCAGTAAATATATATAAAGTTAATCTTGTTGCTTATCCAAAATTCTGCTAATTTCAAAGTAAAATATAAAGTTCTAAAACAAAATGGTGCTAAGGCATTGAGAACATTTTGGTTATTACAATCCATTAAGTAAGAAAGAAAATTCTTGTGGTAAACTGCATGGTCATAGTGCAAATTAAGAAGAGTTTCAAAAGTCTTTGAAAAGTTTAAAGTAACTAAAGTCATGTTGTTGTGTCAAACTATTCATGTCTGCCTATTTGCTCAAATTGTTAAAAATTAAATATGCAGTTATATTTATAAATATTCTTAAAGCCCAAATTGAACTAAGCAGGATGAAAAAGTCATAGAAATCTGATTATGGAAACAATTGGGAAAGGGCCTCCTCTTTGCAAGAGCTTTTAAGGCAAGACTAGGTGTGGCAGATTAAACCTATCTACTAGGCTAGGGAATTAAGAATCAGTTTGCCTGGTAATTTCCCAGTTTAAACCTTTGTCAGCCATAAATGGGAAAAGAAAAAAAACAAAACAAAACAAAGATTAGGTTAATTTTCACAGAAGAAAAATGTTGATGTAACCCGGCGGCCTGCTGCCTCAGTCTCCCACTCCCGGGTTGGACAGCAGTGGAGGAGACCAGTTTAGGCCAGTCCTATGGGCAGTGGAAGGATGCCCAAGAAGGAGCTAACTAAGTCGGTGCCATTTCAGCACTAAATTCTATTCCTTATTTGACAAAGGGGGGGAGCAGGTAAAAACTAAAATGGTTGGAATGTGATAGAAGAAGCAGTTAAATCAAACTTTTGCGTGGGAAAGTCAAATCTCAGATAAGCTGTAACTTCTGAAGTATCCAATCTATGGAAAAACAGGAAGAGCTTGCATGCTAGGCTTAGGGGTATAAATTGTGTCATTTTTCTTTGTTCGGGGCACCAGCCATATCTGGCTCTGCGCCCCTTCTTGCAAGATTGAGAATAAAGTATTTTCTTCTCCACAATCTGGTGAGCCTTATTTTCTTCCAGAAGATTTCTTTCCAACAAAATAAGGTAATTAGTGGCTCTATTAACAAATTTCAGTAAGTAAAGGAAAGTCCATAAAAACTATGGAGAGATCTTTCCTGGGTTATGATTTTAAAAAATTAAGTAATTGTGTAATGTGTTTTGAAACCTGGAAGTCAGTATGCATGTGTTTTAAAACCTGGTAGTCAGTTATGCTTTTAAATTAATAATTTTCATAACTTAAAGAAAAGAAGTTTTTAGCTTCCTGTAAGGGAAAAAGAGAACATTCCTTGCATAAACTATTATGGTTTCAATTTTATTTAACTTGAGTGTAATCTCCCATAGTTAATTTATAAACTAAATTAACATATGTACAAAATCTTTACAGTAATGAAAATTGTAAGTGAAAATTGTAAGTTCACATTGGTGAAATTAGGCTAAAGGGAAAAGATTGTAGATATGCTCTCTTAAATAGAGAGTAAATTTCTTTCATTGGTAATTGTAATTTAGTAAGTTTATTTAAACATGAGGTGGCTACTCAATGTGGTTATAGTCAATTATAAAGAGTTTGTAAAACATCTTCCAAACTGAAAATGTTTAAATAGTTCTAGTTGTAGAAGTTATTGTTAACTAAAGAAACTTAGATTGGTATTGGTAGCAGAAATAACTTCATGATAATAAACCTGTCTGAAGGCCACTGCAAAATACACATTTAAGTAAATGGTAATAAAAAGTTGTCTTGATTCTATTGGAAATATTCTGTTTTCATTCTAACAATGAAAAATAATATTTTTCCTCTATTACTAAAGTAAAGTACCTACTGTTATCTTCATAGTAAAATTGTGTAAGTAAATAGTCATTTGATATATGTATTGCGTTAAGTTGTTTAAAATATATATAAAACAAGGAATAAACTTTAACATTGTCAAACTCTTGTGCATTCGAACCAGGCCTTGTATACATTACAGGTGGCCTCTCCATGTGAGTTATTGGCTAGGCTGGTCACTGACCCCTCAATTAAAAATATGTGCTATATCAGTCTCTGGTTCTGCTCCTGAAGTCGATGGAAACTATATTGCAGTTTCAAGCTCCTGCAGCCAATAATGACTCGGTACAGCCAAGTGTACAATGGATATCGCCTCCAGACTGGCACTGTTCCATGGTGCCAGAGAGCACTATGCACCAGGCTAGTAGAATACTGGAAAATCTCTGGAATACTGGAAGGATGCTGCAACTTGCTCACTGCGTTGAAGAACATGCTAAGTGGAGCCATGATACCAGGAGACTGTAAGTAAAACTTAAACACAATTGGCATTATGGCCTGCTCTCATGGAGAGATAACATGTAAAGTATTACAAACCTGAAACTCAAAACTAATAATGGCAACTCTGAATCCTTATGCATTAAGTAATACATTAGTTAATATTAAGTGCTGTACTTTTATCCTGTACTAAATATATGCCTAATAATTGTAATGTTATCTTTTCTATTTTGGATCAAGTGCAGAAGTATATTAGACATGTTAAATTCCTGGTAAAATCATTTTCTAAACAGTTAATAACATGTCTATAGAATAAGGTGGCAGTCTCAGCCAGTCTCAAGTTAGCAAAAGTGAGGCTTGCTTGCTGATGGTGAGTCACCTATTGAACAAGTCAAAATTGCTAGAAATTGTACAATGAAAACCAAGGTGTAAAAATCTTTATTCTGTAGTTCTGATCACTCCCACAGGTGAAAACTAAGAGTATTTCCAAATTAGTGTTCTAATCCTGAGTGAAGCCAGTTGCCCAAGGAGTGCCAGTTCACCAGGAGCATCTGACAGAGTGAATGAGTGTCAATCATTGAACAGCTTGGAATGTGTCTTCAGACAAAGCTAAGTGTCTGTTGCAATTTCTCTCTAAAGATGGATAACTTAAAAAAAGAATATATATGCTGTTCCCACCAGCTTTTAAGGAATGCCATCTTTATAGGCATCTAATCTTGTCTATCTCTGTAATCCAATGTGTCCTCTTTTAAAAACGGGTATTCCAAATTTTTAATTAAGTTTGTTTCTTTCAGAGTGAACATCTTATTAACCATATGAAAACTTCATCCAACTTCGTACAGAATGCCAGATCCATCTTCCTCCAGTTAGAATAAATTAAAGAGTTTTTACACCTTATTAGGCAATGACTACAGCCCATGGCCAGCAGGAAGCAGTTACAGAAAAGAGATCGTCTCCCTTCAGCACCCCTTTTAAATTAAAGGTGTAAACTCTTTAAGAGTAAAATAAAAGTAATAGATGGATCTGGAACCTGACTGGAAATCCACGTGAGTGCCAGTGGCAGCAGAATAACTGCGGGAGGCCCCTGCCCAAGATTCTGCTGTCCAGAATGAAAAGTTCTAAACTTCTAAAAACGGTCCTTGATGCTGTACTAAAGACTGATAAATAATCAGTCAAGACAACAAACAGCCATCCACCTCATAGCTCCAACAATAATTATGCCAAAGCTTAGCAAGTAAACTTTGACAAAGGGGGGGAATGATGTGGGCTATGGGTGGAAGGCTCTTTGTCTCTTCAGAAATAACTAAGCTGTTTGACTTGTGTCTCTTCAGAAATAACTAAGTTGTTTGACTTGTGGGTGTGAAACGGTAAGAGGCTGCAGTCCTGCTCTTAGGGACCAGCAGGCTCCAGTCCCAGGAAATGTTTAACAAAGCAAGGGCTATAAACTTTAAGTATTTAGGGGAAATGCAAAAACCAAGGCTTATCTAAAATGTCTGGAGTCCTTGCTAAAAGCTTACCTAAGATGTGAAAGAGATATATGCTAATTGAAGCCTATTGAGAACTGAAACAAAGGGACCATTTGACCTTTCCTCTCTGTATAAAAGACGTTTGAAAATCTTGTTCCGGGCTCGGGATTCAAACAGAAAGCTCCCGAGTCCGGCCGGCCGTCAATAAACCATTTTCCTTCTCAAAATCATTCCTGAGTCCTGGCCTCTCTATACTCAAATAATTGAACTTCTCTTAAATTCCACAACAATACAAGTAGAAAAAGACCTTGAGTAAAAGAGGGAAATGGTAAAGACAAATGAGTTTATATAAACTCAAAATGAATATAAACTCAAAAATGAGTCAGGAGGTCATCAGAGGGGCCGTGCTTATGTACCCCTCAGGATCCCAGAGACAGCCAAAATAGATACAAGCCCAGGTACTGGTGCTCCTGAGGGCTTTGGAGACACACAGGTTCTATGGTCATGACTCTAGAGTTCAGTGCCTTGTCAGTGGTCCCTACTGTGGAATTAGTGTTCCTGAGTGTGATGGAGTTGGACTCAGATGTGACCTTTCTACACATACCTCTTCTGACACTTTTACTGAATCTGTGGTTGGTGCTGGGGTTGGTGTATACTCAGGAGTCTTGCTTAGGGCAGGGAGATAGAAGAAGAGATGTAATGTGGGGCATTTCCAGGACTTGGAGTTGTCCTAAATGGTATTGCAGGGACAGATTCTGGACATTATATATTCTGCCATAACCCACTGAATGGACTGGGGGAAGATATAAACTACAATGTAAGCTATTGTCCACGCGGTACAGCAGTGCTCCCAAATGTATTCACCAAATGCAAAGAATGTGCCACAATGATGCAAGAGGTTGTTGATGTGGGAGGAATGGGGTGGGGTGGGAGGTAGGGTATATGGGAACCTCTTATATTTTTTAATGTACATTTTTTTGTGATCTGTGCATCTTCAGAAAAATACAATTAAAATATATATATATATATATGAAAAGAGATCCTCTATCTAATACTGGTCAATTTTTGCCAGCAATTTTTTCATGACAAGTAGCTTAATATTTAAATAAGGAGTTTTATTTTTTAAATTATTTTGGAAAAGTATAATGATTGAGTATAATTATTTTGAAAATAGGATATTTATAATTGTGCAATTAATATTACATATATATTTACTATATGTCACCAAGGTGTTGGCTTAGTGCTTCTATTCCAGTTCTTTCTAATATTTCTAAATATTTTATAGAGTTGATTTCCTTAAGGTTATTTTAGTCTACAAGTTTTAGCTTCCACAATCTGATCACACTCCCAAACTCTCTTCTCTTCTCCATATAATCCAGATAGATTATTCCATTTTTTCCTTAATTGTATAAAATGCCATTTATATCAGGCATTGGGGGAGGTGAAGAGATTTTACATTACTGTTATGAAAGATACAAATTTGAATACTTGATTTACCTATTTTTAAATTTTTTAAATTTTGAGCCTGTAATCTACTTGTGTTTACTTGATCTTTAGGTTAGCAGCTCCCCCGGCTTTCTTTATTTATTTTTACCTCTCTTTTCTTTGTCTGTGCCCTCCAACACTTCAAAATCAAAAGAAAAAAAGACAATATATTAAAATTGACCCATTTTGTTATGTGGAAAATTTCAGGTTTTTCTACCACCTACTCCCAAGATCTGGGGTTCTTTTTTGCATATTAGATTGAAACAAAACAAACCACTTCCTGTGTGCTTCTTAAGCAGTTGAACGTAAGCTCCAGATCTCACTCCTTACTCATAGATTCTGCGAGGAGAAAAGACAGCTACAGAGATAGGTGACGTCTTTCATTGAAAAAGTAAAAGTGGTTTCAGTCACTTGTTTTAAAATGCAAATTTACTTATCTGCTATTAATATCCCAGTCTTTTGTTCTTACTTTACCTTTTCCCTTAAGCAGAAGAGAGCTTGTATTCAGATCTATTCATTTTTGCCATCATGGAACAACAATTGAAATGCATCCATATTGACCACTGGATATTTGCTCACCTCTGCCTCGTCTCCACCCCAACTTGAAAATTCAAATAGCTATACAAGGAATAAAATAAAAACTACCTTGCTTGAATAAGTTGGTAGCCAAGTTTTATAGACTGTGTAATAATACTTTACTCTTTCAAATGTCTGGTTTGATAAAGACCAACATTATTTCGAAAGTATAAACTGAAAGGATTTGGCCTAAAGGGAGAAATTGGAAATGGCCCAGTAAACAAGTAGATCAATATTTCTTTCTTAATTGATACAGTGGGAAGTTATCAATGACATATACATCAAAGGCTTGGATTTTTAACTGTAGATTCACAAATGGATTCAGCTAACTTTCCATCCTATCAATAGTATATGGAAATCTTAATCTTATCATGATTTATTCTGAGATGAAGGCCCATACCTTTCAACACTTTTGAAATTACGGAGTTATCTTTTTAATAGTTCAAAACGTCATATGGATTGAGAACTTTTGCTCTGAGAGAATAAATCCTTTTCTACCACAGGAGGTGGTGGAGAGAGTCTCTTTAGGAACAAAACACATCCAGAATGGCAAGTTTCAATTATTAGTGGAGCATAGTGATTTCAGTTTTCCCCATTGGGATACATTTTAGTGAACTGGAAGATAGAGGTAGTAAAAAATTATGTGACTTGGTTAAAAGGGGGAGTTATTTATAAAACTGAGGACTGCCTCTCATCAAAATAATTATGTGAGAGTGGACACCAATTTCAACCAACTTACTGAAATATTTATGCAGAGTATGGATGAATGTTTATGAAGAACAGAGTTGGTAATCTGATATTGGAAGACAGTTACACTAAGTGATCTCCGAGTCACACTCATACTCCAAGGGTGTCCCTAATTCCTGAGTATGTGAATAAGCATTGAGGGGACTCTGTTACAAAGAATAAGTATCTCAGGTTATGTTTTCAAAACATTTTTAGCTAAGCAAACAGCCACTGTTTAAGATATATTAACAGATAAATAAGTAAATATCAGGATTGATCTTGTGCCACTTTCAATTTATGATCTCTTCATTAAGTAGTGATGCGGTGTTACTGGCAAATGTCCTAAAATGGCAAACATCATAAAAGCTCACCCTCAGGATAGTTCTAAATATTGAATTTGCCTTTAACAATGCATTTGTTCACAATTTGCATTTGGAAAATAAAATAAGAAGATAACCTTGAATTCTGAGAGACTTTTGATGTTCTAACTTTTACAACCTTATCTGATTCCATGCCTCCAGCCCTGCCTGGATCCACCCTCATTTTCCTTAAAGTCAATGCACTATCATTTCCATACTTTCTCCAACCCTATGTTCTTTTTCCCCACCTTTCCTAGATTTTAGTATTTTTCTTAGACCTGCAATTAAAATAACTTCTGAAATCACATCACACAAGGAAGTCTTCTCCATCAAATTGAATAAATGTTGATGACTACCCACTAATATGTTTCTCTTTTGATTTAACAGCCCATTAAACTTATCTCTTATCATTCCACATAATTAAACTTTGTGCTAAGCAAGCTATATCATGCTACCCTATTTCCATACAAAAAGTCTCTTTCACTTTCCACATGAAAACCTTCTTTACACACTTGTTCAGTGAATATTCCCTATTATAAGCTAACTATTTCTCCATATTTCTGACTTTCTCCATATCGTGTTGTTTAAAATTACTCCACTGATGATACATACAACTGAACTCTGAAGTATTAGATAGAATTTACGAAGTGTTACAAACATTTCAGAGTCTTAAATTCAATGTAAGATGTCAAGTATGGTCTACCCTTAATCAGAGTAGTACAAGATTATCCTGCCCTTTATCTCTGATTTATATTTCTAATATACATTTAGTTCTAATATGTTTTTTTAATGATCTTACTACACTATAGACCCATATCAATTCACTGATAATTAAAGCTTTAAATATTTATCCATGTTGTCACATTTCATTCACCATGATTCCATTTTTGGATCAAAGAAGATAATTTTTTTGTAGTGCTATGTCTTTTATTCAAATTACTCCAACCCAAGTTTTGGTGATTTCCAAATCTAATATGCATTCTCTTTATATCTCAGATGGGTTGCTAAAAATGTTGAATGAGCAGGGTTAACTTCATTCTGGATCAGTAATTTTCAATTTAAAAGAAAATCATGAAACACAGTGGTGGGGATTGAATTATGTATTCCACAAAAGTCATGGTTGTCTTAATCAGTATTTCTGTGTACATGAACTCATTTGTAAATAGATCCTGTGAAGATTCATTATTAGTTAAGGTGTGGACTCATTTTGAAATAGGATTTTTGAAGGTACTATTTGGATAAGATCAAATTGAATCAGGATGGGCCTTAATCCATATAGCTCGAGTCCTTATAATGCAGAGGAAATTCAGATGCAGTCAGGAAGAAGTCAGGTGAACCCATAACCATGTGATAGGGGCAGAAATGCAAGATAAAGAACCTGAGGATTGCCACAAGCTAGCACCAGAACCCTACAAACTCCAGGACAAAGACCTTGAATTTGGACTTCCAGCTTCCAAAACTGTAAACAATAAATTCCTGTTGTTTGAACCCAGCCCCGTGTGGTTATCAGTCACAGCAGTCCTGCCTAACTGAGTCACACAGTAAGAGCAACATTTTATATTGTGATCCAGAACACATATATATGTATGTATTTGAATGTTTGTGTGTACTTAAATTCTATGAATCTTCGTAGTTAAAAATTTTCTGCTACGACTTAAGGGCTCTGACATTTTCTGTTCTATTTTATTTTCTATAAAATAGCGGTTGTGGACCATGCTAATACTTAGCTATTGCTATGTGAGAGAGCATGCCCCAAATTTAATTTATTCTTATTAACACATCCATGGCTCAATGGAGATTCAGATGATTCATTTTGGACTTGACTGGACTTGATGCTAAGCTGTGTGTTGTATCTAACCTGCTCTATATTCTCCTATCCTCCTTGGACCGGTAGGCTATCCTGGGCATGTCTGATTTTTTGCAAGGCAAAACACAAAGAGGAAGTGCAGCACATATTTCAAATATCTGCTTGTGTAATATTTGCTAGGTTGGACAAATGGTATAGCCTAACCATCTTCTATTCTTAGCAATGGCAGAAACGTAAATGCCAAGCTCAAGTGCTCAAATCATACTTTGTGCCTTTCTTTTTTTCTTATTTACTAACATCGTATTGCCTAAAAATCACCTGGTTAAGCCTAACATTTAGGTGTGGAAGTACACTTTACCCACCATTAAGCCAAAGCAAGCTACATAATCAAAATAACATCATTGGACAGAGATATATTCTCACCATGGAGGTGTCATGAAGGGAGTGAATATTTGTTAAACAATAATCTAATATATGTTGCCCACTAAAATAATTTCAAAACTCACTAATGGATTGCCAGTCACAGCTTTATGCTAATATGATCATTCATCTAATGACTAATCCACCCTATATTTTTGTATTTAGTATATAATATTCCATTGATATGATACAATATATATGGATTTTTGAAGTCCAGATTCTCTAAATTTATCATATTTCCTTGAGATACCAACCCTGCCAGTATGGCAAATCTGTTCAGCTCAACATACTATCAGAGAAACATTTTTAGTCTTCAATAATCACTGTATCCTCAGTTGTGTATAAGTCTTCTCTTAAAACATCTCTTCTGCAATTATGTGCATAAATAATATTAGACTTTCAAGTCTATAGTTAGATTTTTAGGTCAAATGTAATATTTGTATTAAATATGACTTTTTAAAAAAGAATTTCTGAGTGTCCAATCAAAAACATTTTCCTCCTAAAGAACTTTCTTAAATCCAATGCTCTTCCTTCATAACACACATTATAATTTGTAAATATATATTATTTTTTAAATACTCATTTAATAATTTTACTTTCATTAGGGCAAATTTCCTTGAAAGCAGTGATTTTGTTTGTATTGCTAAACTATAGTCTTTCCTCCTAAAACAAGGCCTGGAACATAGAAAATGTTTTTTTAAAAAAGAGCAATGATTAGGGTTCTTCTTTTGAAAAATTTTTTACATTGATAAATTTCTAATAATTTACCAAACATATTTTCTGACAATATCTCAAAAATTTCTGTCAGTATTTCAGTAATCTCCTTATAAAATGCATAATTACCTTATATTAAAAGTTCTGTGGACCAGGTAACTTGAATTAAATGAAAGTTGGCCTCTTAAAATTGTTACCTACCTTTAGTTACATTTTCCTAATACTAAGGTTATTGGGAGAATATTTTTAGTGGGAAACTAGTTAAACAATATCTTATAGGGATTGAATGGAACTATCTTTTTTCACTCTCAAGGAAAAAAATCTAGGAAAGTTCCCAGATTGCATCTCAGACCTTTTGTCTACTGGAAAACTTTGGCAGGTGTATTGTCAAATTTTTATCAACATATCAACATGCCAAATATATGTCACAAATATATGTAATATGTAACATGTATAATATATAAATATTTAATACTACGAGTAAAAGATTATCAATAAATTGTTTGGCTTGTTACAAGCAAAAGGAAAGGTTTGAACCTCAATTTTAAGCTGGACCCAGAGAATACATAGAATTTTTGGTGGAACATTGAGGAGTATCACTTTATGAGTACAAGAACACAGTCAATGTTACTGAAGCAATGCTAAACAATGACCAGGTGAAATGTGCAATAAAGGTGGATATTTTAATAGATCTTTCATCTAAGGCACTTATAAATAGTAAAGTGCTTGTATTGACAATTTTGCAAAATTGATTAATCAAAAATATTCAAGACTTGAATGGACCACCAGCATTTTTAGTATTGGAAATACAAAATGTAGTTGGAGACAAGTTGAGAGAGTCACTGAAGATACAAAGGAGATTAAATATAATCCCATAACCCCTACACTAAAACTTTACTGCTTATTTTGTGATTATAGATATGTAAACACCCATACTATTTGTTACCTTTATTCTAAAGTTTCTCCTCTTCTCATTTTCTTTGTTAATATGAAATTTAAAATTTTCATCATTTTTGGGATTTTTAGACTCTGTTGGAGTTTGGTCTCCATAGTTTTATAGAACTATTCCATGTTTTCTATTTGTACTCAGATGACCCGCTTTCCTTATTTTCTATGTAGTTTTTAAATTGAAAGCATTCTTGTGCCTCCAAATTAGTTTTAATTTAATTCACCATCAATTTATTGAATAACAATTGTATGACTCAGACAGGATTCCTGGCCTTGAAGAGCTCATGTTTGTACAACCCATTAATATTTAATGTGATAATTGCTGTTAAAGAGATTTGGATGAAGTGATTTAGGAGCACCAAGTACAGATAATTTAATGCTCTCTGGAGAATTTAGAACAGGTATTTCAAGACATTATTTAAGTTGGTTCTTGAAGAATAGTAGGGATTTTTAAAACAAAAAATTTAGAAGATAGCACAATGTACAAGGGATGAGGTGATTAGAAAGTTGGCATGATTGAGAATATTGAGATGTTCCTTGAAAGAAGAATGTATGTAAGTACATTAGGGGTGGAAATTGATGCAAAACAAGGTAAGGTAGAGGACAGATTATGAAATAACTTTACCACTAAAGAATTTCCCATGTAGTCTGAGGAAAGGGAAAGTCGAAAGTAATTTTTAATCTTGATGGTGATTTATTCAATTGCTTTTTTGAAAGCATACTTTAATGATAGTGCATGTAAGTTGTTTGGAAGTAAAAGCAAGTCAGATGATTTCAGAAATAATTCAGACAGAATATATTAGGAAGCAAACTAAGCAATAGAAGTAAATTTAAAAAAAGGAGAATGAATTTTAGAGAGATTTCTGATATATAACTGACCCTGATTTAAGTGATCAATTGGACAATGGGAAGAGGATAAAGAAATAGTAGAAGATGCACTATTGAACTTAATTGAAGTCTATATCAGCAACTAAAGAAGTTGAGAAGGAACAAGGAACAAGAGAATGAATTTTGTTTTGAATAATGTATTTAATGTATATGTAATACATCCAGGCAAATAGGATACTTTGATTATTTGAAAAATATGATTTAGAACCAGAGAGAGAGAAAGGAATGAATATGCAAATATATATTCGGAGGTATTCAAGAATAAAGGATGTAACCTGGAATATCCAGGTGCATAGAGTATGGAATAAGAAAGGAAGAAGCACGAGAAGAAGCAGTTATTATGGGAGAAAATATGGAAAGGCCTGAATTATGAAAGAAGAAAATTTTGAACTGGAGAAAATTGTTCACAATCCCAAATTTTATGGCAGTATCATATGGAATAAGGATGAAAATAGAATTTTAGATCTGAACATGAGGTCACTGGTAATTTCAGCATGATAATTTTTTAGTTCTAAGATAAAGAATCATTTAGAAATAAAGAGAATTGCAGTAGCTGAGACTGCAAGTTTACCATTCTTGCAAAATGTTTAATACGGAGGGAAATAACACAGAATGGTACTGAAAATGTGATCTAGAGCTAAGGAAAGGAGAGAGAAATTTGTGTGTTACATGTGAGGGGATGGGACCAATGGAGACAAAAATAAAAGTAGAGGTAACTTATGGGATAATGTTATGAAAAATCAGAATTGATCCATATATGGAAAGTTAAAATTTATAATGAATAAAATATATATTTTTCTGAGCAAAAGATATATTGTCACACAATGTGTATGTATAGGTTGGAAATCAACAAAGGTTGATATCTAATGACCACTACTTTCTTACTTACTTGAAAAGACATATTCTCTTCTAAATAGGTGGTAGTAGGGAAAACTGACATAAAATATTTGAAATTGGCTTCTGGAATATCATAGCACCTTGTTTCCTTATAGCTCCTTCCTGCTCCTTCATTTACTTTCCTTGTTGCTCTTTTCTTACTTTTTGTTAATCTATACTCCATTCTCATTGCTAGAAGTCCAGCCCCTCTACTAGAAGCCAATTTGGGAGCAATCTCAAACTTGGTCCTGTGAATCCTAGTTTCTGGACTTGGGCTTATTATAAATAATAAGAACAGATTTTCAAAATGTAGAGTTTCATCTGTGAAGGCCTGATGAAGACCATGAAACTTTTGAGGAAATTTAAGAAGTCTAGTGCGACTAGAATTTAGGAAAAGTTAAAGCAAGTGACATAAATTAAGGTGGAGAGGTAGAAGGGCCCAGGTTATGAAAGTTCCAATAAATTGGTGACCATTCATTCTAATCTGGTTTGTCCAGGACAGTTCTGATTTATATATGTTGTCCCAGCACAATTATTCTTAAGTGTCCATTTTGTATAATGAATTGCACAGTCACTGAAAAAAGCAAAACATAACAATTGCAGGGCGCTAAGGGACAACGAAGGGATAAGTGAGAAGAAAAAAGAATAGTGTGGGTTAAGAAAGTTAAATGATGTCAGCTTTTCACAATTGGGAAAATTTGAATGTGTCTAATGCTGCAAGTGAGATGAACAAGGGCAGAAGTGTCAGAGTTTTGGAGATGATTTGAAATAGTGATTGCAAAATTAGAGCAGACAATGAAAGAAATGTATTAACATTATTAGGTGATGTTGGTGATCATTAATTTAAAGTGGTATGCTTCTGTCCAGTTGTGCCCTATGCTCCAGCAGTTTTGAGTACAAGTATAAAAATGACATGTGGTGAAAAGTCCTCCATAATTGGCATTTAACCAGTTAAGTACTACGGAAGGAAAAATAAAGAAGGCAAGGGAGTTCAGCATACTACCTTATTTGTATTTAATTGTTAAGATTGAAATAATATATTAATTGTTATCACTTTATGAACATTTTCTTGTATTGCTTTATGCAATGATGCAATGATGTATCCTAAAATTCATACTGTTCCTTCCTAGGTTGACGTTAGACTTCCGTGATGGTGACTTTTTCACCAGTAACACAGTTAATTTAATGCTACAGTTTGAGCCTTCCTTCCTTACACTCCCCCTTGCTACATTCTCTTGAGTTTGACAATACATTAACTCACTGTTGTACTAGAGAGTAGACACCAGGTCTCTGAAGGCATTCGGTGTTGTACAGATGCATTTTGGTGATGGGGACAAAGCAGGGAACATTTACAAGCACTGGTCACAGCCTAGGGAGAGAAGGGCAGTGTGTGGACATTAAAGGGGATATACACGTGGCAGAAAATAAGGTTTTGTCATCTCTGACACAGTATACTCATTCAAGTGGAACACATAATATCTAAAATGTAAAAGTAGCATTGAGAAATTAAATTCTAAGTGACAGAGGTTTTCCCATTTTATTCTAATGGTATTTATTCAAAGTGAAAGCCCGTTACCACAATTGATCTTACCAACTAACAGCACAGAGCAAATTGGTTAAATATGTCCTTTGAATTGTCTGTTAAGTGAGGTTTTGTATTCTAAACATGTTGTGAACATTACTGAGATACTGCTTCTTACTGAAGTAGGCATTTTAAATGCATGATTAATATATGCAGTGCTTTAGAGTTTTGAAAGAATATTTCAATTGTTTTCCACTTACTTTTACTTGCAAAATGCTTATCTTATCACTATTTTAACAACAGTGAGTAAATTCAAAGAAATTCCTTTGACCATGTTGCTGCCCTGCAGGCCTTATATCTAGTATACCAAGAGTGCTAACTATTTCTGCATTATTGTAATTGAATGGGAAGAAACATAGAGGAAAAAAAAAAACATGAATTATTAGGAAAAAAAGAAAATAGAATGGAAATGAGCTTAATTCTGAAAGAATCTGCTTTGCTTCTGAGTTGATTGAATCGTGCAAAATCAAATGTTTTGTTCTTGGACTCTATTTGTGTTCTAAATTATGTAAAACATGTTTTCATAAAAACACTTGCTATTCATTTTTTAAGCTTTTCTGATTCATTTTATTGACAAATATTTTTGGAGAAACTGAAAATCAACATTTTATATATATACCAAAAATTTGCTATTAGGAAGAGAAGTTATCTAAGAGGACAATTATTCTAATCTGCCCCTCCTCCTATAACTCTCTAAATATCTCTGGTCAGGGTGATCTGATAGTGGATCACTAATTCCAGATATGCCCTTTGACCTTCAGTCCATTTTTATAGTATTAAAAACTGACTAATAGGGGAATTATTATAGGTTTGGCATGCATGTGTGCGTAGTGATTTCAGCAACATATTTCTCTAATTTTTGAATGAAAGCCTTCAGGTGAGATAATTTTTATGTTTGTGGCTAGGTTACATAGTTATTTTGCAAGCAATTGATATCAATAATTTTATTTACTAAATGCTCCTGTTAGTGTTTATATTTTCTATTACATGACTGGAACCAATGTTGTCAGTCTTCATTCAGTCCTATATCCTGTGTTATCCAGCATGTGACTATGGGAGCAAGCAGCTAAAGAGGGTAAGAGGACAAGTTTCCTGGAGGAAACCAAAGGGAATGCTGTTAGCAAACTCATTCATTCAGTGGTGAAGGTAGCAAGAATGACTGGAGAAGTGGGGCTGAAGAATGAAAGTCATTGATTAAAAAAATTAAAGAAAGAAAAACCAGCAATTAAAAAAAAAAAAAAAGAAAGTCATAGGTTAAAATATCTAAAGATTGAGGGAGTAAATAGAGGAACTGTTTTAGTTCCCTAAGCTGCTCAAAGCAGATACCATAAATTGGGTTGACTCAAACAATGGGAATTCATTAGCTTATAGTGTGAGGCCAGGAAAATGTCCAATCAAGGTGATGTTTTCTTCCCAAAGACAGATGCCGGTGATCCTTGGTTCCTCTGCCACATGGCAAGGCACATGGTGGCACCTGCTGGTCTCGCCCTTCTCATCCAGGTTTAGTTGTCCTGGGTCCTGCCTTAACTGGAGTGTACACTCACAGGAATGGATCAGCTTTAAGAACATGATTTTCTGGACTACCTACAATTTCAAACCACAATATCAATTAACGTAGGAAAGAAGCATACAGTATGGTGAAACAAGATAATGGGTCTAGAAGGGATTTTTAAAAAAAATGTTAATAGAAAGAAGTGAGTTGACTAGCATAAGAAAACTAGGAGGAAAATTGCCACCTCTTTTTCCCAAGACAAGTGAGGCATGAAAAGAATAAGAACCATCACTTGAGAGGGCGGAAGGGGTGGCAAGTTTATAAGTTGCAATTCGGATTCATTTCAGACCTGGAGGTAAAGGGAATGTTTACATGAGAAATTCAGCATAGAGAAGCCTTTCCAGATTATTTAGAGCAGAATTTTCAAAAATTTTGTAAGGAAAGAAGGAGAGGAAATTTTCAGATTAAAGGCTGTATTCAGAGTTGTAGGGGGATGAGAGTCTTATGATAATGAGCTTATGGGGACAAATCCATGGGACCAGGAAATATGTCTCTCAAAGGTGTTGGAAACTTGAGGCACAGTGGTCTCACAGGGAGGGACATGCAGTTTCCATGGCTACATTTGCCTCCTAGGGAATGTGGTAGTTGGGAGTTCCCAGCAAACAGGATGAAGGTCTTAAAGGCTGAGGGAAAGGATGAGTACATATCTTTTGTGGTAAACAGAAACACTTAGACTTTATACCTTGAAATGGGATATTTTGAATTCCTTAGACCATGAGTAATGCTGATAGTTAACTGCATGTTGCTGCTTGTTCTCACTTGGACTGGGGTATATATAGAGCCCCCGTGAACAATGAAGTCTGATGAGTCTATTCTCAGACCCCCTGGTCCCAGCTCTTTCTTTCTCTCTCTCCCTCCCTCCCTCCCTCCCTCCCTTCCTTCCTTCCTTTCATCCTTCCTTCCTCTTTCTTTCACTCTCCTTTTTCTCTTTCTTTCATTCCTGATACCCTTCGAGCCCAAATCTCCAACAAAAGGTTCAGAACTTTTGCAGCATCTAGCATAAAATGAATAATTCTCAACTATCATTGGTTTCCTTAATGTGGTGAATGCCAAATATTAAGTCTCCAGTAACAAAATTCCTTGAAATGCTTAAGTAAATAAATGGTTCTTTTCCATCATTTAGAAAGAGTTTATTCTTCAGAGGAAAACTGAGTAATTTCCACAGTTTGAATAATGTCAAAAAATCTGTTTGGGTTTTGGAATTGAATTCTCATTGTAAAATGTATCTAGGTCAGTTGACATGCAATTGGCTGTAAATTGTGAATACAGTACTAAATGATGTAAATATTTTGAGAAATCTGAACCTGAGACTTAGGAATTAGCTTTATTCAAACCAATACCTATTGGCAAAAGTCACTATTTGGTAAAATTTTAATCATCAATACTGGAGTGAAAGTATACTCTTAATTAATCAATTGAAATGTGTTATGGCTAAGACAAAGTACGGAAATTCATTTTAAATTGTGTGTGCCCATAATATAGGTATAAGTAACCATTAACTGTAATTGCTGTATAGTACAACAATAAATGTTTACATTACTACATAGGCATACAGAAGACAGTACAAAACTCAGAGTGTATGTATGACATTATTCCAGTTTAGGGATAGTCAATTTATGACTCATTTCATATTGCCAACAAAATAAATATTTAAAGTACTGCCAAACTTATTTTTTTTTAATATCCTAAACATTGTTGACAGCATCATTTTGAAATTTTCTTTACACTGGCTAGTCCCTGTGTGTATTTTATCTATGTTTTCTATTTTATAGACACTACATGTCATTACTATAAGGAGGTTCAAACTACTTTAACTCAATCCCCTAACTCTAGGAGAGGTAAATGAAGCACAGAGAAAACTAGCACAGCCTAGAAATTATAAGACTTGAACTCACATCTGCTAAAATTTGGTTCAGTGCTTTTTATACTCACTTCTTGCCTCATTTCAGTTCAATTCTGCATGTTGAACTGTGCAAGCCATTGCTTGTGATACAAATGGCTAAGGCATGGCATGGGCACTGAGGATGTTTTAAAGTGATGAGGGATAGAGAATGTGACAAATTGCATGTATTATTATTAAAATTTTGGAATAAGATGGTTTTAAGAAAGAACAAATCAAATACATTCAGAATTCAAAGTGCTATCATAATGACTTAGAATGTCAGGAAAGAACTCAGTGGTTGTGATTGAAAGCTGCCTTATAGGATGGACAGAAATTAACTACAAAGAGTGAGTTTCAGATACAGGAAGTAAAAGGAGAAACAGCAGGAAGTCAGGGAGAGGTTAGAATGAGTATTTTATAGAAACAGTAAGTACAGATCATACTGAAGATTGAAGAAATTGCTTGACAGAGGCTGGAAAAATATACTGTGGTCATATTTGGAAGCTGAAAATATTTGCAATATATTTAAGACTAAAAGATGATGAGTATGTAGGTTGGGTTTCAGCTGACACATGAAGGTATGCAAAAATATTTAGAAGGTTATTAAAGTGTTCCACAAGAAATGCAATCAAGCCTGACCTAGAATGAAGGCAGAAAAATTAATAAGGATTGTCCAACTGAAACCCCTGAAAAAAAATTTTTTGAGTGAAAAGTAGTTATCATATTATTTATTATAATTGGTGATGCATTTACATGGCTCAGAAACAAAAATAATATAAAATGAGATACAAGAACTTTGCTTCCATATACGCTGTTGTTTAACCACATATCTTTGCATAATCTTTTCTTTCAACCTATGTGAATTAACTTAGTGTTTCTATAACTATGAGCAATTATGACAATATATTTTTATTTTCCTTATTTTCTTACACAAGTGAGATTATACACAATCTTGCTCACAGACTTTTTAAAAGGTAATGTACTGAGATGAACCTTAAATAACATAAAATTAACCGTTTGAAAGTGAACAGTCTGATGGCATTTAATACATTCACAATGTACAAAAATAGACCACCACGTCTATCTAGTTCCTAAACATTTCTATCACTTCAAAGAAAAATTCCTTTCTCATTAAGCCATTTCTTCCCATTCTCCCCTATCTCCATATCATGACAACTATCAGTCTACATTCTGTGCCAAATGATTTCTTTCGTTCTGGATATTTCATATAAATGGAAACATATCATATGTGACCTGCTGAGTCTTGCTTCTCCACTCAGCATCATGTTTCCGAGGGTCACTCATGTAATATCATGTATCAGTACTTCATTCCTTATTATAGCTGAATAATATCCCATAACATGCGTACACAACAATTTATCTATTCATTCATTAATGGACATTTGGGCTCTTTCCACTTATTGGCTATTGTCAATAGGGCTGCTATATGCCCATATTCCTGCCTGTGTACCTATTTTCAAATCGTTTTTGTATATACCTAGGAGTACAGTTGTGAGGTTATATGGTAATTCTATGTTTAACTTTTTGAGGAATTGCCAAACTATCTGTTACTTCTTAGCAATAATTCATGTTTCTCCCTGTACATATCTAGAAATATTTCTTACTCTATTTTTATGTTTGCACTTTGTGCACAGTTGCAAAGTTTTGACTTATTTAAAATCCCGTATAGATGGACCTTTGGGTTGTTTTCAGTTCCTGGTATTACAAATCATTCTCAGTGAATACAACTGTGAATACTACATTTTTAATGTTAGTACTGTAGTACATTTTTTTTTTCACGCATAAGTGAGGTTGTGGGGTTAAGAATAGGTGAAGTTGTAATTTTGATTGATATAGCCAAATTATTCTCCCTAGGAATCATAACTTTGAATTCCTACCAAAAATATTTGAGGATGCTTCAGATGCTTCAATTCCGAGTCAACAGAGAGTTAGCAAACTTTTGAATGCTATGATCTGCAAGTTAAGAAATGATATCTCGATATAGTTTTACCTTATATTTCCTTATTTTGAATAAGGTTGAATATACTTCAATATTTCCAGGGGGTGATTTTTTTTTTTTTTTTTTAGCTTATAGCACTTTTATTTAAAATAGCCAAAAACTGTAAAAAAGCCAAATACCCAATAACTGGTGAATGGATAAACAAATTGTGGTACAAACACATAGTGGAATATTACTCAATGATAAAAAAAGGAACTCCTGATATATGTAATAACATAGATGAATCTCCAAAACCCTGTGCTTTGTGAAAGAAGTCAGACATAAAAAGGCACACGTTCTGTGTTACGGATTGAATTGTGCCCCCCTCCAAAAACAAAGAGAAAAAGAAATGTTCAAGTCCTACAAATGTGGCCCAATTTGGAAATAGGATTTTTTAAAAAATTTATTGAAGTATATCACTCATACATAAACATACATAAACAATAAGTGTATAATAATAGTTCTAACTTACAAAACAAACAAATGTAACATCATACAGGACTCTCATAACTCACCCTACCACCAATAACTTGCATTGTTGTTAAACCTTTTTAACTATGATTAAAGAGCATTATCAAACTATTACTACTAAACAAAGTATTTTTCCCCAACCAATCCTATTATTATTATCTATATATCATTTATATATGAACATACATAAACAATTAAGTGTATAGTAAAAGTTGTGAATTTAAAAAGCAAACATGTATAACATTATTCAGGGGTTCCATACATCAACCCTTCACCAAAAACTTGCATTGTCATGAGATGTTTCTTACAAATTATGAAAGAATATTGTCAAAATCTTATTACTAATCATAGTCCTTATCTTACATTTGGTGTGTTTTTCCCCCAATCCACCCTATTATTATTTTTCAAATATATTTTTTAAGGCAGAAATTGTAAACTTATAAAACAATCATGCACATGTGCAGAATTCTCAATCAACACCCCTCCATCAAACACCACAATGTGGTGTGTCATTTGCTACAGATAAAATAATATCATCTGATTGTTACCATGTCCATAGTGTACATTTGGCTCACATTTTCCATACTGCCTCAGTATCAACACAGTACACCTTTTGCATAGATGCAAGAATATTGTATTAATACTACTAACCACAGTCCATAGATCACTCCACCTGTATTTTTCTCATGTTTCTTCACATTCCAAAAACACTCTGCAGTACTGATATATATTTGTTCTAGCTCACAAAGGACACTCTTGCATCTGTACCATCAACCACAATTCTCAACCACCTCTTGGTTTACTATGCTGTCCAGTTCCTAGATTATTCCCTAGCATTCTGTCAATTGGCATTTACATAACTAGACTACCATTTTCAGTTACATACCCGTTTTTAAACTAGCTGTTACTCACTGTGTGTTACCATCCACTCTATACATTTCCATACTTTTACAGCAAAGCTAATTAAAACATCTACATACATTAAACATCAGTAGTCCACTTAGTCCTCCTCATATCTCCTTTAAGAATCCACCACCTATCACCAGGTCTTAAAGATATTTTCCAATAATTTCTTCTAGAAGTTTTATGGTTCTTGCTTTTAGTTTTAGTTTTTTGATCCATTTTGAGTTAATTTTTGCATAAAGTGTGAGATAGGGGTTTTCTTTCCTTCTTTCAGCTATGAAAGTCTAATTTTTTCAGCACCATTTGTTGAATGGATTGTTCTGCCTGAGCTGTGTGAGTTTTACAGACTAGTCAAAAATCACTTGACCATACCAGTGAGGGTTTGTTTCTGAACCATAAATTTGGTTCCATTGGTCTATTGTGTCTGTCTTTAGGCCAGTATCATGCTGTTTTTACCACTATAGGTAGATATTAAGATTTAAAGTCTGGACATGAGGGTTCACTTTTCCTTTTTATGATGTTTCTGGCCATTCAGGACTCCTTACACTTCCAAGTAAATTTAACAATTGTGTTCAATTTTTGCTTAAAAATTCTCTCAGTCTCTGTTTATCTGTGAATACTCTAATCTTGCCATCATTTTTGAACTACAGTGTTGCTGGATATAAGATTCTTGGCTGGAAGTTTTTCTCTTGTAGTATCTTAAATATATCAGACCACTGTCTTCTTGTCTCCATGGTTTCTGGTGAGAAATCAGCACTTAATCTTATTGGATATCCCTTATATGTTATGCATTGCTTTTCTCTTGCTGCTTTCAGAATTCTCTCTTTGACTTTGGCCTTTGACATTCTGATTAGTATGTGTCTTGGAATTGGTCTATTTGGAATTTTTCACATGGGAGTACATTGTGCTTCTTGGACAGGGATATCTATGTCCTTCAATAGGGTTGGGAAATTCTCTACCATTATTTCTTTAAATATTCCTTCTGCCCCTTTTCCCTTCTTTTCTCCTTCTGGGACACCCATGGCACACATGCTTGCACACCTATTGCTGTCATTCAGTTCCCTAAGACCTTGTTCAATTTTTTTCATTCTTTTCTTCATCTCTTCTTTTGTATGTTCACTTTCAGAGGCCATTTCTTCAAGCTCACCAATTCTTTCTTCTGTCTCCTCAAATCTGCTATTTTATGATTCCAATGTTTTTTTAATTTCATTCCCATAAGATCTGCTATTTTTCTATGTATGCTTTCAAATTCTTCTTTGTGCTCATCCAATGTCTTTTTAACATCCTTAATCTCTTTAGCCATCTCATTGAATTTATTAAGGAGATTTGTTTGAACATCTATGATAAGTTATCTCAACTCCTTTATGTCATCTGGAGGCTTATCTTGTTCCTTTAACTGGGCCTTAGCTTCCTGTTTCTTGGTGTGATTGTAATTTTTTGTTGGTGTCTTTGCATCTTTTTTACTAGAGTATTTTTTCTGGGTGCAGTTTTTTTCTCTAGTTTAGAGCTTTCTATTGTTTCTCCCTTGCTGGTTATGCAGTAGGAACCAAGCATGTAGTTGGTGCTGTAAGCTGTGGAGGTTCAAGCTGCCCTTATTGCACCAGGGACCAGTGAAGCTTCTTCCAACTTTCTCCTTTTCCAGGAGTAGGGACAGAGTCACAGTTATGTGGAATAATCCACTTGCAGGCCTAGACTGTAGTTGCCCAGAGAGATTGATGGAGCTTCACATCCCCTTCACCCCTGCCTGGGGCGGAGATGGAGTTGCAGGTGTGGGCACCATCTATGCAGTGCGAGTCCTAAGATGACTGCAGTTGCCCTGGTAGACTTCTGATTTTCAGTCTATGCCAGCCAAAGTTCCCTTAGTTACCTGTATAAGCTTGTGCAGGGCTCCTCAGCTTCCTCCCTGCCAGAGGGGGGCTGAAGCCTAGGTGGGCTACAGGATGATCTGCGCAAAAGAAACTGTCAGCCCAGCTTGCCCTCAGCAGGAGGTGGAATCAGAATGGTGGATACTGGCCTCTTTCTGACTTGGGCTGGTTCAAACCCCCCTGTTCCCAGGGTTATCTCTTACCCAGCCAAGTCTCCCAATCAGTAGCTGAAATCAGCAGTCAACGGTGAAATATTCTCAGGTACTGTTGCAAAATATTCTTGGTAATGGGCAGCTTTATATTTTTCCTTACTTCAGTAGGAATACCTCCATTGCATTCTCATTGTATTATATACAGGCCTTGTACTAACAGATTTAGGGGTATAAACCAAATAAATAAATGTGCATGTGTATATGTGTATGCATGCCATGTGGACAAAATATCTTTCTATACAATTCTTACTGTTTTTATTAAGAATGGATGTTGGATTTTGTTAAGTGTCTTCTCAGGCTCTTTGATGATGATTACATGATATAGCCTTAGATATATTAAAATGAGCAATTTTACTAATTGACTAAAATTAGCAACCATTTAGATATGGAATATATATGGCTATGCAGTATTGTTCTTGAATGTACCTTTCTAGTATTTGTCATGCTTTATTTCAGATTGTCACATTGATATTTGTAAGTTAATGTCAATTTATTTGATTTGTTTTATTTATTTTATCTTCATTGTGCTTTCTTATCAATGTTTCATTTGCCTCCTAAAAACTGTTTATGAGATTTTCTTTCTTCTTTTACATAATCTGGAACAATTAAGTAACATTAAAATTAACTAGGCTTGGAGAGTGGATGTAGTTCAGTGGTTGAGTGCCTGCTTCCCATGTACAAGGTCCCAGATTCAATCCCTGGAACCTCCTTTAAAAAAAAAGTTAATTAGTTTTTAAGGGTCTTAAAGAATTCCTTTGAGAAAGTTCCTGAGCCTGATGCATTTGGTGCTGGGGCAGCAGGCAGGGGGCAGGGATCCTTTAGAACTTCTTCATATACATTTCCTAAAGTTGGAATTAATTTTTTTAATCATCATTTAATTGGTTTTAAAATTTCATTTTTGTAGAGTTGTATAATTTAAACCCATATATTTTGTACATTCTCTTTGCTTGTACTTTTTCTTCTTTATCATTTTCTATTTTATTTATTTCAATGTTTATTATTTTCTTGATTACATGGCGTAGTGTTAAATATTTTCCACATTTTCAAAGAACTGACTTTTTAATTTAGCTCTAGTGATGTTTTTCTTTTTTTCTAATTAAAGTCAATACTTACATTATTAAGTTCATTATTTGAAATGAAAGTTCAACTGAAATAAATCTCTAATATTACCTAGTCATGTGGTCTAGGCAAATTCTAATCTCTCTGAGTCTCAGTTTTATTATCTGCTAAATGGAAATGTTAATAGCTTACATATAGGGTTAAATGAAAATAGATGCACATACATATTCAGGCACCCACGTATTTATTTACAGTCTCTACCTCTTTCATTTTTATCTATCTATCTATCTATCTATCTATCTATCTATCTATCATCTGTCATCAATCTATATCACCTGGCAGTTAGCAATCACATAATAAATGCTAGGAATTACTGTTGTTGTTATCACCATCAGCAGCATTATTATGGTATAGTTTGGTTACTGAACAATAATCAAACATTTGGCTAATGTTTAATTTCCTATACTTTTGAACATTCTAATATTAAGAAAATGGTCAATATGCTTAAGTCAACTTTTATTATGATTAAAATATTTTTAAATGGCTGAAGTTTCACATTTTTCAAAAATTATTCTCAAGCCATTTGAACATTTTAATGATGCATTTTGAATTTAAGGTGTTTTCATTTTCTTTCAAAATAGTGTTGTACAGCCAGTAAAAGAAATCACATTTTCTTCTTATAGGATTTGAATTTTTGATATTGGTAACCTTGTTTTAATCACCATCTGCTAAAATTGTCATGGTACATACAATCTAGTGTCATAGAATTAACATGTTTTCCCAAATTTAAGATCTTTCATTTCAAAAGAACTAATTGTCTTGCATGATGGTTTAATATGTCTAAAACATGATATCTAATCAGTCTTGCCATTCAAATGGCAACATATGAAATAATTCTTCAGACCTTCAGCAATTCTCTTATTTACAGATCTTTCCCTGGGGATTAATTCTAAGGAGCAATGACTAATCTTCAAGAATATGGCAAAGTCACATAGCTAAAGAAGTTGAGAAGAAGAAAACTTGGCTAAGAAAAATAACTGAAAACTTTCAAAAAATAAGAAATTCAGAGAACTAACACAGAATCCCAATGCATGACTAAATGTTTGTTCTGTTTTGGAGTGTCTAACACAGAAATGTGTTAAAGGACACTGAAATTTCAGAAAGTTATCTGGAAGAATGTTTCCTTTTTTGAAATTGCCCCTATCTATCTGCCTTAGGAAATAACTTGGGCACTGAAATAAATATCCAAATAGTTTAAATGTGGTATGAATGAAATTAAATGTTTTTCATATGCATTTTTTGTTTATTTTGATATGCACCTATTAGAATCTAAAGTCTGTCTTTCTGATGAAGAATCACATGTTCATATTGTAGACATAGGTGTTTAAATTGAAAACTTGGAACCTATAATATAAGTATATAAAGATTTAAAAACAGGGAAGAAAAGAAAATGACCTTAGAGGTAACCAAAAAAGTTGTATTGGGCTAAATTACATTAAATATCAAGAAAATTTGATTTAGAAAACAGGATTATCAAATAGTGCCCCACTGTTTTGTAGGCTTGAGCCATAATAGAGAAAAAGAATAAAACCAGGAAAACATCATTCACATACTTTTAATGTCAATAAGTTATGAGAATTTCATAGAAACCAATTTTCTGGTTTCTAGACATAGTTTTTTTTTTAACTTTTAAACTTTTAAATTTTGAGTTATTTCCAAACTAACAGGACAGGTGCAGAAATAATAAAAATTCCATACGTATTTCCTTATGGTATTTTTTTTTCAAATTTTAATTTTAAAGGAGTTTACACTGCATAAATGATATATTGAAAATGTAGGAGGATTCCCATATACCACACCATCTCCCCCTCTCACACTTTTCCTTATTAACAGCATCTTTGCTTAGTGTGGTACATTTGTTACATACTGAAACATTGCTACTAACCATAGTCAATAGTTCACACTATAGTTTACACTTTGCACTACACATTTTTTATAGGTATTGACAAAATGTATAATGGCCTGTATCTGTCATTACAATGTTGTTCAGAACAATTCCAATGTCCCCAAAATGCCCCATATTACTAAAAGGATCCTGTGGACACTTCTTGAGCTGTGATGATGGAAATGTAATATTTCAGTAGCAGTGTTACAAAGCCCTCTTCTTTAATGTTAAAACTATTCTTTTGTTATAAAATAAAGGAAAATGTGATAAGGAATCCCTTTAGGCTGTTGGATTTTACATTAATCATATTTGTTATCTTCTGAGCCAGAGTTAAACTTGTTATGTTGATCTCCCATACTTAATCTTTTATCTTTTGTCAAGGGAAATAAATGATTTCAGAATAGATAGACCCTTTTTGTTTTATGTTATTTTCTGCTTCCTCATTGTGAAAAATAAGTTTTGTTTGTGGACCCATTAGATGACCAATTCTTTAATGGTGCATTTTTGCTTTTTCCTCTGAAAGTTAGATTATATTGACATATAACTCAATATTTCAAGTGTCAGAAAATCATGATGTGCTAGAATGCTCTTCATGGAACTCATTGTATGCAACATATCTATTAGTCTATTGCCTAAAGGAACAATGGAGGCATATTTGAGTATTTCTAAGAAAGTAAAATCATTAATGTATAAGGTTTACTAAATTTCAACTGTCTTATTAACAATCTAAAATGTTATGACATTTTTATTTATGACAATTAAAAATACAATTTATTTCTACATTTAAAAAGGGGGAGACCTAACTGAGGTATCAATAATTCACCTCAAATCATTTTACATTTGTGGAAGGGGAAAGAGATTTTATATTAAAAAAAGGGGTGATCTCACATAAATAACTGGGAATTAAAAAGGAACAAATATTACTGTGAAATAGGGACCACTATTAAATGTGGGTAAAACAAAGTACTGAGCTCTGTCAACAAAGTGTTTAAGCAGAAGCAAGGTGATTGAGATTCCTGTTTCAGGAGGGAGGCCCGAATTGACTCATCCATATGCATGTATTCATTTATTCATTTGTTCATTCTTTCAACAAACAGCAACTGAGTCTATATCTTATTTCTCCTCTACCTTCATATTCTACAATGCCCCTCTGCTCTTCAGATTCTACAACTCCTCTGACTATTTCAGAACTCAAAGTAGCAGCCTGAACACTGGTGACTACATCACACTAAAGCAAAGCAATGAAATAATTATCTACAGTGTTACTCTTACATTACTTTCTTTATATTTTTAAGTTCTGTGAATAACTGCACTTGTTCTATCTCATGAGCAGCTTTTAAAAATTCAAAGGGAACTTAATAATTTTCAGGAAACAATAGAACTAACAGGACAAAAATCATATGAATGAAGTGTTTGAATATGGACTAGGATGCCAAAAGATAAGCAGGTAGAGTGATGAAAAAGACAATTCTCAAGTTGACAGATAGACATTATTATTGCTGTCATTTTTCATTGTTAGAACACTTGATGCCTTTGAAGGAGTTTTCAGTCCTTTATTAGTTATGTTTTTTCACTGATGACTTCATTTTAAGTGGGTCATTTTCCATATTTCACCAATGAGAAAACCACCACAGAAGAATTAACAATTTATTATATTCCACTGCAAATGAGCCACAGAAGAAAGATTTGGACACATTTTATTGCCTCTGATTTTCAATGTCTAAATTTATATTGGTTAGTTGGACTCTCATGTATAATTGGATAGAACAAATAATTATTATGTAAAATTAAAACTTTTATTTCTATTAAGGGTGAGTACATCAAAGGATATGATGTAATCAGATCCTGGAGGTATAGGTCTCACAATTACACAAAAAATTATTCGGGATATTACAAAGTTTTGAAACTTTCAAAGAAACTTAAGAGTTCAACTTCCTACTCTTACAGTAGAATTTTTCTACTGTAAGAGGTGTTCTTACAGTAGAATTTTCTACTGTAAGAGATGTTTGGGTTTATTGTGATGAAATATAGATGCAATTTTGTATTAAATCTAGAAAATAATATGAAAGTTAGGGAGGAAATGAGTTATTATTGACCTACAGAAAGTTACAGGGAAGTTTAGTAGATCTGTTAATTCTGAAAGAGGGATTTTTTTTTCCTTCCTTTTTTTTTCAAAGCTTGAGCTATCACTAACTGTGTGACTTTAACCAAATACTTAAGTCTCTCTTCACCATGTTTCCTTATCTGTAAATTACACAACAACAACCATGCACTTCAGCAATTTTTATTTGTGAGAATACACTGAAGTAATTCATTTAAAACACTATGCAGAGTACAAAGCCCATACACATCTCTTAGTAATTATAAAGTTTTATTTTAATCACTATTTTTGTTTCTGTTTTTATTTAACAGACCTTCTGTAATGTACACTTAAAATATGAAATAAATATTTTTGTTTTTGCCAGTGTAACTCCAATGCCTTATAAGGCAGAAATTCTAAAATGGCCTTCAATATTATCCCACTATTATCCCTAAAACCTGTGAATATGATATGACTCATCATTATATTATGCTATGTGGTACAGTTGACCTTAATATAGGGCAACTATCTGGATTATCTATTTGGGTGCAAAGTGGTAACAAGGGCCCGCAGAAGCAGAGCGCTTTCTCCCGACTGGTGGCAAAATAAGAAGTCAGAGACATTTCAAGAGTGAGCAGAGCTCGATGTGCTGTTACTGCCATGAATTTGGAAGAACCGTGGGAGAGGAAATGTGATACAGAGACCAAAACCAGACTGACAGCCAGCCAGGAAGCAGGGACCGCAAGCCTACAACAGCACAGAGCTGAGTTCTCCTGTGAACTGAATGGTCTTGGAAGCATATTCTTCCCAGGCCACAGGAGAAGAGCCCAACTCACTCAACACTTTGACTTCAGTGTCATGAGACTTGGAACACAGAGCACTGTCAAGACCAGACTTCTGATCTAAAGAAACTGTGAGCTAATAAATAACAGGTTTTTTTTATATTTGCTAAGTTTGTGATAATTTGTTACATAGCATAGAAAACTAACACACCATGGTTATGTCTATTTTGTTGACATAACTTTTTTAGACCCTAATATAGCCTGAAGACCAAACAGATTTAGTGTGAAATTTCAATGTACTAATTGAATGTGTAGAATTTTCATCTCAGTTAAAAATATATTAGGTTTTAGAGGGCAAAGGGACTCTCAGAAATATATAATAGAGGAAGGAAATAGGGCTACTGGGAAAGAATTTCCTTGGCTTGGTGCTTTTGTCCTGTGGGAACTGTACTTCTAGGCTGCTGAACAGTTATTGAGAAGGATCTACAGATCCATATGCTCATCAAACATCAGCTGCAGTGGAAATAATTGTATTTCTGGCACATTCTGTAACTATCTGTAGATTTTTATTCTATTACTAAAACTCAATATACCGAGAGAATCAGTTGTAAATTTTACTTATCCATATTGTCACTGGACCTCGGTTGAACACGCAAAGTATTTACTAGAGGAGCTCTACCTCATAGCCACAAGCTATAGCCACAAACTCATAGCCCTGCCTTATGCCATGTATCTGCAGGTCATTCCATGGCATTATTAGAATTCCAGGTCACTGACCTCCAAAGTCTCAAGATCTGACCTTTATGTCGGAGTGCCACAATTATCTACATTCTGAGTTCTGAAGCAGAAAGGACTTGTGTTTTACTGTTTTTGTGCTTTAGTTAACGTAGTGCTGTGATGGGTTAGGTATACCCAATTCATCTTCTTAGAACTATTGCTGATCATCACTATTTCTGATTCACTCTGACTTTTCAGAAATACTTAATTTAAAAAGGAATAAGTGCAAATAAATACATGTTTCCTGCAGCTTTGAATGGATCAAATCAGACAGGCATATTTTCAAATTTATTTAATTTGAGAAATAAAAATAAGAAATCATGGGATAACATGTTAGTAAGAAACTCATCTAGTTTGAAATCTGTCAACTTTTTTTAAGTGCTTTCTTTACATATAAATTATGATAAGACAAAAAAAACACAAAAGGTTTGGGCCTTATAAAATGTTTCTGAGATAGTTATTATTTTATGTCTGCTCAATATTTAAAAGTAAGAAATGGAGTGTTTCTCTTTGGACTCCACAGTAGGACTGCAGAAAGAACACCACCTGCCCCTGGAGCTTCACTGTTACTGTAATGAATCAAATGTTCTGCGAGGTGACTTCAGGTACATCAAGGAACTCTCATTTTTGCTGACTGTTAATTATTCTGGAATTTTAGTTATATTCAAGTACCTTAAAATCTGGAAAGCCATACTGAACTGGATGAGGGGACAGAAAAATCAAATATACCATAGAAAGCTTTACTTCACGGATGTTTGTCTCCAGAGACATTGGGGAGAGATTTAAATAATTGTCTTGCCTCAATCCAAATTATCCATTTCTTTTCTATTTTACCATATGGCCATAAACTTCTGTGCTGAAGCACCAGATATAAGAACAGACAGGCTTAGTTTTTAGTCAAATATTTCCTTATAACATTAAGTCACTAAATCTCTTTAAGCCTTGGTTTTTTTATTATAAATTAAGGGTCATAGTAATTACCTCATATTTGTCATAAGGTTTGAGTGAGACAGTGTTTTTGATTGCTTAGAATATTGTCAGCATACATTAAATGTTAATTAATGACAATTACCATTATTTGAAAGTCCAAATAGGGTCACTTTTAATGAGTAATCATAAACTCTTATCCAATGGCATCTGCCTTGCAGCCTCCCCTGGTTGCTGCTCTCAATCCTCACCCACCCCACCTCCGCTAGGTCACCTCTAGGGCAAGAATGCCCGCTATTTCACAAGACTGTGAATCCCATTCCAATGCTCCTTTCTGAAAGTTCTTTCCTGCAGTCTGCCCACCTGGAACATTTATTTGTCCTAATTCTCATTCTATAAAAAGCAGTTAAAGCTCAGGTCACGGGTTAATTTGAGTAAAGATTGTGTTGTTTTAGGATTTTATAATCCTAAAACCTCCATCTCAGAGTTTTGAATTACTATCCAAATTAGAAGCAACTTTGCTTGTCACCTCAGTGTCTTAGCATGGTGACGATGCCAGCCGGGATTCAGCTGTTGAGGTCTGCAATGATGACTGGATGTTGATGTGTCAGATTCCAAGGCACTGGGGATTTTATTTTAGAGATATGACAAAAAGTGATGGGTGTCAAATGCTATAAAGGCAGTGTCATTGTTCTGGCCAGTTTAAGGAGAGATGTTTTCAGAATCCCAACAGCACCAATCTTGTATGATGCAGCCACTTTCTACTGACTTTTTGACTTGGGCAGAGGAAATAACAGAATCGTCTAAAATGTGTGCTTCTAGAATTCGCTAGAAGACAGCAACAGAATAAGATAATGGATATGGAGAAAACAGCACATTTGTTTATGCCACAGAATTGACAGTCATTAAAACAAATGAACTTGAGAGGCTTCTCTTAGTGGACCAACTCATACAGAATGCGAAGTTTAGCCTTCATGACCTTGTCTGTTTTTTTCCCTTTATCTTATCTTCATGAAATTGATCATTTATGGCCCCATTTTTTAAATGAAATTAACTTTGCTAACTCGATCTTTAAAAAATGTACTTAACATTATATCACTAGGGTGAACTCTATACGTAGTGTCATTCTCCAGATCTTTGCAATCACAGTTCTTTCTGGTTCTCCACACATGTAGCTGCATTAACCGTCCAGGCCTTCCTCTCCCCTTTCTTCTCAACCCAGGTATCTCTTGGCCTTCTGTGGTTATGGCCCATGAGTTTCCTTGGTTGCTTCAGTGCTTCCTGCAACCTGGTTGGCATTCTTAGGGATACAACAGATTTCCTTATCAACACTTACAGCAAATGTGATGACTTTATTAACGTCTGCCTTCTGTACTAAACTTTAATCTCTGTGAAATCTGGGCCCACCTCTGATTTTTATTCCATGTTGTCTCTGCCTGGCACAGTGTGTGATGTAGTAGATATTCAAATGAATGAGAAAAAGCATCTGCCTGCATCGAGTCTCTTTATTCTTCCCAAGGAAGAATGATTACTGGTTTATGACTTTATAGGTTATATAGCCTATTCACAATTCACGCTTATTAAGCACTTACAGTGTATCAGGCCTGTTTTATTACATGCTTACTCTTGTGCCCTTTATAGCATACCAGTGAAGAAATTAAACTCTAGAGTCTGGATTTCAATCCTGTTGTCACCACTCACTAGCCATGCAAATTACTAAACAGCCAAGTTCTGTTTTCTCATCTGAACAATGGGGACAATATTAAAGAAGTCACAAAATTGTTGCAAAAATTATATAAACCAATACACATCAAGTACCTAGAACAATGATGACACAAACCCTCCAAAATTTTAGTTCTTAAAATGATCATTTGCAAACGTAACATATGACAGATACCTGAATTAACCCTGGAGATGCAGGAACAGTAATGAGTGGTCTCTGAACCAATAAGTTCCCAATATAGTAAAATAAAACCAAAATATAATAAAAGTATAGTATGTACTGGAATAAAAGTATATGCAAAGACTATGGTGAGCAAAGGAAGGTGTAATTATTTTCAATGAAATAAACATCTTGAAGGATTTATTCATCCATGGGATTACTTATCTAAAAAATAGTTACCTATCTTTTTTCTTTTTTTTAATTAGAGAAACTGGAGGTTTACAGAAAAGTCATGCAGCATTCCCATTTACTCCTACACACACACACACACACACACACACACACACACACAATTTTCTCTGTTTTTATCACGGTGGTACTGTTGGTACTATTGGTACTGTTACTATGTGTTACTATTGATGAAACAATATTACTATACTATTACTTATAGTCCATAGTTTACATTAAGGTTCACCATCTGCATTTTACAGTCTCATGTCTTTTAAAAATTTTATTCAAATTTTTGTGACACTTCAAATCCTACTATTTAAAGTAACTTTTTAATTGAATTATGATACAGAAAAGTATGCAAATGATAAGTTTGCTGTTCAGGGAATTTTTACAACTTCTATTACATTAGATATGATTTTACTGTATCTGAATTGAATATAAATGGAATTGAGCAGTATGTACTCATTTGTCCTTGATTTCCTTATTCAAAATTGTGTTGTGATATACACTGATATTATAGCATATGACAACTCTTTGTTAATTCTCTTTTTTAATATTTGTCTTTTTTTAAAGAGACATAGATCACACAAAATGTTACATTAAAAAATATGATGTTCCCATATACCACAATCGCCGCCGCCCACCCGCCCCCCGACTTCTCCCACATCAACAAACTCTTTCATCAGTGTGGCACATTCATTGCATTTGATGAATATATTTTGGAGCACTGTTACACAGCATGGATTATAGCTACACTGTAATTTACACTCTCCCCCAGTCCAGTCAATGGGTTATGGTTGGATATATAATGTCCTCATCTGCCCCTGCAGTTATCATTCAGAACAATCTCAAGTCCCGAAAATGCCCCCATATCACACCTCTTCTTCCCTCTCCCTGCCCTCAGCAACTCCTGTGGCCACTGTCTCTACATCAATGATACAATTTCTTCCATTTCTAGAGTCACAATAATTCCATAGTAGAATATCAGTCAGTCTACTCTAATCCATATTTTATTCCTCCATCCTGAGGTCACTGGTATGGCGATATCCTCCCCATCTCTAAATCGAGAAGGGGCTTAGATCCCACATGACTGATGGATGGGATTCTCCTGCTTGCAGTTGTAGACTCCCTTGGTTCCCTGGTGTGGTGGACCCACATCAGCTTCCTGTTAGCTGACCTGGGTAAGTCCAGTTAGCTGGAGAGTAGGTGTTGCAACTCTGCTGAGGCTCAGGGCCCAGCTGGCACATGGCCAGTCCAGAGATTCAAGTCTCCTGAGCATACACCAACCCCAGTGCCAACCACAGATTCAGTAAAAGTGACAGAAGAAGCATATATAGAGAGATCACATCTGAATCCAACTCCATCACACTCAGGAGCACAAATTTCAAAGTAGGGCCCACGGGCAAGGCACTGAACTCCACAGCCATCTGCCATGACCATAGGACCTGGGTATCTCTATAGCCCTCAGGAGCACCAGCATCTGAGGTTGTATCTACTTTGACTCTCTCTGGGATCCTGCTGAGACATGCATAAGTGTGAATCCTCTGATGAGCTCCCAGATCATTTTTGAAGTCTCTTAACCACATAAACTCATTTGTCTTTATCATTTCCCCCTTTCATTCAAGGTCTTTTTCTAGTTGCATCACGAGCTGGTGCTTGGTAGTAATCTCTTGGTGCCAGGTAAGCTCATCCCCTGGAGTCATATCCCATGCTGGGGGGAAGGTAATGCATTTACATGCTGAGTTCGGCTTTGAGAGTGACCACATTTGAGCACGATGGAGGCTCTCAGGAGGTAACTCTTAGGCACCCTGCTGCTCTAGGTGTAGTTGAAATTTCAAGCACACATGCTCATAAGCATAATCATCAATATCAAGGACCATCCTTCTTTACTGGTCTTTGCCCTTGCACTTGGGGGATTGCTGCTGCTCCATTGGGGAGTGTGACAGAGTTCCGCAGGATGGGAACTCAGCAATATCTCAGTTGTCATGTGTAACTCTACCCACTATGACAAAACCTAGTGAACATCTGAACATATCTATATACCCTATATGCATTCCTTAGAGAACTCCCTCCCACCCATGCATCCCCCATCAATGAAACTCCACACCAGTGTTTCTCCCCTGCCATAATTGAACCCCTCTGTGATCCAAAACTTCTTCAAAAATGAAGCATAATACATTCCCAAATTCAATTAGTAGGAAAATGAAAGGGAAATGACAGGTTTAAAGAATAGAAATAGAATACATCATAATTTAGAAAAATTAAAATAAGGTAAAAAATAAATTGGGATATTATAAAATGAAAAGTATCATAAAATTTTATCACTGTTTTGCCTTTCACCATTGTTGGACTTTGCAGGCTTGAAGGAGGCTAGGGTTGGAGGATGGACAGATGGTCCATGGAATTGGAGGGAGGGTTGAGGGGGAGGAGGTGAACACAGGACATTGTCAGGTATGTGGTTGAAACTATAACATTGAGAAAATATTTTAGAAAATATAATAAGGAAGGGTTATTGGTTTAAGGTGTTTGACGGGGAGCATCTGACACAGGGTGTTCATTTTCTTTGATGACCAGTTTTGCATCTTGTATTTATTCTAAAATATAATATCCATTCTATTGTTGATGGTCATTTGTGTTGTTTCCATTTGAGGGTTATTGTGAATTGTAATTTTTTGGATATTCTTGTATGTTTCTTTAGGACAACATATGTATATATTTCTTCTGCAAAATAATAGGCATGTTCAAATTTAGTAGACACAAACTCTGGCCTGCCCCGCCTGTATGAGAGTTGATGGGACAATTTTGACTCATACTAAGTATATTTCATATCATCCCTGAATGTCTCCATTTAATGAAAATCCTTAATGACTTTTTTATCATGCAAATTTAATCTTTAACTTAAAAAAAAAAAGAGGTATTGCTGGTTACTTATGTTTTTGGCTGCTTATATAATATAGATGTTGATTTCTCAGGAATGTCAAAATTTTAAAACAGACGTCTCATGACTTGTGATGTTGCTGATATTTTTTGAGATAGCTTCTTAAATCAATTCCTTCATATACAAGCATATTTTTTCAGTTACATTACCTTATGTTTTAATATTAAAAATATTTATAATCTTAAATAATTTGAGGCACTGACAGGAATGCTATTTCGAAGCTCTGAGAGGAGAGTGAGCAGAACCTGTAGTCAAAATGACAAGCACATTGGTGAATGATACAAACCAGCTGCGGGGTCTCTTTATATGCAAGTCATTCACTAAGATATCAAAACGTGGAAAATATAATGCTCTTACCAACATTTCTTGTTGAATTAATGCCCAGGTGAGTTCTTCTGAAATACTGAAGTTGTACCATAGCAAAAACAAGAAGCAGTAAAGCATCATTCTTATTAGGATCCAATTTGCCACAGCAGCAGTCAAGTGCTTCAATTTCTCCCAGTGGTGATGGGAAGAAAAAGTAGGGACAGAAAAATTTAAATTAAATTCATAGTGTAGTGCACATTTGGAATTCAATATTGACAGCTCTAATTACACCTAGTTTCTCATCACAAGTTCATTAAGTGAAAGTAAAGGATTAAAAACTATACTACACAGTTATAAAAATGCATGCAGTTCTTTTCCTGCTGCAAGTCTCTTCTCTCTTCCTCACATTTTATGCAGTAATGATGGAAATACCCAGTGTTTTGGAAGTAGAGGATTTAGTATTTCTTTAATGCACATGCAAACACATAGAAATACAAATGCACAATTAGGAAGTCATATCACATTTAGGCATACTATTTGAAATGGGATCAGCCTAAAATGTCAAATTCAGATATCTACCAAATATACATTTCTGTTTGAATTGTCATGTGTTATTCAGTATAAAACCTACCCATTAACCTTCTTGGTCCTAACCATGTCTAAGTTGTAATTACCAATAAAATTATTCATTATACAGTCACACCTTGTCATCTTGCTTTGCCAACTCAAGAATGATATGTTGGACATTGGGTTATTTCCCTGCCCATAAAAGGAGAAAGTCTGCAACATTCTATTGCAACTTCTACCTACAACCCTTCAGACTCAAAGTTAGGATGGATCTAGTTGTAATATGTATCTGTTTACTAATAACTCACAATATGTTTTCAGTCCTGGTAAGCTAATCTTAAAGCACAAAGGTAAATACTTCCTATTATTATGACAACTGTTGTGGTCTTAGAAACATGAGAAAAACAAAATACCCAATACAGAAAATTCTTGGGGTAAAAATAAAGAGTAAAGGAGTTGTTTTCTCTTTAGCACTACCTCGTGTCATTTCTCAGGCATAAACTAACAGAGGGATATATGAAATTGCACTGTAATTCTACAAAAGAGGACAGCATTTAAAATGAAGATAAATATTCAAAATTGGAATTAACATAGGAAATGTCTTGTAAAGTTCTGTGATTTTCATTCTTAGAGAAGAAAGAAATTGCATATACCAAATGTATTTTTTTCTTTATGTGGTGGATACAATTAAACACACTTGGGAAGTAAACCATTGACTGAAACTTTAAACCTTTTATGTAACTTAAATAGGTGATTCATACAGATCCTTCAGATACCTCGACGAATTAATTTCCTGCCCTCAATATTTAAATAAAGCCCAAGGAATGACTTAGAATTACAAGAAATTTGACTATTACCATGTGTACTGTAATGACTGCTGAAATTTTACTGTCTTAATTTACCTGTCTAAATTGTAGAATGGCTTAATAGTAAAGGAATGTTTTCTTTTGTGAACATGTGTGTACATGTGTGTATGTTTCTGCATGTGTGTATGTATATGGAGTATATGTAAAAAAGAAAAATAAGTCTTATAAAAGTTTGTTTTTTTGTGCCAGTGACTTTAGGGCAAAGAAGATCTTCACAACTTTCTGCAATCTAACAATCATCTAAAGATAGTTTTGAAACTAAATGTGAAGACTAAATTGGAAATAAGACAAGCCAAGAGGTGGAAAAGAGCTGCTCAGGCATGTATACAAATGCGGAATGGAGAGAAAGTACCTAGATGACTTGAGGAATGAATGTTAGTGGGATAGTGCACAGAGCCTGAGATAAAAAAAAGGATGAAAGAGAGAAACTAACACTTGTGAAGCAACAATTAAAAATCTTAACCATAATAAATGAGAAATTAATTTGGACAGCACAGACAAAATATTCAGGAAGAGTTGGACACACTTGCTTACAAAAGGAAGCATGGCATGCTCAATGGTAGAGGCACGGCTTTTGATGAGTCACTAAAATACTAGTTGAATAGCAAGTGGAAGCATTTCAGATGTGGAACATTAAGCAGAAGCACCAAAGGGAAAAAATACTTTTCTTTTCAAACTTATCTAAGTAATAAAATAATCATTTGCCTGCCTGACTTTTCAAGTAATAGAAATTTATTTATTTTTTAATGTAAACCACTAGATTTAGTTTGAGCTTTTTAAGAAATTGACATATTTGTGGTTGTTTATAGAGATGAATTTGAATGACTAAACAACTTATTTTCACCAAAATTCTCTCAAAATTCATGGATGTATTCCACATTTATCCTGAAGATTGTCAGAATCTTTACCACATCATCTATGATTTCCTTTTATCTTCACACCAGATGATCTTTATTATTGAAAATAGCATCTCAACGGATGTGATAGTACTCCATAGTAGTGTAAACAATTATAATTGAGGATGCTGGTTATGGGTATTGGAAGAAATGCTTTCTTTCATTTTTGAGTAGTTCACATAAAATTTTGTTGATTACCTCTCTGCTACCTATCTTGCATATGAAACATCATTGTTCCAAGAAGCATGGAATAATAAATAAATATCTGAAACTTCAGCATAGGCACAGTATTCCCTTAGGTTACTTTCACTTACAAATTAAAAACTAAAAGCCAACAATAATAACAACAACAAAATCAGAAAATGTCTTCAAGGAAATTAAGGAAATATTCCAAGTTCTAATTCAAATTTCTTATATATTGCCTTCAAATCTAAGTTCTAAAAAGTTCTCTTTGGAAAATGTATTAATTTATTGATGCAAAAGCAAGGAGAATTCATTCATTCTCTTCAATGTGCCAGGCTTTACCTCTTTTATTGCTCACATCAACTTTGAGGGTAGCTCCATAAGCATCACATTTCAGATGAAAAACTCAACATTCTAAGACATTAAAAATCAGAGTCAAGGTCACAGTGCTTATATGTGGTAAAGGTGGATTCCAAAACTAATGCTCAGCCAAACCTCATGCTATTTCCACAAGTAAAATAAATACACATTGTCAGTAATAAGTAGTACCTGGAGGTGATGTTTTAGGAATTAGAATATAAAATAGGAAGGAGTCCAAATTGAAAATCATACAACTAGCATCAATGGACAACCAGAAAATAAGCATGATCTGGGGTTCTAAAGAAATAAGCCTCACTTTCCCATAGATTTATTTCTTATTTTTTGACTGCTCGATTATACTATGTGATTTCACAAAGATCTATGGCCTGAATATTTCTCATTTCATTTGTTTCTTTTGAGATCCAGTTAGGGGAGAGGAACTAGCAAATGATGAATCTCTGGAACATCAAACCAAATGAAGAGTGGTGAAGGATGAAGAAAGTCACATCTGCCCTGCAAAGCAACAGCGCAAATTAATTTACAAAGTAGGCCCTTAATTGCTCTTCAAGGTAAACTGAAATCAGATTTCAGAGGAAATGGAGATAAGTGAAGATTAGAGAGAGAAGTTCAGAAAAGTTGCAGCTGGAGAGCAAAAAGGAAAGCCAGAACAATACTTTGTCATGGATGTCATGGCACTCATGGTGACTTGACTACACAAGGGCCACTTGCACTGAGTTCAAATTCAAGGATTTCTGAGTTGACCAAGAAAAAGATTAGATGGTAGTTAACATTAACACACAAGCTTTTTATTGGGGTTGACGCATGGTCAAGTTTTCAAGGTAGGGGAAGGCTCTCACAGCAGGAAACTTCCACAGGTTTTAGGGAACAGGGAAACCACCAGCGGGAAGCAGGACAAGGAAAAACTACCAAAGTGATGAGGGAGAGGAGAAAGGAAGGAAAGGAGGGGGGTGTTTATGTGCCTAGGTGTCTAAAGTTAAGATAGTGGAGAATTTTTGGGCCAGAGAATTCCAAGACACAGAAGCAGTAGAGGTCTTAAAATGCAGGATCCCACTGCATCACCAAAGAACAGATGCTATGTAAAATTGCTTGAAATTTCATAGGGTATGAGAGTAGGTTAGGGCAGTGAGTGTGGCTCAAGTGATAGAACTTAAGCCTACCATACAGAAGGAGCTGGGTTTGATCCCTGGGGTCTCCTGGTGAAAAATAAGAGCCAGTGCCCTGCACAAGTGAGTCATGCAGCAAGAAGATGACTCATCAAAAGAGAGACAAGGGGAGAGTCAAGGTGAAGCACAACAGAAACTAGGAACCAAGCTGGTGCAATTGACAGGGAACCTCTTTCCCCATCAGAGGTCTCCAGCATTGGAATCTCAGTGAATCCTAGAGGAGAGAAAATGAGAAGACAAGACAACACAGAGCAAAAACAGCAGGGCAGGAGGAGGGAAGAGGGGAAATAAATAAATAAGTCTTTAAAAAAAAAAAGAAAAGAAACCCTTTAATAAAAACTGTATTAAATACTGACGGCTAAAATTTGCAATTTTAAACAATTGGATGTGTAAGGATTTGAGTCTGGCTCCAGCAGCTTTTTCTAATGGACACAGGCCAGCTTTGACTCACTTCTGCCTTGCTTTTAGACTTCTTTTATAGCTGAAAAGTTCAATTTTTGAACTCTGTGCAGCTAGGGTTGGTCATATGATACTGTTATATCCAATGTCCCTTAGACAAAAATCCCTGGGGAAGATGGCATCTCCTAAATTAAATAATAAGACATATGAGGATAAAGATTTTTTTGCCTTTTTTCCTTCCTCCAGTTGAAATATGATATCTGGCGATACAGATTCTATCCTGAAGAAATGAGACAACAAGAAAGCAGCTGAAGTCCTGAATGTTAAGGTGGTTGAATAGAAAGATAGTGTTATAGAATTTGAGAGAGGTTCAATTATTTGCGTATAGAGAGGCCAAGACTCAGGAATGATTTTGAAAAGGAAAAATGGTTTATTGACAGCCAGCCGGACTCTGGAGCTTTCTGTTTCAATCGCAAGCCCGGAACAAGACTTTGGAGTTTCTTTTATACAGAGAGGAATGGCCAAATAGTTCTTTTGTTTCAGTTCTCAATAGGCTAGAATTTGCATATCTCTTCCACATTCTAGGTAAGCTTTTAGCGTGGATTTCATGCACTCTAGATAAGCTTTTAGCTTATCTTGGTTTGCATTTCCCCTGAATATTTAAAGTTTATAGATTTTGCATTTTTAAACTATTTCCTGGAACTGCAGTTTTTGCCATGGTCACCAAGGGCAGGACTGCAGCCTCTTATCATCCCATGCCCACAAGTCACAGACAGTTTAGGTTATCTCTTAAGAGACAAAGAGCCTCCCACCCATAGCCCACATCTGTAGTACGAGCAAGATTGAATGGGGATAATTAATTTAAACACTGGGACTCTAGTACAATATGTAAATGTAACATAAAGTTTATATTGATAAATTACTCTATGCCCGATACTAGAGATTACAAAGAATAATGTGAGTCTGTGTATTGCTTTAGTCAAAACATTTTAAGTCTAGAATGGGAGGAAAATGGCATAAATGAAACAATTTTCTTTTAGGTTAGCTGTTTTTGGGTAGCTGTGACAAACAAATAAATTTCATGTCAAATTGGCTTCTGTATAATTGGCAATTCCTACATATTTGGTACTAACAGAGTATATTTTTTTATGATCAGCAAATTTTTACTTTGAATTTGTTTTAGTTGGAGGACTACTATTGATAAAATAATTTAGTTAGGAAGTAGTAACTACCATCCAGTCCAGTTTATTCCAATGGGCCTACTACAGCTTTTTTTCATCTTAATGAATGGTTCCAGGTATATGAACCCAGATGCTCAGGACAAAAACCTAGGTACTATCAATTAATTATATTACTCCCTAAATCTATAATTCTCCAAGTCCTCTTACCAGATTGCATCTCAAAGCCAATCAATTTTCCTGACCTTAATTGCCACCTTTAAAATCCAAGTTATTATCATCTTTCTCCTGCATTTGGGCAATGAAAAAATCTCCTAGTCATTCTCAAAGTTTCTGCTATAAACTTACAAAATATCAGAAAAATGAGATATTTTACCTTGAAACATTAATCAGATGATTGGTCTTCCATATTTAAAATTCTTCAAAATTCTCCTTTTTGTTTAGAGTTAAGCAAAAGCATATAATATATAACAGACTCAGCTTGATCTCTCTCTTGCCCATATTTATATATTTATTTCTTTTTATTAAGTATATCATTCCTACATGAACACACATAAACAATGAGTATATAGTAAAGATTGTGAACTTACAAAATAAACATACATAACATCACACAGGGGTCTCATACATTAGAATGGAAATCAAACCCTTATCGGATAAGTGGTTTCCAAATATTTTCTCTCATCAACTGGGCTGCCCTTTCACCTTCTGCATAAAGTCCTTTGAGTTACAGAAATATTTAAGTTTGAGGAAGTCCCATTTATCCATGTTTTCTTTCATTGCTTGTGCTTTTAGTGTAAAGTTTAAGAACCCACCACCTACCACCAGGTCTTGAAGATGTTTCCCTACATTTTCTCCTAGGAATTTTATTGTACTTCTTTTTATATTTAGGTCTTTGATGCTTTTTGAGTTAGTTTTTGTATAAGGTGTGAGATAGGGGTCTTTTTTCTTTCTTTTGGCTATGGATATCCAGTTCTCCCAACACCATTTGTTGAACAAACTGTTCTGTCTTAACTGGGAGGGCTTGACAGGCTTGTCAAAAATCTCTTGGCCATAGATGTGAGAGTCTGTTTCTGAACCATCAATTTGGTTGTATTGGTCTATGTGTCTATCTTTATGGCAATACCATGCTCTTTTTACCACTGTAGCTAGGTAATATGATTTAGAGTCTGGAAGTGAGAGCCCTCCAACTTCACTTTTCCTTTTTAAGATGTTTCTGGCTATTTAGTGCTTCTTACCCTTCCAGATAAATTTGATAATTGTGTTTTCCATTTGCTTAAAAAATGCTGGTGGAATTTTTTTGGGGATTACATTGTTCTGTACATCAATTTTGATAGAACTGACATCTTAATGATATTGATCTTGTATCCTGATTCTCTACTGAAATCATTTATTAACTCTAGCAGCTTTGTTGTAGATTTTTCAGGACTTTCTAGATATACAATCATATCATTTGCAAATAGTGAATGTTTTAATTCCTCCTTTCCAATTTAGATACCTTTTATTTCTTTTTCTTGCCTGATTGCTCTAGCTAGAACTTCTAGCACTATTTTGAACAACAGTGGTGACAGAGGGCATCTTTGTCGTGTCCCTGATCTCAACAGGAAAGCTTTTAGTTTTTCACCATTGAGTACAATGTTAGCTGTGGGTTTTTCATGTATGGCCTTTATTATGTTGAGAAAATTTCCTGCAATTCCTATTTTTTGCAGTATTTTTATCAAGGAAGGATGGTGTATTTTGTCAAATGCCTTTTCTGTGTCAATTGATAAGATCATGTGATTTTTCCCCTTTGATTTATTAATGTGGTATATTATGCTGATTGATTTTCTTGTGTTGAACCAGCCTTTCATGCCTGGTATAAAACCCACTTGATGATAATGGATAATTCTTTTAATGAGTTATTGGATTTGATTAGCAAGCATTTTATTGAGGATTTTTGCATCTGTATTCATTAAAGAAATGGGTCTGTAATTTTCCTTTTTTATAATATCTTTATCTAACTTTGCTATTAGGGTGATATTGGCTTCATAGAATGAGTTTGGTAGCATTCCTTCTTGTTCAATTTTTTGGAAGAGCTTGAGTAAAATTGGTATTAAATCTTCTTTGAATGTTTGGTGGAATTCACCTCTGAAACCATCTGGGCCTGGGCTTTTCATTCTGGGGAGCTGTTTGATGACATTTCAATCTCTTGACTTGTGATTGGTTTGTCGAGGTCTTCTATTTCTTCTAGCATCAGCGTAGGTTGTTTGTACTTTCCTAGGAATTTTTCCATTTCATCTACATTGTCTAGTTTTTTAGCATAAGATTGTTCACAGTATCCCCTTACGGTCTCTCTTTTTTTTCCATGGGGTCAGTATTAAGGTTCCCCTTTTCATTTTTTATTTCATTGATTTGCTTCTTCTCTCTTTTTTTCTTAGTCTGTCTAGGTAAAGGTTTGTTGATTTTGTTAATCTTCTTGAAGAACCAACTTTCGGTTTTCTTAATTTTTCTTTTTTTTTGTTTGTTCTCAATTTCATTTATTTCTGCTCTGATCTTTGTTATTTCTTCTACTTGCTTTGAGATTGTCCATATTAATTTTTTATCCTTAGATTTTAAATACACAATTTAGACATATTTTGCTTTTACAAGGTAAAATACAATAGACATATTAAATTTTATTTTATATTTTATTGGAACTAATGTTGAGTCTATTATATATGTTATTAATCTTGAAAATATTTTCTTCCAAGTCTTTGAATGCATTTTAAATATATTCATTGTATTGTTGAACAATTTTCAATTTTGTTCAGTCAAATTTGCCAACTTCTTCCTTTATAATTTGTTCAGAAAACCTTGTAATACCCCAATTAGATGAATGAATTTGCCAATATTTTATTTAATGATTTCAGTTTCACCATTTTATATATAGGATTTTCATTCATTTGGATTCCTAATTTTGGGGGATGAGAAGAATGTTTGGGAATTAGAAACTCAGTATCAATTATTTAAGTTGCTATTATGACAACATTTTCAATTTCTAAATTCATGTATGCATGCACACACACACATACATGCATATTTCTCTGTTTTAGAACTTTTTGTTCCATTGTTCCATAAGTCTAGCTTATGTCAATACCAACAGTACACATGTGTTTAATTACATATTTCTCCAATATCTTATTATGTGGTAGACTGAATCTCATCTCCCATGTTTTTCTTATTTTTCATTATTTTATTGACTAATTTTGCTCATTTACAATTCCATCTGAATTTAAGAACTTTTAGAATGTGTCTATCAGTTTCCAAGATTAACCTGAATTTATAAATTTGTTGGGGGAGGATAACTGGTAATTTTACAATATTGACTCTTCTCATCCACAAACAAGTGTGGCTCTCCATTTATTGAGATTTTCTTTTTAATGTCAATAATAAACTTATAGTTTTATCAATAATTTTATTGCATATATTTTATTCAGTTTGCACATAGGGACATTATACCAAATGCTGCTTATGTAAATGGAGAACCATTATTTTTACTTCTTTATTTTTTAATTTTAGCCAAATAAAAAAACTATTGACTTTCCATGTGAGCACTCATATATATCATATCATATTGCTGAACTCTTGCTATCTGCATATAAAGAACAGGCTTGTCTCTTATGGAATTTTTACAATTTTTATTAATATTTTCTCATCTTGTTGCATTGGTGAAATTCTAATACTACTGATTGTAGCTATTATGGTAAACTTTCTTATCCTGATTCTCACTGTAATGGAATGATATTTATTATTAAAGACGATATATCCAAATTTATCTTCTGGTATTCTCCACCTTGCTCACTACACTAAAACTATACTATTATCTCCACAAAAGCCTTCCCTATTTCAGTGCCTTTCCCTCCCTCACTTATTCATTTATTGCATCACTGCCTTATGTTCATCTTTCAGGCCTCAGTTTCCATTGCAGTTTTTCAGAGAGTCATTCCCTTATGACATTACTCCTTTTCCTCTCTGCCCATTATATATTTGCACTCCACCTAATATTTATCATAATATTTGATTATTATGTGTGTTTGTTTATTTGATTTTACTCTTTCTCTCTAGTAGAATTTAAACTCTGTAATGAATGGGATTATGATTTTTGTGTGTGTGAATATGCCTGTTATAGTAGACAACTCAAGAAATTATTTTAGTGAAAGAATGGATGTAAAGAACACCAGAATATTTGGATTATAATAGGGAAGGGGACATAAGAGGAAAATTGTAAAAAAGGAAATAGATTACATTTTAGCATAATGTAATCTACAGAAACTGTGAACATAGTACATGTAGATCTAAAATGAAGGTCAATAATCAAATTATAGGCAACTCTATGCCCCAATATGTCCACCTATAACTCTGAAAAACATATTTAATTTTTATATTTCACCATGAAGATTATTTAACATCTTTTTCCTCAACCACTTGTTTTTGCCATTAAATTGGCTTTAGAAAACAATATTAATAGAGCATCCGCTTTATCTAATGGGTTATCACTTTTAATTTAAAAACTCAAATTTGTGGGTATGATTTTCCTACATTCCACTAATCCACAAAAAGTTTAAAATTTTGTCCAAGATCACAGAATTCATATGGTCCCCTCTTGGGATTTGTATCCAAGTTTTCCTAATTCTTCATGTCCTTTTCCCTGTACCTACAAGTTTACAAAGAGCATTAAATATCAACAAACCAGGAATAGATGGGCACTTCCTCACCTGATAAAGGGTAGCTATGAAAAACCTGCAGCTAATATTATACTTAATGGTGAAATATTGAATGTTTTCCCCTAAGGTCAGTAGCAAGATGAAATGTCCTCTCTTGCCACTTCTATTCAACATCATACTGGATGTTCTAGCCAGAGCAATTAAGGAAGAAAAAAATAAAAGGCATCTAGATTGTAAAGGAAGTATTTAGACCATGTCTTTTTACTAATGATATGTTTATATATTTAAAATCCAAGGGATCCATTTAAAAAAAACTATTAAAATTAATGAATAAATTCAGCAAGGTTGTAGGATGCAATATACAGAATTCAATTGTATTTTTATATCCTGGTAATGGACAATCTGAAAATAAAATGCTAAGAAAATTGTATTACAATATCATAAAACATAATAAAATACTTAGGATTAAATTTAACAAAAGCAGTGTAAAATTTATACTCTGAAAAGTATAAAACATTGCTGAAAGAAATTAAAGAAGTTCTAAATAAATGGAAAAACATCCCATATTCATGGATCAAAACACAAGTTTGTTAAAATGGCAGTATTCTCCAATAGATCTATAGATTCAGTATAATCCTTATAAAAATTCCAGATAAGTTCTTTGTAGAAATTGAAAAGCTGATTCTAAAATTCATGGAATCACATGGGCCTAGAATAGCAAAAGCAATTTTGAAAAAGTGAGAGGATTCACGTGATCTTTCTGATTTCAAAACTTAGTACAAAATGATGGTAATCAAGACATTTGATATAAGCATAAGGATTGACACATAGATCAAGAGAATAGAATTGAAAGATCAGAAATATACCTATACATTTATGGTCACCTGTGTTTGTTTGTTTTTACAAGGGTGTCCAGATCATTCAATTAAGGAAAAACAGTCATTTCAACAAATAGCACTGGAAAAACTTGATATTCACATGCAAACAAAGAAGTTGGACCATTATCTCACACCATTTACAAAAATTAACTCAAAATGTATAAAAGATCTAAATGTAAGAGCTAAAACTCTAAAACTATTAGAAGAATAGAAGAATATATAAACATAAATCTTCATAAAAAGTTTTGGATTAGGAAACGATTGCTTATATATGACATCAAATGCCCAAGAGACAAAAGAAAAAAGTAGATATGTTGTATATCATACATATTAAAAAAAAAAAAAGACTTTTGTGATTTTAGGATACCATCAGGAAATTGAAAAGACAACACACAGAATAGGATAAAATAGTTCCAAGTCATATATCTGACAAGGGACTTGTATATTGACTATATAAAATACTCTTAATTTCACTAATAAAAAGAAAAAAGCCCAAATAAAAAATGAGCTAAGTATCCGACCAGGCATTTTTCCAAGGAAGATATACCAATGAACAGTAGGCACATAAAAAGAAGATCCAGATCTTTAGTCATAAGGAAATTGCAATTAAAAACCACAATGAAATGTCACTTTACTTCCACTAGGATGACTAGAATTAAAATTAAAAATCAGGTGATAACAGATGTTGGTGAGGAAGTGGAGAAATCTGAACCTTCAAAAACTGCTGGTGGGATTGTTAAATAGTGCATCCATGCTGGAAAATATTCTGGCTCAGCATTTCCATTCAAAGGCATTTACCCAAGAGAATAAATCTTCACATTCACTAAAAAATATGCACATTAATATTCATAGCTGCAGTATTTGTATGAGTCAAAAAGTGTATAAGACCCAAATATTTATCAATTGCTGAATGGATAAATAAAATGTAATATATCAATACAATGTCAGATTATGCAGTCATAAAATGTCATGGAGTACTGTTACACGCGACTCTGTAGATGGTCCTTGAAGACATTATAGTAAGTGAAAAAAGCCGGTCACAAAAGGCCCCGTATTGTATGCTCCCTTTTTTATGAGTGTCCAGAATAAGGAAGTCTATATAGTAAGCAGATGAGTGGTTGCTCAGGAACTGGTAGTGGGGGTGGGGTGGTGGGTTGGGGGGGGGGGAGGGGGATAGCTAAAGAGTGTGGGGTTTCTATTTTAGTGAGAAAATGTTCTAACATTGGCTCTTGTTTTAGTTACAAATATTCGTGAATATACTAAAAAGTTTTGAATTGTACACTTTAAATGGGTGAATTGTATGGTATGTGAATTAAATCTCAATACAACTGTAAAAAAAAATAAAGAACATTAAACAAACTGGCCATCTCTTTCGTTTGCAGAGTGATAATGACTGTTGTCTTTAGAATAGGAAAGGGCAAAAGAAAGCGGAGCGACATCGGCACACTCTCCTATATTCTCCTATCTTCCTTATCCCAAGCTCCATTGCTCAGGAATGACCAGGCAGAAGAGGATGTTAGTTTTAAAGGCATTACAATAATCACTTACTGTTCTACTTAAGATTCATAAAATATTCGTTATGAAAATATTTGAACCAGTGGCACATATTTTGCTCTTATTTTGAAGCCCTGTTTCTGATCCATGTTTATCTTCTTTGTTATTGCAAATGCTCATTGAATCTTAAACAACAATGTGCACCAGGGATGAATAATTGCCAGCACATCTTGCTGATAAGACTGGTGTCAAGAGAGTAGCCCTCATCTACTGAGAGCTAAATATCCTTGTATGCCTTTTCACTATTGCAATTTTTGATGGGAAAAGTGAAGAATATTTTCTCTTTGTCACATTGCAGGGCCACGGTTACATAGCTATATAGATTAAAGCTAAAAAATAGTTTCAAATTCTTATTGTATACTGGAATGCTGAAGCATCACCATAAGATATACAGAATCACTTGCATTCTTTGCTGCCGCATCTTTGAGGCACGATATTTTCAAAAGATTGTGTCAACTTAATGGAGTACTTTTGCGAAAGTTCATGACCACAAGGAGAAACTCATTCATTGTTATTTTTTGTGTGTTGCTCTCTTAAAAGAAGTTTAGAACAGACCTAGGATTTCAGAAGACACCTGTGAATTTCCCCCATGTCCAAAACCTGGGATGAAGAATTAGCTGAGTCACCTCTCACTTGATATGGAAGCAATGTAGCAACTATAACAAAGAGGGGTGGGCTATCTACTCCAATCCAAGCAAAGCATTTTTATAATACTGTCATTGTGTATATAAATGCAAAAACAGAGATTCCAACTTATAAGCAACTGCATGTTTATAGGAATAACAATATTTTGTTTTAATATTTGCTTTGCTTTTTGTTCTGCTATCATTTTCCCCTTATTAACTATGAAATGTAACTTGGCTACAATTAGAAATGAACAAATAGTAGTTTATCCAATCCCTTTGGTTAATTAATCTTTTTGTATTTTTAGATCAATTTGCCATTTTCAGAACAACAATACATTGCAAAAGTTTATGTAGCTGAGCTTGGTTATTACCAAATACCATATTTCAAAGTAGCTAATTGAAAACTTCTTTAGACTGGACTTCAAATATTTTTGCATCAGCTAAAACTGTTGGGATTTACAGAATTAAGAGAACCCAGGCATACCTGACATTTTGCTAATTTAACAAAAGAAGAAAAATATCTTCTCAAAAGCTTAGCCCTTCTACTGTGTGACAGAAAAGCCGTTTTGAATGGCAGAAAAAGAACTCACCATACTAGTATTTTGGCTGATAACACTAAAGGCAAAGTATTGCATATTTATGTCTTTAATTCTACCTCTTTGTTCCAACTGAAAGTGATGACTTAGCTTCATCACAACTAGATTTTTAAATTTAAAATATATTTAGGCAATTAAAATACAAAAAAAAAAGAAGTGCAAAAAAGGCATAAAATTAAAAATTATATTTCAATCCTAGGTCTTTTATATCTTTTCAACATATTGGTTGTCCTTCAAATAATACTACAAGACACCCTTTACAGAATGCAAGCATAGTTTGCATACTGCTTATCATCTTTCATTTCACATTAATATTGTATTATCATTACATATGACATACAAAACATGTGTAGAAAATATTAATGTAGAGATAATGAATTATTGTAACAGGAGCCACAATGTAATTACTACCCAATTCAATAAATACATTGCCAAAGCCTCCCTGGCACTGAGGTATTACTATCAATCACTAACTGGTGATGCAACTAGAAAAAGATCTTGAATAAAAGGGGGAAATGGTAAAGACAAATGAGTATATATAGCTAAGAGTCTTCAAAAAAGAGTCTCAATCAGAGGGGTTGTGCTTATGCACACCTCAGCAGGACCCCAGAGACAACCAAAGTAGATACAACCCCAGGTACTGTTACTCCTGAGGGCTATGGAGATACATAGGTTCTATGACCATGGCATTTGGCTCTGGAGTTCAGTGCCTTGTCAGTAGACCCTACCTTGGAATTGGTGTTCCTGAGTGCGATGGAGTTGGACTCAGATGTGACCTTTCTACACATGCCTCTTCTGTCACTTTTACTGAGACTGTGGTAAGCACCGGGGTTGGTTTATACTCAGAAGACTTGAATCTCTGGACTGGCCATGTGCCAGCAGGGCACTGAGCCTCAACAGAGTTGCAGCTCCTACTCTCCAGTTTGTTATATTTTCACAGATTGGTTAACAGGGAGGTGAAGATGGTCAACCATCACACCTGGAAACTGAGAATGCCTACAACTCCAAGAGAAGAATTGCATTCACCAACTATGTGGGATCTAAGCCCCCTTTCAATATAGAGGTGGAGTGGACATTATCAACCCAGGGTCCACAGGATGGGGGAATAAAATATGGATTAGAGTGAATTTACTGGTATTCTACAATAGAGTTGTTGTGACTAGTAATGGAAGAAGCTGTAGCATTGATCTGGAGAAAGTGGCCATGGTAGTTGCTGAGGGCAGGGAGAGGGAAAAAGAGATGAGATGTGGGGGCATTTTTGGGACTTGGAATTGTCCTAAATGATATTGCAGGGACAGATGCTGGACATTATGTATCCTGCCATAACCAATGAATGGACTGGGGGAGAGTGTAAACTATAATGTAAAACTATAATCCATGTGGTGCTGCAGTGCTGCAAAAGGTATTCACCAAATGCAATGAATGTGCCACAATGATGAACGAGGTTGTTGATGTGGGAGGAGTGGGGGGAGAGGATGGGATGTGGAGTATGTGGGAACTTCTTATATTAATGTAACATTTTTTTGTGATCTGCGTGCTTTTAAAAAAAGACAATTTAATTAAAAAAAAAAACCCAAATAAATAAATAAATAAATAGATCACCAGCACACATATGCACACACAGAAACCCTTCCAAATAAAATGGTAAACTTTCCATTTTCTCTTGGTAGCACTAAACAAATTTTATGACAATCACTTTGTGATTTTCTCCATGATTTGTTCTCTGTATATGATCACTAAATTCCATAGTTAGTTTTGCCTGGTTTTGATTTTTATTTAGCATCTGTAACATGGTCTATTCACTCAGATTCTAAGGAGAAACTTATTAGGTGAACTGATCTGAGCCATAACATCAATTCCTGATTATAGATTATTGCATGACATCTGCAAATATCAGCCCTCGGCATTAACTGTGTACAGCACTCTCTTCTGTGTTCCTGAAGACAAGTGCCCCGTCCTCTAGCATTATTATCTTATCTGCATTAAGAAAACATACTTTTTGCAAAATGATAGGTATGAACAAATATCTCAAATGGACCCACAAGAAAAACAAGTAATGGTAAACAGTAGGTGTGAGGAGAGGAGATGAAGATCAAGCAGTAAAATAATTTTTTTGACAAATAGTTTTCCAAACCTTTATAATGTGTTTGCTGTAGTTAGACCAATCTGAATGTAGCTCTAGTATTTATTTAGAGTAAAGCTTATGTTTCCTAAGGAATATTTTGCCATCCAAAAAGAGCAACAATTGTATTTTATTGTTTAATTACCTTTTCTTTTTTTCATTTGTTTATAAATTGACAGTAAAATAAGGAGTTGTACATATTTTTATTTAAATGGTGGAAAACTTGTGTCTGATTATGACAACAATAACCAGGAAAAATTAAAAAGAAATGAAGCCATATGGGGGAACAGTAAGTGGTGAAAATAGGATAACCGCTAACTATAAATGATTATAAGTTGAGGCAAGTAAAGAGAAAGCAGGAAATTAAAATTAAATGGTTGACCATAGAGAAATGTTAACAATGATCACATGAAGATGGAACCTGTGGTATATTTTCCTTCTCCAAAATTTTTGAATTCACTCCCCTGAAAATAATTGAGTGAAATCAACACAACTCTATTAGAAGACACTAATAAATCCTATTCTTCCTTCTTAAATTTTATCTGATGGTACAAACACACAATCTACTAATGCAAACCTATATTTCTCCTCTTAAATAGAGCATTATATGTGTGCAGAGGGCTTATTGTAAACAAATGTATGCTTAGTAAGAAGTAATTAGCTGGCCTAAGGATCATCCCTAAAAGATAAATGTGTAATCATCAGTAAGTGAGAAAATTAATGTCATGATTGACAGTATTTCTGACAATATTATTGGTTGGCACGAAGAATCAGTAATCAGTAATACTCAAAATGAAGTTATATACTCTAGACAGTCCTGTGAAATCTCTATTCATAATAAACCTGTATAATGGTTCTGAAGATGTTTCCCCATGGGAGGTAAAATTGTTATGGAAAAATATAGTTAGCTGAAAACTTTTGTTCCCTTTCTCAAACTGTTTATGGGGCTAAATTCCTAGACCAAACATCAACTCTCACTCTTGCCAGTGTCATAGACAAGTCTGAATCAGCCCTGAAATACCTTTTGTAAAGCAAAAGTCATGGGACGGCAGCATTAGAGTAAAATGAGAAGATTGATGCCATGGTCTTGCCTGACAGCTCCTCTCCTATTAGCAGAAGGTTCTTGAGATGGCAGGATAAAGCCCTGGGCAGTATAGGTGATGACAGTTATAGTCCTGACCTATTTCCATTATTTCCCTTTTAAGTTGGCTTGCATTGTTAGCAATTTCCTCTCTATCTAGGAGCTATCTCCAAGGCACTGCTAGGGTTAGGATTTAACATATCAAGCAGAAAGTAAAGATAATAAAAAAGAAACATGTAATGCATTACAGAAGTAATGAAATGCAGTAAAACGAAACATTTCTTTACTGCATGTATGTATAGGAAATCCAAATCTTACATTCATTTCTCATTTCTTTTAAGACTCTGACACATCATTTGAGATGTTTTCACCTGTCCAGGAGTGTCATGATTTTCTCTGCCCATCAAGACACTCAGGAAAGAAAGCCTATCGTTTCTTGTCCTTATCTGTCAATTGCCTTTTTCCCCCTTTAACTTAAAATACTATATATTTTGGAAAAGAAGGAAAACTGATGTCTGAACTTATTTAAAAATAACAATAGCAAGCAATATCCTTAGGTTGATGTATTCACCTGGAAAATGTACTTTTGAATCTACCTGTACCACATAATAAAGTTTTTCTGATTATAAAACATAATAATGTTTATTAATTTTTCTTGAGTTTTTAAGAAGTTGGGCTTTTTGCATTTAAAATGTAAGTGCCCTAAGAATGCATCTAATTACATCATTATCCTTCAGAAATTATTATGGAACATTTTCTGCGTGTAAATCTCATGCATACCATACATAGCTGTACAAAATATGGTGCCTGCACTCAAGGAATTTATGCTGTAATAACTGGGATTTTATATATGGAGAACATTTTCAATGCAAAATAGTAGGTTGTGTTGAGGTTTTCTCTTGTGCCCCCTTCACCCTTTCTCTGAGAACATTTCTTGGGTGTGTGAGAGAGGTGGGACCTAAGCAAAGGGTACTTAATTACAGCATCTCAAGACCTAGGAATGAACTTCCACATTTTCCAAATTCAAAGATGTTCCCTGTGGAAATGATGAAGTACAAAACAAGTGATATAATGTGGACATGAAATGACACGATTTATATTTATGCTGACTCTGACCAGACTCACTAGATATACAAAGTACCCAAATATTCCTTTTAGTGTAGAGATGATGTTAAACACTTTCATATAAAATTCCATTTATTTTCTGCATTATTTGTTTTCTCTATCATGAACCCTTCCCAATTTCTTCATCAAACCCTCACAACTGTGTAACTATCCAAACCATGTGAGGGCTCCCTCTAATAATGCTTTTACTTTTCATTTGCACATAGCTTTTCTCATTTTAATGCTATTACCATAAAAACCTTATACCTGGGGCAACAGGGGATAGACAAGTGCATTTTCAACCCCTCCTGAGACCTTGGATAAACTCTAATTGGATTCTTGCATTAGCTCATTCTATAAAATTATTACATTTTCTCATTCTTATATTTTCCATTTCTTTGCAAACAACAGCTTGTTTTATTTGACAAATTGTCTCAGCCATCGTATCCATTTGTCTAAACAAACACTAATCTATGTAGATTTGTAGATGTGGTTAACTTCTATAATCAGTAGTCTTTAAGTAAAGGAGATTGCCCTCAATAATGTGTGTGGGCTTCAGTCAATCAGTTGAAGTGCTTAAGAACAAAAACAGGTTTCCCAGAGAAGAAGAAATTCTAACTCAATACTGTAGCATTAACTTGTGCCTGAGTTTCCAGTCTGTGGCTTACCTTACAAATTTGGGACTTCCCACTCCCCATAATTGTATGAGGCAATTCCTTAAAATAAACCTTATACATGCACACATATATATGCACACACACATACATAGACATCATTCACTCAGTTATACAAATATATGTACAAACACATATACTCATATGCATGCTTTGCATATGTGTATGTTTTCACAGTCTATTACTACTGGTTCTGTTTCTCTGGAGAACCCTAACTAACACACAGTGTATCTTCTCTCTTTCGTTCACCAAAATGTATGGAATTCACACATTCTGCTTCAACAAAATAGCATGGTTGCCCATTCCTCCCCTAAGACAAATATTTTTCTTCTGGACATTTCCAATAATTTAACATTCCACCAACTTTTACATGTTTAATTAAGTAGATTGCTACCTTATAATTTCTAAATATTTAATCGACCTATAGAAAGAATCCCACATATGCCTTAAAATTAGATTAACTTCAACAACAACATAAAACTGAGGCTAATCAGTATATAGCAATACAGGTAGATTGTACTGGAAAATTATATATGCCCTACAGTCATGTTTTAGCACTCTTTGTTACAGTTCCCCTTTTCATCATCAACACCAATGATGCATTACTTCTTTAATATACTCACCTTATTTCAACTAACTGTACTGAATTTTTGAAAAACAATCAAAATTAGGTCAGTAAGTTTTGTATTTCTTTTTAAAAATCTAACCTAGATATTTTTAAATCTGTTGATTTCTTTCAACAAGAGGTTCTAGGCCCATCTAGTATCATTCTACCACGATGCATATTTTCAGCTACTTTGCAGAGAAATCATTTTTTGTTTGTTTCTAAGTTTTTAAAGAACAGTATTGCAGGCCAAATTCAGCATGCGTGTTCACATGGCATTTATGCCACAGGAACATTGTGATAATGCAGGACACCCCAAGAGATTGCTCATTTATTTAATGGCAAACTGTTTCTTTTCTATAAAGTAATGAATTAATTTAGGGCTAATGTTCTTTTCCTTCCCTTTCCCTCAAACTATTGGGCCGTCTATAGCATATAAATCACGTAAATTAGGTGTTAATGATTGCTACAAAATTTAGAGTTGTTTTTTTAGATTTTCAATCCAAACAGCCTCAAAATTTCAAAGCATTGCTTTTGCTACTATCACCTGGACATATTCAGGTCTGAAGAAGACTAATTAATAACAATTATCCTCTCCACCAAGTTCTGAATTTACCGGGAGATAATGCAAGAGAGTATGATGAAGAGGAGATAAACTCGCAAACTTTGTTACTTAGACGATTGCTCAATTTCAGAGGCCATTGAGCTTGCTAACTCTCTATTTTCCTCCACTTTGGCCCACTGAAACCAACACCTGAATCTGCATAGCCCTCGAAATTAACTAGTTTAGAGCAGGAAGAAAAAGGTATCATTCCCCAAGACTGCAACTTTTGAATATTACTTTCCCTAAATCACTTACTTTTTTGGTTTGTTTTGAGAGAAGCTTTATATTACAAAAATGTTACATAAAAAAATATAGAAGGATTCCCATATAGCCTACACCTTCACCCTCCCACAATTTTCCCCATAAAAAGCTTCTTTCTTTAATGTGGTATATTTGTTGCAATTGATGAACACATATTGAAGCATTGCTACTAACCATGGCCTATAGTTTATATTATGGTTTATACTTTGCACAGCACAATTTTACACATTTTGACAAAATGCATAATGGCCTGTATCCATCATTGCTATGCCATGTAGGACAATTTCAATGTCCCAGAAATACCTTAGGTTGCACCTGTTTTTCACTTTCTCACTTACTTTTGATTTATTAATTTCACTATTTTCCTCTACAATCAGACAATTTACTCCATTTAAATGGATAGGAGAAAGGAGTAATACAAAAGGCCAAACTGTAGGGAGAAATGCATTCCAGTGGAAATCAAAAGCATGGAAAGAAGCTTTCCCTTGTCAGTACATGTCACTGAATGTCTGAAAGAAAAAGTAATGTCAAATATTTCACTAATAGATTCCAAGTAAATTGGAAACATTTACTTTGCATTAAATAAAAAATCATATATACTAAGAAAAGTAAAACAATTAAAATTGAAATATAGAGGTTTCACTTAAAAACCTTTATCCAACTATTCATTTTTTTCTCCACTATTTGAATCTTTTTTCTTTATCAGGTATACAATCTCTTCTAAAGTTTTGAGATTGATTTATTTTTGCAAGCATTTTTTATGTTAAATTCCATTTATTATGATAACCTTAGGAACATGGTGTCTTCAACATATCATTACCCAAAACATGTTAAAACATAAGTAAATTTATAAAACAATTAATAGACTGATTATTCTGAAATGAGTTAGAAATATTTTAATTGAAAATTTCCACATAGAAAGTATACATTGTTTCTTCTGTAATAGATATGTAATTACTGGATGTAGTATACTAGAACCAACCCCTAATGGCACAATGATAATATATCAAGACTGGATTAAAGTTCATATAAATCTACATTATTTAATGAACTTTTCATTTTAGAAAGTTTTTGCTTTACAAAAAAATTATGAAGGTGGTACAGAGACTTCCCATATACCCACAATCAGTTTCCTCTAATGCTAACATCTTATGTTAGTAAGGTACATATAACACAATAATGAACAAATGCTAAGGCATTATTATTACTTAAAGTCCATTCTTTATTGGTTTTCCTTAGTTTTTGACACATGTCCTTTTTGTAGTCCAGGATGGCATGCAGGAATGTTACATCATGTCTCATTAGCCTACACATGGCTGATAATAGTTTTTCAGACTTTTCTATTTTGATGACCTTACAAATTTAGAGGAATTTTGAGGAATACCAGTTTTGAAGAATACCTTGCCAGCTATTTTTTACATTGTCCTTCAACTGGATTTTGTCTGATGCTTTTCTCATGATTAGGCTTGCAAGTGTGACTTTCTCAAAGGAAGATCACAGAAGTAAAGTATTGTTTCATCAAATATTACTAAGGGTACACACTATCAACATGACTTATCATTGTTGAGGTATTATTTTTCAGGTGTCTCAAGTATAAAGTTACTCCCTTCACTCCCTTTTGATACTCTTTAGAAGGAAGTATTATACACAATTCACATTAAGGAGGAGGGAGTTATGCTCACTTCTTGAGTGTAGAGTATCTACATAAATTATTTTGCATTCTGCACAGGAGTCTGTTTACATCCCCCCCTTTATATATTTATTATTAAATTATATTGATATATTAATATATCAGCATAGAATCATATATCTTTACTTTATACATTCCCTAATAACCCAGTATTACTTTTTTTATGTTGCTGCTTAAATCGTTCCACGTTTCGCCATTGGGAACACTTTCCTTTGGCACCTGTGTTCCTTTTACAAGCCCTGATTGATATGTTTGGATTTTTGTTTTGTTTTTAAGCAATTTCTTACTCATTGGCACTACAGCTCACTATTGGCTCAGTTTCTGTATTTTCTGACACAATCGGAAAATCAGCCATTTTCCCAAGGAGCCCTGTCTCCTTTAGTTGGAGAACGGTCTTACAAACCGAGATCTGAGACCTGGCATGTTCATCGTTAGTGTGGTATTATTGTTTCTAGGCACCCTCAGCTAATAAACAAGGAAATATATGTGAATGTTAACCTATGTATACACACCTATCTATCCCTGTCACCTTCTGTCTATCTAAATATGACTGTACATAATTATTTGCATCTATAATTCATTCATATTTTAGTCTCCAACTCTAATTCCATTAGCTTTGCATTATTCTATCCTTGTCTACTTACTTATCTCCACAAGGGAGAAATATGACTTTTTCCAACCACAACTTATCTGCTTAATTATTCAAATCCAGCAGTCATGTATAGTGTTTTCAGAATTGGTAAACAAATCCCTATGGAAACAACTTTATGAACTAGAGTGCTGTGCTTATGTGCAGTTCTTTTTACCTTAAGTCTTAAAGATTTAACTCTTTTCCAGAGTTACTTAGTTGCCTCATTGCCTTCAGACAGTTTGTTTCAGGTATTTAGAATACATTTAGTTTTATGATATTCTGATTTCCTTTCTGGGACACTCAGATCTCCTAAATGATTTTTTAAGTGTAGATTCACTCTTTATGATGTGAAGTTATATTGATTTTGACAAATGCATGGTTTTAGATATTACACGGAATAGGTTCAATGACTGAAACTCCCCAGTGCTTCATCTAGTCAATGGTTTCCCTGAACCATGGACTCCTGGAAATCACTGATTTGTTTGCTTAGTTCATAATTTTGCCTTTTCCAAATGTCATATAAATGGAATCACACATTGTATTAATTTTTCAGGCTGATTACTTTCAGTTACCAATATGTATTTAAGTTTCATACATGCTTTTGCATGGAGTGATAGCTAATTGCTTTTACTACTGAATAGCATTCCATTGCATGCACATCTGTACGATTGCATAGGATGTTCTATAAATTTCAATTAAAGCTAGCTGATTGACAGTTCTTTTCAGGTCATCCATAGCTTTACTGATTTTCTCTCTATTTGATTATCAATTACTGATAGAGGGCTGTTGATGTCTATAGCTGTAATAGTGAATTTTGTATATTTCTCAGTTCACTTCTATCAGTTATTGTGTAATATATTTTGCTGTCTGTTATTATGTAAATACACATTTTGAATTGTTTTGTCTTCTTGAAAATTTCATCTTTTATAAATATGCAATTCACATCTTTATCCCTAAGAGTCTTCCTTGTTCTGAAGTCTTTGTCTGAAATTAATATAGTTATGCTACTCCAGCATCCTCTGCTTATTGGAATGGTCTATATTTCTGCATTCTTTTACTTTTAACATATCTAAGTTTTATATTTAAAGTGTGTTTCCTGTAAAATAAAAAAATAAAGATGTGTCTTTTTTTTTAATCCATCTGTCAATCTCTGTCATTTAACTAGTGCATTTAGAGCATTCATATTTAAAGAGATTTTTGATGTAGTTAAACTAACTACCTTGCTTTAATCTTTTCTATTGATTGTATTTTTCTTTGCTTCTTATTTCTTTTTCTGCCTTGTCTGACTTTAATTTAGAATTTTAAGTGATTACTTTCTGTCACTTCTAGTGTATCTAATATATTTCTTTAAAATGTTTAAATTATTGCCTTAAAGTTTATAACACAAATTTTGGCTAATCCAAGTCCATCTGCAAATAACACTATACTATTTCACTTATTGAAAATACCTTATAACAGAGTATTCCAAATTTCTTTTTCTCATCCCTTGTGACATTGTTGTCAATCAGATCACTTATGCATTTGCAATAAAACCCAATTCATTCTTACTATTATCTCATATCAATTCTAATGGAAATTGTAATGCATTTAGACATTAATGATAAGAAAAACTCAAATCAAATACTTAGAAAAAAGCTAAACCAGAAATAATTGGGAAATATATAGTGTTAAAGGTTTAAATTATAACAGAAGATTGAATGTAAATGAACTATACACCCAAATTAAGAAATAAGAAATAAAAGAGCGGAAAAAGTAAGAAAAGGAAAGAAGAATAAGGCAGTAACATATATAAAGTAATATGTGTTAAGGATATAAAACACAAAGGTACAACAGAGAGAATTAAACTCAAAGGTCATTTCTTGAAAACACTAATAAAATTAGCAAAGCATTGGATAGATACATAAAAAGAGGGGTAGGAGCAAATAAATAGTGATAAGATATAAGGGGACAAAATTATACATACAGTAAAAACTTAAATCATAATTAAAGGATATGTGGACCGTATTTTGGTAAAAAGAAGGAAAACCTAGGACAAATGAAAAAATTTGAGAAAAATTTACATCTGAATTATTGATCAAGAAAAACAGAAATCATGAAAATTTTTTGTTCATTAAATTCATTGAATCAGATTTTAGTTTTCAGAAGGATAAACTGTGACCCATATTCAGTTTTACAGGTGACTTTCATTAAATCTCGAAAAGAATACATAATCCGAGCAACCAAAAAAAGAACAAAACGAAAAAGACCAATGTCTTCGTTAGAGACGTTGTCAGTTTAAATAACTATCAAGCATAAAATACTGGATTTCCTCATGTGACCTTATTACTACCACCTTGCATTGGTGTGGGATGTTTGTTAGAGTAGATGAAAGCTCATGATGTGTGCTTTAGTTTCTTGGCTGCTTAACAACAGAAATTTATTAACTCATAGTTTCAGAGACAAGAAGACTGCTTCTTCCTGGGGTCAGCATCTTCTGGCTTGCTTGCAATCTTGGTGGTTCCTTGGCTTTCCATGATATAGCTTTGAACATGACTGTATCTTCTCCTTCCACTGGAATCTTCTTCCAGATTCCATTGACTTCTAGACTCTGACTGCCTCCCGTGACTTCTCTTTTGGTGTGCAATTTCCTGTTTATCTGTACTTCAGTCATACTGGATTTGGGTCCACCCTCACTCTGTTTGGGCATGCCTTATCTATTAACATCTCCAAAAGACTCATTTACAAATGGGTTCACACCTATAGCACCAGAGGTTGGGAATTGAACATGCCTTTTTGGGGGACATGATTCAGTCTCCAACAGTATGCACGCACTGAAGACCTACAGTATCATATTTAATTATGAAATTCAAAAAAAAAATGCTCCCTTTAAAATCAAGAAAACGACAAGGATGTGACAAGGGTGCTTATTCTCACTAGTTTTCTGCACTAGTGTGGAAGGCTTGGAGAGCACTGAAAGGTAGGCTCCAGTGTAACTTGCAACCTGAGTCTGCTGGGGAGAGCTCATACTCCCTGAGAGCAGTGAATTCCTAAGAGGAATGAACCAGGCAGACTTCAGCTTTACATTCTAAGTTATTATTTTTCAATTATGCCATTTAGAGAAATCCACCCAACTCTTCATTGGCCAAGCGAGTGAAAGGGTGAAGAGAAAGACCTGAAGTAGAAATTGGGATAAATCCTTCCTAAAACCAGAAATCAGGGGAAAATGTGCTTCTTTAAAAATTCTCATTACAGGGTAGAGACTACATATCTGGAGTTGTGTTCATATGTTTGTACTTTGTCTTAACTGGAATAAAATTATAGATCCATTATGAATCTATTTTTCAGTAAATCTTAAAAATTAAAATGATATTATTATTTACTAAGACATGCTAAAATATACAGACATCATTATTTTTGAACAGTACCATTCAATGGAAGACATATTGAGGGCTATTTGATTCACAAAAGAATATAAACCCAAATGGAAAGAACAACAAATGAAATGTGAAATCAGACCAGAATAGAATATTACTGTAAATCATGTCTACACCCATAGGACATCAGCCATTTTTATGGTATTTTTTCAGGACTGTACTTTTGTCTTTTTTTTTTTTTTTCTTAACACAAATTGAAATGCTCTGTAGCTCTGTGGCCTGCTAAATCCTGATGTCAGGATCCAAATTTCTGTTACCATGGGGACCAGATACCACACAAGATTCACATAGTAGCCAACTTTGTTCTCTTTCTGAAGAGCTATTCATTCAAAAATAAGGTTAATAGAGTCCAGGGGCTTTAGATTTGGGATTCTATGTATTTTTGAGTCTAAGAAAGATACGAAATGGAATATATGTGAATGTTTATAAGCAGTAATGGCATAGAATTTCATTTTCTTTATTACCATGTATACATGCAGATTCTGAAAATAATCAACTCTCAGTGTTCTATTTTGTTAAATAGCACACAGTGCAGACAAGGAAGAACATCACAGAATTCTTTTTCATTCTCTATTTCTTATAAGACATTTGAGTTATATGAAGAAAAAATATCTGAATGTCTGAAGGTCTACACAGACTGTCCTTCTGGTTCATTAGTCCCGTTAGGCAGAGAAAGTCATTCATTCCCTCACTCATATAACATCTCTACTAGACTTCCCACAACACCTCACTTTTAATGTGTTAACCCTGAAACTTTGATTTATAACTCTTCTTCCCTGAAATCTATTCCTCCATCTCTACCTCCATAAATGGAACCACTATTCTTCCAGCTGCTCAAGTCGGAGCTACAGTAGTCATTTATCCTGACACATCATATTCAATCCATCAGATGTGCTTGCTCTTAATTTCATCCCAAATGCATTAACTCTAGCATCTCCTATATTAAGAATTGAATTTTCTTAATCTTTGGACAGACACAGTATCTGAGATATCACCTTCCTGATCAAGTTGAAGAGAGGACTAAGGAATAATTGCAAAACGCTGGTTAGTTAGATGAACCAGGACACACGCAAAAATTAATCTCTTAAAGGTTCCACACAGACAAACGAAAATTTAAACAATTGCAAATCACCTGCCCTGGATACTGCTCAGGTGGAAAAAGCAGGGTGCCTACTTCTATGGGGATCAGATTCTCAAACAATACATGTGCCATCGAGTGCATAACATGGCAACCCCTAGGAATTTTAATATAAGATGTGCATTTTCTAAAAATCAATTTTATTGATGCATGTTAATAAAACATACAATTCATCCAAAGTGTGTAATCAACGGTATTTGGTATAATCACGTAATTGTCTGTTCATCACTTAAATCTTTATTAGAGCATTCTTATTCCAGTAATAATAATAAACAATAAACAGACAAAAATTGAAGAAAATTCGTCACCCTTCAATCTGTTTCCTCTGCTGTACATAGCTGTTATTTCTGGCTATTCTTGAATAATTGCTTGTTTATTAAGCAGTTTTATTGAGATCCATTCACATACCATACAAGCTATCTGAAGTGTATGATCAATGGTTTTTATTATAATCACAATGTTGTACATTTATCATCTCAAAAATTTTAGAACAATTTCATTACTTCAAAAAGAAAGACTCCATGCCACTTATCATTCCTTCCCCAGCCCTACTCAGCCACTAATCTAATTTCATCTCTATATTTATGTTTTATATGAATGGAATCATACAATATGTAGTATGCTGTTTCTATTCTCCTTCATTAGTACAATGTTTTTTTTTTTTGGCCTGATATTAACATTTTGTTAAATTTCAAAGAAAAGTCATCTTATATATGCAATTTACTCATAGTCATATTTCACATAATATATTTATATTTTACATAAGATATTTAGTTCATAATAACACAATGATACAGTATTTTTCCTTTGTGTCTGGCTTGCTTCAGTCAAAATAATGTCTTCCAGGTTCATCTATGTTGTCATATGCTTCATGACTTCATTTCTTCTTACCCCTGTGTATTATTCCATTATTCCATTGTGTGTGTACTACACGATTTATTTATCCACTCATCAGTTGATGGACATCTGGGTTGTTTCCAACTTTTGGTTATCCTGAATAATGCTGCTATGAACATCAGTGTGCAGATATCTATTCATGTCACTGCTCTCAGTTCTTCCGATTATATAACTGTAGAAATGGTATTGCCGGGTCAAAAAAGTGTAAAGGTAGCCAACTCAATGGGAGAAACTATTAAGCAATCACATATCTGGTAAAGGTTTAATATCAATAATATATAAAGGAGGGAAACGGACTTTGCCCAGTGGTTAGGGCGTCCGTCTACCACATGGGAGGTCCACGGTTCAAACCCCGGGCCTCCTTGACCCGTGTGGAACTGGCCCATGCGCAGTGCTGATGCACGCAAGGAGTGCCGTGCCACGCAGGGGTGTCCCCCGCGTAGGGGAGCCTCACGGGCAAGGAGTGCGCCCATAAGGAGAGCCGCCCAGCGCGAAAGAAAGTGCAACCTGCCCAGGAATGGCGCCGCCCACACTTCCCGTGCCGATGACTGATGACAACAGAAGCGGACAAAGAAACAAGACGCAGCAAATAGACACAGAGAACAGACAACCGGGGCAGGGGGGGGAATTAAATAAATAAATAAATAACTTTAAAAAAATATCTATATATATAAAGGAGATCATAAAAATCAACAATAAAAAGACACACTATCCAATTAAAACATGAGCAAAAGACTTGAAAAGACAACTGCCCCAAGAAGAAATACAAAAGGCAAAGAAACACATTAAAAAATGTTCAACATCACTAGCAATTAGGGAAATGCAAATCAAAGTTACAATGAGATATCATTTCACACTTATTAGACAGGCTGCTATTAATATGTAGGAAATCTGTAAATGTTGGAGAGGTAGGAACACTTATTCACTGCTTGTGGGAAATTAGAATAGTATAGCTACTGTGGAGGACTGTTCGACGGTTCCTAAGGAAGTTGAAAATACAATGTACGTTTTTAATGTAAGAATTGGTACCTAGTAAAAATAGTTCTCAGCAATACATGAAGTCATGAGGCCAATATTATTCCATATGCAGGGCCTGTGACCATGATGTAAGGGAAAGTGCAGTGCTGTGTAGAGATAGAATATGACCTGAAAATGCATATCTGGAAATAAACGAGAAAGCAATTCTTGCTATGCGGGATCATCACAAGTGAAGAAATATTGAAATGTTTATTCCATAAGTCAAAATGATACTGATACTCATCAGACAAATTTAGAAAAGGATAATTCTTCATTTTTGTTTCCTGGTTGGTCACATGTAGTAATTGTAGTGTTTTGTATATTTTTTAAGTGAAAGTTTATCAAAAGATTTTCCAGCCATCTGTGGTTTATTCAGAGAGAAGATAGGAATTTCTTATGATGAGGGTCCATAAGCCCCCCACCCCCAGATGCCAGGTGCAGTGGTAGCTATAAAAATTCTAACATCAAATTACTTACAAAGCCAACTTTTCTACAAATGAAATGATTTTTTAAAAAATGTCTAAGAGTCTGGGGCAAGGTAGGGATCCTGAAGTCTTTTATAGATAGCTGATCTATTTCAAAGAACCAATTAGAAGGGATATTCTCCCTCTAATTACTAACAGAAGGGAAAATCCATTACCCTAAAGAAATGTAATTGGCCGGCATGAGGAGCAGAGGCTGCACAAAAATGAAAGTAATAAAAAGGAGTGACGGAAGAGATTGATACAGGCCTTGGAACTATGGCTGGCTGACTAGGCTTCTCAAGTTCTTATTTATCTATATATAGCTACTAAGAACCTGAAATCTGATGTAATAGACTTTTAAAAATTGACAATAATATGCCCTTAGTACTTATGAACAAGGTGAAACCGAAGTATATTGGAGTAGAGGAGTCATCAGGGAGTGAAGAAGAGGTACTGTCCATTGGAATGGAGAGAACATAACTCCATGACAAAGAGGTGTTTGTGGTGGACAGACTCTAGGGTGCTTTCCCCCACTCCCAAGATGCCTGCCTATTGGAGTTCATGGCCGTGTATTATCCCCTCCCCTTAAATATGGGAGTGACAAATGACTTGCTTCTAAACAATATAATATGGCAAAGATGATAAGATGTCACTCCCATAATAACGTTATGTTATAAGATTCCATCTTCCTATGCTCTAGAAACTTTCCCTGCTGACTTGACAATATGAGTAGTCATGTTGGGGAAGTCTTAGTGGCAAGGACCTGTGATAACCTGTAGAGCCTATGGATAGCCTCTAGACCATAAGTGTGGCCTCCAACCTCCAGCCGGAAAAAAGCAAAAACTTCCCACCATTGAAGTCTGTCAACAAGCTAAAGGAGCTTGGAAACAGATGCTTCCCAAGTCAAGCCTCCAAATGAGGACCGAGCTCTGGATGACTATTTATGTATGTATGTATGTATGTATTTTATTTTATTTTAAAGAAACTTTAGATTACATAAATGTTACATAAAAAATATAGGGGATTCCTATATGCTCCACTCCCTCTCCCTCCCATACTTTCCAACATTAACATTCTTCATTAGTGTGGTACATTTGTTACAATTGTGAACACATATTGAAGCATTGCCACTAACTATGGATTATAGTTTGCATTGTAGTTTGCACTCTGTTCCACAGAATTTTGTAAGTTATAGCAAAATATATAATAACCTGTATCCACTGTTGCAATGTCATGCAGGACAATTCCAGTATCCTGAAAATATCCTCATTTTACACCTATATTTCCATCTCCCTCTTCTCAAAAACTCTGGTGGCCACTGCCTGCACATCAGTGATGAAAGTTATTCCATTGTTAGAATAAATCTCTAGTAGAATAATAGTAAGTCTATCTTAATCCATTGGACTTTCACCAGTCTTGAGGGTTTTGGAATGTTGATGCCCACTCTGTTTCTAATTGAGAGGAATCTTAGATCCCAAGAGGCAGATGGATGTGACTGTTGCAGTTGCAACAGTTTGCAGACACTCTCTGTTCCTTGGGATCGGTGTTGTCCATCATCATCTCATTGTTAGTTGTGAGTCCAGTGAAATGGAGAGTAGATGTTGCAACTCTGCTGAGATTCAGGGCCCAACTGGCATATGGATGGATCAAAGATTTAAATCTCTTTGCCATACACCTATCAAGTATAGTACTAACTATAGGTTCAAACAGAAAGGGCAGAAGAACCATGTATAGGGAAACCAGAAATGATTGCAGCCATGTGAGTCAGTTAGCAGAGGTCCCAGCTAAACCATACCAGAATTCCTCACCCGCTTATTAAACTGTGATTTAATAAAGATGCATTGTTTTAACCCTTTAAACTTATGATAACTTTTACACAGCAACAGGTAAAGAACAGAGTACTTCTAAAGAGACCTCCCCAAAGAGCCCACTAGAAATTAGAAAGGTTGTTCTCACTTCTCATGGTAACATATCTGCAATGTACCATGAAGTAGAATTGTTTCCACATGGGTAGAATGACCACTTTGGATATTCTTAAATAATCAAGAGATTAATAATACAGGAAAGGACAAGCATTTCTGCAGAAACCAAGGAGAGAATTTGCCTTACCTTTTTCATTTTGAATTTTATAGATGATGGTGCAAACTGAGCTTTGAACCATTCAGTGTTGCAGTGGTGAAGACATAGAAACTTTTATATTCTTTTCTGTCTGCAAAGGCTCACCCCCAGGAACTCATTTGAGTGGTTGTCAGCTTGGTTAATCTATCCTGTCCACAACCCATTTCTTGGAAGACATTATCTAACTGAGAAGAGATTTCTAAGTTCTTTCTGGATAAAATCACAAAGTTTAGAGTTAATAGTCCCTGTTTTCTATGGCAGAGAAATGTCTGGCACATACAGGCATGCTGTCTCCTCAGACTTCATTTTATCTAGGCTTTTAGGAAATGCTTTATACATACCTCTAATTCTATGCAAGGTAAAGTTTCTGAACTCTGTTAATTATTTTACCAATTCTTTCAAAAAATGAATCAAGTAACATTAGAATTTGTAATGATCTGTCATAAATTACCTTGTCTACCTGACCTAAACCTTTTCCATTTCCTCCACTGAAGAATATTGTTTTTAAAATGGACTGTGCATTGTGAGCTTCATTCACAATAGCAATTCCAGGTGCATATGAAGATAAAGGTGACTAATTAGGTTGCTGCTTATTCTCAAGGAAGTAATTAGGCATCATTAGGGTATTATTTTTTAAATCAGGGTTTGCTTTCATGTGGAATTTATACAGTGCTCTGTCTTTGTAGAAACAGTCTTAAAACTCATTCATTTGTTCAAAAAGAAAAATTAAATGTCATTATTAAGATCTACCTTCCTGAAAACATAGCCAAGAGCAATTTGGTCCAAAATTTGTCAGCATCACACAAAAGGCAATTCGATCATTAGCAATCAGTCTTTCAAGGTGATTGCTGTCAGCATGTAGAGATGTGAATTAAAAAGACCTGAAATTATCATCTTCATAATCAGAATCAACAACAAATTCCTATTATTATGGTTCGCACATTGCTGGAGATATAAGTGGGCTAGAAGGCGCATGCCCTGACCTCAATAAAGATACCTTAAGTTTTCTTTCTTGGGTGGTTTCAGACAATATTTGTAGACACTATACTTTGTTGTATGAGGGACATCGGACTCCCCTGACCTGTGCTTATTCATAGACACAGAAACAACCTTGTAAGTTTTAAATACATGGTCATTTAGAGGGTATGATATGAGGAACGTTGGTCAGGTCCTTAAATCCTATTCCAATATAGCACATCTGACTTACCAAGGTGACTGATATTTCACCATTGGGTTCTAATGCTTCTCAGTCTTTGGGAGTCCTGATGGAATGTATTCATACTTGAGACAACATCTTTTTTTCCCACTTTTATCAACCCGTCTCTTTAAATGTGTCATCTTGGATAAAATAATATTTGATGTCAATTTCTTCATCTGTGGAATGGGAAAATTATATTCTTTAAGTCAGAAAATTAAATGAGTTAGTCCATATATAGCAATTAGAAAATAGTAAGGGGAAATGGATGTGGCTCAAGCAATTGGGCTCCCATCTACCATATAGGAGGTCCAGGGTTCAATACCCAGGGACTCCTGGTAAAGGCAAGCTGGCCCATGTAATGAGCTGGCCCACGCAGAGTACTGCCCCACACAAGGAGTGCTGCCCTGTGCAGAAGGTGCAGAAGTGCTGGCCCACATGGAAAGCTGATGCAGCAAGATAATGCAACAAAAAGAGACACAGAGGAGAGACAATAAGAGATACAACAGACCAGGGAGCTGAGGTGGTGCAATGATCGAATGAATGCTTGCCTCTCTCCTATTCCAGAAGGTCCCCGGATCGGTTCCCAGAGCCGCCTAATGAGAATACAAGCAGACACAGAAGAACACACAGTGAATGGACACAGAGAGCAGAAAATGGTGGGAGGGGAGAGAAATAAATAAATCTTAAAAAGAACTCTAGCCCTCAACCCAGATTTGTAATCTTAAAAAATAATAATAATATTAATAATAAGTACCCAAGAAACATGTAAACTAATAGGTACCCAAGAAGCATAAACTATTATCATTTTTGCATTATTATTACTATTCTTATCATGAGCCTGATATGTGATAGATACTTAGTTACACTTTGAGGATATAAAATTAGTAGACTCATCATACATAATCCAAACAAATTTATGACTTGATTTTTTAAAAAGTTATTTCATACTGTAATCAGACTCATCAGGTACCAACACTTCCTGCCTTGCCTTAATTCCAGCTAATGTCGCTGCTTCCTAATTCACTAAGAAATAATAGTTTTTAAATAGTTTAGATGAGAATATCTACAGACACTCACCACCATATCCACCAGCCTAAAATATCTGCTGCCACATATTTTGCCTTTACTTTACTACTAATGAACTTCCCAAGCTTCTGTTAATGCCAGTTCCTCCATGGGAATATTCATTAATGGGCTATTACCATCAGCATGAAGCCCCCATATTTTATCAAGCTCCCTTGTGAAAAGCATACCTGGCCTGCTTTCCTCCACACCACATCATTTATTTGATCCTTTGTCGCACCAGAGCTCCACCACAGAATAGTTCTCTGTACTCACTGCTTCCAATTCCTCTTCTCCAATTCTTTCTTATACCCACTCCAATCAAACTTCAGAATCTAGAGGTCCATCAAATCTTCTATTCCAGGTGCTTTCTAAATTCATGTTTCAATTCTTAATGCTTCTCTTGCTATCAATATTTGAAAGAGATAACCATTCCCTCCTCCTGGGATAGTGACTTTGCTTGACTTCCAAGGTACCAGTTTCTCTTGGTTTTCTTCTCACCTCACCAGTGATTCCTTTTCAGTGCTTGTTCCCTTGTTTATTCAATTTGCTTACACTGCTTTCAATAAAATCAACATCTTGTTGACTCCAGATTCACACATCCATCTACAGACTTGACAGTTCTACCTGGATATCTAATGCATGTGTTAAACTTAATGCATTTGTTAAACTGCTCTGTCTGTCCTCCTCAAACCTGATCCAACAAAAGCCTGTCCAAATTCACTTGAGGGTAACTCTCAACTTGTTTCATTCCAGCTAAAGTTTAGAATGTATTATGTAGCAAAGGAAAAGAAGTACTATCAATGATTTTTACAAAGTGAACTAATATACCAAATCTTTGGTATAGAAATATAATTTTTCCAGGAATACATGGGAAGGATTTGAAGTGGAAGAGATTGTAAACAGGTAGAACAGTGGAAGGCCTCTGCTATATTTCAAGAGAAGTAGGAGCTAAGGGTCTAAACTAGAAGGAGTGCGACAGATTGGAGACTGAAGGGAAGGCACTGATTCCAAAGCTATTTTGAATTTTTTTTTGACTAATTGGATACAGGAGATTTAGGAAAAAATAAGAGAAAACTATTTTGAGGTTGAGCAACTCTGTGGATGGTGATGTCATTACATGACCAGAGCATACAGGAGAAGTGGCATATTTGAAGAAGGAGAAATAGATCTTTCAGTAAAAGGATGAGGAAATGCCAATGTCCATGGCGCTTATGGGAATCCCCTATATTTTTTATGTAATACTTATGCAATCTAAAGTTTCTTTAAAATAAATAAATTAACTAGTTAAAAAAAGACAAAGTAACTAAATATTCCCAGAGGAAAAGAGAACAATGATGACTTTATAAGTGAAGCTTAGCAACTGAATACTAGACTAATGCTATGAAAATGCTAAAGTACTACTGTTTTTCTCTACAGGTTATGTAGTATTTAGGTTGTACAAAAGTGGCATGATTTTGCATGAAGAGCTCTGTGTTTTCTAAGCAGTTAATAGCATTTTAAAAATGTATAGACAAATGCATAGCATATACACCAGAAAATGAATAATTAGTTTCATAGATAATGATTGGAAGAAGTAGCCCTCTCACCTTCCATTTGGTTAAGCTACTTATACTAACATTCTGAAAACAAAGCAAACTAATTATAAACCATATAACCTAAGTATTCAGAGTTAGATTATACTGTGCATTAAAAAGTGTAAACTACGATATAAACTATAATCCATGTGGTGTAGCAGTCCTCCAAAATCTATTCATCAAATATAATGAATGAGCCACACCGATGAAAGAGGATGTTGATGTGGGAAGAGTCAGGGATTTGGGGAATGGGGTATATGGGAACCTCTTATATTTTTTAATGTAAAATTTTGTGTGATCTGTGTATCTTTTAAAAAAAGACAATAAAAATAAATAAATTAGCAAGGTAAAAGTCAAGTGAAGAAGGATGGTCCAATGATGAGTCCTTGATACTGATGACTACGCTTATGAACCTGTGTAATTGAAATTTCAATTAGGCCTAGAGCTGCAGGATGCCTAAGAGTTATCTCCTGAGAACCTCTGTGCTGCTCAAATGTGGCCACTCTCTAAGGCAAACTCAACATATAAATGTATTACCTTCACCCCAGTGTGGAACATGACTCCCAGGGATGAGCCTCCCTGGCATCAAGGGATTACTACCAAACACCAGCTGGTGATGCAACTAGAAAAAGACCTTGAATAAAAGGGGGAAATGGTAAAGACAAAAGAGTTTATATGGCTACGAGACTTCAAAATGTGTTTGAGGTCATCAGAAGACTCATGCTTACACAAGTCACAGCAGAATCCCAGAGACAGCCAAAGTAGATATGACCTGGCCTGCAGGTCAAACAAACCGGTACCTGAAAGAGGGAGTGGGAATTGGGGGACAAGAGATGAGAGAAACAGAGACAAGACAGGATTCTGATCAAGTCTCCGTTTATTGAGGGTAGAGCATCAGAATATATACTAAGGGGAGGGTATTAGAAGGGGGTGATAGGCTGATGAAGTGGCTCTTCCATATAAGGCAATAAAATGCTGTTACACCCTTTAATGCTGGTCATGGGTTCAACATCTTGTTGCGCAGACGCGACACTTTTTGCCCGGGAAACTGGGGAAAGGGGAAGAAGGAGGCGGAAGCACAGGGGTGGAGTAGGCGTAGTTATGAAAACCACCATGTTGCTGGAGACCGCAAATGCACGTAGTTCCGGGTGGCTCCCCACATAGATACAACCCCAGTGCCTCATCAGTGGGCTCTACTTTGGAATTTGTTCTCCTAGGCATGATGAAGTTGGACTTAGATGTGACCTTTCTACATATGCCTCTTCTGTCACATTTTTTTAGTACCCCCCTTGTGGCTTTTTGCTTGCTGTTTGCTCTCTGTTCCCATTCACTGTGTGTTCTTCTATATCTATATTTATTTTTTATTTACCCCACCCCCATGGCTTGCTTGTTGTCTGCTCTCTGTGTCCATTTGTTGCACGCTCTTCTGGGTTTTTTGTTGTTGTTGTTGTTGTTGTTGTTGTTGTTGTTGTATTTCCTTGCTGAGTCAACTTTCCATGGTGTTGCAGACTGGCAGCACTCTGTGGCACCCAGGCCATTGGCTTTCTGCAGCATGTGGTAAACCTGCCTTCACAAGGAGGCCCTGGGATGTGAATCCAGGGCTTCCCATATGGAGACAGGAGCCCAACTGATTGAGCCACAGCTGCTTCCCCTCTTCTATCACTTTTACTGAACCTGTACTTGGCACTGGGGTTGGTGTATATTCAGGAGACTTGAATTTCTGGACAGTGATAGGCCAGCTAAGCCTTGAGCCTCAGCAGAGTTGCAAATCCTATCTCCAGTTTGTTGAACTTACCCAGATCAGCTAACAGGGAGGTTAAGATGGTCAACCACCACAGAGTGGAAATCGAGAGTACCTATAATTGCAAGCAGGAGAAACCCATCCATCAGCCATGTGGGATCTAAGCCCCCTCTCAATTTAGAGGTGAAATGGACATCACCATCCCAGGGTTCACAGGACTGAGGAATAAAATATGGATTAGAGTGAGTTTACTGGTGTTCTACTATAGAACTATTGTGACTCTAGCAATGCAAGAAATTGTATCATTGATGTGGAGACAGTGGCCATGGTAGTTGCTGAGGGCAGGGAGAGGGAAGAAGAGATGTGATGTGGGGGCATTTCCTGGATTTGGAGTTGTCCGAAATTGTATTGCAGGGTCAGATGCTGGACATTATATAGTCTGCCGTAACTCACTGAATGGACTGGGGGAGAGTGTAAACTACAATTTAAACTATAATCCATGTGATGCAGCAAAGCTCCAAAATGTATTCACCAAATGCAATGAATGTGCCACAATGATGAAAGACATTGTTGATATGGGAGGAGTGGGGGGTGGAGGGTGGTGTATATGGGAACCACTTATATTTTTTAATGTAACATTTTTTGTGATCTATTTATCTTTAAAAAAAGACAATTAAAATAAATAAATAAATTAATTAATAAAAAAGAAAAAAGGTAAACATACTCTTAACAGAAATGGGTTAATCATTCTTTTTTACTCTTAGTTCTAAAATTTTGGGATCAACAACACACTCTCTCTAAAACAACCTCCCCAAAGCAGTAATATCTCCTACCAAGAAAATCACAAATGGTTATCTATTCAGAATGGTTTTATAGAATTGCTGAGGTGCAACTTATTCCTTATTTGGCCACAGGCTCCAATACCTGGATTTGCCTTTCAACCTGTATAGAAGTAGGGCCAGATGAGTAACATTGTTCTGTGAAAGGATGCCCACAGCCAGCTCCATGTCCGTCTCACATATCAGAAAGTAAAAAATATTAGCATATATTTGTGCATTTCCTGTAGAATTGTATTAATGCCAACAAGGAAAAAAGTATATTAAACAATTGATAATAAAGATATCTCTTGTAAATTTACATAAGAAAATAAGCTTGGGTACCATCCAAAAGTCTTGTTAAAATAACTAAAGACAATTAAAGAGTATAAGTAATAGTGCTTAAATTATACATAAAGACTTCTCCAAAAGATTACATTGCTCCCATGTGGGCATTTGAAGTTTATCTCAGCATGTTTGAGAAGCATTAGAAGCCACAAGTCCTGTTATCACAATAACTATGCATATTAGTCAATTAAAGGGGTGTTGATATGAAGTACCAGAACTCTGTAGGTTTTTATAAAAGGTATTTATTTAGAGTAGAAGCTTACAGTTACCAGGCCCTGAAGAATCCAGCTCAAGGTACTAAAATAGGTACTTTCTCACACAAATTCTGTTGTCAAGTGTTTTTTTTTTTTCATCCCTCCCTCCTCCCCCCATTTGTCAAGTGTTGACACAAGACAGCAACGGATGTCTGTGAGGGTTCAGCCTCCCTCCTTCCTCTTAAGGTTCCATAGTCCGGCTTCTTCCAATTGCAGCTGTAGGCTGGCATAAGGCTCATCTCTCTCCCTGAAACTCATTTCAGCTGCTCCGGTCTTTTCACAAGGTCAACTGTAGACTATCAGGCTCATCTCTCTTCCTGGGGCCATGTCTATCAAACGTTCTCTCTTCCTACATGTCTGCTTCTGTGTATCTACTTCTGTGTGAGTCTGTTTTATCAACCAAGAGTCTGGGACTCTATGCTGAGTCAAACCCTATTGATGTGGTTGAGTCAAAACCCTACTCTTAAAATAATTTAATCAGACTTCTCAGCTGAATCTAATACAATCAAAGGGTATCATGCCCAGAGAAACAGACCCCTTTACAAACATAATCAGTATCTCTTTTTTTTTTAATTTATAAATAATATCAAACTGCCACACTCCACCCTCTGAATTCCAAAAAAGACATTACAATATTCAACAAAACTTAAATCAGTAACAATATTAAGTACAAAATTATATCATAAGCAGTTTTAAAAAATACAGTTGTCTTGTGTCCAAGTCCCATGTGGCTGGAGACCTCTGAAACGTACAAAACAATTTATCTGCTTCAAATATACAAAGGGACAGACAAAGGATAAACAATTGCATTACCATAAGGAGAAACTGGGAGGGAAAAAAGAGTCTCAGATCCTCTACAGTTCCAAAACCTGCAGGCAATACTTCATTAGATTTCATAGTCTGAAGGCCATTCTCAAGACAATGGTTTCTTCTCCCTGTGGCCTCATTGGGACCCAACCTTCCCACAAGCTTGCCCAAGGGCCATTTTCTTGATTTCACCCTCAGCAAGCATCTGAGTGGTCACTGAGCTCCAGACCTCACCCTCCAAGAACATTGGGGTCATGGCCAAACTTTACTCAATCTCTGGGGTAGAGTCTTAACCCCCTTAGTACAGTGAGGGGGAAACAACATTCTCCCTAATCTCTGACCTACAGACCCAACCCTCTCAGAACAATCAATTGGCAACCTGGTCTTTTGTAATTTATGGGGGCAGGCTCACCCCTCCCAGACTTATGGGGTGTTGATCTTACTCTCCCCAACCCTTGGGGAATGTGTTCCACCCTCTCAGTAACCTGGGGTGACCAACTGTCCCTGAACATTGAGCTGGGACATCCACCCTCTCCAACTGCTACAGCAAACTCACCTTTTATGTAGACATAGGTGAGATTCCTCTCTTGGCCCAAAGAGATGTCTTAATTCCAGATTTCAGCTTCCATGTTTTTCCTGTTAAAACTGTTTCCCCTTCCATCTTTCCCCTTTATGTCCCTTTTAACCCAGGCTGACAGTGATTTCGTTTATGCAGTTCTTGCAAAAAGCCTGTTGGCTTTAGCATGCAGAAAGCAGGTTACCAAATCACAGACAGTAAAATTCCCCATAAGTCTTTCCTTGATAACTGCATTTTCAGTTCTGACTTACAGTTCCAAGTTTAGTTAAGTCCACAAATGGGGAACTACCACCTGATGACTTGATTTTCTGAGGCTTGAATTTCTGGAATCAGTTTCTGGTTTCATTGTGTCCAACAACTCAGTTTTCAGCTAATCTCTCTCATCTAGCATTTTACTCTAAGTAGCAAGAAGGAGCCAAGCTCCATTCTCAAAGTTTTCTTTGGAAAGTTCTTCAGTGAAATGTCCAGGCCCACTATTTTCAAATTCTACCTTCCATAAAACATCAGGAGTTCATTTTGCTAAGTTCTCTGCAACTTTAAAACATGGATTGCCTTTCCACCAGTTTCCAATAATAGTTTCATCATTTACTTCAAAGTCCTCATAAAAAGTGTCTTTAGCATCCATATTCCTACCAAAAGATTCTTCAAAGCACTCTAGCCTTTCTATCAAATATCTCACAATTATTTCCTTTTAAAACCTCATCAAAAATAACTTCAGGCTCCAATTTACTACCAACAGAGCCTTCAAAGCAATCTAGGCCTTTCCCATCAAACATTTCACACTTTCTCCAAAAAAAACCCCTTACCCATTTATAAAACCACTCTAACATTTTGGTAATTGCAGGAGCACTTCCCCATTCCTCAATATCAAATTCTGTATTAGTCAGCCAAAAGGATGCTGATGCAAAGTACCAGAAATCTCTTGGATTTTATAAAGGGCACTTATTTGGGGTAGAAGCTTTCATTACAAGGCCATAAAGGGTAAGTTACTTCCCTCACCAAACTCTGTTGCCACAGGTTGGAACAAGATGGCTTCCAGTCTCTGAGAGGGTTCAGCATTCCTCTTCCTCTTAAGGTTCCATAGTCCCAGCTCCTGATCTTAGCTGTAGGCTGGCATAAAGTTCATCTCTCTTCCTTGAGCTCATCTCTTTCTACACTATGTAACATGAGAAAAATTCATTTACCTTTTTGAGTTTTTGGTTAATATTTATAGAATGGTGAAAAAACAGAAAATCTGCTAGTCATAACTTACAAGGTATTATAAAAATGTAAGTGAAAATGCTTTACATTCTAACTGGCAATATGCATGTTGCTTATATTCTTAGACTTACTAAGATTATATATATGATTATCATTTAATGCCTTTTGTATTATTATCTTTGTCTATAAATAAATCTTAAAAGATCCTTGTCTGGCTTCTTTTTTCTATTACCTATATAATAAAAGATCATACTTTAGCATGTTTAAAATCTATTGGTTTGTGAAATTAATCTTGCTGTATTTTGTGGTGCACATATATACACTTTGCTGAAAAATATCTTGTGCCTGCAAGAGAAGTTAATTTGTTTGCCACCATCATTTTTTCACCTTCTACAGTTACTTCTCAATAACAAATGCTTTTTATTTTCTATAATGTGAAATATTTCTTAACATTTCTTCTTGATCTACTGGCTAGGTGATTCTCAAGTAAGTTTTGTCATCCCATACTTGTCTTTGAATGCCATGCCAATGTTAAGTTTTACCAAGTTTCAAATATGAAACATTTAAGTTGATGTATTAGTCGAGTTCTCTAGGGAAACAGAATCAGCAGGACTATCTGTCAATAGATAGCAGTTTTATGAGTTCTTTGCATGCCTGTGGGGATGCACAAGTCCAGGTTCCTCAGGCAAGCTGCAAACCAGGGGCTCCAATGAAAGTCCAATGAAGGTCCTTAATGAGTTGTTGGGAGACATTGGCTGTCCAAAGATGAGCTGAGTAATTCTTCCTGAATGCTGAAATCACTTTCCCCTTTAAGGCTATCATCTGATTGGGTAAAGAATTACTTATTGCTGACAGCAGTCTCCCTGACTGATTAGATGTAATCAGCTATCTGTGCAGTAAACTCATGGGTGACTAAAGTCCATAAATGTCTTTGTATTACAATTAACACAGTGCTTGCTTGGCCAATCAACTGGGCACAATTACCTGGATGAGTTGACACATTAGTCTAACCATCACAATCCACCACTTGTCAACTTGGCAACCATACACATTACCTTAAACCATACTTAGTCTCTAAGCAAAAACAATAACAGACATAACAATGTTCAACTCTCCTGTGTACAACTGGAAGCACATTAATTCCCTACAGAATAGGGTGCAAGTGCTTGGATAATAGTCACTCTTAAACTTGACATCCTTAAATATTCTGACATGAAACTAATACAACATTTCATATCATTGGGGAAAAGGTTGGGGAGACAACAAAGAAATTCATTTTGTGTACATATACAATCATACTCATACTGAAACAAGGAATAAAGTTTCTTGACAATTACCATCGTTGTTTCTGGTTGAAGTTCATATTTATGACTACCATCTTCCACTACCCATTCCATGTTCTCATTACCTTCAGCCAGCACTTCAGCTGGCCATGGTTCTTTGCCTGATGGCATGACCCAAACTTTCATTCCTGAAGATTCTGGCCATTGTTAAACCTGCTTGGATTGGGTTGTTGCAATTTTTCATTAACTTTAATCACAGGGCATGGCCATACTAGGAGATATCCTAGAGGATCTTTCTTATTCCAGGCATATTCTTTTTTAATCCCCATTATGTAGATGCAGTCCTATTTCCCCCTGATAGTCAAGATCAATCACCCCAGTCAGAACAGAATTTCCTTTCTCTGCCTGTTGATTCAGAGGTAAGAGGAGCCCAAAGTGAGCATTAAACTTCCAGTTCAATGGAATCGTTGTTGTGTTCTCTGGTGGCAGCACTCCTCCTTTTGGGACTAAAACCTGTAGATCAGCAGAGCTTGAGGTTTCAGGGAAAGGAAGCAAAAATTTTCCTCACCGGTTACTAGGGGTAATAGTGAGTAGTGCCACTCCCATTTCACTCCTTGATTCCTAGACCCATGTATCCTGGTTATGGGAGAAACAGCATTATAGAGTGGATGCTGTTTTAGAGCATACTCAACCTCCTGGAGAATATTGCACCATTCCTGCAAGGTATTGCCACCTAGTTGGCACCATAATTGAGTCTTCAAAAGGCCATTCCACTGTGCTATTAATCCAGCTGCTTCCGGGTAATGGGGAATGTGATAACACCAATGAAATCCATGGGCATGTGCCCATTCCCACATATCATTTGCTGTAAAATGGATTCCTTGATCAGAAGTCATGCTGTATGGGATGCCATTGTGGTACATAAGACATTCAGTAAGTCCATGGATGGTAGTTTTGGAAGAAGGATTGCATGTAGGAAATGTGTTCCAGTTAAAACAAATACTGCCCCTTTCATGGTGGAAGTGGTCCAATATAGTTAACCTGCCACCAGGTGGCAGGCTCGTCATTTTGAGGGATTGTGCCATATTGGGGACTGAATGTGGGTCTCTGCTGCTGGCAGATTGTACACTCAGCAGTGGCTGTAAACAAATCATCCTTGATTAGGGGAAATCCATGCTGCTGATCCTATAACTCCAACCCTACCTCCACGGCCACTTTGTTCATGAGCCCATTGAGCAAAGACAGGAGTGGCTGGGAAAAGTGGCTGAGCAATAGCCACAGAGCAGGTCATCTTAACCACTTGATTATTAAAATCTGCCTCTGCTGAAGTCATCCTCTGGTGAGCATTCACATGGGACACAGATATTTTCATGTTTTTTTTTTGCCACTCAGAAAGGTCTCTCTAGAGCTCTCCATCATCAATTTTCTAATCATATTCTCTCCAAATCCTTGACCATCCAGACAAATCATTAGCAATAACCCATGAATCAGTGTACAAATGCACCTCTGGACATTTCTTCTTTTAAGCAAAATGAACAACCAGGTGCAATGCTAGAGGTTCTGCCCACTGGGAGGATTTGCCCTCACCACTGTCCTTCAGGGATGTTCCAGAAAAAGATTGCAGTGTTGCAGCTGTCCACTTTCAGGTGATACCTGAATATCATGCAGAACCATCTGTAAACTTGGCCTGAGTTTTTTCTTTCTCAGTCAAATGATTTTAAGTGATGCCCCAAGGGGCCAAAGCTGTGAGCTGGTAAAGAGAAGGTTCCATGATGGCCATGGGCATTTGGCTACTTCCTCATGTAGCTTACTTGTGCCTTCAGGACCCACTTGAGCCCTATCTCATATATATCACTTCCACTTTATTATGGAGTACTGCTGTGCATGTCCAACTTTATGGTTTGGTGGGTCAGACAATACCCATCTCATGATAGGCAACTCAGGTCTCATGGTAACTTGATGGCCCATGGCTAAGTGTCCAGTCTCAACTATGTCCTAGTAGCAAGCCAAAAGCTGTTTCTCAAAGGGAGAGTAGTTATTTCAGAGGATGGCAGGGCTTTGCTCCAAAATCCTAAGGGTCTGCATTGTCAATGTCCTATAGGAACCTGCCAAAGGCTCCAGACATCATCCAAGGCTATTATAGTTGGAAAGGTCTAGTGGAACTCACTGAAACTGCCCTTACCAAGCAAAACAGTAAATCAAATGCAATACCAGGGGATGTGTTGATTTGCTCAAGCAATAATAACATATCTGGGACAGCAGTTGTAATTAAAGGCATCACCTGTTTAACTTTATGATAATCTATCATCATACTCCAAGATCCATCTGTTTTCTGCACAGGCCAAATAGGAAAGTTGAATCGGGATGTGGTGGGAATCACCACCTCTGCATCCTTCAAATCCTTTTTTTTTTTTTTTTAAAGATTTATTTATTTATTTAATTTCCCCCCCTCCCCTGGTTGTCTGTTCTTGGTGTCTATTTGCTGCGTCTTGTTTCTTTGTCCGCTTCTGTTGTCGTCAGTGGCATGGGAAGTGTGGGCGGCGCCATTCCTGGGCAGACTGCTCTTTCTTTTCACGCTGGGCGGCTTTCCTCACGGGCGCACTCCTTGCGCGTGGGGCTCCCCCACGCGGGGGACACCCTTGCGTGGCACGGCACACCTTGCGCGCATCAGCACTGCGCATGGCCAGCTCCACACGGGTCAAGGAGGCCCGGGGTTTGACCCGTGGACCTCCCATATGGTAGACGGACGCCCTAACCACTGGGCCAAAGTCCGTTTCTCAAATCCTTTTTTTAATAGTGGCATTAATCTCTGCAATCCCTCCAGGAATCCAGTATTGCTTTTTAAAAAAAAAATTTTTTTTATTGAATTGTCCATTTTTCTTGAAGATACATCCATCACAAAAAATGGTACATTAAAAAACATAAGGGAAGCTGCTGTGGCTCAATCAGTTGGGCTTACCTCTACCGTATGGGAGGCCCTGGGTTTGCATCGAGGGGCGTCCTTGTGAAAGCAAGCTTGCCCACACACTGTGGAGAACCACCAGCCTGGGTGCCACCGAGTGCTGTCTGGCCTGCAAACACCACAGAGAGCTGACTTAGCAAGGTGATGGAAAAAAAAGAATCAAATGCAAAAGAGAGCACTGTGAATGGAGGACACAGAGAGCAGACAGCACACAAAAAACCGCAAGGGGGGATAATAATAAATAAGTAAATAAGTAAGTAAATAAATAAATAATTAATTAAGAGGTTCCCACATACCCCACACCCCACCCACCCTACTCCTCCCACATCAACAACCTCTGTCATCACTGTGGAACATTCATTGAATTTAGGTGAATACATTTTGGAGCACTGCTACATCCACATAGATTATAGTCTACATCGTAGTTTACATTCTCCCCCAGTACATTCAGTGGGCTATGGCAGGATATATAATGTTCAGCACCTGTCCCTGTAATATCATTTAGGACAACCCCAAGTCCTGAAATTGCCCCCACATCTCATCTGTTCTTCTCTCCCCTGTTCCCAGCAACTACGATGCACACTTTCTCAAGATCAAAGACACAGTTTCTTCCATTATTAGTCACATAGTTCTATAGTAGAATACCAGTAAGTTCACTCTAATCCATATTTCATTCCTCCATCCTGTGGACCCTGAGATGGTGATGTTCACTCCACCTCTATATTGAGAGGGGACTTAGATCCCACATGGTTGATGGATGTGATTCTCCTGCTTGCAGTTTTAGGCACTCTCAGTTCCCTGGTGTGGTGGTTGACCATCTTAACCTCCCTGTTAGCTGGCTGAGGTAAGTCTAACCAACTGGAGAGTAGGATTTGCAATTCTACTGAGGCTCAGGGCCTAGCTGGCATATGGCCAGTAAGAGATTCAAGTCTCCTGTGTATACACCAACCCCAGCACCATCTACAGGTTCAGTAAAAATGACAGAAGACACATGTGTAGAAAGGCCACATCTGAGTCCAACTCCATCACACTTGGGAACACAAATTCCAAAGTAGGGCACACTGACAAGGCACTGAACTCCAGAGCCAACTGCCTTGACCATAGAACCTGTATGTGGGGTTGGAATCAACCCAAATGTCCATCAATAGATGAATGGATAAACAAAATGTAGTATATACATAAAATGGAATACTCCTCAACTATAAGAAGGAATACAGTACAAACTGTATTGTTTTTGATGTATATTTTGCTAGGTAGGGGCAGTTCTAATGGCTACTACTTGACCTTTCCAACCATATGAGCCCTTAGTCCACAAGTCCGGGATCCAATATGGGGATTCTGCCAGGTACTGAGTATGTCTATTCCAATTATGCATTCTAGAACTCTAACCAGATTTTGTCTAGGTTCTTGACTATGCTGCAGAAATGAATTTTAAGAGCACTTTGGGTTAGTTAGGTGAGTAATTTATTAAGGTAGGAAAGGAAGAGAAATGGGAGAAAATAACAGATCATAGGTCCCAGATAAAGAGGAAGGAGCTGAAAAGTGATAAAAATGGGCTGATTTACAGACTATAATTTTCCATTATAGATGATAAATGTCCAGGTTTTACTTGCATGTTGATACATGTGGGAGGACATGGCAAGCACAGGGCTTAGAAAGCAAGAACAGGGGGGTCATTTTTGGTACTTGGACTTGTCCTAAATGATATTGCAGGGACAGATGCTGGCATTATATAGCCTGCCATAACCCACTGAATGTACTGGGGAAGAATGTAAACTACAATGTAAAATATAATGCTTGTGGTACAGCAGTGCTCTAAAATGTAATCACCAAATGCAATGAATGTGCCACAAAGATGAAAGAGGTTGTTGATGTGGGAGGAGTGGAGGGGGTGGGGTGTGGGATATGGGGAACCTTTTATATTTTTTAATTTAACATTTTTCACGTTCTATGTATCTTCAAAAAATACAATAAGGGGGTGGAGCCAAGATGGCATCAGAGTAAGGAGCTCCTGGTGCCAGCTCGTGAAACAGGGCAGTTGGTGGTCACCCAGAGCTACCTAAAGCACCTTTTGGATGACCCAGGAGACCAGAGGAGTATCCTGCAACATCCTTGACAGTGTGGAAGGAGACTACCATCTGCATAGAGGAATCTTGAGTAGCGCACTCCACTCTGCTGAGGTCGGTGTCCGTGACATGTAAGCCTCTTCAGGAGTAATTCCATGGTTGGAGTTGAAAGTTCCATTTCCCCCAGTAAAAATGGGAGGAAAGATGGTGTGACACTGACTTCAGCTACTGATTAGTGGATTAACGAGTTGAAGTAAAATCCTAGGAATAACTAAACTTTGAGCCTGTCCAGGTTAAAGGGAAGCCTGTGGCAGCCATTCTGACTCCGCACTGGGCACAAGGAGAAGCGGCACTGACTGAAAATGATAGTGCTTGTAAGGACTGGCTTCTTTCCACCCAGGTTGGACTGCAGGTCTAGCCTAAACCCCAGTCCCACCTCCAGCAGGGAGGAAGCTGGGGGGACCTGCACTACCTCTTTGGGAAGCTGCAAGCCAGACCATAGAGGCTGGCACCATCCTAACCTAGGGGTACAAGCCACCTCAGGAGCTACTCCAGGGCTGGAGTTAGAAGTTCCATTTTCCATAAATGGTGGAAGAAGAGATAGATGTCCACTGATCACAGCTACTGATTATTGGACTCAGCTGGCTAAAGTATAATCTTAGAGACAGCTGGAGTCTGAGCTTGTCCAAGTGGGAAAGCCCAGTAGATGCCATTTTGACTGCCCCGCCCCCACCACCCAGCATGAAGGGGAGCCTGGCTGACTGAAATCCAGTGAAGTTAAGGAAGGGCTTATTTCCACCAAGATCAGACTGCAGCCCTAGCCTAGGCTCCAGCCCCACCTCCAGCAGAGAGGTAGCTTGTGAGACCTACACCAGGCTCTCCAGGCAACTGCAAGTGCTCTTTGCTGTCAGAGGCTGAATCATCAGGCAACTGAGGCTGCATCCCCACACCCCAGAAGAATAAAAGAGGAGCTGGGTATCCTTGGCCTCTCTCAGCAATGGCAGGAGTTTTCATGCCACACAGATTTGTTGAGTGCCTTTGAGCCCATCTCCACTTCTGTCTGCCCCCCAGGATAGGATGAGACTGGTGTTGTCTCAGCCTCTCAGGGAACAGTTTTGGGCTGCACAAGCCTGAACATTGGGCACCTGCGGCTCCACCTCCATCCCCAATAAGAAAAGAGATGGACTGTGTTTGCCCAGCCTCTTTGGGTAACTGCAGGTGCTTTTGGCCCACATAGCCTGGTCTGGTGGGTACTTGTGGATACACCCTCACTCTCCAATAGGAAAGAAGGGGGCTGGTCTTTCCACAGCCTTTTTGGGCAACAACAGACCTTTAGTCTGCATGGACTGGACTATTTATGCCTATGAATTGACCCCCACCCCCAATAGGATAGGAGGGGTTTGGTGACTCCAAATCCTCTCTGGACAACAGTGGGTACTTTCACTGAACAGGGACTGAACTGTTGGGTGCTTGTGAATCCAACCCCATGTCTTAAGAGCATAGAAGGGGACTGGTGCTTTCTCAACCTGTCCAGGCAATGGCGGGCATTCTTGACCTAAAGGGTCCATAGAGCATCCATAGACCCACCCCTACCACCCAATAAGATAGGAGGGGACTGGTTCTTCCTCAGCCTCTCTGGGCAATGATGGATACTTCAACCTACAAGACTGAACTGTTGAGCACTTGTGGTTCTGTTCCCACCCCCTAAAGGGCAGAAAAGACAGTACTCCCTAAGCCTCACAGGGCAACTTCAGGCATATTTGGCCCACAGAGATGAGATTGCTGGGAACTCCAGAGGGTCCAGTCCCACTCCCCGCAGAGAGAGGGTCTGGTTATACCTGAGTTTACCTGAGCAACTGTGGTCATTTTGAACCCACACAGCATAGATTGCTGACCAAAACTATAGCTGCCTAAGGTAAGGGGGGAAGAGATGTGAAGCTTCATCAGTGTCTCTGGGTGACTACAGAGAGTCTTGTACCCAACTGGGATTATTATACATGGCTACTACTCTGTTCCTACCCATGGCAGAGGAAAAAGGTGGGAGAAGATTTATCACTTCCTGGGGCAACGTGGGCAGCTTCAGTCTCCATAGCTTACAACACCAACTACATCCTTGGCTCCTATTACACAACCAGCAAGGGAGAAAAGATAAAAAATCCCTAAACTAAAGGGAGAAACTGCACCCAGAATACATATATCTAGCAAGCCAGATGCAGAAACACCAACCAAAAATTACTATCCATATCAAGAAATAGGAAGAGATGGCCCAATTAAAGGAACAAGATAAGCCTGCAGATGACATAAAGGAGTTGAGACAACAAATATTAGATGTTCAAACAAATCTCCTTAATAAATTCAATGAGATGGCTAAAGAGATTAAGGATATTAAGAAGACATTGGATGAGCACAAAGAAGAATTTGAAAGCATACATAGAAAAATAACAAACCTATGGGAATGAAAGGTGCAATAAATGAAATTAAAAATACACTGGAGGCATATAACAACAGATTTGAGGAAGAAGAAAGGATTGGTGAGCTCAAAGACATAGCTTCTGAAAGTGAACAAACAAAAGAACAAATTAAGCAAAGAATGGAAAAAATTAGACAGGATCTCGGGGAAATAAATAACAGCAAGAGATGTGCAAACATACATGTCATGGGTCTCCCAGAAGGAGAAGAAAAGGTTAAAGGGGCAGAAAGAATATTTGAAGAAATAATGGTGGATAATTTCACAACCCTATTGAAGGATATAGATATCCATGTCCAAGAAGCACAATGTACAATGCACTCCCATCCAAATAAATCTAAACAGACCAACTCCAAGACATGCACTTATCAGAATGTCAAATGCCAGAAACAAAGAGAGAATTCTGAGAGCAGCAAAAAGAAAAACAATGCATAATATATAAGGGATACCCAATAAGGTTAAATGCCAATTTCTCATCAGAAACCATGGAGGCAAGAAGGCAGTGGTATGATATATTTAAGATACTGCAGGAGAAAAACTGCCAGCCAAGGATTTTATACCCAACAAGATTATTTTTTTTTAATGAGGGTGAGATTAGAATATTTACAGATAAACAGAAACTGAGAGACTTTATTAAAAAAAAGACAAGCTTTGCAGGAAATACTAAAGGGAATGTTACAGCCTGAAAAGAAAAGACAGGAGAGAGAGACCTTGAAGAGAGGCTAGAAATGACAACTGTATCAGTAACACTAACTAAAAGTGTCAAGTATAAAATGACAGGGAAGCAGACCTGGCCCAGTGGTTAGGGCATCTGTCTACCACATGGGAGGTCCACGGTTCAAACCCTAGACTTCCTTGACCCTTGTGGAGCTGGCCCATGTGCAGTGCTAATGCATGCAAGGTGTGCCATGCCATGCAGGGGTGTCCCCCATGTAGGGGAGCCCCATGCGCATGGAGCGCACCCCGTAAGGAGAGCTGCCCAGTGTGAAAGAAAGTGCAGCCTGTCTAAGAATGGTGCCGCCCACACGGAGAGCTGACACAACAAGATGATGCAACAAAAAGAAACACAGATTCCCATGCTGCTGACAACAACAGAGGCAGACAGAGAAGAAGACACAGCAAATAGACACAGAGAACAGACAACCGGGCCGGGGAGGGGTGAGAAATAAATAAATAAATAAATCTTTTAAAAAAAGCAAGTATAAAATGACAGACAAAATGCAAAGATCAAATGCATAAAATAAAAACTGTCTTTACCATAATTACATTTATTGTTAATGGATTAAGCTCCCCAATCAAAAGACAGAGACTGGCAGAATGGATAAGAATATATAAGCCATCTATATGTTGTCTACAAGAGACTCACCTTAGACCCAAGGATACCAATAAATTGAAAGTTAAAGGTTGGAAAAAGATATTCCACACATGCAGTAACCAAAAAAAAAAAAAAAAAAAAAAAAAGCTGGGGTAGCTATACTTATAACAGATGATACAGACTTTAAAAGAAAACTGTTATTAGAGACAAAGAAGGACATTACATATTAATAAAAGGGATGATTCACCAGGAAGAAATAACAGTCATAAATATATATGCACCTAACCAGGATGTCCCAAGATATATGAGGCAAAAACACTGGCAAAACTTAAGGGAGAAATAGATATCTCCACAATAATAGTTGAAGATTTCAAATACACCACTCTTAGCTTTGGCTAGAACATCTGGGCAGAAGACCTATAAAGAAACAGAGAACTCAAATAATATGACAAATGGACTAAACCTAATAGAACCATATACAGAACATTGCATCCCAAAACAGCAGGATATACATTCTTTCCAAGTGCTCATGGATCTTTCTCCAGGATAGACCATATGTTGGGACACAAAGCATATCTCAATAAATTCAACAAAATTGAAATTATACAAAGCACTTTCTCCAATCATAATGGGGTAAAGCTGGAAATCATCAAGTGGTAAATAAAGGGAAAGTTCACATATATATGGAGATTAGACAACATTTTCTTAAATAATCAATGGGTCAAAGAAGAAATTTCAAGAGAAATTAATAAATATCTCAAGATGAATAACAAAGAGTATATAACATATCAGAAGCTATGGGATGCTGCAAAGGCAGTGTTGAGAGGAAAATTTATAGCCCTCAATGCTTACATTGGAAAAGAAGAAAGAGCTAAAACCTACAGCTGGAGGAACTAGAGATAGAACAGCAAACTAATCCTAAAGCAAGTAGAAGGAATGAAACAAAGATCAGAGCAGAAATAAATGAATTTGAGAACAAAAAAAATCAGTAAAGAAAATTAACAAAACCAATATTTGGATCTTCAAGAAGATTAACAAAATTGACAAACCCTTAGCTAGACTGCCTAAGAAAAAAGAGAGAAGATGCAAATAAATGAAATAAAAAATGAAAAGGGGACCCTTACTACTGAGCCCACAGAAATAAGGGAGATCATAAGCAGATACTATGAACAACTTTATGCAAAAAAAATTTAAACAATGTAAATGAAATGGAAAAATTCCTAGGAATGTACAAACAACCTATACTGACACTAGAAGAAATGAAAGACCTCAACAAACCAATCACAAGTAAAGAGATTGAAACAGATATCAAACAGCTCCCCAAAATGAAAAGCCCAGGACCAGACAGTTTCAGAGGTGAGCTCTACCAAGCATTCAAAGAAGATTTAATACCAATCTTACTCAAGCTCTTCCAAAAAAAATTCAACAAGAAGGAATGCTACCAATGCAAAAATCCTCAACAAAATACTTGTTAATCAAATCCAACAATACATTAAAAGAATTATCTGTCATGATCAAGTAGGTTTTATACCAGGCATGCAAGTTGGTTCAACACAAGAAAATCAGCCAGCATAATATACCACATCAATGAATCAAAGCAGAAAAATCACATGATCTTATCAATTGATGCAGAAAAGGCATCTGACAAAATACAGCACCCTTTCTTGATAAAAATGCTACAAAAAAGAGGAATTGAAGGAAATTTTCTCAACATGATAAAGGCCATATATGAAAAACCCACAGCTAACATTGTACTCAATGGTGAAAAACTAAAAGCTTTCCTATTGAGATCAGGGACAAGACAACGATGCCACTGTCACCACTGTTGTTCAATGTAGCACTAGATGTTCTAGCTAGAGCAATCAAGCAAGAAAAAGAAATAAAAGGCATCCAAATTGGAAAGGAAGAATTAAAACTTTCACTATTCACAGATGATATGACTGTATATCTAGAAAATCCCAAAAATCTACAACAAAGCTGCTAGAGCTAATAAATGATTTCAGTAGAATGTTAGGATGAAGATCAATAAGGAAAACTGGATATCCATAGCCAAAAGAAGTAAAGAAGACCGCTACCTCACACCTTATACAAAAATTAACTCAAAATGGATCAAAGACCTAAATATAAATGGAAGTACAATGAAGCTCCCAGAAGAAAATGTAGGGAAACAACTTCAAGATCTGCTGGTAGGCAGTGGATTCTTAAACTTACACCAAAAGCATGAGCAACAAAAGAAAACATGGATAAATGGGACCTCCACAAACTTAAACATTTATGTAATTCAAAAAACTTCATCCAGAAGGTGAAAAAGCAGCCCAGCCAATGGGAGAAAATATTTGGAAACCACTTTTCCGATAAGGGTTTGATATCCATTCTATATAAAGAGAACTTACAACTCAACAATAAAAGAGCAAGCACTCTAATTTAAAAATGGTCAAAAACATTTAAATAGACTTTTCTCCAAAGAGGAAATACAAATGGCCAAAAAACACAAGAAAAAATATTTCATATCACTAGCTATTAGGGAAATGCAAATTAAAACAACAATGAGATATCATCTAACACCACATAGAATGGCCATTATTAAACAAACAGACCGTAATAAGTGCTGTAGAGGATGTGGAGAAATAGGAACACTCCTTCACTGTTGGTGTGAGTATAAAATGGTGCAGCCTCTGTGGAGAACAGTTTGGCAGTTCCTCAGGAAGCTGAATATAGAACTGCTCTATGATCCAGCAATTTCTTTGCTAGGAATATATCCGGAAGAACTAAAAACTATAACATGAACAGACATCCACACACCAATGTTCATAGTGGCATTTTTCACAATTGCCAAAAGATGGAAACAACCCAAGTGTCCATCCACCAATGAATGGATAAATAAAATGTGGTATATACGTATGATGGAATGCTATGCTGCAATAAGAAGAAATGAAGTTGGGACATATGTGATAACATGAATGAGTCTTGAAGACAGTATACTAAGTGAAGAAAGCCAGACACAAAAGGACAAATATTGTATGGTTTCATTAATATGAACTAAATACAAATAATAAACACATGGAATTAAAACCTAGAGTATAGGTTATAAGGACATAAGAGGAGGGTTGAGAAGAACTATGGATGTTTAATGAATGTAGAAGTTTTAATTAACTTGACTGTAAAAGTGTGGAGATGGATAGAGTTGATAGTAACACATTGCAGTGAGTAGCAACTGGTTTATAAATGGGATTGTGCCTGAAAAATGTAGTCTGGGGAAGTAAATGCCAATAGAAAGAAAGCTAAAGGGTAATGTAGAAACTGAATAACACAGTGAACCCAGAGGCAATTGAGAATTGTGAATAAGAATACAAATGCAAGAGTCCTTCTGTGAGCTAGAGCAGATGTACATCACTATTGCCAAGTGATGGGAATATGGAGAAACATGGGAAAACTACAATTAGCATGACTTATAGACTGGTTAACAGCAATACAATATTATAATATTCTTTCATCATTGCCAAGCTGTACTGTGTTGGTAATGGAGGTATATGGAAAAAGTGTGCCAAATGTATGCAAGAGCTATGATGATATTGCCTTATAATCTTTAACAAATATTTCACCAGGATATGGAGTTGTATTGGAAATCTACACATCTGTATGATTGTTTTCATGTTCACAATATCTGCAACAAAAATATATTTAAAAAAATAGTTTGGGTTGGGGGAAATTTACACCAAATGTAAGATAAGGACTACAGTTGGTAGTAACATTTTTGATGACGCTCTTACATAGTTTGTAACAAATATTTCACACCAATGCAGTGTTGGTGGAGGGGTGATGTATGAGACCCCTGTGTGATGTTATGTATGTTTATTTTTTAAGTTCCCAATCTTTACTATAGATATTTATGTGTGTTCATGTATGAATTTTATTACTCTAATAAAAATTTAAAAATAAAAATAAAAAAATGAAAAATAAAAATAAAAAAACACAATAAAAACCAAAACAAAACAGAAAGGGAAGAGAGATCAAGAATGAGAGTGATTCAGCCATTGTGCTTTCTTTTGAAACCATTATTCCACCCCTTTGCTAATGGCACAGGAGGTGTCCCAGTTGTTCACTGTTTTGATTGATTACCCTACCACCAGTCCCCCTAGGAAGTCCCAATAATAATGCCCCTGGAGAATATCCAAGGCTTATCCTGACTTCCAGAAGAAATCTCATTCTAAATTGAATTTCTTATGACAGTCTTCCAGCAGCCAATTTGGGGTTATTGATGTCTCATATGGACTTCTTGCCAGGTTCCAGATCTGTCTATTGATTCCCCATCTTACATCTTGCTTCAGAACTGGGGAAATAGCCATAGAAACCCACTGGGCCAACTGAATTGGACCTGAACTAAATCTCCATCAATCACCTGACCTCCATAAGCCTGTCCTCTGACTAGGGGACCACAGTGACATTTTGCATCTCCTGGAATTAATGTCATTTCTGATCGAGTGTCTTATAATCCCTGGAATGTCTAGTCATTTTCTTTTCTCCAATGTACAGTTACCCTGGTAAAAGGTGGTAGGTCTTCTTGGAGAAAGGTGGAAGATTAACGGTATACATTTTTGACAGTTTAACAGGATCCTTCCCCAAAGGGACATGGCTTTCTCATTCAAGGATCTCTGGGTCTGTAAACAGTCTCAAGTCTGGGAATTCATTAAGGGGCCGTGATTCTCTGCATCTGTAATTTGAGTTAGGGTTTTGTTCACTTGATCTAGAACTCTTCTATTTACACAGATCCAGAAGGAATTTAGTAGTCTGCCCATCTATTTCACTTCTAGGTACCCCATAATATATCAGCCAATGCCATAACTCTATGTGACTAATACTATTTTTAGTACTGCCTTGAATCTGCCTTTCATTGTGGTAGCCATATCTACCTTGTCTTTGGCAATTAACTGCCAATACTTGACTTTTAATGGACTGGGATCTAATCTCCCTATAATGTTTAAGGATTCTAATTCCTTCACAGCCCTCCCTACAGTAATATCTGGACACAGAGAAGAGCAGCCACAGATCTCTTCAGGGAAGATGGAGTTAGTCTTACAAGTTTATTGCTCACAGCCCTGGTTAAAGGTGTGTCCTCTGAACATTGGATTGGGTGGGTAGCTCTCAAATGGTAAATCCATTCTAGCATTCCAATCTCTCTAAGTCTTTTAATTCTCTCTTCTACTGTATGCCAGGACAAATCAGTCATTTCAACCTCAGACATGCTAGACCATCTTTTGTTCCATGTTTCAGTCAGCCATCCAAACAAACTGTTAGAGCCCTTTCTAATCCCTGGAGCTACAGCATTGAATCCAAAATTTCTGCTTAGTGGGTTCATATCAATAAATTCAGCATGATCCAATGCTATATTCCTTCCACTATTATACCATAACTTTACTATCCGTTCCCACACATTTCTGTCTATATAAGTTGGAAAACTCATGCAGTTCTTTCAGAATATATGGTCACACTTTGCATTTCACCTTTGGGGGCTTGTGATTTTAGTCTAGTAATAGGTATCAAGACAGGAGGAATGATGGAGGTGGATAAGGAAAAGGATTGGAAATGTCTTGCAAGCTACTGACCTCAGGGCATTCCTTTGCATTGTCTTCTGGTGAGACAGGATTAATCTCTTCAGATAGGTAGATTTCTCAGGGCAGACTGGAGGCTGGGTAGTGCATGCTGAAAATTGACTGATAGCTTTCTCAGGACTGAGAAGAAGTCTAGACTCCCTGGAGCAGGCCAGAAACTGGGCAGTGCAGGTTTCAACTGGGAGGAGTCCAGACTCCCTGGGGCAGGCTGGAGGCTAGGTAATACAAGGTTGACAAAGTTTGATTTCCACAGGGCAGGCTATCACAGGTTTATCTGGTAAAGTGTAGCAGATTTTAGGGCTCCAGTGTCCCCACCAATATTATCATCATCCCATATGTCTCCATCCAAATCTTCTGCCTTCACTTTAACTGCAGAAACCCTGTGAGGTTGAGATTTTAGTTGCCTTTTTAACTCTGCTACTTGCACAGTGAGAGTCTGAGTTTGATTCTCAGATGGTTCAAGTCTGTGGCTACAGGAGACAAAATTTTCTTTCAGAGCACACATAAAAACTTTTGCATCATTCATGTAGTGTTTAAGTTTCAAATTCGAAGACTTTAACTCATTTCTTTCTTTTGTAACTATATCCAGAGTATCTAAGAGGAACCAGCCAATATCATTATACCTTTGACTCCACAAAACTTTCTTAAGGTGTTGAAAACACTCCCACCCAGATCCTTGCTTCTTATAAGCATTGGAAGTAGGGGAATCCAGTGATGATATTTTGCAAATCTCTATTGCTAACTCATGCCATGGACTCTTAGTGGCTTCTTCATTATTGGCACTTTTTATTATTATTAGCACTCTTAAGTCCAATTAGAGAGCCAGTTGCAAAACACCCAGAACCACCTCAGACATCCCACGTTTAAGACTCTGTTCCTCAAGACCTACTCCCGGTACCAAGCTGTATTAGTTAGGGCTCTCTGGGGAAATAGAATCAACAGGAGCTATCTGTCAATAGTATGCAATTTTATGAGTCTTTCTCTTGACTGTGGGGATGCACAAGTCCAGGTTCCTCAGGCAGGCTGCAAACCAGCGGCTCTGATGAAAGTCCAGTGAAGGTCCTTGATGAGTTTCTAAGAGACAGTGGCTGCCCAAAGATGAGCTGGGAAATTCTCTCTGAATGCTGAAATCACTTCTCCTTTTAAGGCATTCAACTGATTGGATAAAGCCTCACTTGTCACTGATGGCAATCTTTCTAGTAAATATAAATATAATCAGCTATCTATGCAGTAAACTCATGAGAGACTGAAGTCCATAAATGTCCTTACATTACAATTAGCCCAGTACTTGCTTGACCTAACAACTGTGCAAGCCTGAGTTGACACATTAGCCTAACCGTCACAGATGATCTTGTCTTGCCAATAATATTTAACGCGTTTTATCAGTGGAAAGACCATAGATTTCAAGTCAAAAGATCAAGTCGTAGTATTGACTCAGTCCTTCCATGCTGTATGATCTTATGCCAGAAACAAAACTTCTCTTAGTGCCATCTCTTTATGTATAAAGTACCAAATATAGTGCTCAGTTCGGTGTTAATCTTGTTAGCATCTATCCTAATTTGTTTAGAATAATTGCCTATCTACCACCATTGATGATCTCCAATGCCTATTTCCAGTTCTTAGCCCCAGGAGTCATACATTACATTTTTATATTTTTCACCATTTTACCTTCTTCTTTAAAGCCTTCTCTTAGAGTAGGTTTTGTATACTTGTTTCACTTTCAAAAATCCTATTGATTATACCACAGATATGTCTCTTGCAAATAGTGTCTTCTCTCCTGACTTATGGTCACAATCATAGTCCTTATTATATCACAAATGTGTTTTTATAATTGTCTTCAAAATGATTTCTTGGTTCCTACTCTCTTTCATTGGAAGAGCTGTCTGATATACTATCTTATAAAACATATTTATCATATTACTGCCTTACTTAAATGCATCTGTTGTTTCAAATAGGGAACTGATCATTTTGACTTTAAAGTAACTCATTAGTCATTTTTAAAATATAGGTAAGATGGAGACTACATGGTTGACCTTTTTGTCCTAAAGAATTTTGAAAATTATTTTTCCATTGTTAAGAAGATAATAGCCAATGTTTTAAAAGCACAATAAGTAATTTTCATTAGCTAGTTTAGATTCTAGTGCCCAAATGGCCTGTTCAGCTTTTATTTTATTTTTTTTTCTTTTTTTTATTGACTTTGTAATAATATTACATTAAAAAAATATATATATATGAGGTCCCATTGAACCCTACCACCCCCACCCCACCTCTCCCCACCCCAGCAACACTCCCTCCCATCATCATGACACATCCATTGCATTTGGCAAGTACATCTCTGGGCACCCCCGCACCCCATGGTCAACGGTCCATACCATGGCCCACAGTCTCCCCCATTCCATCCAGTGGGCCCTGTGAGGATTTACAATGTCCGGTGATTGCCCCTGAAGCACCATCCAGGGCAGCTCCATGTCCCAAAGACGCCTCCACCTCTCATCTCTCCCTGCCTTTCCCCATACCCATCAGCCATCATGTCCACTTTTCTCAATCCAATGCCACCTTTTCTATGTGGACATTGGATTGGTTGTGTCCATTGCACCTCTATATCAAGAGGAGGCTCAGATTCCACATGGATGCTGGATGCAATCCTCCCACTTTCAGTTGTAATCACTCTAGGCTCCATGGTGTGGTGGTTGTCCTTCTTCAACTCCATCTTAGCTGAGTGTGGTGAGCCCAATAAGTCAGATTGTAGGTGCTGGAGTCTGTTGAGGCTCAGGACCTGGCTATCACATTGTCAGTCCAGAGATTCAAATCCCCTAAATATATCTTAAACCCCGACACTAACTGCACCTCCAGCACATTAGCATGAAAGTCTTATGAAGAGAGATCCCATCTGAGTCCAGATTCATCACGCATAAACACCAGTTCCAAAGAGGGGCCATCTGACCTGGTAGTTAACCCCATCGGCCATGACCATAACTCCCATGGGTCTCTTTAGCCCTCGAAGGAACCGATATCTGGGGGTTGTATCTGCTTTATCTGTCTCTCAGACTCTGCTCAGTTGTGCATAAGGGCAATCCTTCTGACAGCCTCCAGACTCTTTTTTAGAGACTCGTAGCCATATAAACTCATTTCTCCTTTCCATTTCCCCCTTACATTAGGTCAAACAGCATTTTAAAGTCATGTTATTTTATGTAGACTGGTATATTCCACTGATCCGCGTTGAACCTTCCGTATGAGGTCATTTTCCATTTGCATCATCAGTTGGTAGTTGATAGTGGTCCCTCGGTGCCAGGGAGGCTCATCCCCAGGTGTCATGTCCCACGCTGGGGGGAAGGCATTGCATTTACATGCTGAGTTTGACTTCGAGACTGGCCACATTTGAGTAACATGAAGGCTGACAGGAGGAAATTCCCAGGCACAATGCTGCTCTAGGCCTTGTTCTTATTTTAGGCTTATCAGCTCACAAGCATAGTCATTAGCGTCATGGGCTCACTGTTGAACCCTCACTCCCTCCCGGTCCCCGCCGCTGCACCTGGGAGACTGTCGCTGCTGTTCAGCTTTTAGAGATAAGTCATGATCAAGAATATGTGGAATGGGAAAATGTACTAACTATTTCAGATTATTTGTGCATACCTATAATGATAAGAAGGAGGAGGAAGAGGAAGGGAAGCAAAAGAAGAAGAGGGGGAAGAGGAGAAGAGAAAGAAGAAAGGAGAAGAGAAGGAATGGGGAAATAAAGGGAAGGACAGATGGAAAAATGGAAGGAAGGAAGGAAGAAAAGAAGGAGGGAGGGAAGGAAGGAAGGAAGGAAGGAAGGAAGGAAGGAAGGAAGGGAGGAAGGGAGGAAGGAAGGAAGGAAGGAAGGAAGGAAGGAAGGAAGGAAGGAAGGGAGGAAGGGAGGGAGGAAGGGAGGGAGGGAGGGAGGAAGGGAGGGAGGGAGGGAGGAAGGGAGGGAGGGAGGGAGGAAGGGAGGGAGGAAGGGAGGGAGGGAGGGAGGAAGGAAGGGAGGAAGGAAGGAAGGAAGGGAGGAAGGAAGGGAGGAAGAAAGAAGAGGAAGAAATAAAAGAAGAAAAAAGTGGGCTGTTGTCTGAGCTCAATAAATTGCCTCTATTACAGTGCCTGAGAAAATCTGATGCAATTCCATCCCTGAGATTGAGAGCAAACTGAGAAATAATTGTTAAACAGCATTTATTGAATCTCATGAAGCATCAAGAATTCATAATGTTCAGAAATACTGTGGAACCATATATTCTATTTTCAAAAAATGTAATAAAGTTAAAAGAGCAGGCCACACAGTCATATTAAATAAATGAAAATGGAAGAAGTAAGCTTGCTTGGAAAAAGATAGATAACTTGATACACTGCAGCAAGATGGGTTAATTAGCAAAACATTTCTAGAGGTAGATTAACTGTCACTATTATACCAAGAACACAATATCCCTTGAAGTTCTGAAATGTGGTACACCATTTGGATGAAGTCTATTCTGAAAAAAAAAATTATATCAAGTTTGCTGCATTTTTAAAAACAGGACTTTTCTTTGACAGGTAAATGAAACCGAAAAACACATTCTAACTAAAGATCTTCGATACCATTAGTCCCAATAAAGTTGGCGATTTCTTCTGGGAGGGTTTAATCAGTTTCCTGTGACATGGTACCAGTCACTCAATTCTATAAAACAATTGTGATTGATTACTGCTGTTCCACGAACTGGCCTGGAGGGAGCCTGAGAAAATCACTTCCACAAGACTGCCTTTTAAACAACTTCAGAGAATGATGGTCTTCTGGATTTGAACTATTTTTTTTTTTTCTCATAACCATGCATAAAAATGGATGGAAAATTAATCATTTTCTTTATTTTCTAAAGAGATCATATCAAGGATGGTTACAATCTATTGATTGCAGACGTCATAGCAGTTAATGTGAGGACAAGTGTTAAGTTTAAACCTTTTTCTCAAAACTTAAGCTAGGCACGTATTGACAGCTCCTGACCTGAACCCAACAGACACGCTTTCTAGGCCACTTCCACATCTAACAAAGTGCCATGGCAACCCAGGGGGTTTTCAAAGCTAATAAACTGTGCCCAAAAGGAGACAAAGGACTGACTATTTAGAAATGAGACAAAGTTGCTCTGAATATGGTGTCTCTCTTCAATCTTATTTTCATCACACTTTCATTTACAACACAGCTGTTATCTTCCTCCTGCTGCTTCCTATATTATTACATATAAAGTTATACAATCTCGGGAATTTCTTTAAACAGGGCAAACCATCAGAGGGTGCATTTGTTATTAGTTAGGAGAAAAAGTTATTGTCTTTTAGATAAGTCTGGATCAAGCATGGCACTTATGCTTCTTGTCTAGCAAGGCCACCCTCTCCCATATATTTACTTGGGTTAAAGAGTTATGTGGGATTGCCTTGGTTGATTCCTAAGTCAAACTTGGAAGAACTGCCTTGCTAGTAAAGCGGATTTGGCTGTACCTTCTAAAAAATTTAACTCTACAACAATATCATTTACCTTACTCATTATTGTCATCAAATTCTATTTATTCAGTTCTAATATGTTTAGGTTCTATGTAAAGATAACCACGTATATTAGATAGGTGCTGCTATTTCCTGGGAGAGGTGGCAGAAGTGAATTTATAAATAATAGCAGGTTAAGTACAGCAAGAAGGTGCACAATTTACCATATTCTATAATGATCAATTTCAATTACAAAAAATAGTAGAAATAAAAGGATGCAATAGTTAAGTTCATTTGCCCACTTGACTAGGTTATGGTGTCCAGGCATTTGGTCAAGCAAGCACTGTCCTGATTGTTACTGTGAGGACAGTTTGTGGATTTCAATCATCAGCATGTTAATTGAATCAATGGCTGATTGCATCTACAATCAACTGAGGAGACGGCCTTCAATAATGGGAGAAGTCTCCTACAATCAGCTGAAGGCCTTAAGAAGAGAAGTGGTGATTTCAACAGTCAGAAGGGAGAATTTCCATCTCTACTTCAGCCAGCCAGCTTCTCCTAGGGAGTTCATGGAAAACCTTCATGGGATTTCCCCATTTTGGGCCTTCCCTGTGGCATTTGGAATTTTTCATCCCTACAGCTGCATGAATCAATTTCTATTTTTTTTTTAACCATGGTATTTGCATAATATACAAATTTGTTTTTATATACATATATATATCTCCTGTCAGTTCTGTTTCTCTAGAAAACTCTAGCAATCCAAAGTCAAATGCGCAATTGTTTTTACAGAGATAGAAAATAGACTCTGGGATTCATGAAAGTGGGGAATCTTGATTGTCCAATTTAGTGACCCACAAATAGACACGGTGCCTCACACATAATAGGCATGCAATAAATATTTAGTGAATAAGCAGATTGCAGAGTAAAACAAGTGAGCAGGAGCTACATTCTGGAGCTGCAGAAAGTGTTTGTTGAAAGAAACTTCGAGATTTTTTTTCATTTGACAATTTCATTTTCTAAAGGACACTGAAATACATAGAAATAAAGTGACTTACCTAAGTTCAGGCACATGGTTACTTAATGGCAGAGCTTAGACAAAGAAAACAAAACAAAAACAAAAAATTCTCAACTTTCAGTCTCATTGTTTTTATTTATTTATCTATAAGAATCCTTCCACCTAGTCTTTGATTCTATTCTGCTTCTCCCTCCAATTAGTTTAAGAGTAAATATGTGCTATTTGCTTTCTCACAAACATCATTTGACATGTTTGGAAGTTTCCAGGGTATTATACTAGAGCTGCAATTACTTTGGATAAATTTTAGCAATCAGCATAATACCCCTTCTGGCTCTTTTCCTATTTCCCCCTGCTTTTATAAATTCTCTCAGTTCTAGTCTTCCTTCCACATTTTACAATTGTTTGCACATTCTATAGACCTGCGATGCCCAAATCCTCCTGGGAAACCACAATTCTGATTACTTTTCTGCTGCATGGAAAAAGTTCCTGTGCTTTCTGGTAAAATGTCGAATTGATTTTTCATTCTGCTTGGTATGAATAAAGCACAGCCATTCCCTTCTGGTCATTAGTGATATTTGTCCACTCTCTGAGAGTTTCTCTCTCAATGGTTTCTCTTGTTCTTAGATACAAATTTGTTTCCACCAAATTTAGAAAAGTGTTGGGGGTTAGCTAAGGATTACACAATTTAAAATTTGTTTTTGTTATTGTTAAGGCTATAGTTGAGTTAAACTTAAACCTTTTGTCTAAATATAAATAACATTTGCTTTCTTAAAAACGAGGCACTGTATTTAGTTGTTAAAGAATTTTTTCATCCATTAATGTTTTATACGAATTATCTTACTTTATACCCTGTGACAATGAGAAAAAAGAAAGCACTCCCTAAGCATTTGCTCAGGAATCTAAACATCCATTTATTTTTTTCCCCTTCATCTCACATGTCCCACTCCCAGATCAATATCATTTATTTATTTTTCTTCTCACTCTGAGTAATGATAGACCATCACATGTTCCCTACTGATTTCTGGAAGATTTTGCTTCCCCGCTTTGCAGAAAACATTATATCAGTGCCTGATTACTTTTTCCATTGCCTTATATTTGGCACTTTCATCCTTTCTTTCTTGTTCCTCTTCTTCTTTTTTACCCCCTGCCTTTCTTCTCTGATGCAGAATGCAGCTCATAACAATGACAGAGCCAAGAGTTTAACAGAGTGGGAAGATTCTTCAGAAGGAATCCACTCTTAAAGCTAAATTATAGCAAGTGCCTATGAATTGGAAATACACAGGAACATTTATCTTTTAAAGCATTTGTGTATTTATTGACACATTCAACCAAAAATATTGAGTACCTATTATATTCCAGGAATGGCCGGGGACATGGAGCACAGGGACTGATTAAGTCAATTTCTTCTCCCTCACAAGACTTCATTATTCAGAGAGGCAAATAAACCTAATAGAGTTTTAAAATATTATCTCAGGAAATAGAGTAGAGAAGCCTGACTCTGGCTCTGGGGGCATCGTAAACATATCTTAGAATGAAGGATTTTCATTCCTTCTGTAATGAAGAGAGCATAGAAATTAGCAGGAAGTTCAGGAGTTGAGAAGTATTTCAGGTAGAGAACTAGTGTGTGCAAAATCCTGAAAATGAAAGGAACTAAGTTCTGCATTCTTAACTTTTAGGTTAATGAAAACCTCATCAGCTAAAATTCCTTCCTGGTGTCAGACCAGAGAGGTAGGATAGAGATATGACCAATTTTTTATACGTAAAATTACTTAATTAAAATCACTGTACTAGAAGAGATCAATTTGAGCAAGGAAATGAAATGAATTGACAACAATGCCCAATATGTAAGTCTTGGCAGCCAAAGAAAATTGTTTATAAAGCACAGTTTCTATTGTATCAGGGTGACATCAGACAGGGTTAAAAAGTAATGACCATAGGGAAACGGACTTTGGCCCAGTGGTTAGGGCGTCCGTCTACCATATGGGAGGTCCGCGGTTCAAACCCCGGGCCTCCTTGACCCGTGTGGAGCTGGCCATGCGCAGCGCTGACGCGCGCAAGGAGTGCCGTGCCATGCAAGGGTGTCCCCCACGTGGGGGAGCCCCACGCGCAAGGAGTGCGCCTGTGAGGAAAGCCGCCCAGTGTGAAAAGAAAGAGCAGCCTGCCCAGGAATGGTGCCGCCCACACTTACCGTGCCACTGATGACAACAGAAGCGGACAAAGAAACAAGACGCAGCAAATAGACACCAAGAGCAGACAACCGGGGGAGGGGAGGGATTAAATAAATAAATAAATAAATCTTAAAAAAAAAAAAAAAGTAATGACCATAATTAGTACTATACTTGATAGTTGTATATCCAAGAGACTTAAATCTTTGGTCCATCCATATGCCAGTTGGGCCTTGAATTTCAGCAGAGTTGGACACCTACTCTCCAGTTCATTGGACTCATCCAAGACAACTAAAAAGGAGATGATGGGAAACGAATTTGGCTCAATGGATAGAGCATCTGCTTACCACATGGGAGGTCCACGGTTCAAACCCAGGGCCTCCTAACCCATGTGGTGAGCTGGCCCACTAGCAGTGCTGATGTGTGCAAGGAGTGCCCTGCCATGCGGGGGTATCCTTTACATAGGGGAGCCCCACGTGCAAGGAGTGCTCCCCATAAGGAGAACCACCCTGCATGAAGAAAGTGCAGTCTGCCCAGGAATGGCACTGCACACATGGAGAGCTGATGCAGCAAGATGATGCAACAAAAAAAGACACAGATTCCTGGTGCCACTGACAAGAATCCAAGCGGACACAGAAGAACACACAGAGAATGGACACAGAGAGCAGGCAATGAGGTGGGGGAAGAAAAATAAATTAAAAATAAATCTTTAAAAGAAAAAAGGAGATGATGATGGACAATGCCCACACTGAGAATCAAGTGTTGAAGAGAATGTGGAAAGATAGGAACATTTTTTCACTGTTGGTGGGAATGTAGAATGGTACAGCCACTGTGGAGAACTGTTTGGCAGTTCCTAAAGACTTTGAATATAGAGTTGCCACGTGACCCTGCGATACCACTACTGGGTTTACACCCAGAAGAACTGAGCAGTGATATGAACAGACATCTGAACACCAATCTTCATAGCAACATTGTTCACAATTGCCAAAAGTTGGAAACAACCTAGGTGTCCAACAACAGATGAATGGATAAACAGACTGGTCTATTCATGTGATGGAATATTATGCAGCTGTAAAGAGAAATGAAGTCATAAAGCATATGGCAACATGGATGAATCTGGAGGACATTATGTTGAGCAAAGCAAGTCAGACAGGAAAGGACAAATACTGTATGATTGCATTACTATGAACCAAATATATTGTGTAACATATTGTATGATTCAAAAAAAAAAATTATAGGTAGCCAGTACATTTGAGAAACATATGTTTTTATTCAACTGTTTTTTTCTCTTTAGTTTTTAATTGTTTAAGTTTTCAATTATTAAATGTACAAAATACAGTTAAAGTAAATGGTCAGTGAGAAATGGACAGTGTGTGTAGGCAACTGTATTGAGAAACTTTACTATTAAGGGCAGTAGAACATATGTTTGAAAATAGGCTTTCATTCAAGTTACCCTGCAAATGAGAATTTTTCCAAGAATTGTTCCTAGATACTCCAAACTAAAACTGATCTATTTCTTCTCATTTTTCCTCTTGTACTTTTTATTTCTTTTTTGTTTCTATCTTCTTCACTACATCATTTGTTGCTTGAGAACTGAAAAAATTTCTTTTTCCCTCTGTATTGCCATCCCTTCCCTTTGCCTAACATACAGCAGAAATTCACTAAAATGCCTTTCTTTTGAACTGATAAAGTGCAATAATTTTTCATTCCTTTTTTCCCATTGGAAAATATAGTTTTCTTCTTAAATACTGGCATCTGTGTTTTTAAGGTCCATTTATTGTTTCATTCATAATACATTTTAATCTTTTATTACTCAACATGACAGCCAGAAGAAAAGAAAAATTGTTATAAATACTTTTCATTAGCAAATGATTAGAAGTGCTTTTCAAGTATAATGTATTATAATACATTTTAAGAAATAATATAATTGCAGTGGGGCATGATTACCTAGTGCAATGGAAAAAAAATGGCATTAATATTTAAGACATACCTCCTTCAATCTTTGTAAACACTTTTCCTCTAAACACCACATATATATTTAATCATTTTTTATACATTCTAAATAACAGTCTGCAGTCATATATTTTATATCTAATTGGTTGCTCATTAATTTAGTCTCTCCACTCTGCTCTCTCATTTTAGAAATGCACACAATCTAATAGCAAATACATTGTTTCACATTTAAAAGACTTTGGTTTTTCCATAGAAGTAAAGCACTGTCACTCAAATCACTTAATTTTATGATTGCTTGACTAGGTTTAAAAATTATACTATTTTAATTATTCAACCACAGTTATTTTATATTTTATAGGAAATATAACATTCCTATGTTTACCTTGTGAAACCTAGGACTATTTTAAAATAAACAATAATTCTGTAGGATAGAATTTATGAATATCCTGAAGCAAAAAAAAAAAATCTTGAAACATTTATTGGAGACTTTAATTTAGAAAAATTGTTCAAGTGGAAATCAAATGTGTATTCAAGTTACAAAAAATTTTAGGCGTGAATATTAAAATAAAAGTTTACTGATTGGTGAAATATTTGTATTCCACAATGAACATTATTCCTATTTTTACACAGAACTATTCTATTTATTTTAAATATGATGGGGTTAATAGGATATCATGTGAAATTAATTGAAAATATTCTGAACAGAAAATATGACTAGCTCTTAAATAGTGTCATTAAATAAGGTTTAATATAAAACCTGATAAGTTCCAAACTTATTTATGGAATTCTTTTGTTAGAAGAGACTTCAAGGTCATCATTTGAGTTAATATTTCATCTCAACCAGGATCTTTTCTATGATGTCCCTGACAATCACTGCTCTGAACATTTCCAAATTAAGAATCTTTGTTTTGTTATTGTTTGCTCATTTATTTGTTTGTTGTCCTGGTTTGTGACTTTGTCAATTTTAGTGATTATTTAAAAATTGAACCTCATTATACCTCCCTGTAATGTCTGCCAGTATTTCTCATTCTATTTAATGGTTTTATTTAGAATGGATCAGATCTGCTTTTCTACCTAATGGTCTTTCAAAGTACAGTGATCAAATTTAGCAAATAAAAATACAGGACACCCAGTTAAATGTGAATTTCAGATAAATAATTAATAATTTTTTACCATAGGTATGTCCCATTAATTTTGTTTCCATGCAATTTTTTTGCATATTTACAATACAAAATTATTGGTTATTTTTTCTAAAAATCATATTTGACCAGTCGTCCTGTATATGTCTGGCAACACTATTCAAAGCCATTAATTATTCTAATATCCTCTGGCCTCTTTAGATGTATTCTAAGCAGGTCAATTTAAATTTTCAGGAAATAGCAGTCTTATGCACTTTCAAGACTCATAATCACCTTGGAAATGCTGCAATTATTGCTGCCTGAGATTACCACATTCTTCAAGGATGGTCTTTAACAAAAAAATATTGGATCTATGAATTTCCTTAATTCTCCAACAATGCAGTTTAATATTCAACAGGCCATTTACATTTGCTTGTTTCTTTGATTTTTTTCATCTAAATAGCTTATTGTTGACAACATTGTGCTTGCGTCACCTAAGACATTTGGTGACTGCCTACACCCTTGGGGTGTCACTCTACCACGATATATGCATGCCATGAATTTTGAACCTAAATGCCTCACTGTCCCCTGAGTTTTTATCTCTAACTCAAACCAAGTAATTTTTAGACGGTGATTTTTCACATTACTGAAAATGTTCTTTGCTTTTCAAAGATTTCATAATGACTGCCTTCATGCAGAGTGTTACTTTATTGCTTTAAAGATATGGTTAATTTTACAAATGTTCACCTTTTCAAGCAATTGTCAAGAACACATTCATCTTATGAAATATTCATCTTTTATCCATATGAATTAGTAAATCAAGTTGACATCATTCTTTTAATACTATTTTGCATTCCTTTTACATTATTTCTTTATAGTTTTCATTTTTAATGAAGGGATTTGTAGAAGCAAAGGCTATATTTCCTTAAAATTATTTTCACAAGAATGGTTCTGCTTTTCAAGGCATAATTACTGATAAAAAAGTACATTAATGATATACTAAGATGCCTTATGATCCACAAATCAGTTATTTTTGGAAATTTATGAGAAAATGTTTACCCTGGGACATGAATTATAGGTATAAGAAGAAGTTTTAACATTATGGATCTACAGATGATATTCATATAATTATTTACTGAAAATATTGATTGGAGAGTGAATAAGTGGCCATAAAGATTGGTTTTGTTGGACAATTTGTCCTCTAATATATAGATGGTTGGCTCATATTCCGTGACTCATAAACATTAAGTATAAAATTATGCACAGAATGCTGATGAGATCCAAAATCAACCTCCCCACATTGCTAATTTCTGATGGTAGGTTACAAGTGTATTTAATTTTATTGAAATGTATTAACTTTATTTTCATATATCTACCTAATAGATAGAAATATAAGCAAAGAATAAACTACATAGGTGTTTGGTAAGAGATCTCTAAGTATGAAGCAAGAAGTAAACCATTTTGAATACCTATGTGATTAATTTGTTTGGCAGCAACTTCAAAGCTTTCACAGCTCTAATATAAATTTAAAATGAATTTTGGTGAACATATTGAGGTTATGTGAAAGTTAATGCATTTTTAAACAGATAATCCTATCTTCCTGAATAGAACGTCAATTTCTAGGAAGCAGGATGAGGAATAAGGTTTAGAATTTACTCCCTGATAATTCAAATATATCACAAATGACCATATTTTAAGACGTAGAAAAATAGGACAAAGGTTATAACTCTCTTTGAGCCTTCGCATATCTAAGAATCCCCAAATTCAATACATATTTAGATACATACAATAATCCCTTTTGAAGCTGGTTTTATTGCTATTCAATTCATAAACCAAATATTTAACAGAGAAAATGAAACCAAAATATAGCATATCTCATCAGTTATATTCCAATATTGGCTTTTGTTGGGTCAACCTTGAGTATGTCATCAATTTACCATTCTCTCTAAGGAAAATACAATTCATAACAATCCACTGAGCTAGGAAATACTCAGTTGGCTTATGATACCACAAATATAGCTCTTGTGTCCATATATATGAAACATGAAAAAAACTTATTCAATATAGGATTAGTCAAACGAGACTATTTAATAAAAAATCTTCGACTTTTGTTAATCTGGCACTTAAATTTTGGTGATAGTTCTTTCATAGCAAATAAAAGATTTATGTTATCAACATCTCTCCAAAAGAGAATATATATTTTATCTAGCTTATAATTTATTTAATAGCTTTCTCATAAGAGCACTGTGAAATCATTGAAATATAGACAAACTTCCTAGTGTTCTATGCTATGTAGGTACTAGATTTCAAACTTCAATCATTTTTTTAGTTATATCTAAAAGTTAATATGAGGCTCAACTGCCAGAAAGAAGTTTCAGCGTATTTGTATATTTGAAGATATTATAACTTTAGACCTAGCTATGTATTATTTGTACTGATAAAGTGTTGGACACTTTGTTCTAGGTAAATAATAATAGGCAAAAATCATCAGAGTATTTAAATACTGGTATTATCTCAATTACTGTCCATAGCTTTGCCATATATATATATATATATATACACTTGAGGAAACTGATAGAGTGGTTCATGAAATTTCCCAAGGTTTATATGGTGCCACACTGCCAGAAAATCTGAAGGAGAATTGGTGCTAAGTTGTCTATCAACTTTGCTACCGCATAACCTACACAGACTGAGGGTCACCATTAAAAAGTTCATACTGCTTCTCCATGAAGATGTTCTCTGCAGTTGATTCTGACTATTTCGACCACATGACCTATCTGGAGTTCCTCTGGAAATTTATTCTTCCTACATCATATGATCAGCTATTCCTGGATGATCCAGTTCCAGTTGCTGGCCCATTCTCACCTTTGTACTATTCAAGTTTTCCTTCCTTTTTCTGTTGTGTTTCCTGTTTAATTTCCTAGAACATGTCTCTCACTCTATCTCCTAATAGCTGATCTCTAGACAGAATTTAATCAAGCACTTGTCAAAGTTATCAGGTCTTTCTAAAGCTACACTGGCTGTGCTGAACCATTTTCGGCTATCTTCATCTTTCTTAAATATAGACTTGAGTAACTTTACCTGTTGGAGCCTGCACCTGCAAGTGTGACACCTGACAGTTTACTCCAACCCCACTGGAACCTTATCACAGTCACAGAAGCAGGCAATGCTTTCTCTGGAGTTCACCCCCACAGTGGTAAAAGCAATATATATGCTGGGCATGAGAAATAATAATTGGTATTGTGCTTTATAGTTTCTTGCCCCACCTACATCTGCCTTCATCCATACCCCTCCCCAAATTGCTTAACTGCTGTTGACAAATGCTTTTATAGATTTTAGATTTTCATCTTGACACTTTTCTCACTCCATTGATATCACTTATTTACTTGTCTATATTCATTGTATAGTTCATTGTACTGCCAGGTTCAGTACAATACACATAAAGGTAACACACTTAAAAATGATGCTGAATGAATGATTAATGAATGAATCTAAAAAATCAGGAAAAGGAGTAATCACTCAACTGATGAAAACAATGGAGGACTTAATTAAACAACTTGAATGGTATACATGAGGCAATGCTTAGTTTTTGTCATTAGTTTAATGTTCATTTAAGAAATACATCCTGGGCATTGAGTATGTGCCTGTCACCTCTTGGGAAAGCCATGGCCACATCCAGTGGCCACCCCCCACTCCTCCCTTCTCGCCTCTCCTATTTCCCTCTTGTTTGTTTGTGTGCAAGTATTCAATAGATTTCCATTTGGGAGGTGCAGTCCTTGCTGCTTGCCAGGGTGAACCCTCTGTATGAAGGTTGTCTTATAGCAGTCCCTTCTCCAATATGTAAAAACCCAACACTTGGGCATCACAGGTGTTCTCCACCTCCAACATGAAGCAGGTATGTGGAGCTGCCATCCTGGACCAAGCCTGGCTTAGTTCTTGGCCCTCCCCAGGGAATCTGCCATGATAGGATCTTGTTCCCTTCTCTTTTGGACTCCTTGGCTGTGTATTAAGTGATCAATTGGTGAAAGTTTCTATTGTGATTGTACGTGTGTTCCCATGATGACCATGTAGCAAGTTTCTCTGCGGCATCTTTTTAGTTACTGTGGATATAGTGGTGCCTGAAACATGGTCTCTAACATCAAGCCAACATATGCTCCATGGAGAAACCAGATGAGTAAATGCACAATGTCAGTAAAGTGTGATGATATGCTTTTGTGTAGTACTTCATGAAAATAGTATCTTGTGTGTCCCTGGAGACTCAGAAAATTCCAGAATAAGTATTCTGATAGTGTAGAACTGACCAAAGAGTAGCAGGTACAGCTGTAGCAAATCATAAAATATGAAAAAAGGAAAGAAATAGTAAATGCAAAAGTCTGCAATGGAATGGAATGATACATTCTAGGAAATTAGAAGTAATTCAGAATACATAAGAATTACCAGACATGATTAGAGAATAAAACAGATGCCAGGTTATTGCAAAGCATGTGACAAGTAAAAATGTTAACAAATGTCGGTTGTTGGGTTTGTTTGTTTTTTTTTGTATTATTTTTCCACAGTGTAAAAAGAAACCATAGATGTTTTATGCAGAAAAGACTTTCAAGATGAGGATTTCATTTTCAAAACTTGTTCTCTCAGCAGTATGGTAAATCTCTGGAGATATCCAAATCTGAGAGCAGAAAATAAAAATATTTGAGTAATTTCCAATAGAAATCATGATCTCTTGAACTGGGAGAGCAACACCGAGAATGAAATATATAATGTTGAGATATTGTTGATTGAATATGGGGTATTTTGGGGATGGGAGAGTCAAGGATGACTCCTAGATTTCTTCCTTGGAAATTGGATAGATAGCTCTTCCTCCCTGAGAAGACAGGAGAATATTCAGGTTGTGGGGAAGGGACATGAAGAATGATGAATTCAGTTTTGTAAATCCTGAGTTTGGTGTACCAGTGAGATGTCATGAAGAGTTGTGGGAGAGAATACAAAGAAATCTTGGAGCATTCCGATATGAAGATACGTATTTGTAAACCATGAGCATAGAGATAATATATGAAGTTTGTAAATGCTAAGGTGGAAAGAGGGACCATCAACTTTTAAGGGTAAATGAAGAATAAGAATGGGAGAGAGAAAGAAAAGAGAGAGAGAGAAAGAGAGACAGAATGAGTCACTACAGAAAAGTGTTTCTCAACTGGGAGTAATATATCTCCCAGGAGATGTTTGTCTGGAGACATATTTGATTTTACAACAAAGGGAAAACATTCACTGGCATCTATTGGGTAGAGGCCAGGGATGCTACTAAACATCTTAGAGTGCACAAGACAAAACAGTACAAGAAAGAAGTATTAAGTCTAAAATATCAGTAGTGCTGAAGCTGATAAATCCCACCATAGAAGAATTAGAAAAATCAGGACTATATGGTATCTGAAAGCATAAGAAAGACACTATTTGACAGAAGAACTAGGGGAGGGATACAAGCGAATTTGTTCTGTAAAAGTTCCCTTAGAGGAAACAGTTTTAATTGCGTGCTTAAGATATCAAATGACAGTTGAAAGAGATGTGAAAGGATTGTTGAAAAGTGAAAGAATGCTTTCCCAGAAGTTTGACTATGACAGATGAAAGAGCAAGGGAATGGGGAGATGGTGGAGAGAAAAATACAATAATAGAAGATAAATGATTTCAAAGAAAGACTTAAAAAAATAAGATCTGGGAGACATAAAAGCTTAAATCTTTACTTAAGTAAGAAGAAATTGCGAGAAATCAATCACTAATCAATGGAGCAGGAAAATGGAGACAAGAGATGGAGAGAAATGGATAGAAAATGGATAGGGGATGGGGTAATGGCAAGAAATGGGATCAAATCTATGAACAAGAGAAAAAATTTGTATTGAAGAAAGGACAGAAGGATGATTATGAATTCTGCTGTTTCATAACATTGGTGACAGTTAATTGGACAGGTCTTGTCTTTGGGGATACAGTAAATGAAGTCATTTTCTGGAAATAAGGAAGAGTGATGACATAGGGATTTGATTGTAGGGAACTGGATTTACAATCTCCATTCTGGACAACGAGTAAGGTATCTCACCAAGGAAACATAGTAGGATTGTGCTTAATGGGGTTTAAGTTGCAACACAAAAAGTGAAATTCTGAGGATAGAGGCTACTTCACATCTTTAACTGACAACATTTACTAAAATCATCTATGCCTAATATCTTATATTTTTATACATCCTCCTACCCTCTCACACTCCACTTTTATATTTTTTTTTTTCTGAAACCTAATCTCTTTACGTGGTGATGGTGAATATCAGTATTGGAAGGGAAAGTCTAGTGCAGTGTAATAAACTATTTCCATAAATATATGATTAATAAATCATAGTTTATTGCGGAATCTCTGTAATCAGTTGAATGTTATTCATCTGCATAGATTTTTGTTAACATTTCTGCTGAATCCAATATAAAGCAATCATACCATTTCATATGGACAATCCACATTTTGAATGAGCCTAAAGATTCAAAGGTTCTAAGCAGAGTTTAACACAAGTCCTTCTTATCTGAAAATACTGTTAGAAATGTTGTTTGGATTATAAGCAGAGTTTTCGTTTGTGGAGCCACTGGCAGTCTGTGTCATAAATATGCACAGAGCTCTACCTCAGCAAAGTTCTTCTAAGTACATTTCATGCTACTTTTCATATGCCCTGGATTTTATTTGTTTTAGGGCATAATATAAATTCTTTGCTGTGATACATGATAAAGGAAACACTTTTTAAGAAATCTGTGTTGGTTATGAGGCTCTATGCATCACTAAGCCTCATGATTTATTTACTGCCTAAATACTTCCTTATCATTATTGTTTGTTTTCCCACATAGCCACTTCTCAAGTTCTCAGCACACTATCTACCTTTCTTTGCACTGTATCTGAATCCATGCATTTGCCCTCAGTTACTTTTGTGAATTCTTCTGGAAGATAATGATAGCATTTCACATTCCATACCACTAACCACAGTGCATGCCACAGAATACAAATGTGCATAAGGTGGTGGTTTCATTATCTTGGGGTCAGTAGAATTTCAAGAGCTTTAAAATTACCTCTATCAATGATGCAAGTGTCAGCTTAGTTTTAATAAATCTTTAGGAACAGCCACAAGTTGCTTCTAGGACATCTTCCTATTTCCAGAAATACATCATCCAACTGCCATATCTGCTATCAGTGTGTCGCTAAAGAATTTCCTCTATTAAATGCAATGCTACACTTCTGGTGCATGCAATTGCTTTTTGATAACTTAAAATATGATTAACCCAAGTTGCCGCAGAATCAATCCACATTTATACTACTCATACGAAACCAGAAAAAGAGACCAGAATACAAGCAAAACAGACGAAAGAATCTATAGCTGCATCTATCATAAACAACACATAGTTGTATAGAATTTCAGTGTCTGTGGTTAGAGTTCCATTATGGAATGTGGGCACAATTAAAATTCAGGCATTTGGCAAGGTGATCTTTTTTTTTTTTTCAGTAAATTAGAGTTGACAAGTTGTAGATTCAGCCAACCAATGAGAAAAGAATAAAATTTCTCATGATACATGGCCAAATTCAGAGGCTTCTGATTTAATTTCCAATAAATTTGGCCATATGTTCCACTTGCAGAAAAGCTAAATTATGGAGGCTTGCTGTTGATTTTCTTTTTTTGTAAACTGCTGCCATTATTTAAAGTTGATGACATTTTTCAGAATGAACTGTGCACCATTCTTGGAAGATAATGTGGTATTTAAAAGACAGAATAGCTTCTTTGTGTATTAGATTGTAAACAGCATTTGAAAAAGTCATAAGCACCACAGGATATCTATCTTATCCCATAAATATCTATCATGTGACCTCTTTCAATTGCATAGCACCTTATATTAAGTTCCTCCTATATTCCTATTCCAAAACACAGCCTCAGCATTGTAGTCCGTTAAATATATTTAAAGGAAAGGTAAAGTGGATAAAGTTTACTTAAAGTTGAAGTTAATTTTTCCAATTTATAGGCCAAAATACCAATTTTTATTAAATATTAAAATATGTAAGCATAATATTTTCTAATTTTTATTGACAAATATTTAAACTTTAATATTAATTGATATGAAAGACTACCCATTAGATTTGAAACAAAAATACTAAAAATGAGTTGATGGTGAGTAACTGCTGGTTTATAAATGGGATTGTGGCTAAAAACAGTAGTCTAGGGATGTAAATGCCAAATGAAAAAAACTAGAAAATAATTTAGAGACTGAATAATACAGTGAATCCAGAGACAGATGAGAATTGGGGTTAATAGTACAAATGCAAGAATGTCCTTCTGTGAACTAGAATGGATGTATGTTACTATTGCTAGGTGGTAGGAAGGAGGAGAAGCATGGGAAAAAATACAATTAATGTAATTTATGGAGTATAGTTAAAAGCAATACTGTAATATTCTTGCATCAATGCCAAAGATATACTGTGTTAATAATAGGGGGATATGGAAAAATTATGCCAAATGTGTGCTATGGATCATAGTTAGTGGTAATAGTCTGATGATATTATCTCATAATCTGTAACAAATGTTCCACAATGTTGTAGTGTGTTGGGGAAAGGGTGTAGTATGAGAATTCTGCACATGTGCATGATTATTTTGTAAGTTCACAACTTTTGTAATAAAGAAATATTTTAAAAACAGAAGGAAAAAAACTCGTTTATTATTTATAATATTGATGTTTGCAATGTGGCCCAGGATTGTGCACACAATGAGTTTTCTAATACCAAACCTCAGAATTGAATTGCTATATCTGTTTATCCCAGGTAGAACTGGACAACCACAAGCCTTCTCATTTGAGTTCATACCACTATAAAACTTCAGTATGGAACAACAGACCGGAAATCATGAACCCGAAGCAAAGCTGGATCACAAAGTCAAAGAAGAAAAGATGTGGCTGAGCTGAATAGCAGCCCCAGGTCCCTGACTCAACCATAAGGGGAATAAAGAAAGGAGTAGAGAGATTCCAAAGTGTAAATACTAATAAAAAATCCCCTTGAACAGAAGGAAACATCAGGAGTAAGGTATAAATGACACCACTCCCATCACCTCAAAAGGAGTGGCTTTTAATGGGTACTTTTCTTTTACTTAACTTCTGATTTGTTTGACTTCTTTTTTTAAAATATATATTTATTTATTTTTAAAAGATACTTAGATTACATAAAATGTTACATAAAAAAATGTAAGGGGTTCCCATATGTCCCATTCCCCACACCTCCCACTGTTCCCCACATTAAGAACTTCTTTCATTAGTGTGGTTACATCCATTACAATTGATGAACACACTTTGGAGCTTTGCCACTTAGCTTGGATTATAGTATACATTGTAGTTTACACTCTCTCACACTCAGTTCTATAGGTTATGGCAGGATATGTATGAAGTTTGACTTATTTCTGTCGTCCTATTGGGTAGATTTTATTTGTGAGGCTTTCTTTTGTGTGTGTGTGTTTTGGATTAATGGTATAATTTATTTGGACAAAAGGAAAGAAAGAAATATTAATGCTTCATACCACATCTCAAATCATTTCAAAAGTGGCTCATTTCTATTTATTTATATATATATATAAAGTGGCTCACTTCTATTTATTTATATATATATATAAATATAAACAATTATTTGAAGAAAAGCCAGGAGTACATTTGCAGTAAAATGTGTAAGTAGCTTTCTCAGCTCCTTGGTGAGTTCTACTGACTGCTGCTTATACTTCATACCTTCACCTTCTCTAGAGAATTACCCTTCTCTGAGAAAATGGGGTCACTTGTCCAGAAAGTTCCTTGGATTTATGCCTCTCTTCCAGATTGGTTCTACTCCCCTGCCTCAAAACAGGACAGACATTGTGGTATAATTCACATCCCAGAGCTCTCTTTTGAATTAACACAGCATTGCCTCAAGCCACATCTCCATCAGCTCCTCCCTTTCCTCTGTTTTGCTTTCTTTATGCCCTTAGAGGTTTCTCATTAGAAAAATTCCTCAAGGAACTTGCACTCAAATCTCCAACTCAGGATCTGCTTTTAGAGAACCTATACTAGGAGAACACTTTTATAATCTTAGAATGGATGGGCTTCTAAACTCTAACATGAACTACAAAGACATTAAGGAAAATATTAATTAATTTGAACAGAGAATTTATCTTTAACTTGATTTGGAATAAGACCCCAAAGTGAAACACAGTGGTGAGAGACTGGGTCAAAGTATCTACAATGTATTTCACAGAAACATTTTTAATATATAATGCTGGCAAAGGTGAAAAATAACGGACTCACACACTTTTTTAGTGTCAATTGGAGCAAAATTTTTGGAGAAGAATTAGAAAATCTATTAACAGATGATAGCAATACTTTAAATAAGAAGTAGACATAGCCATTAAAATTTTAGAATTTTACATATGGCAATATTTCCACAAATACATAGTTATCATTTCAAGATATAAACTGCAACACCTTGTAATAATAACAAAATTAGATAAATAAATAAACTCAAAAAAAGAGATTGAGGAATTGTGGTAAGATGGTGTTACATTAACAGACAGACTTCAATTCTCTCATAAAACATTGGAGAGGTAGCCAAAAGCTGTCCAAAAGACCCACTTTGGAGGTCAATAGATCAAGACAGTGCTACACAACTCCCAGGAGGGTGAGAGACACAGAGAGACAAAGTAACCAAAACAACAAACATGAGTTCTCAGGGTGGCAGCCAGGAAGTGCTCCCCTCCCCCAAAGTATTAAGCTGGGGTAAAATACCTGTCTCACCACACCAGAATAAGAAGGGAATAGACACCTTCCTCCCCATCAGCAGTTTCAAGGGAAAAGGAAGGGGTAGTTGTAAGGCTTTTCTTTAGTGAATTCCAACAGCAGAGCCTACGTTTGAATTTCTGCTTTGGATATTCAGCACAGGAACACAGCAAAGCCCACACTGAAACACCTTTGTAAAAAGATATGCTCATGATTGTCATCTGCTGGCTGGTCATGAAATTTCATAGACAAAATCTGTTAGTGATCTATCTGTATTCTAACCCCTGGGAGAAAATCTTAACCCCATTTGTAAGTCCCTGGCCTGATTTTGATATCTTAAGCCAGGTAATTTTAAAGGCTTAGATTAAATTGAACCAAATATCAAAGAAAAGCTATGAAAAAAGCAGGCAAGAGAAAGAAATTGACCATCAGAATAATTATACCAAAATATTCAGATGCCTAGACATCAGCAAAAATTACAAGCCATACTAGGAAATAGGAAAAGAAGGCCGAGCTAAAACAACTAACTAAATATCCTGAAGAGATACAAGATTTAAGATAATTAATCAGTGATAATTACACAACTCTTATCAACCACTTCAAAGAATTTAAAGAAATAAAGGTTATCAAGAAGACACTGGGTGAGCATAAAGAACAATTTGAAAGCCTTAAAAGAAAAATAGCAGACCTTATGGGAATAAAAGATGTGATGGATGGGATTAAACATACATCAGAGGCACATAAGAGCATAATTGAAATGCTTGAAAACAGAATTAGTGATTTAGAGGACAGAACATCTTAACTGAAAAAGATAGGAGGACAGAAAGAGAAGAGAATGGAAAAAATGAAACAGAGTCTCGGGGAATTGAATGGCAAAGCAAAACACACAAACATTTGCATTATTGGTGCCCCTGAAGGAAAAGAAAATGGAAAGAGGGCAGAGAGAATATTAGAGGAAATAATGATCAATAACTTCCCAACTCTTATGAAAGACATAAATATCAATTCCAAAAGGGACAATGCACCCCAAACAAAATAAATCTGAATAGACCTACCCTAAGACATCTACTATTAAGAATGTTAAATATTAGAGAAAAAGAGAGAATTCTGAAAGCAGCAAGAAAAAAGCAAAACATTATATATGAGGAAATTCAATAAGATTAAGTCACAACATCTCATCAGAAACAAGAGAGGAGAGAAGAAAGTGGTATGATGTATTTATGGTACTGAAAGAGAAAAACTTCCAGCAAGGACTTCTGTATCCAGCAAATATGTCCTTCAAAAATGAAGGTGATTTTAATGTCTTCACAGAAAAACAAAAACTGATAGACTATGTTACCAAAAGACCAGAATTACAAGATATACTAAAGGAAGTGCTGCAGCCTGAAAGGAACAAACAAGGTCATGACATTTGGAGAAGAGTTTAGAAATGAGCATTAATAAGAAGGGAAAACTAAAGGGTAAGAAGACAGACAATAGAATCATATGACAACAGAAAATTGAAGGACAAAAATGGATGAAGTAAGTAATATCTTAACATAATAACATTGAGTGTTAATGGATTGAACCCCCAATCAAAAGACATGGACTTATAGAACGGACAAAAAAATATAGGCCATCTATATGTTGTCTACAAGAGACCCATCTCAGATGTAAGTACACAACCAGGTTAAAAGTGAAAGGTTGGAAGAAGATACTTGATGCAAATAGTAAACAAAAAAGAGCTGGAGTAGTGATACTAATATTGGAAAATAGATTTCAAATGAAAAACTGTTATAAGAGATGAAAAAGGTTATTACAAATTAATAGAAGGACAATTCACAAAGAAGAAATAACTATACTAAATATTTATGCACATAACCTGAGTGCCCCAAGATATATGAGGCATACACATACACAACCACAAGTGAATGTAGAAATAGATGTCTCTACAATAATAGTTGGAGACTACAATACACCATTCTCAGTATTGGGCAGAAAATCTGGACAGAGGATAAATAAAGAAACATAGAACTTCAATAATATGATAAATGAACTAGACCTAACAGACATCTATAGAGCTTTATATTCCCAAACAGCAGGATATACATTCTTTTCAAGTGCTCATGGATCCTTCTCCAAGGTACACCATATGTTGGGTCACAAGACAACTCTCAATAAATTTAAAATGATTGAAATAATACAAGAAGTATTATCATTCATCATAATATAATGAAGCTTGAAATCAATAATGCATGGAAAAGGGGAAAATGCATAAATATATGTAGATTAAACAATACATGCTTAAATTATCAGTGCGTCAAAGAATAAATTGCAAGAGACAAATGAAAATGAGAACACAACATATTAAAACCTATGGGACACTCTAAAGGCAGTGCTGAGAGGGAAATTTATAGTCCTCAATGCTTACATTAAAAAAGAAGAAAGAGCTAAAATTGAAGATATACCTGCACATCTGGAGGAACTAATAAAAGAACAGCAAACTAATCCCAAATCAAGCCAAAGGAAAAAAAAAATAGTAATGCTCACAGCAGAAATAAATGAAATCAAGAAAATGACAACAAAAAAAATAGAATCAACAAAACCAAAAGTTGGTTCTTTGAGAAGATCAACAAAATTGACAAGCCTTTACCTAGACTGAAAAAGAAAAAAAGAGAGAAGAATGCAAATAAAATTAGAAATGTGAGGGTGGACATTACCACTGACCCTATAGAAATAAGAGAGATCATAAGGATACCATGAACAACCGTATGCCAATAAACTAAAAGTTTAGAGGAGATAGACAAACTTCTAGAAACACACAAAATACCTACACTGACCCTACAAGAAATAGAAAATCTCAATAAACCAATCACAAGTGAAGAGATTGAAACAGTCGTCAAAAATTTCCTAAAGATGAGAAACTCACAACCAGGTGGCTTCATAGGCGAAATTTACCAATCATTCAAAGATGATCTAATACCAATCTTGCTCAAGCTCTTTCAAAACATTGAATAGGAAAGAACACTACTGAATTCATTCTATAAAGCCAACATCACCATAATACCAAAGCCAGATACAGATACTACAAAAATGAAAAGTACAGGTCAATATCTCTAAATGAATATAGATGCAAAAATCCTCAGCACAATACTTGAAAACAGAATTCAAAAGCACATATACTCCACAATCAAATGGTACATATACTCCACAATCAAATGGGTTTTATCCCAGGTATACAAGGTGGCTCAACAACAACAACAACAAAATCAATTAGTGTAATAAACAACATTGATGAATTGAAGAAGTAACATTACATGATCCTCTCAATTGATGAAGAAAAGGTATTTGACAAAATACTGCACCCTTTCTTGATAAAAACATTCCAAAAGATAGGAAAAGAAGGAAGGTTTCTCAATATGGTAAAGTGCATATATGAAAAATCTACAGCTAGCATTGTACTCAATGGTGAAAGACTGAAAGCTTTCCTGTTGAGATCAGGAGCAAGAAAAGGATGACCACCATCACTATTGTTATTAAATATTATGGTAGAGGTGCTAGCCAGAGCAATTAGCCTAGATAAAGAAATAAAAGGCACACAAATAGGAAAGAAGTAAAACTTTCACTATTTGCTGATGATATGATCTTATATCTGGAATCTACTGAAAAATCCACAACAAAGCTGCTAGAACAAATTTAGAGGAGTTCAGCAGACTTGTGGGATACAAGATTAATATGCAAAAATCAATAGCATTTCTATACACCACTGATGTACAACCTGAGGAGAAAATCAGAAAAAAAATTCCATTTATAATAGCTTCTGAAACAATCAAATATTTAGGAATAAACTCAATAAAGACATAAAGGACCTGTATTTAGAAAACTACAAAACATTACTAAAAGAAACTGAAGAAGATTTAAATAAATGGAAGGACATTCCATGTTCATGGATTGGAAGACTAACATTAAGATGCTAAATCCAATGGATGTGTCATGATGATGGGAACGAGTGTTGCTGGGGGGGGGGGGGAGAGGTGGGGTGGGGGGGTGGGGTTGAATGGGACCTCACATATATATTTTTAATGTAATATTATTACAAAATCAATTTTAAAAAATTCAAAAAAAAAAAAAAGAATAGGAAGATCCCAATTAAAAAAAAAAAATGCCAATTCTACCAGAACTGATTTAGAGATCTGAAGCAATCCCAGTACAAATCCTAACATCATTTCTTGCAGAAGTGGAAAAATTTATTATCAAATTTATTTGGAAACATAAGAACAAACAAAAACAAAGAAAGAAAACAAATTCTTTGGAAGGATATTGGACCTGAATAGCAAAAAAGATCTTAAAAAAGAAGAAAGAAATTGGCTGACTCTCAGTTCTGAACTTTAAAGCATATTATATAGCTACAGTGGTAAAAACAGCATGTGCTAGCCATAAAGACAGACACATTCACCAATGGAACTGAATTAAGAACTCAGATATTGACCCTCACATCTACAGTCAAGTGATTTTTGACAAGGTGGCAAAGCCCTCTCCGCAGATCCAGTAAAGTCTATTCAACAAACGGTGCTGGGGTAACTGGATATCTAAATTTAAGAGAAAGAAAGAAGCTCTGTATCTCAAACCATACACAAAAATTAACTCAAAATGAATCTAGGACTGTGATGGTTAGGCTAATGTGTCAACTCAGCCAGATAATTGTGCCCAGTGTTTGGTCAAGCAAGCACTGGGCTAACTAATACATGGGCATTTATGGACTTGAGACACCATTGACTTTACTACAGTGGTAAATCATAGTAGCTGATTACAAGTACATCAATCAGGGAGATTGCCATCAGCAATAAGTGATGCTTTATCCAATCAGTTGAATGCCTTAAAAGAGGAAGTGATTCCAGCATTGAGTGAGAATTTCCCAGCTTGTTTTTGGACAGCCAACATCTTGCAGAACTCATCAAAAACCTTCACTGGACTTTCATTGTAGCCCCTGGTTTCAGCCAGCCTGTGGAACCTGGACTTGTGTATCCCCATAGTCATGTGAGAGACTCTGATAAAATCTCTTACTATTGACAGATATCTCTTGTTGATTCTGTTTCCCTAGAGAACCTGACTAATACAAGGACCTAAATATAAAAGTGACAATCATAAAATTCCTAGAAGAAATTGTAGGAAAACAACTTCAAGATCTTGTGGTGGCAGTAGTTTCTTAAACCTTGCATTCAAAGCACAACCAACAACAACAAAAAAAGATAGATAAATGAAAGCTCCTCAAAATTCAACACTTTTGTACCTCAAAGATCTTGTTAAAAGGTTGAAAAGACAAGCAACTAAATGGGAGAACATATTTGGCAATCACATATCCAATAATGGCTTAATATCCATGACATACAAAAAGAGCATACAACTCAACAGTAAAAAGACTAACTACCCAATTAAAAAAATGGACAAAGGGCTTAAAAACACAGTTGCCCAGAGAGGAAATACAAATGGTGTGTCAGTTTGGTATTGTTTATGAATTCCCAAAATAAATATTGGATTGTGTTTGTAAATGGTCTGTTCCTCTGGGTGTATCAGATTGTATTGTACTCAGAGGTTTCACTTTTACTTTATTAAATCAAGATTAGGGCTTTTATTTGACCATGTCATTAAGGCAACTTGGTTTGCATCCCCTCATACAGGTAACCTACAGTTGTGGACTATATAAACAGATGCTCAATCAAAAATAGGAAATTAAATACACTCAGAAGCAGATACACAGGAAGAGAGAGTGCTACATAGATATGACCCCAGAAAGAGATGAGCCTGATAGTCTACAGCTGAACGTGTGGAGAGAAACAGAGCAGTTGAGCCTGGAAAGAAATGAGCCCTGGGCAGAGAGACAAGCTTTATGCCAACCTAAAGTTGAGATTGGAAGAAGTTGGGACCATAGAGGATTAAGAGGAAGGAAGAAGGCTGAACACTTGCAGAAAGTGCCCACTATCTTGCTTCAACAAGTGGCCAATGACTTTGAGTGAGAAAGTACCTCTTATGGTACCTTGAGTTACACTCTTTAGGGCATGGTAACTGTAAGTTTCAACCCAAAATAAATATCCTTAATAAAAGCCAAAGAGTTCTGGTACTTTGCATCAGCACCCCTTTGGCTGACTAATACAAATTGCAAAGAAACACATGAAGAAATGTTGAACATCACTAGCAATCAGGGAAATGCAAATCAAAACTACAACATGAGATCAGTTCACACCTATTAGACTGGCTGGTATTAAAAATTCAGAAAACGTAAATGTTGAAGAGGATGTAGAGAGACAGGAACACTTATTCACTATTGATGGGAATGTGTTATGTTATAGCCACTATGGAGTACTGTTGGCAGTTACTAAGGACATTGAAAATAGACTTGCCAAAATAGGCAATATGATTACTTGGTATATATCCAGAAGAATTGAGAGCAAAGACATCTGTGCACTGATGTTCATAGCAGCATTATTCATGATTGCCAAAAGTTGGAAACAACCCAGGTGTCCATCACGTGATGAATAAATAAACGAAGTGTGGTGCATACATGATAGAATATTATGCAGCTGTAAAAATAAATGAAGTCATGAAACATGAAAACATTGATCAACCTGGAAGACATTTTGTTGGGTAAAGCAAGGCAAACACAAAAGGACAAATACTATATGGTTGTGCTATTATAAACTAAATATATTATGTAAACTCATGAGTTAATAATTAGAATAAAGGTCACCAGAAAATAGAAGAAGGGTAGAGAATGGAAAGCTGAGGTTTAGCCTTGCAGAATTGGTATAAAGGTTGTTTGTTAACCTTTTAAAATGAATGAAAATAGTGAAAGCCTATCATGGTGTTTGTAACTAGCAGTGCTATTGTATGGGTATTACAGGGCTTGAAATGGAAGGTCTAAAGTCATGTAAAATACTAGAAGGAAAGCCAAAAACTGAAACATGGCATTGTATATGACAGTAAAACCTCATGTAAAAAATGGATGTGTGATATTGTATATATAAAACTGTTTTTGCAAAATATAAATACAAATTTACTAGAAAGAAGGAAAAAGAATAGTAGCTATTTATGGCAAGGAAAGCATAGAGAGCTTGAGAGGTGATGAGTTCTGTTTGTTTTTTGTTTATTATTATTGGAATAATGAAGGTCTCAAAGAGTTATTGAAGTGATGAATGCACAAATATGTGATTACACCGAATACCATTCATTGTACAGTTTGGATGTATTTATGTTTTATTAATATGTACCAATAAAATTGATTTGTTAAAAAAAGAGATTGAAGGAATTAATTATTGTTAATGCTTACATTAGTATAATATCATTCAAAGGAATTAGACAAATCTAAATGTCTTAACATGAACTTCCCATAAAAACATATTACTAATGAAAATGTACAGCATATGCAAATATGGATATATAATATTAAATTTTACAACATCCATTTTAAATGTCTAATATAATATACACTAAATTGTTAGCAGGGTTATCGCTAGGGACATGGATTAAAGTAGGGAAACTTACTTTTTTCTCGAAAAATTTCAGTGTTTGAATTTTTTACTTTTTAAATTAATTTATTGAAGTATAACACTCATACATAAATGTACATAAACAATAAGTGTATAATAATAGTTGTGAACTTACAAAACAAATATATGTATATATAACATCATACAGGACTCTCATGACTCATCCTATCACCAATAACTTACATTGTTGTTAAACCTTTTTAACTAATTATTAAAGAGCATTGTCAAAATATTACTACTAGCCAAAGTATCTTTTCTCCAAACAACCCTATTATTATCTTTATATTCATTTTATATGAGCATACATAAACAATTAAGTGTATAGTAAAAGTTGTGAACTTACAAAGCAAACATGCATAACACCACACAGGGGTTCCATACACCAACCCTCCACCAACACCTTGTAATGTCTTGTTAGAAATTATGAAATAATATTGTCAAAATCTTACTACTAATCACAGTCCTTATTTTACATTTGGTGTGTTTTTCCCCCAATTCACCCTATTATTATTTTTGAAATATATTTTTTATGACAGAAGTTGTAAACTTATAAAACAATCATGCTCATGTGCAGAATTCCCAAACAACACCCCTCCATCAATACACCACATTGTGGTGGAACATTTGCTACAGATAAGATAATATCATCTGATTGTTACCATGTCTACCATGTCCATGGTGGATAATATCATCTGATTGTTACCATGTCTACCATGTCCATGGTGGACTTCTGGTTCACATTTTCCATTCTGCTTCATTATCAACACAATACATCTTTGGCATAGATTTAAGAATATTATATTATTACTACTAACCACAGTCCTTAGGTCACTCCAGCTGAAATTTTCCCCTTGCACATTCCCAACATCCTGCAGTACTGATGTACATTTGCTCTAGCTCACAAAGGCCACTCTTGCATCTGTATCATAGACCACAATTCTCATCGATCTCTTGGTTTACTGTGCTATTCAGTTCCTATATTATTCTCTAGCATTCTGTCAATTGGCATTAACTTATCTAGACTACCATTTTCAGTCACATCCCCATTTATCAACTAGCTGTTACTGTGTGTTACCATCATTTATACATTATACATTTCTACACTTTTACAATAAAGCTAATTAAAACTTTTACATACATTAAACATCAGTAGTCCATCACAGTCCTCCTCTTATCTCCTTTAAGAATCCACCATCTACCGCCAGGTCTTGAAGACATTTTCCTACAAATTTCTTCCAAAAGTTTTACGGTTCTTGCACTTATTTTTAGGTTTTGATCCATTTTGAGGTAATTTTTGGATAAGGTGTGAGATAGGGGTCCTCTTTCCTTGTTATGGCTATGGATATTCAGTTCTTTCAGCACCATTTGTTGAATGAACTGTTAGGCTTGACCTGTGTGGGTTGACAGGCTATCAAAAATGACTTGACCATACATATGGGGGTCTATTTCTGAACCATAAATTTGGTTCCATTGGTCTATATGTCTGTCTTTATGCTAGTACCATGCTCTTTTTACCACTATAGCTAGGTAATATGATTTAAAGTCTGGAGATGAGGGTTCCCTTTTCCTTTTTAAGATGTCTCTGGTTATTCTAGACCCCTTACCTTTCCAAATAATATGACGATCATATTTTCAATTTTTTTTTTAATGCTGGTGGAGTTTTTTTCAATCAGGATTCGATTGAATCTGTAAATCAATTCGAGTAGAATTGACATTTTAATGATATTTAGTCTTCCAATCCATGAGCATGGAATGTTCCTCCACTTATTTAGGCCTTTTTGATTTCTTTTAGCATTGTGCTGCAGTTTTCTGAATACAAGTGCTTTACATCATTGGTAAAGTTTATTCCTGACTATTTGAGTTTTATCTGTCATATTTTATTTTCACCACTCTTTTGACACTTTTAGTTACTTTTACTGATATAATCTTCATTTATAGACTCTCTTCTGAGCCTCTCTCCTGTCTTTTTCATTTAAGGCTATGGCACACCCTTTAGTATTTTCTGAAGGTCTATTCTCTTGCTTAGAAATTCTCTCAGTTTCTGTTTATCTGTGACTATTCTAATCTTGCCATCATTTTTGAAAGAAAGTCTTGCTGGATATAAGATTCTTGGCTGCAAGTTTTTCTCTTGTAGTATTTTAAGTATATCAAACCATTGCATCCATGGTTTCTGGTGTGAAATCAGCACTTAATCTTATTGGGGATCCCTTATATGTTATGCATAGCTTTTCTATTTCTGCTCTCAAATTTCTCTTTATCTTTGGCATTTGGCATTCTGATGAGTATTTGTCTCAGAGTTGGTCTATTCAAATTTTATCAGATGGGAGTATATTGTGCTTCTTGGACATAGATACCTATGTCCTTCAATAGGGTTGGGAAATTTTCTATGATCATTTTTTCAGATATTCCTCAGGCCCCTTTTCCCTTCTGGGACACACATGACATGTATGTTTGCATGTCTTTGCAGTCATTTAGTTCCCTGAGACCTTGTTCAATTTTTTTCACTCTTTTCTTCCTCTCTTCTTTTTATGTTCACTTTCATAGGCCATTTCTTCAAGCTCATCAATTCTTTCTTCTGCCACCTCAAATCTGCTATTATATGATTCCAATGTTTTTAAAATTTCATTTATTGCACCTTTCATTCACATAAGATCTGCTAATTTTCTACGTATGCTTTCAAATTCTTCTTTGTGCTCATTGACTGTGTTCTTAATATCCTTCTTCTCTTTAGCCATCTCATTGAGTTTATTAAGATTTTTTTGAACATCTATGATTAGTTGTCTCAACTCCTTTATGTCATCTGGAGGCTTATCTTGTCACTTTAACTGGGCCATCACTTCCTGTTTCTTTGTATGGATTGTAATTTTTTGCTGGTGTCTTGGCATCTGGCTTACTAGAGTATTTATTCTGGGTGCAGTTTTTCTCTTTACTTTAGGGCTTCCTGCCCTTTCTCTGTGCTGGTTGTGCAGGAAAAACCAAGCATGTAGTTAGTGCTGTAATCTCTGGAGGCTCATTGCCCCAGGGACCAATGAAGCTTATCCCAACTTTCTCCTTTGCCAGGGGTAGGGACAGTGTCATAGCTGTGTGGAATAATCCAAGTCATGCAGGCCTAGACTGTAGCTGCCCAGAGAGACTAATGAAGCTTCATGCTCCTTTCTGCCCTGTCTCAGGCAGGGATGGAGCTGCAGGTGTGGGCAGCAATCTATGCAGTGTGGGTCCAGGATGACTGCAATTGTCCTGGTAGACTTCTGATTACTCAGTCTGTGCCAGCCAATCTTGGTGACAGTATCTGGTTCCTACCATCACTGTGATTTTTGGTCTGTCTGGCTTCCCCTCAGGCTGTGGTCAGGGTCAAAATGTTGGCCACTGCCCTCTTTCTCACTTGGGCTGATTCACACCCCAGCTGTTCCCAGGGTTATATCTTAGCCAGCTTAGTCTACCAATCAGTAGCCGAAATAGGCAGCCAACTCTCTCCTCCTCCCCTGTTTTTGGGAAATGGAACTTCTTATTTCAGTGCCATAATAGCTCCTGGGGTGACTTGTGCCACCAGAGAAGGATAATTACTGGCCTCCATGGCTTGGCTGGTAATTTCCCAGAAAGACTGGTGCAGGTCCCCACCACCTCCTCCCCACTAGAGGTGGCACTAGGGCTTAGGCTAGAGCTGTAAACTGACCTGGATGGAAAGAAGTCAATCCCTACCAGTGCTGGGATTTTCCATCTGCCCCACTTCCCCTCATGCCAGGCACAGAGTTAAGATGGCAGCCACTGGCTTCTTTCTGACTTGGACAGCCTCAAACCTTAGCTGCTCTCAGGATTCTACATTAACCTACTGAATTTACTCATCAGTAGCTGAAATTGGTGCCCAACTCTCTCTTCCTCCCCAAGTTTTGGGAAGTGGAGCTTTCAATTCCATCCACAGAACAGCCCCCAAGGCAGTTTGTGTCTCCATTGGAGAATTGGCACTGGCCTCCATGGCGTGGAGCCTCTACTTATGAGTCTTCTCTGCAGATGGGCAGTCTCCTCCTTCCATTTCTTCAAGGATGTTGCAGGATGCTCTTCTGGCCTCCTGGAGCCCCTAGACAGGTGCTTCAGCTAGCTCCAGATGGCACTGGGTGTTTACTAACTGCCCCATAGCAGGAGCTGACTCTAGGACCTCCTTACTCTACCACCATCTTTCTGGTTCTCTCCCAGTGTTTGAATTTTTAACACAACCAATATTAGCTTTGTTATTACAGAATATTTTTAAGAAAAGTTATCAAAGTTAATTAATTTGATTTAAAGTTGAGAAAAACTCAAGCTTGTTTTGACTATCACTCCAAGGCATGTTGAAATATACTGAAAGTCACATAGTATTTTAATAGAAATGAAGTATAAGCGTATTTTTTGTTCTATTGTAAGAGAACGTGGGATTTTAGGAGACTCTTAAATAAAGAACATATTCTGGACTTTGAATGTAAAGATCTCTATCTTGATTCTGAATCCAATCTATAGCACTATATGGAATGTGTCAGGGGTCCCTGGCGGAGTAGAAAGGAGAGCCTGGAAAAGGTGGGAGGAAAAAAACATTGAATAGATCTTTTAATTCAAGTGTAAAATGCATATGGCATATATATTTTAATAATCTCTGCTCCTAGCCATTAATATACGTTAGAAAATCTATCTCATATCACTTTGCAAAAATATATTTTCATTATTGGGGTTCACAAACTTTGTAATTGCACTTCTTGATTTAGTGCCTCTTTCCCTTCCAAGTGAGTAAGTCAACATCTAATGTTTGGTCAGTTCATCATTAAACTCTTACAAAGCATTTTAAAATATGAGGAGCTAAATTCTCCTACAACTTAATATTTCTGGTGATTTGGCCTATTCTTTCTCTTACGAACCAGACATTTTTTTTCTTTTATATTAAAAACAACTAAACTAACAATAGTTGCTACCTGTGTACATGATTAGAAAATATCACTATTGTGGAGTTAGAACATTGTAAAGACCCAAATGTTCAAAGAAATCCATCAATGTAATTATAGCACCATACTACCCATTTCCAAAGATAAAATCAACCACTAGAAAGCCTTCTTTGGGTCAAAAAAGTCAAAGAAGAAAAAAGAGTTTCATGTAAAAAGATGTGGCAACTCTAACAGTATCTAGATTAGCAGAGACTTTCTAATTTAAATGGTCAAGTTAAACAAGAAAAAATTAAGACTAATTTGGTTTTCTTGTCTGCAAGCTGAGAGAAGGATTTCAAATTAACCTATATTACTGTGTCTGGTATTATTTTAAAATGAAAATGGCATAGCCTTTTAAGTTCATAGCTATGTGGTTAATTTTTTTGAAGTCACAATACTATGTATTCTTTGACCAGTACTTGTGTTCCGATTTTATACGTATATCCTTTTTACCTTCTTTTTTTTTGCTAAAATAAGTTTTAAGGATTTCCAGTTTTTAAAGGAATATCACATCTCCTGGTTACATCAATGAACAGATAAATTTAAGTTTTCATAGTCATAATAACAAATTGGCTTGGCTTCCACTTGGATGTAAGTTCTGGAAGATGAGCAGAATCTGAAACTGAGTTTCAGTGCAGATGTGGCTACGATGCAGACAGGTTTCCAGAATATTTACCCTGGGAAAAAGGATTCCATTTGGAAGAAGAATGAGGAGCCTTACTAAACTACTTGGTGAAGACCTCTTACTATTGTTTCTAGAATATGGCATACCTGACTAATTTGCTGATTTGCGACTTGGCCTTTGAGGGTTTGGAGCCCCAAGGCCAGTACTTCCCTCTTCAACTTTGAATCACATCTGGTTTGTTTCTGTACTGACTGTCTACAGGGCTCACCGACACTGTCCACTGGCTGCTTCTCCCTGAACCTTCCCTAGGTGTTCCTTATGTGTTTGTGTCTTCTTCACATTGCACATATTGTAAAAGCAGGACATCAGACTATCATTTAGATGCCTTCCTAAATAAATGTAAGTGTCTCTTCATCTGCATCTTTGGCCAACCACTCTAGCTAACTGGTCATTTTGAAAGTATTTTGCTTATAAAAATAAGTCACGAGGAATGCCAAAATTGAGTGTTAAAATAGTCTTTTTCCAGACTTAACTGTTTTTGCCTCCTTATAATCTTCATTTGTATAAATTTTCTGCAGCTAGTTATTTTCAAGCATTTTTATTCTTGGCTATATGTGACAAGTACAGATATTGAAATTTGAAATAATATACATAAAATTTTACCCCTAGCAGTTTTTGCATCTTCTTAGATTTTGTCATCAGTCTAGATACTCCAGAAATTACAACTTGATTTTGTATGTATGTCAGCCCCTACAAAGTAAATTACTTTTTCTATTGATTAGGAAAAGAAGTTTATGTGTGTGTCTGTTTGAAGGGTTTTAAGGTGGTTTACATTCCAAATTGGCACTTGGACTTAAAGGTTTTAGGATTTCAAAGATATTACTGTAAGACTAAGTTTATGGGGTTGGGTGCGGGGTGCTTCCCTATGTGAATTTTTGTTGATTGTCTAACCTTGTGCTGTGACTGGCGGAACCCTGCTGGAGTGCTGTAATTCTCATGCTCAGCAGGAGGCTTGGTGTTATCCAAATCCCAATGGTACTCAACTGAATTGATGAAATGACCGGGAAGGCCTAATTAAAGCTGTTCGGCTCAAATGTATTGATGTATTACATCTATTACTGCTTGGTTCAATAGGTCCACCCTGTGAATGCTGCCACAGCCTGTAAAGCAAACGAAACAGATTGAATAAATAATGTCGCAAGGAAAGGAGACGGCAGTGAAATCAAAGCAACAGGATGCAAAATGCAACAGGGTAACCCCTGAACTTTTTATCATATATTAAAATTATTTTGAGTCATTATTTTATCTGTCAAACACAGAGACAATAGAATATTATGATCTAGAATAAGCATTTAATCTATCACAATAACCGGTAAACCCTCCTCCCACTTTAGTAAATACTGTATGGAAATATGCAAAAATCAATGCAGTTTTGCATGCCTTTTCTTCTCAATTCATTGTTAGAATCTAGTGTGTCTTTTGCCTTCCTACTCAGTTCATTTGTGAAACATTTTAAAATACAAACTAACATATCTCTTCAGTTTTCTTTCCCCAAAGACTTAACTCTTTTTTTCTTTCCTTTGTTGAGTTAGAACTGTATTATGTTTCCATAATATGTCCATTGTCCTGAGCAGTAACACTGATTATGCTTAGAAATGAGATGAATAGAAATTCTGGTTCATTCTAGAATTGTTCCATTTCTTACTCTTTCATATATAGCATTCAGTGTTATTTACATCACCCTGTTTATATTAGCAGAGAGAATATTATACTATTATAGCAACAACTTGCTGATGGTAAACAAAGGGAGGATATATTTTTCAAAATATGCAGGCCAGAATTTATCAAAGTTTTTCTTTCAGATAGTTAAATTTTAAAAAATAGGAGGAGATGTCACCCAAATTTATTTTCTGCAACTGAACTCACCCTGAACTTCAGGTTTGTTTTTCTATCTCTACTTGACATCTCCACTTAGATGTTTAATAGACATCTCAAACTTAACATTTAAAAGTTAACTCCTAAGATTTATCTCCCTACTCCCACTCCAAATCTGCTTCCCCTGAAGTTTCCCCATCTCAACAAATGGCAACTCCAGTTTTCCACTTGCTTAAACTTAAAATATAGGCGTTATCTCTGACTCCCCTCTTTCTCTCACAATCTTCCTTCAGTGAACCAGAAAATCCTGTTAGTTAGCCTCAAAATATATTGCAAACCACATCATTTCTCACCATCTCTACTTCTATAACACCATTCTGTTCCAAACCACTATTATCTTTTCCTTGGATTATCCTAATAAGTTCCCATTATTAAAAGCCAAGAATTTCTGGCTTTCTGGAATGTCCTGGTTTGAGTCTTTTGTGGACCCCCAAAACTGCTGTTATTAAAGTGAACTCATTCCTGTGTCTCTAAGCCTATTTTATATGGGACATTTGGTTAGATTTAAAGGCTATTTGATCACATAGCTTTGGTTAAGGCACTGGTAGTGGAGCGCAGGGTGGGTCTTGATCCTCTCACTGGAGTCCTAAACAAATGAAGACAAGACAAGTAGAGCTGCTATTTCACTCTGCCGTGTGAGAGAGGACTCCAGAATTGCCTGCAGCTGTAGAAAGTCAGAGAAACACCTAGAGACTGATAGAGAGAGACAAGAGGCTGGAATCAGCAGAGCAGCTGAAGCTGAAGCAAAGAATCCCAGAGGAGAGGCAAAGAGGAGCCTTATCCCCACAGCTAAGTTCTGGGGGAATTTAAGCCTGGAGGGGAAGGCAGAGACCAGGCACACATTTGCTTTGCCATTCATGGACAGAATCCAGGATTGCCAACAGCTCACCTATAATGAAAAAGCTTTTCTGATGATGCTTTGATTTGGACAGGTTCAGATGGCCCCTCTTTGGAAATGGTGTTTATGTGTGATGAATCTGGACTCAGATGGGATCTCTCTTCATAAGACTTTCATGCTAATGTGCTGGAGGTGCAGTTAGTGTTGGGGTTTAAGATATATTTAGGGGATTTGAATCTCTGGACTGACAATGTGATAGCCAGGTCCTGAGCCTCAACAGACTCCAGCACCTACAATCTGATTTATTGGACTTACCACACTCAGCTAAGATGGAGATGAAGAAGGACAACCACCACACCATGGAGCCTAGAGTGATTACAACTGAAAATGGGAGGATTGCATCCAGCATCCAGGTGGAATCTGAGCCTCCTCTTGACATAAAGGTGCAATGGACACAACCAATCCAGTGTCCACATAGAAGAGGTGGCATTGGATTGGGAAAAGTGGACATAATGGACAAAGGGTATGGGGAAAGGCAGGAAGAGATGAGAGGTGGAGGCGTCTTCGGGACATGGAGCTGCCCTGGATGGTGCTTCAGAGGTAATCACCGGACATTGTAAATCCTCACAGGGCCTACATGATGGAATAGAGGAGAGTATGGGCCATGATGTGAACCAATGTATATGAGGTGCAGAGGTGCCCAAAGATGTACTTACCAAATGCAATGGATGTGTCATGATGATGGGAACGAGTGTTGCTGGGGTGGGGGAGAGGTGGGGTAGGGGGGTGGGGTTGAATGGGACCTCATATATATATTTTTAATGTAATATTATTACAAAGCCAATAAAATAAAATAAAAAATTTAAAAAATAAATAAATAAATAAATTAAAAAAAAAATCCCAACAAAGAAAAGCCTGGGGACAGATAACATCATGAGTGAATTCTACCAATTATTCCAAGAAGAATTAATAGCAATCCTGCTCAAACTGTCACCAAAAAATGAAGAAGAGAGAAGTCCATCTAACTCATTCTATGAGTTCAACATGAACCTAACATTAAAGCCAGATAAAAATACTACAAGAAAAGAAAATTATAGACCAATTTGTTTTATGAATGTAGATGCAAAAATTCTCAGCTAAATATTTGCATGTCGAATCCAACAGTACATTAAAAGATGTATATGCCATGATATGCTGGTTTATTCCAGTTATATAAGGGTAGTTCAACATAAGAAAACCAATTAATATAATACACTATATTAAAAATAAAGGAAAAAAGTTTCATTATTGTCTCCATTGGCACAGAAATGGCACTTGACAAAATCCAGTCTCTTCCTTGATGAAAATACTTACAAAAAGAAGAATAGAAGGAAACTTCCTTAACATGCTAAAGGGAATATTTGATAAACCCACTGCTAACATCATACTCAGTGGTGAAAGACTAAAAGATTTTCCTCTAAGATTTGGAACAAGACAAGGATGCCCACTGTCACCACAGTTTTTCAACATTATACTGGAAGTTCTAGTCCAGCAATTAGTCAAGGGAAAGAATCAAAATGCATCTAAATTGAAAAGAAAGAAGAAAATCTCCACTATTTGCAAATGAAATGATCCTATTTAGAGACAGTCCCCCAAAATCCATAATAAAGCTACTAGAGTTAATAAATGAATTCAGCAATATGGCAGGTTTCAAGATCAACATGAAAAATCAATAGTGTTTCTGTACACTACTAATGAGCAAACTGAAGAGGAAATCAAGAAAAAAAATCCATTTATAATAGCAACTAAAAATCAAATACCCACTAATAATTTAACACAGTATAGAAAAGATTTGTACACAGAAAACTACTAAGCATTCCTATAAGAAATCAAAGTAGACCTAAATAAGTGGAAGAACATTCTGCACTCATGGATTAAAAGACTAAATATAAATAAGATGCAATTCTTCCCAAAATGATTTGCAAATTTACATAATAGCAAACAAAGTTCCAATAGCTTAGTTTGCAGAAATGGAAAGGATAATTATTTAATTTATTTGGAATGGTAAGGGATCCCAAATACCCCAAAAATCTTGAAAAAGTAGATAGGAGTTGGATGACTCTCACTTCCTGATTTTAAAGCATATTACATCTTAGTAGGAGAAGACCCACACACTAACTGAAAGAACATTGAATTCCCATCCTTGGAAGTCCTACTACATTCTCTATTAGGCAGCAAGAATCCCCTTAGCACATGGTCAGTGTCGAACAAAGGAGGACAGACCATTACGCAAGGCCCTTGATATTGATGGTGGTCCTTATGAACCTTTTGTTTTGTGAAATTGAAACTTAGCCTTGTATTATACATAATCTATCACATACTTCCTGGATACTCTTTGTTGCTCAAATGTGTCCAAACTCTAAGCCAAACTCAGCATATAAATGCCCTACCTTTCCCTCCAGCATGGGACATGACTCCCAGGGATGAACATCCCTGGCATCCAAGGGATTATAACAAAGCATTGACTAACTAGCTGACTAGCAATGAATTTGGAAAAAAAAACCTGTGACCTAAAGGGAAATATTGTAATAAAAATGTGTTTTTATGGCTAAAAGATTTCAAAGTGAGTTGAGAGGTTTTTCCAGAGATTGCACTTAATGCACATCTCAGCAGGATCTCATTGACTGCCACAGTAAACAGTGCCTCAAATAGCTGGACTCCTGAGGACTCTAAGACACCTAGACATTATAGGCAGGGCAGAAAATATCAGGAATATGGCACCCTGTCAATGGGCCTTCCTTTGGAATATAAATTCCCGAATATAATAGAGTTAGAGTCATTTATAATTCATAATTTCCCTACGTATTGTTCTTTTGCCCCTTTTATTTGAACCTATAATTAGCACCATACTTGTTAAATATATTTCCCATAGACTTAAATCTTCAGTCTGTTCATATGCCAGTTGAGCCCTGAATCTCATATGAGTTGCAACACTCACTCTCCTGTTCACTGGGCTCACTCAGGACAACAAAAAGATGATAACAGATGATGCCTATCCTAGGATACAGACTGCCATATGAAGACAGCAAGTGTCTGCAACTGAAAGCAATACAGTTCCATCTATCTGCTCCATCAGATCTAAGTGCCCTCTCTATCAGGGGCAGGGTGGGCATCACCATCCCCAAATCCTCAGGATTGAGGAAAAAATAAATGTAAGAGGGGAAAGCAAATATGGATTTATTATTATTCTAGCAATAGAAAGACTTGAATTATTGATATAAAAGCAGTAGCTACCAGAGGTTCTGAGGGGAGGGAGAGGGAATAATATGCCGCAGGTGGACACTTACAGAACATTGGAATTACCCTGCTTGACATTGCACTGATAGCTACAGACCACTATAGATTTTTTCAAAACCTATAAAATTGTGTGGGGCAAAGTGTAAAATACAATATAAACTATAGTTCTTGGTTAGTACAAGCTTCAATATGTGTTCATCAGTTTTAACAAATGCATCACACTAGTGAAAGTTGTTAATATAGTGAAGTGGGGGAGGGGTTGGGTATATGGGACTCTCCTATAATTTTGATGTAACATTCATGAAACCAAAAGCTTCTTTTAAAAAATCTTCTTTTAAATCAACAAGAATGTTGCATTGGTCACAACAGCATGGTGTTGGCACAAGGATAGACATATTGGGACTAATGGAATCTAATTGAAAGTTCAGAAACAGACCCTCACATCTATGACAAATTGATGTTTGACAATGCTGCCAAGTCAGCTGAATTGGGAATGAATATTCTTTCAGCCAATTGTAATGGGAGAACTGAATATCCATATGCAAAAGAATGAAAGAGGACCTTTATCTCATACAATACAAAAAAATTAACTCAAAATGGATCAAAGACCCCAAAATAAGAAACAGGACTAGAAAACAGCCTAGAAGAAAAGATAGGGAAGCATTTTCAGGATTTTGTTTTAGGCAATGGTTTCTTATACATTAGCACTAAAGCACAAACAATAAAAGAAAAAGTAGATAAATGGGACCTCCTCAAAATTAAAAACTTTTGTGCATCAAAAGATTTTGTCATGAAGGTGAAAAAGAACCTATCCAATGGGAGAAAATATTTTAAAACCACATAGCTGATAAAAGGTTAATATTCAGAATACATAAAAAGATTCTACAACTTGACAATTAAAAGACAAACAACCTAAATAAAATATGGGCAAGATGACTTGAATAGCTATTTCTTCAAAGAGGAAATACAAATGGATAAAAAGTACATGAAAAGGTGCTCAACATCACTATCTATTAAGGAAATGCAAATCAAAACACAATGAGATATTATTTCACACCCACTAGAATGGCTATGATTTAAAAACAAAACTACAATTGTTGGAGAGGATATGGAGAAATGGGAGCACTCTTTTATTGCTGGAGGGAATGGAAAATTGTGCAGTCACTCTGGAAGACAGTTTATTGGTTTCTCAGCAAGCTAAGTAAGGATAGAACTATCCCATGACCTGACAATCCTGCTGCTAGCTATATATAGAAAAGAATTGAATGCAGGGACTAAAACAGATATTTCCTCACTGAAGTTCATAGTGACATTATTGACAATTGCCAAAATCTTGAAGCAAACCAAGAGTCTACCAACCAATGAATGAATAGACAAAGCATGGTATATTACAATGGAATATTATTCATTAGTTAAAAGGAATGAAATCCTCATGCATGTGACAAGAGGAATGAAGGTTGTGGGCATTATGCTGAGTGAAATAAGGCAGATACAAAAGGACAAATAGTGTATGATCTCACTGATATGAATTAATTATAATAAACTCATAGAGTTTGAATCTAGAGGTTACCAAGTGATAGATTGAGGTTAGGTAATGGGGAGTTGATGATTTAAGTTGTACAGAATTTCTACTTAGATTGATTGCAAAGGTTTTGAAATGGATCTTGGTGATATTAACATATTATTGAGTGTAATTAACAACACTGAATTATATAGGTGAAGGTGGTTAAAAAAGGAAACTTTAGGTCATATATGTTACTAGAATAGAAATTAAAAGACAATACATAAAACTGTATAACACAGTGAATCCTACTGTAAACAATGGACTGTAGTTAATAGTACTATGTTAATAATATCTCATCAATTGTAACAAATGTAAATCAAGATAAAAAATTAATACAATTACAAAACAAACAAAAAAAAACCTATATTTGTCAGAGTCCCTTGAATTAGGTTTCCCCCAATGAGATCTTGAATATTGAAGTTAGGCTGATGACCCACTTCTTATTTCTTTATGAACAGCAAAGCCATGGAAATTTGATCTTTTTTCACAGTGGTATTTCAGTGTCCAGTGCCCAGTTTAACTGGGGATGAGAAGCTTTGTAGCAGTGTCAGGAGTAGCAGACAGCAGTGCTGTTTCTTTATATTTTTTCTTTTTTCCTGATTCCTGAATTTTGTTAGTGGCTGTCCATTCACCAGTTTCTTTAACGTCTTGAGGAAACTGCAATGGCAGGAATTTTAGAAGCTTCAGTACCTTGTTAATTCCATCTTATTTTCAAGGGTTACCTTGGGATAATAGGTTTGCTTGTTGGTGATTTCTCTATTTTCTGTCATCATTGATGTTGGCCCAAGCTAGAACCCAATTTCTTCACCTCCCCTAAAAATGCCTGTAAGCATCTAATGGCCTAGATAAATAGCCTTAACATACCTATAATGGTATCCTTTAACTCTTATTCACTGTTCGACTTTAGGAAATATTACTTAATCTCTTTATATCAACCTGAATGCCAGTAGTTATAAAATGACAATGCCTACATCACAAGTTAGTTTAAGAATTAATGAGAAAGTATAAAAATACTTACCATGTGCTCTGTCGTGGTCCCTAGGGGAGCAGCGACAGTCTCCCAGGTACAGTGGTGGGGACCGGGAGGGAGTGAGGGTTCAACAGTGAGCCCCTGATACTAATGACTATGCTTGTGAGCTGATAAACCCAAAATAATAACAAGGCCTAGAGCAACTTTGTGCCTGGGAATTTCCTTCTGTCAGCCTTCATGTTACTCAAATGTGGCCAGTCTCGAAGCCAAACTCAGCATGTAAATGCAATGCCTTCCCCCCAGCGTGGGACATGACACCCGGGGATGAGCCTCCCTGGCAACGAGGGACCACTATCAACTACCAACTGATGATGCAACTGGAAAATGACCTTATACGGAAGGTTCAATGCGGATCAGCAGAATATCCATGTCTACATAAAATACCATGACTTTAAAATGCTGTTTGACCTAAAGTAAGGGGGAAATGGAAAGGAGAAATGAGTTTATATGGCTACGAGTTTCTAAAAAAGAGTCTGGAGGCTGGCAGAAGGTTTGCCCTCATGCACAACTGAGCAGAGTCAGAGAGACAGATAAAGCAGATACAACCCCCAGATATTGGTTCCTTTGAGGGCTAAAGAGACCCATGGGAGTTATGGTCATGGCCGATGGGGTTAACTACCAGGGCAGATGGCCCCTCTTTGGAAATGGTGTTTATGTGTGAAGAATCTGGACTCAGATGGGATCTCCCTTCATAAGACTTTCATGCTAATGTGCTGGAGGTGCAGTTAATGTTGGGGTTTAAGATATATTTAGGGGATTTGAATCTCTGGACTGACAATGTGATAGCCAGATCCTGAGCCTCAACAGACTCCAGCACCTACAATCTGATTTATTGGACTTACCACACTCAGCTAAGATGGAGATGAAGAAGGACAACCACCACACCATGGAGCCTAGAGTGATTACAACTGAAAATGGGAGGATTGCATCCAGCATCCAGGTGGAATCTGAGCCTCCTCTTGACATAAAGGTGCAATGGACACAACCAATCCAGTGTCCACATAGAAGAGGTGGCATTGGATTGGGAAAAGTGGACATAATGGACAAAGGGTATGGGGAAAGGCAGGAAGAGATGAGAGGTGGAGGCGTCTTCGGGACATGGAGCTGCCCTGGATGGTGCTTCAGAGGTAATCACCGGACATTGTAAATCCTCACAGGGCCTACATGATGGAATAGAGGAGAGTATGGGCCATGATGTGAACCAATGTATATGAGGTGCAGAGGTGCCCAAAGATGTACTTACCAAATCCAATGGATGTGTCATGATGATGGGAACGAGTGTTGTTGGGGGGGGGGAGAGGGGGGGTGGGGGGGTGGGGTTGAATGGGACCTCACATATATATTTTTAATGTAATATTATTACAAAGTCAATAAAAAATTAAAAAATTAAAAAAAAATACTTACCATGTTGTTTGGTATATGGTAAATGCTCAATAAATGTGGATTTTATTATTACCTATCTTTTGCCCAGTTGATGATGCTCCTTGTCTAGCCACAATCTTCAATTGCTCAGATTATAAGAAGTCTCAGAACTGTTTGGTTATACACTTAATTCATTGTTCTCTGCTTAGCCAGAGTAAACTTTATAAATTGAAATTGATCACATCATATACTTCTTTAAAACACTTCAGATGTTATGATATTTCTCAGGATAGAGTTCTTAAACAGTTAGAAAAGTTAATTTTATCTTTAATTACCTGATGTTGCTTTCAAGTTAATTTCAGCTCTTGCCACTTTTCTCCTCCCCATTGTCAACCCCATATACAACATTTCATCATTGTTTTCCTTTATGTGGGAAACATAAGAGAAACAGCCTCTGCTTAGAAGCAACTTATCTCTTTATTTCCTCTGATTGGTTAAATCATAATTCTTATTTAAACCTGACCTTAGAGCTCTATTCCTCTGGAAAGTCTTTCCTGGACTTTGTATCACTTTATAAGTTTTTCCTCCAATGGATATCCATAGCACACAATATCCCCTCCATTATTGAATTATAAGTATAACAAAAATAGCTAAGTTTTAGCTGTGTGCCACACTAGATAGAATGCTATATGAACACATGATTCATGCTATCTGATTTATAGATATAGCCCCCGCACCTAGTCCAAAATCTGGCAAAATGTAACTGTTAAACAACTATAAGTTAAGTGTATGATGTATGAAATGAACCCCTACTAAATTCACCAGTTTTAGGTTCTAATTTAATCTCAAATGGGTTTTTGTAATAGTCTCCTATATTTTCTGCCACCCACCTTGTCACTCCTTAAATATATTATCCAGTCTGCAATATAGAATAATCCATCTAAGCACACTATCACTTGCTTAGAACCCAGGAATTTCTTGCCATTGCCTGTGAGTTAAATTTCAAGTTCTCCAAACTTTGTTTCATTCAGGAAATATTTATTGATCACAGTTTTATGTGGAGCACTGTGCTAAGCTGTTCAGCATTTCATCAAAGCCCATCCAGGGCAAGAAAGACCAACCTATCTCACCTCCTATTTTTCCTTATTTACTTGACAGTTTAGTAGTACAAAAGAAGTACATTTTATCCAACACAATTAGAGCACATGGTTTCAGATTTATAAAAAAGCATTTAAAGGGGAATGAGTATAGCTCAGTGGTTGAGTGCCTGCTTCCCATGTATGAGGTCCTGGGTTCAATTAAAAAAGCAACTAAAAAGAGAAGCTTGCAAATGATAATAAATCAATACTGTATGCATTTTACTTAAATTTTAAGCAGGTAAATATACACTGTCTTTTATCTTATTTATTACTTATTTATTCAGGAAGATGTAGGTTTACAGAAAAATCATACAGAAAATATAATGTTCTCTTATACAGTTTTTTAAATTATTAATACTTTTCATTAATTTTGTGTCTTTGTTATATTGATACAATTTAAATAATATTATTATAATTCTAACATTAACTATAGCCCATAATTTACATTAGAGTACACTGTGCTGTACGCAGCTAAGGTTATTTTAAAAATTTTATTCCAATAAAATACATACAACCTAAAATTTCCCCTTTAACCACAAATATAAAATGCAGTGGTGTTCACCTGGACGAACTATAAAAAGAACAGGAAATTTATCCCAAATCAAGCCAAAGGAAAGAAATAATAAAGATTAGAGCAGAAATAAATTAAATTGAGAACAAAAAAGAAAACAATAAGGAGAATCAACACAAGCAAAACTTGGTTCTTCGAGAAGATCAACAAAATTGACAAACCATTAGCTAGAATGACAAAAAATAAAGAGAGAGGATGCAAATAAATAAAAACAGCAATGAAAATGCCCATATTACTACTGACCCACAAAATGAAAGAGAGCAAAAGAGGATACTATGAACAACTATACACCAACAAGCCAGACAGTGTAGATGAAATGGAAAAATTCCTAGGAATGAAAAAACAACCTACACTGACCCTAAAAGAAATAGAAGATTTTTGCAAATCAATCCCAAGAGACTGAAACAGTCATCAAAAACTTCCTAAGTTGAAAAGTCCAGTACCAGAGACTTCAAAGGTGAATTCTATCAAGCATTCAAAGTTGATCAAATACCACACTTGCTTAAAGCTTTTCCAAAAAAAATCAACAGGAGAGAACATTACCAGACTCATTCTATGAAGCCAACATCACCCTGATACCAAAACCAAAAAAAGATACTATGAAAAAAAGAAAATTACAGGTCAATATCTCTAATGAATATAGATGGCAAAATCCTCAGTAAAATACTTGCACATCAAATCCTAAAGCACATTAAAATAATTATATATTATGATCAAGTGGGTATGCAATGGTTTCACAATACAAGAAAATCAATTATTGTAAAAAACTACATTAATAAACTGAAGAAGAAAAATCACATGACCCTCTCCATTGATGGAGAAGAGACATGTGACAAAATACAGCATCTGTTCTTAATAAATACACTCCAAAAGATAGGAATAAAAGGATGCTTTCTAAATATGGTAGTGTATATATGAAAAATCTGCAACCAGCATTGTACTCAATGTTGAAAGATTGAAAGTTTTCCTGCTGAGATGGGGAGCAAGATAAGGATGCCCACTGCCACCACTTTTATTCAATATAGTGCTAGAAGTCCTAGCAAGAGAAATTAGGATAGATAAAGAAATAAATTAAACCAAATAGGAAAAAGAAGTAAAACTTTTGCTATGAACATATATCATCTGATAACTAGAAATTCTTGAAATGTCCACAAAAAAGCTACTAAAACTAATAAATACATTCAGCAAAGTGGTGTGGTAAACAAGATCAAAATGCAAAAATCAATAGTGTTTCTGTGCACTACTGATGAGCAATCTGAGGAGAAAATTAGAAAAAAAATTCAATTATAATAGTGACTAAAGAATCAAATATTCAGGAATAAACTTAGCTAAGGACATAAAGGACTTGTATTGAGAAAACTACAAAATATTGCTAAAAGAAACTGAAGAAGACTTAAGTATGTGGGAGGATATTCCCTATTCATGAATTGAAAAACTAAATATCATTAAGATGTTAATTCTAGGGGAACAGAGTTGGCCCAATGGATAGAATGGATAGGGAGTCTGCCTACCACATGGGAGGTCCAAGTTTCAAACCCAGGACCTCCTGACCCATGTGATAAGCTGATCCACGTGCAGTGCTGATGCACACAAGGAGCACTGTGCCACGCAGGGGTGCCCCTGTGTAGGGAAACCCCACGTGCAAGGAGTGCACCCTGTAAGGAGAGCCACCCAGCATGATAAAAAAAGCACAGCCTGCCCAGGAATGGCGCTGCAAGATGACGCAACAAAATGCAACACAGATTCTGGGTACTACTGACAAGAATACAAATGAACACAGAAGAACACACAGTTAATGGATGCAGAGAGCAGACAACTGGGGTGGGAGGGCGGGGAAGGGGAGAGAAATAAAAAGAAAAAAAAGATGTCAATTCTACCCAAACTAATTTACAGATCCAATGCAATCCCAGTAAAAATCCCAACAGCATTTTTTTCAGAAACGGAAAAGCCAATTATCAAATTTATTTGGAAGGGTAACAGGCTCTGAACAGCCAAATCTATTTTAAAAAAGTAGAATGAAGGTGGAGGATTCTCATTTCCTGAATTTAAAGCATATTTCATAGGTACAGTGGTAAAAACAGCATGGTACATGCATTAAGATAAACAGATTGACCAATGGAACCAAACTGAGAACTCATGAATAAACCCACACATCAACAGTCAAGGGATTTTTGGCAAGGATATTAGGTCAACCCAGCTGAGTAAGAACAGTCTATTCAACAAATGGTGCTGAGAGAACTGGATATCACAACTTATACAATAATGAACTCAAATAGTTCAAGGACGTAAATATAAAAGTCTCATCCATAAAACCCCTAGAAGATAATGTAAGAAAACATCTTCAAGATCTTGTGCTAGGTGGTAGTTTCTTAAACCTTATACCTAAACCAGGAGCAACAAAAGAAAAAGTAGTAAATGGGTCCTCCTCAAAGTTAAAGAGTTGTTCTTCAAAAGACTTTGCCAAGAAAGTGAAAAGGCAGCCTAGTCAATAGGAGAAAATATGTGGAAACCACTTATCCAATAAAGGTTTGATATCCATATTATATAAAGAGATCATAAAAGTCAATGATAAAAAGACAGGCAATCCAACTAAAAAATGGGCAAAAGATGTGAATAGACATTTCTCCAAAGAAAAAATAAAAAATGACCAACAATCACTTGAAAAAATGCTCAACATCAGTAGCTATTAGGGAAATACAGATCAAAACTACAATGAGATACCATTTCACATGTTATAGAATTGCCATTATTACCAAAATATTAAAATACAAGTGTTGGAAAAGTGTGGAGAAATAGGAACACTCCTTCACTGTTGGTGGGAATATAGAATAATGTAGCCTCTGTGGAAAGCAGTTCTGTAGTACCTCAAGAAACTGAATACAGAACTGCTGTATGAGCCAGCTATACCATCACCAGGGATGTATTCAGAAGAACTGAAAGCAAGGACACTAACTGACATTTGCTCACTGATGTTCATAGCAGCATTATTCATAATTGCTAAAATATGGAGCCAGCCCAGATGTCCATCAAGTGATGATTGGATAAACAAAATGTGGTATATACACACAATGGAATACTATTCCACTCTAAGAAGACATGAAATCAGGATGCTTATGACCACATGATGAACCTAGAGGACATAATGTTGAGTGAAATCAGCCACACACAAAAGGACAAATATTGTATGGCCTCACTAATATGAACTAATATGAGAAAAATTACAGAGGTAAACTCTAGAGTATAGGTTACTAGGAAATATAAGGTGGATTGAGAATGGGAGATAATACTGTATGCAGCATTATTAATTTGATCAACTGTAAAAGTGTGCAAATGAATAGATCTGAGAGTAACACATGAGTATAACTAACACTGCTGATTTCTAAATGTATTGTGGCTGAAAGGGGTAGTATGTAGAAGTAAATGTCAATTGAAAGGTAACTAGAGAATAATCTAGGGTATGTGTAACAATGATTTAGGTGGTGGATGAAAAGTGTGGTAATAGGATAAGTACAGGAATGCTCTTCTTTTACAAGTGCTAGGAATATGGTGTTACACAGGAAAATTACAAGTAATGTAACTTATGGACAATAGTAATATTGTAATATTTTGCAAGAATGGCAAGAAAATATTTTTTCAATATTAAGGGACAACAATAGTAAGGGGGTATAAGATTTTCCTTTTGGAGTAATGAAAACATTCTAATATTGACTGAGGTGATGACAGCACAACTCTATGAGGAAAATGAGAGCCTCTGAGTGTATACATTGAATGGATTGTACAAACAAGGGAATCCAGTGGTGGGTGGTAGACTGTGGTTAACAGGACAACTATGAGAACATTTTCTCCTAAATGATAGCAAATACATAATAATAATAGAGATTATTAATAATAATTGAACAGTGGGAAGATACCTCAAATGTAAGATATGAGCTAAATATTACTATAAATATTTTGAAAATGCTCTTTCATAGAATGTAACAAATGTTTCACAAGAATGCAAGGTGTTGGTGGTGGGGAGATGTATGGGAGCCTTGTATGAGTATATGCATGTTTGTTCTGTAAATTCACAAATTTTAATATTAAAAAACTGCAGAGTTGCAGAGCAGTGTAGCTCAGTGTTTGAGTGCCTGCTTCACACATATGTGTTCCTGGGGTTCAATCCCTGGTACCTCCTAAAAAAAATGCAGCGGTGTTCATTTTACTCACAATATTGTGCTACGATCACCATTGTTCATTACCAAATTTTCCCATCAACCCAAACAGGTTCTGCATCAATTAAGCATTAAATCCTTATTCAGTACCTCTGCCTCAGTCCCTGGTAACTGACTCCAAGAATTTTCTTATTCTAAATATTCCTTAGTGAAAACATAAATATTAGTCCTTTTGTGTCTTGCATTTTTCTTTCAACATGGTACAACATTCATATATGTTGTCATGCATCAAAACTTAATTCCTTGAATAATATTCTATTGCATGTGTATACTACATTTTTAAATTTTTCATCTTTTGGTGGACTTTTGGGTTGCATACATTTTTAAGCAATTGTCAATAATGTCACTATGAGCATCAGTGTGCAAATATATGTTAAAGTTCCTGTTTTTGGTATTTACCTAGGAGTGGTTATTTCCAGACCAAGAGGTAATTCTACACTTAGCTTTCTGAGGAACTGCCAAGCCATCTTCCAGAGTGGCCACACCATTTTACATTCACACCAGCAAAGAATGAGTGTTTCTGTTTCTCCACATCCTCTCTGAAACTTGTAGCTTTCTGATTATTTAATTGTAGCCATTCTGGTGGATATGAAATGATATCTCATTGTGGTTTTGATTTGCATTTCCCTAATAGCTAGTGATGTAGAATGTCTTTTGATGTGCTTTTTATCCATTTATATATCCTCTTTGAAGAATTGTCTATTCAAGTCTTTTGTCCATTTTTTAATTAGGCTGTTAATCTTTTTGTTGTTGAGTTGTAAGATTTCTTTATATATCCAGTAGCACCTTGGTACTCATCATTAGTTCATTCCAGGAGGTACAATGAGTACCAAAACTACAAGTACCAAGCAAATTTAATGCATTCCCAAACCAAAGACAATGCACATTTTTAAAGCCAATATCTAAAAAGATAGGGTTTTATACCATTACTTTAATGAGAAAGAAGCTTAACAATTAATAAATTACTTAGATTAAATAAAACAAAAACTTCACTTTGCTTGTACTGAGAAGAGTCCGTGCCTAATAGGATAGTGGGAGGAAAGTGGTGTGGAGAGGCCACATGGGTTGTTGCTTGAAAGGAGAGTCCCCTTCAAATAGAATATAGGTCACTTTAGATGTTCTTTCTCTTTTTTGCCTTTTTTCAACTTGTGCTACAGGCTCTGACACACTCTGCCACTTTCACTAAAAATATATACAATGTGGTGTGCACAGGGTAAGAACTACCATGTGACTAATGAATGATGCTTTCTTTTGACTGGAAAGGGTAGCGAGTCATGAGGCAACTGACACCTACAAGTTCTAGCTTGCATGTTAAGTAACAAACAAATGACAAGTACCAGGACAAAATTTTCACATCAAAATGTGTAAAGAACTAAATTTGACAAGTTTCAAAGCAGTTGAGTACCCAAGGTTGGTTTGTACTGGATATTAAATCTTATAAGACATGAGGTTTAAAAAGTTTTCTCATTGTATTAGTTGCCTTTTTACTTGCATTATGAAGTCCTCTGATGAACAGAAGTTTTAATTTTGATGATGTCATATTTATCTTTTTTTTTTCCTTAAGATGCTTGTGCTTTTGGTGTAAAGTGCAAGAAACCATTGCTAACAGAAGATTCTGAAGATGCTTCCCTATGTGTTCTTCTAGGTGTTTTGTAGTTTTGATTATGATATTTAACCTTTTCATCCATTTTGAATTACTTTTCATATATGGTAAGCACTAGGGGTCCACTTTCATTCTTTTGCTATGGTTATACAGTAATCCCAGAACCAATTATTGAAGAGACTGTTCTTTCCCCATGAGTGGTTTTTGTATCCTTGTCAAAAATCAATTGGTCATAGATGTGAAAGTTTTTGTCTGAACTCTCATTTAAATTCTTTTGGTCTATAAGTCTCTCTTTGTGTACATAGTTGTTTTGATTACTATAGCTTTATAAAATTCTTTAATATCAAGAAGAATGTGTCCTCAAATTCATTCTTCATTTTCAAGATGGTTTTGACTATTTTGGATCCCTTACATTTCCACATAAATTTAGTGAGTAGATTGGCCATTTAGCAAAGAATTTCCTGGGATTTTTTTTTATTTTAAAAAGATTTATTATAAAAAACTATTCATTGAGATTTAGATACAAATAATAATAATACAAGTCACAATGCAATTAGCATACATATAATATAATATTATATTAAGTGATTAAAAACATTCACTCATTTTTTAATGGTTTATGTGTGAGAGTCATTCTCCAAGGAATTTATAAGCATTTTATCGTTTTTCTTTTTTTTAATTAAAATATATCACTCATACATAAACATACATAAACAATGAATATATAATAGTTGTGAACTTATAAAACAAACATATATAACATCAAACAAACATATATAACATCTCACCCTACCACCAATAACTTGCATTGTTTTAAACCATTTTAACTAATGATTAAAGAGCATTGTTAAAATATTACTACTAACCAAAGTATTTTCCCCTAACCAATCTGATGATTATTATCTTTATATCATTTATATATGAACATACATAAACATTAAGTGTATAGTAAAAGTTATGAACTTACAAAGCAAACATGCAAAGCATCATACAGGGGTCCCATTCATTAACCCTCCACCAACACCTTGCATTGTCATGAGATGTTTCTTACAAACTTTGAAAGAACATTGTCAAAATCTTACTACTAATCATAGTTCTTATATTACAATTGGTGTGTTTTTTCCCCAACGCACCCTATTATTATTTTTAAATGTATTTTTTAATGACAGAAGTTATAAACATATAAAACAGTCATGCTCATGTGCAGAATTCTCAAACAACACCCCTCCATCAGCACACCACAATGTTGTGAGTCATTTGCTACAGATAAAATGATACCATCTGATTATTACCTTGTCCATAGTGTACATTTGGCTCACATTTTCGATACTGCCTCAGTATCAACACAGTACATCTTTTGCATAGATGCAAGAATGTTATATTATTACTCATAACCACAGTCCATAGGTCACTCCAGCTGTATTTTTCCCATGCTTCTCCACATTCTCAACACTCTGCAGGAGTGACATACATTTGTTCTAGCTAACAAAGGACACTCTTGCATCTGTACCATCAACCACAATTCTCACCCACCTCTTGGTTTGCTGTGCTATCCAGTTCCTAGATTATTCTCAAGCATTCTGTCAATTGGCATTTACATAATTAGACTACCATTTTCAGTCATATCCCCATTTATAAACTAGCTGTTACTCACTGTGTGTTACCATCCACTCTATACATATCTAAAATATTAGAGTAAAACTAATTAAAACTTCTACATACAGTAAACATCAGCAGTCCACTCAGTCCTTCTCTTATCTCCTTTAAGAATCCACTATCTACCACCAGGTCTTGAAGATATTTTCTAATAATTTCTTCTAGCAGTTTTATGGTTCATGCTTTTATTTTTAGTTTTTTTGATCCATTTTGTGTTAGTTTTTGGATAAGGTGTGAGATAAGGGTCCTCTTTCCTTCTTTCAGCTATGGATGTCCATTTCTTTCAGCACCATCTGTTAAATGGATTGTTTTGCCTGAGCTGTGTGAGTTTGACAGGCTAGTCAAAAATTACTTGACCATACCTGTGAGGATTTGTTTCTGAACCATAATTTTGGTTCCATTCGTCTATTATGTCTGTCTTTAGGCCAGTACAATGTTGTTTTTACCACTATAGGTAGGTATTATGATTTAAAGTCTGGACATAATGGTTCACTTTTCCTTTGTATGAGGTTTCTGGCTATTCAGGACTCCTTACCCTTCCAAATAAATTTAATGATCATGTTTTCCACTTTTTCCTTTATTGCTGGTGGAATTTTTATCAGGATTGCATTAAATCTGTATATCAATTTGAATGGAATTGACATCTTAATGATGTTTGTTCTTCCAATCCATGAGCATGGAATGTTCTTCCAGTTATTTAGGGCTTTTTTGATTTGTTTTAACATTGAGTTTGCAGTTTACTGAATACAAGTGCTTTACATCATTGGTAAAGTTTATTCCTGACTATTTGAGTTTTATCTGTCATATTTTATTTTCACCACTCTTTTGATGCTTTTAGTTACTTTTATTGATATAATCTTTATTTCTAGACTCTCTTCTGAGCCTCTCTCCTGTCTTTTCATTTCAGGCTCTGGCACACCCTTTAGTATTTTCTGGAGGTCTGGTCTCTTGCTTAGAAATTCTCTCAGTTTCTATTTATCTGTGAATATTCTAATCTTGACATATTTTTGAAAGACAGTCTTGCTGGATATAAGATTCTTGGCTGCAAGTTTTTCTCTTGTAGTATCTTAAATATATCAGACCACCATCTTCTTGCATCCATGGTTTCTGGTGAGAAATCAGCACTTAATCTTATTGGGGATACCTTATATGTTATGCATTGTTTTTCTCTTTCTGCTCTCAAAATTCTCTTTGTCTTTGGCATTTGGCATTCTGATGAGTATGTGTCTCAGAGTTGGTCTATTCAAATTTTATCAGATGGGAGTATGTTGTGCTTCTTGGACATAGATATCTATGTCCTTCAATAGGGTTGGGAAATTTTCTACCATTATTTCTTTAAATATTCCATCTGCCCCTTTTCCCTTCTCTTCTCCTTCTGGAACACCCATGACACATATGTTTCCAAGTCTTCTCTGTCATTTAGTTCCCTGAGGCCTTGTTCAATTTTTTCCACTCTTTTCTTCCTCTCCTTTTTATGTTCACTTTCAGAGGCCATTTCTTCAAGCTCACCAATCCTTTCTTCTGCCTCCTCAAATCTGCTACTGTATGATTCCAATGATTTTTAATTTCATTTATTGGACCTATCATTCCCATAAGATCTGCTATTTTTCTATGTATGCTTTCAAATTCTTCTTTATGCTCATCCAATATCTTCTTAATATCCTTAATCTCTTTAGTCATCTCACTGAACTTATTAAGGAGATTTGTTTGAACATCTATAATTAGTTGTCTCAAATCCTTTATGTCATCTGGAGGCTTATCTTTTACCTTAATTGGGCCATAGAGCTTCCTGTTTCTTTGTGTGGGTTGTAATTTTTTGTTGGTGTCTTAGCATCTGACTTACTAGAGTATTTTTTCTGGGTGCAGTTTTTCTCTTTGGTTTAAGGCTTCCTATCATTTCTCCTTTGATGGTTATGTAGCAAGGGCCAAGCATGTAGTTGGTCCTGTAAACTGTGAAGGCTCAAGCTGTCCTCATTGCACCAGGGACCAGTGAAGCTTCTTCCAACTTTCTCCATTGCCAGGGGCAGGGACAGAGTCACAGCTATGTGGAATAATCCACATGCAGGCCTAGACTGTAGTTGCCTAGAGAGCCTGATGGAGCTTCACATCCCTTCTCCCCTACCTGGGGCAGGGATGGAGCTGCAAGTGTGGGCAGCAACATATGCAGTGTGGGTTCTAAGATGACAGCAGTTGCCCTGGAAAAACTTCTGATTTTCAGCCTATGCCAGCCAAATTTCCTGCAGTTACCTGTATAGGTAGGTGCAGGACTCCTCAGCCTTCCCCAGGGCTGAAGCCTAGGCAGGCTGCAAGTTGATCTGTGTGAAAAAAACTGTCAGCCCGGCTTCCCCTCAGGCTGGGTGTGGAGTAAGAACAGTGGCTACTGGCCTCTTTCCAATTTGGGCTGGTTCACACACTAGCCGTTCCCAGGGATATCTCTTAGCCAACCGAGTCTACTAATCAGTAGGCGAAATTGAGAGCCAACAGTCTCCTCCTCCCCTGTTTCTGGGAAATGGAGCTTCCAATTCCCATCACAGAACAGCTCCTGGGGCAGCTCATGCCACCAGAGTATGATAATCACCGACCTCTACGGCTTGGTCAGTAATTTCCCGGAGAGGCTGGCACAGGTCCGCGCAGCTTCCTCTCTGCCGGAGGTGGCACTGGGGCCTAGGCTAAAGCTGCAGTCTGACCTAGATGGGAAGAAGCCACTCCCCACCAGCACTGGGATCCTCAGTCTGCCCCACTTCCCCTGGTGCCAGGCTCAGAGTCAAGATGGCGGCTCCCAGCCTCTTTCTGACTTGGACAGGTTCAAACTTCAGCTGTTCTCAGGATTATACTGTAGCCCACTGAATTTCCTCATCATAGATGAAATTGGTGCCTAACAGTCTCTTGCTCCCCCATTTTGGGGAAGTGGAGCTTTCAATTCCAGCTGTGGAATAGCTCCCAAGGTGGCTCGTGCCTCCAGTGGAAGATAGGCACCGGCCTCTGGTGTATGGAGTGCTCTACTTATGAGTCTTCTCTGCAGATGAGCTGTCTCCTCCTTCCTGTTCATCAAAAATGTGGCAGAATGCTCTTCTGGCCTCCTGGAGCCCCCAAACAGGTGCTTCAGCTAGCTCCAGAGTGTTTGCTAACTGCCCTGTAGCGGAGCTGACTCTAGGATCTTCTTAATCCACCACCATCTTGCAGGTTTCTGACCTGCTCCTGGGATTTTGATTGGGATTGCACTAAATTACTTTTGGTAGGACTGACATTTTAACATATTTAGACTTCTAATCCATAATCATGGAATATCCTTCCATTTATTAAACAATATTTTGTAGTTGTTGGTGTATAAGTTCTTTACAACCTTGTTTAAATTTATTCCTAAATATTTAATTCTTTTTGTTGCTATTGTAAGTAGGATTTTTTTCTTGATTTTCTCTTCAGATTGTTTATTGCTGGTGTATAGAAACACTACTGATTTTTGCATATTGACCTCCCCTTACTTTGCAGAATTCATTTATTAGATCTAGTAGTTTTTTTAATTGAAGTATATCATTCATACATGAACACACATAAACAATAAGTGTATAGTAAAGATTATGAATTTACAAAACAAACATATATAACATCAGACAGGGGTCTCATACATCACCCCTCCACCAACTCTTTGCATTGGTGTGAAACATTTGTTACAAACTATGCAAGAGCATTGTCAAAATATTACTACTAACTATATTTCTTATCTTACATTTAGTGCATTTTTCCCCCAACTCATACTTTTTTTTAATGTATTTTTATTACAGATATTGTGACCTTGCAAAACAATCATACAGATGTGCAGATTTCCCATACAACTCCATATCCTGGTGGAATATTTGTTACAGATTATAAAATAATATCATCAGACTATTGCTATCAATCATGGTCCATAGCATACATTTGGCACACTTTTTCCATACACCTCCATTATCAACACAGTACAGCTTGGCATTGATGCAAGAATATTACAGTATTGGTGTTAACCACAGTCTATAGGTCACACCAATTGTAGTTTTCCCATGTTTCTCCATATTCCCATCACCCTGCAATAATGATGTACATCTGCTCTAGCTCACAGGACTCTCTTGCTTTTGTACCCTTAACCACAATTCTCAACCACCTCTAGGTTCACTGTTATTCAGTCCCTAGATTATCCTTTAGCTTTCTATTGACATTTACTTCCCTAGACTACATTTACCATTCCCTAGACTCATTTTATAAATGAGTCATAATCTCATTTATAAACCAGTTGCCACTCACTATATTGTGTTACTATCAACTCTATTCATCTCCACACTTTTACAGTCAAGTTGATTAAAACTTCTACATACATTAAACATCCATAGTTCTTCTCAACCCTCCTCTTATCTCCTTATAATTCATACTCTATGTTTTAATTCCATGTGTTTATTATTTGAATTTAGTTCATATTAATGAGACCATGCAATATTTGTCTTTGTATGTCTGACTTACTTCACTTAGTATAATGTCTTCAAGACTCATCCATGTTATCACTTATGTCCCAATTGCATTTCTTCTTATTGCAGCATAGTATTCCATCATATGTATATACCACATTGTGTTTATCCATTCATTGTTGGATGGACACTTGAGCTGTTTTCATCTTTTGGCAATTGTGAACAATGTTGCCATGAATGTTGGTGAGTGGATGTCTGTTTGTGTCATAGATTTTAGTTCTTCTGGATATATTCCTAGTAAAGGAATTGCTGGATCATATAGCAGTTCTATATTCAGCTTCCTGAGGAACTTCCAAACTGTCTTCCACAGAGGCTGCACCATTTTACACTCCCACCAACAGTGACACAGTGAAGGGGTGTTCCTATTTCTCCACATCCTCTCCAGCACTTATTGTTGTCTGTTTTTTTTAATAATGGACATTCTGTGTGGTGTTAGATGATATCTCATTGTTGTTTTAATTGGCATTTCCCTAATAGCTAGTGATATGGAACATTTTTTCATGTGCTTTTTGGCCATTTGTATTTCCTCTTTGGAGAAATGTCTATTTAAATCTTTGCCCATTTTTAAATTGGATTGCTTGCTCTTTTATTGTTGAGTTATATGATCTCTTTATATAGAATGGAAATCAAACCCTTATCAGATAAGTGGTTTCCAAATATTTTTTCCCATTGACTGGGCTGCCTTTCACCTTCTGATGAAGTCCTTTGAATCACAGAAATGTTTAAGTTTGAGGAGGTCCCATTTATTCATGTTATCTTTTGTTGCTCATGCTTTTGGTGTAAGGTTTAAGAATCCACCACTTACCACCAGATCTTGAAGATGTTTCCCTACATTTTCTTCTAGGAGCTTTACTAGACTTCCTTTTATGTTTAGGTCTTTGATCCATTTTGAGTTAATCTTTCTATAAGGTGTGAGTTAGGGGTCTTCTTTCTTTCTTTTGGTTATGGATATCCAGTTTTCCCAACACCATTTGTTGAATAAACTGTTCTGCTCCAACTGGGAGGGCTTGACTCACTTGTCAAAAATCACTTGGCCATAGATGAGAGGGTCCGTTTCTGAACCATCAATTTGATTCCATTGGTCTATGTATCTATCTTTATGTCAATACCATAGTTTTGATGTGGATTTTTCAGTATTTTCTATATATGTGATCATGAAATCTGCAAATATGGAAAGCTTTCCTTCTTACTTTCCAATATGGATGCCTTTAATTTTTTTTTTTTTTTTTTTTGCCTAATAGCTCTGACTAGAACTTCCAGTCCAAAAGTTCAATAATATGGTGGCAGTGGGCATGCTTGTCTTTTTCCTGATCTTAAAGGGAAGGCTTTCAGTCTTTCATTTTTACATATGATGTTAGCTGTGGATTTTTCATATACACCCTTTATCACACTGAGGAGGTTTCTTTCTATTCCTACTTTTCTAAGGATTTTTATAAAGGTGGAGTAATTTGTAACATGCCTTCTCTGAAACAATTAAGTTGTTACCATGTTTTCTTTGACTTTGAGTCAGCTGGTTTGAGTTGTGATTAATATTATTGCAGAAAACATACCTAAAATCATATATGGGTTTCAGTTTAAGATTCTTTAAATTGGAGTAAGAACTTCAAGTCATTTTAGAAGCAACCTGGATTGTCAACTCTTTAATGGTTTTCTGGTTTAAAACATTATTTAATGTTTTCCTAATAATATCTATTTGTTTTACCCACCTTTCACCTTTAATTCAATGACATTTCTTTAGATTTACTGTCATTTTAGTGACTATTTTTATATGAATAATTTTTTGAATTTTTATGACCTAATCCAATAATTTTATTTAAAAATATATCTATTATAGAGGATATATTTCAAAACACACACAACTTACTTTTAGCAAGCATATGTGTCAGTTGTTAGGGCCAGCAATGCATAAGCCTACTGGGTAGTATTATAGAGGATATATTTCAAAACACACATGACTTACTTTTAGCAAGCATATGCATCAGTTGTTAGGGCCAGCAATGCATAAGCCTACTGGGTAGTAAGTCAGTATTTTAAGAATTTACTGTGCTAGAGAACAGATATGTATGTATTACACATGGAATGCAGAGAATTAGCTAGACAAGAGGGAGTGATTAAAGGAGCTACTCTTGCACTGAACTTAAATACTTTTCCTCATTCATATCACCTTACCTCCCTTAGTAATCATATCTGTGTTAGTTTGTCATTCTACCAGAAAACTTCACCCTTTCTGACTCTATTTCTTAATCAGCATGTAAGATTCCCTTTAGGTTTAACATCTCAAAGTAAGCCCTCCTGTCATATCCTGCAGCACTCTGTGTATACTATATACTATAGCACTTTCACATGACGTTGAAAATCTGTACTCTATTTGCATGTCCTTTCTAATAGACTTTAGTTCTTAGAGGACAACCACTTTCCCATTTTCTGTCTCAGAACCTTTCACAGTGCTGGGCATGTGGTTTGCAGTCAGAAATTGTTCCTCATTCTGACTACAGTGACCTCTTCTGCTCTTCTTAGTCCCTCTTCTAAATCTAATTTATATTCTCATTATTATTGTGAAACTGCTCTCCCCTTTATTGTCCCAGTCCATCATTCTATTTCTGACTCCACTAAACTCTCTGATTTGCTTGAAATAATTCCTTTTGTATTTTCCCAAATATAAATCCTTTAGAATTGCATTTCATCTCTCCCCTCCCCTCCCCCCTGCTTCCTCACAATACTATCCTGTGGGGTATCTCCTGCTGTCTGCTTTTTGCCCTCCATCATAACTCATGTCAGAGAGAAGGATTCAAAACCATATCGGATGGGGCCCTAAAAATTCTTCGTACTTAGCCACATGGGGGAATTTTATATTTTCCCTTTCTTTCTACATTTCTTTTTTCCTGAGTGAGAACTGTCATTTCTCATTATCAAAGCTCCTCATCATCCCATCTACTTCTACCTCCTCTTGGAACCTGCTCCATTAACTTTCTCATCACATTTGCATTTTCAATTTGTCTCTCTGTGCCTTATGGCCATTCATACTCCTGGACTTTAGCTATACTACAACTCTTTCCTTTCTATTGATACATTCTCTTTCCCCTAATCTAACACCAACATGGCTTAAAAACAAATTATAAGAATATTTTTCATTGAGGTGAAATTCACGACTTAAATTTACAACATAAAATTAACCATTTTAAAGTGTACATTTCAGTCGCATTTAGTACATTCGTAACATTGTTAAACCTCACTTATAACTGGTTCTGAATAATTTTTTTACCCCAAAGTAGACCCTATAACTTTTAAACAATCACTGGCCATTTTCTCCTCCTGCCAACTCCTGGTCACCCACTTTCTGTCTCTGTAGTCTGGATATTGCATATAAGTGGAATCATATATGTGATCTTTTGTGTCTTGCTCTTACGTTTTCAGCATAATGTATCCTAAGTTCTTCCAGTACTCCATTCCTTTTTATGGTAGAATAATATTCCATTGCATGGCTCTGCCACATTTTGTTTATTTTCATTCATTCATGGAAATTTGTTTTTTTTTCCCCACTTTCTGGCTATTGTGAATAATCCTGCTGCAATGAACAATATTGTACCATTATATTTTGAATATCTGTTTTCAATTTTGTAGGGTATATACCTAGGAGTGGAATTCCTGGGTCATTTGATAATTCCATGTTTAACTTTTTGAGGAACTGCCGAAATGTTTTCCTCACAGACTTCACCATTTTAAACTCCCACCTACAATGAATGACGATTCTAATCTTTTCACATTCCTTCCTGCACTTTTGTCTTTCTTTCTTATAACCATCATAATGGGTGTGAAGTTGCAGCCCATTGTGATTTTGATTTATAGTTCCCTAATTAGGAATGATATTGAGTAGCTTTTCATGTGCTTGCTGACCATTTGGGTATCTTCTTTGGAGAAATGACTATTCAATTCCTTTCACTATTTTTAATTGGTTAATTTTTCTTTTTTGTTGTTGAGTTATAAGATTTCTTTATATATTATGGATGCTAGATACTTATCAGTTGATTTACAAATAATTTCTCCCATTTTGTGGACTATCTTTTCACCTTCTTGTATAGTTCTCTGAAGCATAGAGGTTTTACATTTTGATAAAGTCTAATTTATCTATTTTTTTATTTTGTTGCTTGTAATTTTGTTGATTTATACAATGATAGACTGGAAATTCCAAGATCATGAAGATTTAGCACTATGTTTTCTTCTAAGAGTTTTATGGTTTTAATTATTACATGCAGGTCATTGATTGATTTTGCATTAATTTTGTAGATGGTAGAAAATATGGCTCCATGTTCATTCTTTTCATGTGGATATCCAGTTGTCTAAGCACCATTTTTTGAAAACACTATTCTTTCCTGTTTGAATGGTTTGACATCCTTATTGAAAATCAGTTGACTGTAGAAGGTGTGTGTTTATTTTAGCTTTTTAGAAAGTTTTGAAACTGGGAACTGTGTGTCCTCCAACTTTGCTCTTTTTCAAGATTGTTTTATGATTCAGGGCACCTTGCCACTCAATATGAATTTGAGGAATGGCTTTTCTATTTCTGTGAAGAAGAAAAAATGTCCATTGGGGTTTTGATAGGGATTACATTGAATCAGAAGATTTCTTGGAGGAATATTACAATCTTAAAAATGTTAAATATTCTAATCCATGAACATAGCATGCCTTTCTATTTAATTCAGTCTTCCTTAATTAAAAAAAAATTCTCAATTTCTTTTCGAAATGTGTTATAGTTGTCAGTCTACAAATTTTTAACTACCTTAGATAAATTTATTCCTAGATATTTTATTATTTTAAATGATGCTACTGTAAATGGAATTGTTTTCTTAATTTCCTTTACAGATAGTACTTGCTGGTCTATAGAAACAGTTGATTTTTGTATACTGACTGTGTACCTATAACTTTACTAAATTTGTTTATTAGGTCTAGCATTTTTTTTTTGTATGTGTGGCTTGTGTGGCATATTCCATATGTATAGGATCATGTCATTTTTAAGTAGAGATACCTTTACTTCTTATTTTCCTATATAGATCCTATTTATTTCTCTTGCCCAGTTGTTCTGATAAGAAATTCCAGTATGTATTAGTCAGTCAAAGGGGTGCTAATGCAAAGTATCATAAATCTGTTGGCTTTTGTAAAGGGTATTTATTTGGGGTAAAAGCTTACAGTTACAAGGCTCTAAAGAGTCCAACTCAAGGTTGCTTTCTTACCAAAGTCAGTTGCACATATTGAAGCAAGATGGTAACCGATCTCTACCTGATCTCTCCTTTCTTCTTCCTCCTAAGGCAAGCTTCTAATCTCAGCTGTAAACTAGCATGGGGCTTGCCTCTCAGGATTTCCTGTATGAGTCTGGCATAGGGCTCATTTCTTTCTGGGCTTTCTCAGCTGCTCAGCCGCAAACTATCAGGCTAATGGCGTATCTTTCCCTGGGGCTCCAGTATCAAAATTGACAAAGTTCTCTCTCTTCCTGTGTGTCTCCTTGAATGAATGTCTGCTTATATCAGACCAACAAGGGAGTGGAAACTCAAACCTGAGTCACACCCTACTGACGTGGTCAAATCAAAGTCCTAATCTTAACAGATAATTTAAACAAGGTATGTCAGCTGAATCAAATGCATTCAAAGGGTATAACACCCTGAGGAACATACCAAGTTACAAACATAAACTTTTTCTTTTTCAGAATTCATAAATAATAGCAAATGGCCACAGAGTATAGCAGTGGTGAAATTGGGCATTTTTGTCTTCTTCTTGATTTTAGGGAGGATGTTTTCAGTCTTTCACCATTAAGTTTTTTTGCTGGCTGTCAGTTTCCTATAAACACTGTTTATCATGTTGAGGAAATTTCCTTATATTCTTACATTTCTGAGTTATTTTAATCATAAATAGGTGTAGGATTTTGTCAAATGCTTTTTTTACAGCAACCAAGATGATTACATACTTTCTTTCCTTCATTCTATTAATGTGATCTATTACATTGGTTTATTTTCTTATATTGAACCACCTTGCTTTCTTGAGATAAAACCCATTTGATTGTTGTTTAATCCATTTTTATGCTGTTGTATTTGATATGCTAATATCTTGATAAGAATATCTGCACCTTTACTTAAAAGGGATATTGATTTGTAATGAGCTTTTTCAGTGATGTCTTTATCTGGCTTTGATATCAGGGTAATGCTTCCCTAATAGAATGAATTGGAAATTGTGCCCTCCTCAAAAATTTTGGAATAGTTTGAAAATTATTGGTGTCACTTCTTCTTTGAATGTTTGGCAGATTTCCCCAGTGACCTTCTTGTCTTGGACTTTGCTTCATTGTGAGATTTTTGAGTACTGATTCAAGCAAATAGCATTTATCTTATTATAGGACTGATGACATTTTCCATTTCTTCTTGAGCAAGGTTGTATGTTTCCAGGATTTTCTTCTTGAGCAAGTTTGTAAGAATTTGTCCAATTTATGTAGGATAACTAATCTTTTGGCATTCAATCTTTTCACAGTATTCTCTTATAATCCATTTTATTTCTGCAAAATTATAATAATGGTTTCACTTTCATTTCTGATTTTAGCTATTTGTCTTCTTTTCTCTTTTCTTAGTCTATCAAAAGGTTATTCAATTTTGTTGATCTTTTCAAAAGCCAGCATTTGTTTTTGTTGATTATCTTTTAAATTCTCTATTTCATTTATGGCCACTCTAGTCTTTAATATTTCTCTCCTTCTGCTAGCTTTGGGTTTGGATTCTTCTTCTTTTTCTAGTTCCTTACAGTATAAAATTAGGCTACCGATTTGAGAGCTTTCTTCCTTTTAGTATATGGGATTTGCAACTATGAATATACCACTGTGCATGGTTCTCACTGCATCCAATTAGTTTTTCTGTATTTTGTTTGCTTTAGCATTTTTTTCTGAGTGTTTTCAAATTTCACATTTCTGATCCATTGGTTGATTAGAATGTATGGTTTATTTTCCATGTATTTGTAAATTTTCCAGTTTTCTTTCTATTATTGATTTCTAGCTTCATTATACACAGTGGCCAGAGAAGAAACTTAATTATTTCAATCTTTTAAAATTTATTGAAACTTGTTTTATGACCTTGCGTATGATCTTTACTAAAAAATATTCCATATCCCCTGGAGAAGAATGTGTATTTTGCTATTGTTGGGTGGAATGTTCTATATATGCTTGTTAGGTTTAGTTGGATGGTAGTGTTGCAGAAGTCCTCTTTTTCTTTATTAAAATTCTATTCATGTTTTCTATCCATTATTTAATTTGGGGTATCAAAGTCCCCAACTATTATTGTAATTGTGAAATTGTCTATTTTTCCCTTCAATTGTCTCAGTGTTTATTCCATATGCTCTGGGGCTCTGTTTTTTGGTGCATATATGCTTATGGATGATATAACACCTTAGTCTTTTTGACTTAAAGAGTATTTTGTCTGATATTACTATATCTATCTAGATCTCTTTTATTTATTATTTGAAAGAATATTTTCCATCCCTTCAAACTATTTGTCTTTTGACACATTTCCAATAATTTTATTTGCCTTCTTCATGATTCAGAGTATGTTTTGTTGCTGTAAACCTTTGTTTTCCACAGTTCTGACCAAGAAGAGTATAGTAATTTTGCTTCTTTTTCCATCTTTTTTGAGGAACAAACCCCTGAAGCTACCTACTCTGACATTTTTCCAGTACTCTATTTTTTTTACTCCCCTTTCTTACTCAGTTAAATCATTCCCATTTATTTCTCTCTTACTTCTATTCATATCATCCTCACATTTATAGACTCTATCTCAAATTTTTTTATACTGGCTCTTCCTGCCTTCTTCCATTCTTTCTGCTTTATTTCACTATCCTTTTCATTTCCTATTTCTTTACCACAAAGATTTTTCAAGAATCTAATCAGTGCCAAATTTTATACTAAACTTGGAAATTCAGAGATAAAGTTACAATCCCTTAGTATTTCACAGCCTAGTGACAGAGTTTAGCAAATAGATAATTTTAACACCATTTAATAACATTGTATTAACAGTGATTATGGTGTTACATGAGAACTCATAAAGAGAAAGATACACAATCCAGGTCAACATGCCTCTTCTGTCACTTTTACTGAACCTGTGGTTGGCACTGGGGTTGGTGTATATTCAGTATACCCCAATCTCTGGACTGTTCATGTGACAGCCAGGCCCTGAGCCTCAGCAGACTTGTAACTTCTACCTTTAGTTTATTGGACTTACCCCAGCCAGCTAACAGGGAGGTGAAGAAAGCCAACCACTACACCAGGGAGCCAAGAGTGCCTACAACTGCAAGCAGGAGAATTGCATCCAGCATCCATGTGGAATCTAAGCCCCCTCTCGATATAGAAGTGGAGTGGACATAACCACACCAGGGTCCACAGGATGGAGGAATAGAGTATGGATTAGAGTGGACTTACTGATATTCTACTATGGAACTATTTTGATTAGTAATGGAAGAAATTGCAGCATTGATGTGGAGAAAGTGACCACGATAACTGCTAAGTATAAGGAGAGGGAAGAAGAGATATGATGTAAGGGCATTTTCAGGACTTGGAGTTGTCCTGGGTGTACTGCAGGGAGAGATGCTAGACATTGTATGTCCTGCCATGGCCCACTGGGTGGACTGGGGGAGACTCTAAACTACAATGTAAAGCATTATCCATTTGGTGCAGCAGTGCTCCAAAATGAAAGAGGATGTTGATGTGGGATGAGTGGGGTGAGGGGTGTGAGGATATATGGGGACCTTTTATATTTTTTCAGTGTAACATTAAAAAAAGTAAAGAGAGAGAGAAAAAAAAAACAACAACTAAGGAAAACCATAATGAGGATGAGCTAATTGAGATAGTTTTTAAAGGACAGAAGAATATAGCTAGAAGTAGAGTTCCAGAGAAGAGCATATGCAGAAAATAAGCATGTTTCCCTGAAGTTACTTTTGCACAGAGTGATACAATTTAGGAAGGAGAAAAAGAGAGGACAGGAAAGGGAGATGAGTCCAAGTTGAATGCTAACTTTATTGACTGAAAATTCATGACATTACCTTAGCCACCCAGGCAAAGTAAATTGTTTCATTATATGGATTTCCATATTGTATAACTCTTTTTTAAGCACCCACACACAAACACAAATATACACACATCTATTTTTTGCTCCTTATTAAGGCAAAGAAATCCCTAAGGACAGACACTATTTCATTCGACTTAGGGATACAATTTCTCAGAAAATCCTCTGGCACAGAATAATTGTTTAATAAAAATTGGTTGAATTGAATAAAATCTATACATCTTTATGTCTCACCTCCCTGGTGACATTTTAAACTCTATTTCCAATCATTTATCAATTGGTTCATTGATAAGACAAATTCATAATGCCAAGTTGAACCCCATTCTTTTTCCAGTTCTAAGTAAAACACCTCCCCTAACATTTCCATTTATGTTCAGTCTCAATATCTAAGAACAATTTTTGAAGCATTCTACAAGATGTTCCATATCTAATCAACATTTAGCTATTGGTTAAATCTGTAAAATGAATCCTGAATATATACATATTTTTTACATTCCCACACTGCTTCTCAAGATAAAATGTTTATTTTCAATCCTGAGTTTTTTTAAATTTTATTGCATACTGAAGACAACTAATATCCTTAAACTTTGAGAGCAGCTAATGAGAGCAGAGAGAGGGAGCATTTTAAAGAATATCAATGAAAATTTTAATGGGCTGAGATTATGGTAGAATTGCAGGTCAAAAGGAGAAGTTGAAAATTATGTGAAAGGAGAAAATAAACAAAGGATATAATAAGATTATATATGCCATATCTGAGCCAAAATAGGTGATATTGCTATAATGGATAATGTGTGTTTATTTTTTAATTTTGTAATTATAAAAATGTTACTTTTGTGTGAATAATGCTTTAAGTGGACTGTATATTCTGCAAAGGATGGGTTAGAGGATGATAGAGAATAGAGATTATTATTTTTAAATTAAATTTGAAGCTTTTTAAATTTCCCTCCATGTAATAAATAAGATCAGAAATGATGTTAGATTCCCATAATCCACAAAAAATCTTATTTAAATTTAAAAATGCCTCAAAGACGAAATTATGCATAATAATGTATACATAATACTTAATTACACGTAGTTCCAACATTAACAAACATCTTTTTTTCTTAACTATCCTTACTTAATCTATTTTACTGATGTTGTTTTCTTCTTTTTTTCCAAGGTAGAATTGCGATAGGTTGTCTAATATTCAAAATAAAATATATCCTTAATAGGGGGGCAGACATGGCTCAAGCAGTTGGGTGCCTACCTCCAACATGAGACTATGAGAGTTCAGTTCCTTGTACCTTCTAAAGAAGATGAGCAGACAACTAGCAGAAGCAACAAGCAGATACAATGAGCAGAAGAATGAGCAATCACAGCAAGCAGACAACAAGCAGACAGACAAGGGAGCCATCTCATGGGAAGAAAAATATAATTCCTTAATATAATAACAAAATTACAAGTCATAAATTCACCATGTAGATCAGCTATTAAATGACAACGTGGTCACTAATTGTGTTTGTATTTCCTCCTAAAAGCTAAATTTTTTTTCTGTCATTGATAGAAACATAAAAAGAGAAACATTCATTTTGTGTTTTGGGTTTCTTATTTACTAAACTCTGTACCTAGTATTCCAAACTCCAACTATATAGTACATAACAAAATTGCAGTCAATAAAAGAGTTCAAAGTATTTGTACAGGTAATATAAATGTTATATATTTTTTAAAACTTTCAGCAACTCAATTTAATAATAGCTAAGGGAAATCACTTTATTTCCCCAAAATACTTGCTTATACCTCTTCTGGATCTTTAAAATGTAAAAATCCTTTACTCTTATTTTCCTTTACTGATCAAAAAACATTTAGAATTAGAAATCTTAGCATGAAAATAGTTTGAAAATTTCTTAAATATCTGCTTCAGGAATACAAGTGAATAAAGCCAAGATGTAAATTGACCATAATATAGATTTTCACAGTCACTTAAGGTTTGTTTCAATAGAACATCTTGTTAAAATACAGATTGAACATATAAAATACCTAGCTCTATGTTACTTACACTAAAGACTCTGAGCTTTGATCAGGTGGGAGCTGGTTACAATCAATCCACTAAATAAATATAGGAAAAGTATATATAATTTATATCATGCTATTTGAGACCTCTCCCCAGATAATACTAGAATTGAAAATAAAAATTGAGAATTTAAGGATAAATATGATGTATTTTATGAGTTTTATGGAATTAACATATATTAAATGAATTTTATATATGTTTATGTTAAATATTCTATATTATTAAGTGTTATATAAGTATGCATGGATATCCTGGCAATGTGTAGCTTTTACAGCTTTGTTTTATTAATATTCTTGGTATTTTTTAATAATACATTTGTCACCATATCCACAATGAGCTTGGCAATCATGATTTGTTACCATTTAATGCTACCTTAACCATTAACAGTCTTCAGGATCATTGGCAAGAGCCTCTCCATTGAGCTGTGCAATGGCTCCCAATTATCTATCGTATTTCATTCTTTCCCTTTTACCTGGGTTTCCCACTCACCTAAAACCCCTCTCCTCTAGTTACGTATTGTCAGTTAACTAGAAGCAGCACCTACAGTGTTTATAGTCAATTCTCCAGCCCTGAAGTGCATGTCATGTTCACTTTCTTCCAAATTAACCCTTGAAAGGATAGAAGACAATAGTCTATTTTGTTTCAAATCCTGTGTGGTTTAATTTAGGTTTAGAGAATGTCTGGTGTAGTGCACACGGACAAGGGAATTCCAAGCATTTGGGCAACAGACCAGCTACATGACTTTTCCTTAGCTAGATATTCTATTATCTAAATAATGAGATAATGGACTAAATGAGTTCTTTTCTGGCTCTTAACATTTTTATGATCCATAGTTAAAAGATAGGGTTCAGGAGCATAGCGTGGACTGCTAAGATGAATAACTAATGTATCAATCTGATCTCATCTAAAACATTTTATGTGAACAGATTCTAGCACAACATCGTCTTTCTCTTACATTGTTTCCTATAACAAGAGAATAGCAAGCAATGTGGCAATGAACATAGCATGTGGAATTAGGCAGACTTAGGTCCAAATACTAGCAATTAAATGCTTTGTCAAGTTACTTGAAGTTTTTGAAAATGTTTTGTTGTCTGTAAGACTATATATGTGAACTTGGCAAGACTATATACGTGTGTAGAGCTCCACTCTTCCTGTACATAATATTGTTAATAATATATTGTTAATAATAATAATGTACATATATTGTTAATAATAAGGTTTTTATTGTTATTAGTAGTATATTTATTTTATTATGAATCCAATCATCCGTGATTGCACACCATATTATTATTCAATAAGTATTTAGTTTATGAGTGAATACATCTAAATGAGGAAAATACTTGAGAACAATTCTACTCACTTCCATCATCATTAGATGGAACCAATAGATTCATAAATACTGGAATTCAATAGAAAAAAGCCCACAAATACCTGGATGTCCAGTTTACTGTTATAATAATTAGTAGCTACTTTTGCCAGCATACGATGTTGCTCTGTTCAACAATTCATTTAATAACAATTCCTGAGTGCCTACTAGGAACTAAGAGTTGGGGATGGGGTAATGAAAAAAATCTCTGCTCCTAAGATACTTAGGGTCTATTAGGAGAAGACAAACTGAAACCAAATATGTGACTCATTTAAGTGACTATCTTAATTACAGTTTTTAATAAAATAGCTTAAGCACACTAAGCGGCTTCAATTGTGCTATTGCTGATGATTGTATTAAAAATCATGGTCTTGCCTTTAAGTCTTCTAAGTAGTTGTCTATTATGATATAGAGAGCAAGTAGAAAGTTTCTTTACCAAGAATGTCAGTAGATAATACATGATTATTAACTAGAGGGATAATAATCAAATAATAGTATTTATAGAAATTCATGTTTTTTAACTCACAATTTCAAATCAAAAATTAAAATCAAATAAATATAGTATAAAATAAAAAAGGAATGCGCCTCTTAATGAAAAAATGAATGTACCTCTTAATGAAAATATTCTTTTTTCTTGGATATATATATATGTTTGTAAATCGATAGCGTTTTGCAATCAAATACAGTCTGCTAGCTTAATACATATTTGTTTTACCACCCTATTTCAATAATCCTAAAATATTAAGGTAATGTATATAGGAACTAAATGTAACTGGTCTGGTTCCCTAAATGCATATAGTAAATACACAGAGCTGGTGGCATACGTGTGTGTATATGTGTTATTTAATTCATGCTTTAGGACCATTGAATTAACATTCTCCACTTTGAAAACACTGGAATTTGACTTTAAAAATGCTTACAATAGATCAATTAGGGGAAATAAAGTAATTTAAAGTAATATCACAAAAATTCAAATGACTTCAAATAAAATAATGCTTCATGGAAAATGTTTGACTATAATGGAAAATTCTTCATAATAATTCTGGATTAGGTTGAAATTTTGTTATTTCTGTTAAGGATTTTCCCTTTTCTTGTTCTTCTGGATTTCTTCTTTAAGGGAGCTATGTTAATTTCCATAAAGCAAACTGACCACTTGAAACAATCTATTTCTGTTTAAAACAAGTAGCGAATAGCTGTAGATATATAAGCATTCATTCATTCAAAATTTAGGTATGAGTGTCAGTTCTGGGTACTCTTGAGAGGTACTGAAGTTAGGATAATTAACTGAACTGTTCCTGCCTTCCTGGATCTTGCCCTGAGTAGTATTGCCAGAACTTTAATTTGCATTATAACCACCTGGAAATGCTGATGCTGAATCAGTAGCTCTGACGTGAGGCCTGCAATTCTGCTTTTCTGGCATTGATGTCACTGGTCCCTGGACCACATTTTGAATGTGGAGGTTCAGAGAATTCTATTCTAGCAATTAATGTCATAGGAATTAGAACCAATGCGTCCGGCATATCTTCATTATGATATTGGTAAATTTGGGAAGGAAGGATGGGGAAATGTTTTGTAAGTCATAGTGCCGAATTATGCTCTGGGAGTTAGAAGAAAATTGTATTCCTATATTACAAGAAGTAAATCAATTAAAAAAAATCTTTCAGACTGCAATCATCTCATAGATGTAGAGTAACTGTTTACCATATTAGTAATTTTTGATATTCAGATAATCAGCACATAATTGCAATCTCTAACATTTTATAGTATACAGCCTTCAGCAGACAGAAAAAAATTCACATGGATCTTATCAGAAGAAGTCTCTCTATTGATGGCAAATAATGTGAGTCACATTCGAAACATTTAATAGCTTTTACCAATCTTCCTTGTGGGAGAATTTGGGTCAATATTTATTTTCACTGAAAGTTAATTTCAATTATGTAGACTTTCCATAGAACCAAATGTCATCTATATTTTTAATGTTAATCTGCTTGCAGTCTTTATATAAACTTTGGTTTAATAAAGAAATTTTTGTGGGCAATGAGAAGAAAAGGAGAAAATAATGCAGCCCTGCTTAGAATTCTCTCACAATTGATCATTGCATATGAAAATAAAGGCGAAGTTCAAGCAGTATTAACATGGCAACTACAGCAAGTAAGAGCACTGGGAAAAACTCCTGGAGTAGGAGCAGAGCTTGCGTGCAGGTATCCAAAGCCCACTGCATCCTAAGAAAGTCCTCAGAGCGCTACCTGGGCCAGATACAACGGTGTTTTTACAAGCTCTGATTAAGAATATTGCAGGAATTTTGTGAGCTGGCAGTTACACACAGCCATTATTAAAAATTAAGTTATATAAACTATTAAATGTATTTTGAAAACAAAGGTAATAAATATACTTGTTACCTTTTACTATCTATGCTCTTTTTGTTTATGCCCATTGTATCTGTGGTGGAAATCCTATATAATTGTGTGCTGCTGAGCATCTCTTCCCAATTCCATGTTCAGCAAAATCACTCATTTCTTGGTTTGAAATCACTCATGTTTGGAAATGTTTACACCATGATATGGCACAGGTTACAAATCACCGCACCTATCCCTAGCCTTTTGCTAAACATTTTCATCAATACCACTTGCCAGATGTCACACTTTTGGGCAAAGCACTCTGATCTTTGAGTTGAGAGAACTTTAAGCTACATGACTTAGGTGTGCACTGGACTGTGCCGGTTTGAGTGGGTACCATGATACGTGACCAGGCAGAACCTTGGATACAGCATTCACCATTGTAGGGAGCTCCAGCCACTTCTCTAGCATGGTCAGGGGCTACCACCAAGACCTGCCGTTGACTAGGACCAATCAGCCTGGATGGAGCTTTACATGAGATGCTACCCTTCATGGAATTACTCTTCAATACATGATTCCCTATTTCTTTATCATTTAAGAAAAGAGACCTTCTTATCAAATAGATAATATATATTATATAATGTGATAGATGAGATTAGGAAAGGGAGTCATTTTTCAAAATTTGACATAATATGATGAAATATATTCAATACCTTTTTGGATAGTCATTAATTTTTATTTATATAGTTTATAAAATTAAATTTGGGCATTGTCTTTTTTATTTTTTCCTAATGTAGTTTCTTAATTTAAAAAGAAATATGTATCAACATCAATAATATATATTGTTTTTTTATCATTTTATCTTTTTTTTTTAAACTTTATTAACAATAATGTCATCAACACTTTCTGGTCTGGAATGGTTAAAATGAACTTTCAGGATAACTCTTAGGCTTATAATTCTATGACTCTAATTTGCTAAAGATTAACATACAATCACTCTGTAAAATGCAGTTGACTACATACACTACGGAAACAGAAAAAAAATCCTTTTTAGAAACCAAAGAACCAGTCTGCATACATGAGCATTTTGACTCCTTTTTTTTTTTTTTATTGACTTTGTAATAATATTACATCAAAAATATATATGTGAGGTCCCTTGGAGCAAGAGTCACACTAGGAACTCAGGTCTGTCCTCTGAACAACTACTGGAGAAAAACACATTTCATGACTCCAATTCCCGTCTCATGTCTTATGAACCATAAAACATGCTTCAAATGTAAAATACAATTGTAATACCATTGTTTGTGTAGATGAAAATTATTTTAGAGTGACTGCTAATATTTGAGTAAGGTGTTTTGTGAAAGCCTGAAAGAATTGTCTTTAAAGATTCCTTTTATTCAAGTGAAATACTTTCAGGAAATCAAACTTCAATTCTATTTACATTTCATCAGTTTGTAAACCGCATTAGCATTTAGCTATTCACCTATTCATTCAGGGCAAGCAACAAATGTTGTGCCACAAGAATGTTAATTTTCTCATAGTGATGCTGATACATATTTGCCAGGAAAATGATATTGGTATTTTTCTAATCACAGAAAGGAAAAATTGCAGAATTACTAGTACTTATTTCCAAAGGAAGTTGAAGGTTATGTGCAATTGTTAGACTCACTGAATAGCAATTCTTCACGGGATAAAACATTACTGTCTATGGGACCTGCAGGAAATGACAGTGTGGAAAACAAAGATAGAATAAAGGGAGAGGAATAGAAAGCAATGTTAAGAAAGGAAGGAAGAAGAGAAGGAAGGAAGTTTGGCTTAAAAACAGAAGAGTAAATTTAAGTACAAAAGAAAATACCTGGTGGAAAGAATTGACATCATTGGACTCAATAGGCATTTGATATTCAGCCTAATTCCTTTCCAGAGGAGAGGCTGTTTTAAGTAGTAGAGATTTGGAATATAGAGGAGGACAAATCAGGTACCTTTCTCTTCCAATCTTTCACAAATAATCCTTCTCCATCTATCATTATAACCTTGGACACACTTTCTACCTTTACTTTCCTCTAAATATTGTCAAGTCTAATTAAAAATATATCAGAAAGACATTTAAAAGTACAAAATATCATGCAACTGGTGGCTGTAATATGAACAATCACTAATAAAATAAAATAGATACTTCTGGTATAAAAATTGAAAAAGTTTTAGTGCCAGGGGTCATATAATCTGAGTTAAAGTCTGCTACCCTCTTAGGCAAGATTTTACCCATTTTTAATTGCCATCTAAAGTGCTAAATTGCTAATGATTTTTAAAGAAACAAAAAGTATGCTGTACATGAACTCTAAATCCATGTAATGCTAAACAAACATAGGAAGCTAAATTATTGTTGTTTTATTATGGTTATTATATATTTTAGAAACCAAACTGCTAATTTTTCTATGACCATGTAATTTTAACAGAAATGGTGAATGAAATGTCAACATGTCCGTAAATATCCTATCATCTACCATATTGATCTTTTCTTCATGTTAAAAGAATTTGGAATCTAATAAATTTATTGGAAACGAACCTAGTGTTTGTGTGAGTCAATCTGCCCATATTTCAATGACAACAATGAAATCCAGAGTGGAGAAGTTATCTGGACAATGACTCAAAGGACCAAGGCTAAACTCAGGTCTCTTACTTTTGGATCACAATTATTTTTCCTTCTGCACTGTGATGTGTGCATAGATAAACTGTCAAGCAATGAGAAGTCTTTTGTCATATTTGGATTAGAGCAGCCATGATGTGGTTTGGAAGGAATCAGTCAACATAAGGTAGAATCATCTGTGAAAAGAAAGAGGTCATTATTGGCTATTTCTGTGAGGTGGCTTTAAAAGAGGAGGGGAAGAGTGTCACACTCTGCATGGATCCTTGAAGTTTTTCAGGATAACACTCCATTAACAATGACAAGTTGCCATCTGTTAGTGAACTCTTCCAGAAGAGAGCGAAAGCTACCAAAGAACATTTTTGCTACAGTCAAACTGTCTCTCCAAATCCAGCCCTTGGCTTTTGTTGTTTGTGCCAAAATAAATCCATGGTCACTAGTGAAGTTTCTGAATAAGTATCAAAGAATAAATTATCAGTATTTCTAAATTATAAGTTGCTAGTTCAAAGAATCTGTCAATTATTCTAACCATAAAAAGCTTTCAAATTACATTTTAATAGCTTTGCCTGCAAATTTATTCAGCAATGCAGTTTTTTTATTATTCTCTACCAAACTGCATATTTGCAGCAAATCATATAAGGTTGCATCTGGAAAAAATCATGAAACTCCTAAATAACCAGTTTATGCATTCATCTTAAATTGCATTTCTTTCAGACTTTCTGATAAAGATGGGGAAATATTAAGTAGTAAATCATGAGTACATCTCCATTGCATGCATGCTAAGTTTGAGAAACACCAGAGAATGAAAGATTTTCACTTAAGCATATTGACAGTTTAGGAAATATATAAATATTTTAGTAAACAATATTTTCATTTATTTGCATATGGTTTTAATGAAATGGAACAAAATTAATAGTATATTTATTGCTTTTTTGATTTCTAAAAAAATAAAAATCCTAGATCATTTTTACTTTGCGTTTGTTAATACATTTCATATTTAAAATTGTAGTAGTTAGGCATTAAGAATAGTGATATTTAAAAAATGTAATCTCGGGCCTTTGATGCAATGAATATGAACCATTTTGGACTATCACATTTTGACAATGTACTTGACTATTTATTATCATTAACTTTTGTTCGACAGACTGGAATCACTATTAGCCGAGATTCCTCCAAAATTTACTAACAATTTTCACCATTTCAATGGCAATGCTCTTTCTGTGTCCATTTTGTCTTTCTTTATGAAGGAATCACCAATGTTTTTCCCATCATCTTAGCAAATGTTAACATTTAAAAAATATCCAGAAAGAACAGAAAAAATACCATTTTTATAGTTTGCAACAGTGATGCACCACACCTATTTTTTTAATCGCACATTTTAATATTTTGTGAAATTTCTCTAAATAAAGAAAATACAGCATCCTCTCAGAGCAATCTGAAAGAACACACGGGGTAAGGTATTTTTCATCTTGGCTGAACTGGAAATTGTACTTGAAATAAATGTTTTTCTTTCAAATGAACTAACAATTTCCAGAAGAGCCATTTGGAAAGGGAATAAACGTCTTATCTGTAACACCAGTTTACTGGAAACCAGTGACAGAACCTGCTATTTAGTGTCCACATTGTGTTAATTAATACTTCAAAGGAGGAATGTGCATAATGATACAGCATTTTCCAGTGCTTGGGCTTCAGTAAGAAAACTATGCTACATGCTTGTACCTTTCAAGATTTATTCAATTTGTTGTGCTTGCTTCCATAATTTGTCATGGTCAAATTGAGTTTTAGAACTATTCTCAAAGGGAGCTGCTATGTCACAATATTGATATTTTTAAATAACTTAATGAGAAGGTACTAAATTTTAATATCAAAATCACTGGTGGAACTAATAATGGTCAAACCAAAGACCAGTCCTCCTGGGTTAGGAATGAAATTTAATATATATGCTTTAAGCATATATGTTACGTAGCCAACACTGATCCTCCATGAATTAACTGAAAGCGAATGGTTCAAACAAAAGCAATATTCCATCATCACCAAGGCATTTAATTCTTTGTATCGTCATCAGTAGAACTTTGGGGATATTCCCAGAGGGGAGGAAAATGGAGATTGCAAAAGAGATATTCTTTTTCTACTCAAAAAGGTTGTGCACTGGAATTGTGGCTGGTCATTGCTATGCTGAGAGGACTTTAGCATCCTCATCACACTGTCTGATGCAACATCTGATTGACTCTCCAAGTTTAAAAATTTAGCAATATTAGTTTATAAATATTACATAATTACAACAATATTTTTTCTAAAATCCAAGAGTTGGTAAAATGGGAATTTTTTAATTATTTTTGTTTCGTTTTTAAAAGAGCTTCAGGTTACATAAATGTTACATAAGAAATGTAAGGGATACACACTTGTCCCCCTTCCCCCACACACACTTTCCTTAACATCCTTCATTAGTGTGGTACATTTGTTAAAATTGATGAACCCATTTTGAAGCATTGCTGCTAACCCTGGACTACTGTTTGCATTCTTTTTTATGCATTGTCCCACACAACTTTGTAAGTTATGTCAAAATACACAATGGCCTCTATCTGTCACTGCAATGTGATGCAGAACAAATCCAGTGTCCCAAAAATACTCCATATTACAGCTATTCTTCCCTCCCCCATCCCTCAGAACTTCTGGTGGCCACTGCATTTACATCAATAATAAGAGTTATTCCATCGCTAGAATAATAATAAGTCTATAGTAGAATAATAATGTCTATTTTAGCCCGTTGTTCATTCCCCAGTCTTGAGGATTTGGGGATGTTGATACCCACTCTGCTTCTAATTGAGAGGGAGCTTAGATCCATTGTGGAAGATGGATGGAGATATCTTGCTTGCAGTTGCAGACATTCTCTATTCCTTAGGATGGGCATTGTCCATCATCATCTACTTGTTTGTTATCCTGCTTGGGTCCAATGAATTGGAGAGTAGGTGTTGCTCAACTGGCACATGGGCAGACCAAAGATTTAAGTCTCTGGGATACATATTTATCAAGTATAGTGCTAACTATGGGTTCAAATAAAAAGGGCAGAAGAGCTAACTCTATTACATTGGGAGTATATTCCAAAGACAAGATGCTGAATTCCTGTCTGTGCCTGTCAATGAGATTCTACTGAGACGTGCATAATCGTAACCTCTGGAATGACCTCCAGACTCATTTTGAAATCTCTTAGCTGTAAAAACTCATTTATATTTACCATTTCCCACTTTTGGTCAAAGTCTTTTTCCAGATGCATTCCTAGCTAGTGCTTGGTAATAATCCCTTGGTGCTAGGGAGGCTCATCCCTGGTAGTTGTGTCCCATACCAGGGGAAAAATAGTATATTTATATGCTGAGTTTGGCTAAAAAGAGACCACATTAGTAACAAGGAGGCTTTCAGGAGCTAATTCTTAGACAATATATAATACTCAGCTAAGTTTTAATTTCACAAGAAAAGGGTCATAAATACAATCATCATTGTCAAGAGCCTGGCATAATGGTCTGTCTTCCTTCACTAGACATTGCCCTTACACTTAGGAAATTCTTGTTTCCTTTTAGAGAATGTAGCAGAACTCTCCAGGATTGGAATTCAATATTCTTTCAGTTATTGTATAGATCTCCACCCACCAAGACAATGTCCCATGCACATTTGAATATATTCATACATCTTAGAGCCATACCCTAGGTGAACCCCTTCCATGCATCTCCACATCACTGACACCCAACACCAATGTTCCTTAGCCATCCCTCCTGTGACCCTTTTGTGATCCAAAACCACTCTAAAAATGAAGCCAACAAAACCACCAAAAAAAAATTAATAAGAAAATGAAAGAAAAAATTTTAAAATAACCAATAAAATGCAAAAAAAAATTAAAACAATTTGAAATAATTTTTAAAACTTTTTAAATTTAGACATTGTGTCTTTCATCACTGTAAGATCTATTGTCTTGTCTGTACAGTGAAATTTTCTTCCATATATTTCAGGTTCTTATTTTTTTCATTTTATCTTCAAAGGAGCTTTAAGATACAGAAAAGTCACATAGAGAATACAGGTGATTCTCATATACCTAATACCCTCCTCTCCCTTTTCCCTCTTCCTTATAAATAACATTTTACATGTGGATGGTACATTTGTTACAATTGATGTACAATAATTGAAGCATTGCTGCTAACCTTGGTCAATGGTTTACATTACAGTTTATATTTTTTATCATACTCTTTTAATGGTTTTGACAAAATTTAAATTTGCCTATATTCATTATTTCAATATCATGCTGAACAATTTTAATGCCCTAAAAATGCCTTACTTTTCATCTATTCTATTCTTCCCTCCCCCTTTCCTCAAAGCCTATGGTAATCACTAAGTTTCAAATTTTGAAGAATAAGATTCATAGTTGCTTGCAATAATACTGAGGGCTTGACATACTGATCTGTTGGTAAAATGAGAAAATTTTAACTATTAAATAATTACAAAATGAATGTAAAGCTCCAGGATAATACAGCAATTTCTAATAATTTTACTTTTTAACATTTATATGTCATTTCTATTATGGTTCCCCTTTATTCTTTTGGTTATATTGGTAATTTTTCCCTTATGACTATGAATATTCAAAGCAATAACTAATTACAGTCATGATTTTCATTTCTTTTTTCTAATCATTAAAATATTTTCTTTGAAACTTGAGGCAACATTTTGTACTATTTCTAATTAACCTATGATAACTTCAGTTCCTTAATTAATTACAAAATTTATAAATGCAATTTATTTTAGGAAATTTCCCCTAGTATCTAGTACATAAAATAGCTGTATCCGTATATTATTGTTGTACATATATTTTCTTATTTATTGTTAGGATACTGTGTTTGAGACATTTAATGTGTTCTACAATGGCTTTAGTGCATTCTGTCTTCAAAGCATTCACACGAGGATTTGAGATCCTACTTTATACTATGCCAACTTTTACGGTGGCCTTTCATTCTTTGTTTCAAAACGCTGGTCTCTCTCCATCAGCTTTTGTAATGACTCATATCTTACCTTAGGCCAGAATGCATGCTGTGCAGCTTCCAACAAAGAACGACCAAGGATGTTTCACAATCAGCTCTGCAGGAAGGTCTGTATGATGTTGAGTTGTATCCTCCCCTAGAGTCAGCTCTAAGCCATTGCTTGGCTAATGAGCTCAGTCTTCACCAGCAAGCAAAATAGTCTGCTGCTGGTTCACATTGTTGGCTGCTTTGCTCAACTTTTAAGTCCCCTTGAATTCTTTTAATTTTCCTGTGAATGCTTTTCAGGCTTCTGCAAAATGGAGGATTTTGCAAAAATCAATGAAGAATAAATTCAATGATCCCGTTTTAATTTTTGTTTGTACGGGTTTTCTTTTTTTTTTTTTTTGGTGACCACATCAGATTTTATATAACTACTGTAACACGCTTTGAAGAAATTAGACATGGCACTGAATTTGGGATTTTATTTTTGCAAATAATGGTTTCTCATTGTTTAGTGAAACTTAGCAGCTCTTCTGTCCACTCACACCAAGTACAGAGTATTTTCGTGACTGATTTTGTAAATATGCATTGCTCTGACATAGGCTTGAGTATTTTTTATATGATTATATCCTTTGGGATTCTTTTTGGTTCTATAAATGTAAGTTGATATTTTGTCAACATTTTTTGTAATTATTACAACATATATTTTGCTTTATTTATTCAATAAATGTTTATTTTATTGGGTGCTTTATGCAGTATCATTTTCTTGGCAGTATGGATGCTGCAGAGAGCAGAAGAGACCTACCTTTCTGGAGTTAATGCACCAAAATGTGGATGGATGAGGGGATAAGGAGGTGAGGATCAAGACTATCAGTAAGCAAGATGCATAATTAAATAAAGAGTAAATAAAATAGTGATAAGGAGCAAAATAAAGTAGAAAAGATCTTTTAGTTTTGGATAGTAGTCAATGACAGCTTTTTTGAGAAACTGCTATTTGATTAAAAATCAGAAGGAAAAAGGGGGTAAGCCATTAAAATAATGCAAATCTCTGGAGAAAAGGCATTCCAAGGGAAAAAAGGATGAAAAGTACAAACACAGCAAACCAGGAGTATGTCTGATCTGTTCCAGAAACATAAGGATCCAGTGTGGTGGTAGTTGGAAGAGAGTAGTTAGATGAGGTAGAGCAAGCAATGTTTATCATTTAGGAGGCCTTTCCAAGAATCCAGGTGAATAATGATCAGGCTGATAGCCGGAGGTGGAAAGGAAATGAGGATGGCAAATAAACTGAGATGGGGCAGAGGGCAACTGTTTTAAAGTGGGCAGTAAATTCAAACCTGGGTACAAAATAATGAGAGTCTGTTCCAAGATCTATTTCCAATTCACATTTTGCACTAAGCAAACCTTTTTTTCGATGATGCTCTTTTAATGTCTTCTGCAATATTCTGAAAATTTTACCCAGCAATGCAAAATTTCTTTATGAAACTATTTATTCATCTCTGCCACTCTGATATTTTTCAACTCATATTATATGCCATGGCTTTCCTGCTGTTATTCTCTTGGTTATGAATTTGAATAAATTTAGGAATTAAGTGTACAAGGATACTACTCTTTATTTTCATATCTCAAGCTATTGTTATTAATTTTTTTAAAACTGAATAAACTTGGAATATTTATAGAAACACTTTTTCAATTTATTGACTGCTAGGAATAGGATTGATGGTTGTAACGCCAAAGATTTTGGCAAAATCATAAAGTTATCCATAAACAACAACAAAAATAATGGTTGCCCTTATTTAAAAAAATATTTAAAAACATCTATTATAGCAGATAAAATTGTTGAAGTCCATGGACAAAGTATCATAGGTGGAGGGGAAATTAGTTCTGATTTGTAGTCATTATATGCATTAAATGAGTGTGTCATTACATGAACTATCACGTAGAGCTATGGCTTGACTGTTGCATTACTTTGGTCTTCAAAACACCACACTCAGTTTTCATAATTCTGTCCTGAGAGATTTAAGGAAAAGGAAAGTATTTTCCAAAATGCAAAAATTATGCTCCAATTTTACGTGGTATATGGACAGAGATAGGCAAATTTAACAAGAATTTATTTGGATACTTCTTAGGGACTAACAGTAAAATACTGGAGAACAAACCGTTCTTCATATGTCCAGAGTTTCTGATGGTGTGGGGTCAAAAGTTTCCAGTAAGTTCCCCAGTGATATTGATCCTAATGGTCTCGGGACCACACTTTGAGAACTATTATATTGAAGAAATGGCTTGCTGTTACAAACAAAGTCAGATAAAAAAATAATCACTAGTCCCAAAATTGATGCAAGAGTTGGGGAAAGGTTTCTTCTGTTCTTCACTGAGCCCTAATATCAGCTAAGGTCTCCTATAAATGAGACTAACCATGCCTACCCCAAGGCTTCATTCTTTACTTTTGCATCTTTCTCTGAAAATACATTTGTCCAACTCTACTCTGAATTCAGTGTTGCCCTACAAATAACTTGGGCTTGAGACACACCTCAAAAGAATGTATTGTTTTGAACAAGCATGGATTATATGGTGTTTCCTTTTTTTTTTTTTTTTCACCTTAGCAAGTCTGACTAATTCGTTTTGCCAGTTGATATATAACTAGCCTCTCTTCCGGCAGTTCTCTCAGTCTGTCTGTGAGCATGTTGATAAGCCAAAGCTTGTAAATTTGCTACCTTATTTGAGCAGTAGACTGACTAGCAGAGCTTGGAGACATTTTTTTTACTGGGCACACTGTGCCTTCTCCAGTGCAGACCAGAAAAAGGTGAGCTGAGTGAAATCTGAATGGCGTCTGGGTCACCTTGTATACTGCAGTAGCTCTTGCAAGGCTGGAGTAGGGAAATGAAGGAAGAATTTCCAAGGAAAGTTTATATTTACCCAAATGTTTATCCTCTTTGATGTTCTTCATGCTTTTTCCAACCTTGGCAAATCTCTTCCTAGTTTACAGCATATTTGACTTTGGGGAGGGGAGGGGAGGTTTTGGTCATTGGGGATTTTCCTTTGCTCTCCAGTCTCACCTCCAGCCCTGGAGAGCAAATATAAGTCCATGAATTTATATAATATATTTAGTTCATAACAGCACAATCATGCAGTATTTGTCCTTTTGTGTCTGGCTTGCTTCACTCAACATCATATCCTCCAGGTTCATCCATGTTGTCATATGCTTCACGACTTCATTTCTTCTTACTTTCATAATATTCCATCATGTGTATAGTCCACACTGTTTATCCATTCATCAGTTGATGGACACCGGGTTGTTTCCAGCTTTCTGCAGTCATGAATAATGCCACAATGAACATAGGTGTACAGATGTCTGTCCATGTCTCTGCTGTCAATTCTTCTGGGTATATACCTAGCAGTTATATTGCCAGGCCACATGGCAAGTCTATGTTCAACTTCCTTAGAAACTGCCAAACAGTCCTCCACAGTGGTTATACCACTCTACATTCCCACCAGCAGAGAATAAGCATTCCTATCACCCTCACATCTTCTCCAATGTTTACAGTTTTCCTATTTTTTAATAGCGGCCAGTCTAATAGTGTGCAATGATATCACATTGTAGTTTTGATATGCATTTCCAAATCACCAGTGATGTTGAAAATTTTTTCATGTGTTTCTTTGCCATTTATATTTCTTCTTCGGACAACTGTTTTTTCAAGTCTTTTGCCCAGTAGTGATACTTTAATAATGAACTTTCAGTGTTTGTAAAAAATCTTTCATATCAATACATATTGGTGGTGAAGTGATGCCTGTTAGCCCTGTTGGATGATATGCTCGTTTGTTTTGTAAGTTCACAACTTTTACTATACATTTATTGTTTATGTATGTTCATGTATGACGATACACTTCAATAAATTATTTTTAAATGAAAATAAACAAAAAAAGTGTATTGTAGTCCCTAGAACAACTACAAAAATTATGACACAGAAAACTATACCTCAAAAACCAAAAGATAAGATAAGAATGTAGGAAGAAGGGACAAAAGTAGAATTAGCTTATTGATTCTTATACAAACAATAGGTGTTGTATGAATAAAAGGATTTGACATCTAGTAAATGAATGGAAACATGATATGAAGGCATTGGAAAGGAAGGTAAAATTATAACAAAGCCATAAAACTAACCAGTTGAACAAAAATACTCCCAAAATATTAAAATATATATTTTAAGCAGAAGCAGCAATGAAATTGTAGAGAAACTCAGCAAATACAAGATAACACAAGTCATAATTATAACAAAGAATTTTTTACAAGATTAAGACCAAAGTTTCATATGTCTTTGTTCCTGTCAACAGCAAATGTAGTGATATAACCTATCTGGTAAAAGAAAATGAGATTTCAGCTTGACTCGAAATCAAGAGTCAGTTATTTGCTGTATATGACGGAAAAACCTAAAATAAAGTGACTTAACCTTAATAAAATAAAATAAAAGGGGTGGGAGGTGTCAACATTTTTTACAATGCGAATAGAAGCAATGAGAAAGCAAGCTGTGATACTGATATTGGTCAAAGTAGAATTGGAGCCTAAAAACATTAAACCCGACAGAACCGCTTTGAATATTTCTTTTATGTTTCTTCCTCCAATCTCACCTGGTTGATCTTTTTTTTTTTTTCTGAAACAACAGAAGCTTATTTTTTCTTCTTCTTTATTTTCTTTTAATGTTACATTCAAAAAATATGAGATTCCCATATACCCCCCACGCCACCCTTCCTACCCCTCCCACATCAACAACCTCTTCCATCATTGTGGTACCTGGTTAATCTTGTGCTTATTTTTCCTTACTTTCTTACCTCTCTTTCTTTCTTTCCCTCTTGATTACCCAGTTCCTGACTGAGTTGGACCTTTAAGTTTCTTCTTTTGTGCATTATACATTCAGTTGTTTAATAAATAAATCAATTTATTTAACTTAACTTGTTTTCTTTTTTTTTTTCATTTACCTCATCATCCAAATTGCAGATTATAACATAAAGCCTCTGGAGTCTACTGAAAAAATACAGAAATCTGAAAAATAATGAAGAGAGAAAGTTTGCCAATAATGATAAGCTAATCTTTCTTTCTTTCTTTCTCTTTCTTTCTTTCTTTCTTTCTTTCTTTCTTTCTTTCTTTCTTTCTTTCTTTCTTTCTTTCTTTCTTTCTTTCTTTCTTTCTTTCTTTCTTTCTCTTTCTTTTCCTTTCATCTTTCATCTTTCTATCATTTTGTATTGTCTAGTCATAACAACAAAAAATCCAGCAGAGAGAGATTTATGTAAGAAAATAATTACAAATTGTTGGAAGGGATAGAGGAACAGCATGAATACAGGGTTTTAGTAAAAGATCAGAAAGTTGCTACTGTCTCTGGGGTCCCCAGGAGTCCATACTTGCAGCAAAGTTGCTGGAGGTCCAACTGCGGCAGTGAACGGGCCTCTCACACACTATCCCTGCTGGGAAACCACCACTGCTGGGTCCAGAGGCATCCTCCATAATTGGGCTCCACGGGTGCTACTACCACTGCTAGACTGAGAACAGAATGGCTTCTCTGGTCCTATCCTCTTATCTACTGCTAGAGTCTTCCATTGGTTAATCTTAAACAAACTCCAGGTAGCAAGGGAATCTGAGAAATGTACTTTTAGATTTTCAGCTCCCCCATGATACTGAAGCTGATAGACTAACAATAAATATCAGTACTTCATTTCTCTCTTTCTCTCCTTCTCACTGTTTGTCTATCTACCTATCACCTCTCTCTACTTATCTATCCATGTATTTACCTACCTGCTACTTACTTATCTATCATTACCTATCTATCATCTATCATTTATCTATATCATATGTGATCAGAATGCTGCTCAACAGCTGTTTGTGATAGAATTAATGGTGATTTAAACATGTGATTAATGCTAGTTTCCTATTTCTTTGTGAATTTACTTTAACTGAAAGAGATTCCGTAAGCAGTTATAGGAGTCTCCTCATCTAATCAATTGGAGGCCTTAAAGCAAGAACTGAGGATTTCAGTAGTCAGAATGAAGAATTTCTATCTCTACTCCAGTCAGCCAGCTTCTTGGGAATTCAACATCACCTTCATCTGAGTTTCCAAATTGCAGCCTGCTCTTTGGAATTTGGACTTACCAGTCCTCAAAGTTGTGTGAGCTAATTCCTATAATAAATCTCATGATAGTTATACATATATGTATGTATATATGCATGTATTTACAAATTTTAATTCATGTTATAAAGATTAATTTTTGTTTTGCTCTTCATATTTCATTTTCTAAAATTTATGCAATAGTATGTATTAATTTTATAATCAGAAAAAAATAATTTGAAAAATAGCCATGTTCTTAATGATTTATGATCTTGCAAAACCCTAATTTACTGAAAGGAATGCTGCAAATTTTAGGTAGTTTTCTTTTAAATTTGCATATCTGAAAAATATAATGTGGCAACTTTTATAATTGTTTTCATATTAATAATAAAATTACCAGAATAGGTTTGTTTGCAGTAATAAGAGCTAGCAATTAACCTATTTCCTTTTTCTAAGTCTTTACTACTTTTTGAAAGATTTATTAAATTGGGATCTGTTTTAAAATCAATGAGTTCCTCACAAAGGTATTCTGAATGGAAAAGCTGTTATTAAATTGATGGCACAACTTATAATAAGTTACATATATATAGTAGGAAATTCATTATATCATCAATGCAATTACAACATTATACTTTCTTAATGACTTTCTATTATGAATTTTCTTTAGTGAGATTGTGATTAGATATTGGACTAGTAGTTAATTTGCGGTGAAGGGCAACTACTGACTATTCATATTAAATATATTTAGCAAGGGCATCTTTACATGAGTTTCTCCAGCTAATTATATTCATAAAATAGTGCCATATAAGCATATTTGCCTTTTCCCCAATACTTCTAGAAGTATTTGAAATGTGGAACACATTTGCTAAAATATCATTAAATAATATAAAAAAATTTAATTTAGTAATTGGCATTGACTTCTGACAGCCTGTTTCAGGCCCCATGGTGCCCACTTGACATTGCTTTTCAGATTATTTCTGAAACATAACTACTCATTGTCCAGCATGCAATCAATTTTTAACCTGTATTCTCTGAGCTTATAGGCAGCTATAGTTCTTCTGATATGATTGTTGAGATTGCTGTACTTCTTAGACTTTTTGGAACTCAATCGATTCACCTTCCATAAATGCTGATTGTAAATCAGCCAGGCTAATTCCTCTGAATTCCAAGATTTACGGTGCCAAATCTCTTGTTGATTGTACCAGTGGAAAGAGATGACACCAAGTTCTTGTGTCCTCCCTCTTTTACTTCTTCCTCTCTAAGTTTATTCCTTTCCTAAGGTATTCTATATTATCCTTCCTCTGGAGAACTTTCTTTTTCAAGAAGTCCTACGGTTATCATCCAGTTCATTTTATCAACGTCTTCCAACACATTGGCACAAACACACAGCACTTAGTTCCATGTTGGAAAGAATAGAAGAGCATTAGTGTGTAATGCCTAAAGTATACTTGGTGGAATAAAACTGCTTGCATTCCAACCACAGTTCCTCCATTTCACAAACCAGCTGTTAACATAAGAACATTCCATATTTCTAGGCCTAGTTTCTCATCTGTCAAATGTAACTACTGAGAGTACATACTACATAGTGTAGTTTTGACATCAAATGAAATAAAGTCAGTACATTACATTGTGATTGGCCCACAAAAGCCTCTCGATTTGGATTATTTATTACTGGAATATGACTTTTTAAATCCATGTGTGATAGTTTGAAGCTTATTGTGGATCCCAGAAAAAATGGATTACATCTTGGAGCTAATCCATTTTTGTGGGGGTGGAACCCTTTGACTGGATTGGATTCAGTTGGGGGGGGGAGTGATTGGATTAATTCAGTGAGGCATGACCCAGGGTGGGTCTTGTTCTCTTGCTGGAGTCCTTATAAATGGAGGATTGAAAGCAGAGCCACACAGAAAAAGAGGCAGCAATAGAGAAACCCTGAGAGGCTGAGAGAGAGAGACTTGGTGGAGATGGCAAAGATGTGCCATGTGCCTGCTTGATGCCACAGATGAGCTTGGGGAGAAAGTAAGCCTGAAGGGGAAGGCAGAGAAGGAGGCAGAGCCACCATTGTGTCTTACCACATGGCAGGAGTCCTAAATAGACAGCAGCTGACCTTTGCTGAGACAGCATTTCTGATGATGCCTTGATTTGGACATTTTCACACCCTTAGAACTATAAGCTTTTAACCTAATTAATTGCTCTTATAAACACCAACTTCTTTCTGGTATATTGCTCCCATTAGATTCTAGCAAACTAAAACACCATGGATTCTTTCATAAGAGAACTGTACTTCAAAAGATGAAAAATAATATAAAATTAAAATTAAAATGACACTAAGATTATACACATTTCCAAATTTGTGCATATTTAAATTTGTTATAAAATAATTATTAGTAATGCTGGCTACATATTTAATAAAATCTAGAAATGTTCCCAATTCAACCATCTTTAAATGGAAAATATAGTATAATTAAACCATTGATGAGCTGAGTATGAAATAATACAAAATAAATTGTAAATGAGCAAATGAATACATACAAATTAAAAAGTAAATTTTCAATTCTTACATTTGTTCCATGTTTTAAAATTTCACTTTTAGATAATTGCTACCTGCATATATTCTATAATGGTGTCCCTATATGGATACAATTCTTTGGATAAACTCCATGAAGAGGAATGAGGAATCTACCATAATTTACCTTTTTCTGGTTGATTAGGGAGAAATGGTCAGTTTCAATACTTCAAGAATGAAATTGTATTGGTTCTTTTTTAATTTTCCTTAACACATGCATATTTTGTACTACTAGAGAGCAGTGGAAATGAAATTAGTCTACCATTACTTATTGCAACAAAGAATGGAGGAAGTCCTGCTACATAAAATGTCATTCATCTGACTTTTTTTTTGCCCATTCTTTCTTTTGCCTCATCCTATCTTGTATAACTGCTTATTGAAGATTCTCCTCTATATTCACACATTTTTCTTTGTGTTCGTAATTTAACCACTAGACTCCTATCTTTCATCTTCTTCCATCAAGCTCTCATTTGGTGGTGGTTATTGTTTTAAAGAGAGTATTTAGTAATTTAGTATGTGTCGTTTGAAACTACCGTGGTGTTTTGGTTTGTTTAAATATTGTTAAAAGGTACTGTTAATATTCTAGATGCAAATTTGCATAGAATTTCTACAAATGCATTTCTTTCATAAATTCTATTATTTTGTGTGCAGTTTTCTACACAGCACAATTTTTTAAGAGCACACCGATTATGTTATAGCAGAAACAGTAGTATTCTCCTCCAAGGGAAAAGCACTTTTAGATGGTGATGCTATTAGCTGTGAAATACAAACCAGCAAGGTAACACTTTAATCTCCCTTTCCTGACAGAGCCTGTGCCAGTTTTAAGGCCATAACAGCTTGCCAGGCCTGGAAATCTGGGGAGCCTTGCCCTCACTGGGGAGATCAGTAAGCAGCCACTAATATCACGGGACACTTGGATCGGCCTCAGAGAAGGAAATCCATATTTTGAGAAGGCGATGATAACCTGGGGAGTGATATTTGGCACTTTGCCTCATGAAGCATGTGTTACTCTGAAAATGTACACATTCAATGATTGCCCTGCTAGTACTGAAAACATAAGAGAAGAAATAAATGATACATGAGATCATGCTAGCAAAATGTTATAGAGTGGCAAAATATACAAAAGGCCAGATAATAAATATGGATAAGAATAAAATCGTTACCTTGCAGATAAGGTATTAAGCTCATTCTTAAGACTCTTACCAGTAAAAAGAGATTGTCTTTTTAATAGTTGGCACTGACAATCTTTCAAAAATGCATCAATTAACAAGCCTAAGAGTAAATCAACTCTTTTAAAGCTGAAGTAGCATAAGGGTATAGTTTGATATCTTAGTAAGTTTCAAAGACATTGTTTCTGTATGCAGATCTTGTTAAATCGTTTTAGAAGACTTGTATTCATTCACTCACATCATTGACAAGTTAATTCTCAAAGATGGCCTAAAAGATAAGCTGCTCTCTTTCTTTGTGAAGTTTGGAAGCACTTTGCTTAGCTAAAAAGAGAACAAAGAGATCTTCCAAAAACTGTGAATATTCAGTAGTTTCCTCTTGCTTGCCCATACTTTTCAATCTCATAAATAAGATGATTGTTCAGTTTATCTCATTATATAAGTAAAGACTTGAATATTTTGGTGATTCCTCTAGATGTAAGACCAGAAATCATTTTGAGTTACTCTTGTTGAATAAATCACAGTGTCTTAGAAAGTGACCAGATAGGATCATATCAGATAAAATGTTATGATAAGTGAGCAGTAACATATATGATCATTTTGCTTGATACATCTTTTTTTTTTCTTTTCTTACTGTCTAACATGTAAATCATATTTTAACAAGGATCAAAAAAAAACCCATTTGATATATTCTTGGTAACATTCTTTTATAACAGTGTTTAGTAACTTTTACATGAGTTGGTCTGGGTCTTCTGAGAAAGGGACACTGAAATGGGATTAAATCTGCATGGACTTTATTAGTCCACCCTCCATACATGTGTCTTACCAAGGTCAATGTACTAGACATCTCTTGCTTATCCAGCCTGTGTGATGCTATTAATGCAATGGACCTGTGTAATGTCCTCTTGAATATCCAGGTGGTCCAAATCTCTTTGGACTATTTATTACAAATGATGGAACATCAATATAGTCTTAATAAAAAATGTAATTCAATTTATTGTTCATCCATCTGATTTTGAACTTTTTCTGATTTCTGATTTCATAAATGGAGTGATAAAGAATACATTCCCTAAATCGATGGTCATATACTTACTAATTCACTCTAGTAATGATACTACAACTTGCACAGCAGCTACAATCTGAGCTAATGCATGATTAAGTATCTGGTGGTCTACACGCACTCTTTAAGATCAATCCAATTTCTTTAATTTAAATGCGGCAATATAAATGGAGATATGCTAGGGCCCACCACTCCTGCATTCTTTAGATCTTTAATGGTGGGATTAATCCCCTCCATGCTTTGATATTGCTTATGGTTTATTATCTTTTAGGGGTGAAGGTCATCTTCAAAGGTTTCCATTTAGCATCCTTCACAATGATACTTCTTACTCTACAGACCACATGGGGGTTACTCAAAATTGCTTGTTATATAATTTCTAACCATGTATGTGGTGACTGGAGAAATGACCAGTGGGTAGGTATATGAACTAAGTGGGACAATTGTGGTTCAGAGTTTAACCAGGACTCCATTTATTACCCAACCCTGGTCTAACAGGTGGGCTGTGATAATGTTTTGTGTCTCTAGGCATTGGTTTCAATGATGTCTCTATGTCTAATAGTCTTCAATGTGTCTGGTAATTATACTAATTCCTCTTTCCCCATTGCACCTTCACATGAATAAACACCATAGTTCCCTTTGAGAAAGGGATTCAGGGAGTCATTATGGTATATAATTGCTGCTCTGTTGTTGGGCCCTTCCTTATAAGGAGTTGGCCATTTGCTTTATATAATGGATGCTATATTTGAATATTGACTCAGGTGCGGGAACTGAGCTGACATCACAACATTTTCTTTGGAGAGACTTCCCTTAGCCTTCTCCATTGTTTTGTTTTTATTTTTATAATTATTATTATAGATATCATCCAGCACACTTGATGGCTGCCCATCTCTTTTCCTCCTGGAAAATTTTACTCTATTAACCGTTTCCCTACCTCCCTGTGGCTCAAGACCTATAGAAAAGAGCCAGTAAAGAACTTCTTCATGATGCTTGTGCCCCTATTAGCAGCATATTTCTGATGGCTTTAGTAAATGGTATATCTGCTGGGCCCCTTTGTGAAATATAATCCTCTTTTGAGTCCTCTGGACTTACATGCTACACCCACACCAGCATGCTACTTCACTTGCCTTATTAATACTTCCTCTATTATCCACCAGGACCTGTGGGGCATTTCTGCTTTGTCAATGGATGACCACTGCTTTTTTTCCGTTCTCCTAAGACCATGCAAAAGTGAGTGTGCCCCATTCACTGGGGACCTTGTTTGGAGGTTAAATACCTTGTTCTGAGAAATTGTTTCCAAGTAAGTAAATTGCTTATTTAGACTTACATTCTGTCTCCTTGAAGGAACACCTTTAAAATTTAACCCCAAGAGTGTCCACCTGGCTCCTCTCAATACCTGCCAGGTTGGTCTTGCTATGATTGTACATAGACACATTCTTCCCTTAATAGCCAGTTTATGCTGGAATTTAACTCTAGATGAATTCCATAGGCAGGGCAACCAGGAGTTGAGCTAGAGGTAGTTCTTGAGGGGGTGCCTGTTGTTTTGTGGGGAAGCATCTTCAGCAGCATCTTCCAAAGCAGCAGGATTGCTCGCTCTTACCAGGGTGGCACAGGCCACATCTGTAAGCATTAAGGCTTCAGGGGGCATTATAGAGACAACATATTCTGGACCATTCACCCAAATAGCCCTGTCCCAGTGTTTAGGATTGTAGGTTTTCCCTACCAGGATGTAACCTTTACATAGCAAAACTTGGCTATCTAATCAATTTTTGGTATTATTAATATCAGTATTCCACTCATTGTTGTCTGCTATTCTTCTACATGTGATAAGAGCCTGCTTATTACCTACCAGGGAAGTTTTGTTTGGCTTCCACATTTGGCCATTAACTGATTTCTATTAGTCTTCTCTCATTTTTCTTCTGCAGGAAATGAATATAACTTGGGAGAAAACAGCTAATTCAGCTGTCTTTGTAGGTATTACAGCTATTGCTCTCCCCAAATTTTTCATCACATATGCCACAACATTCTCCCCCATGGGGACATTTTCCCAGGTCAACATTAGTAAATTTTTAGTAACTGAGACACTGGCTTATCCCAGGGACTCTCCTTGCCCCATCTATCAAGAATGGTGATGTCTCATAACCTGTTATGTGGTAGATGAGCTGGTGCCATATTCCTACTGCCTGCTTCTCAGTCCACTACTGCCATCATTTGTTTGAGTCCCATTCCTCTGAGAAGGAGACACCAAGGTGGGGTTACAAGAATTGTATTGCAGGAAAGACCTGTGTGTAAGGAAATGGGATGGTAAATGAGAAGGCTGGGGGGAAAATCACACCACAGCACAATGGGGTCTACTGTCCATGAGAAGGAGGGATCGACTTTCCATGAAAACTTTGAGTTCATCATCTCTCCGTAGGAATGAAACTAAAGCACAAGGGAGTGCAGAGGAACAGTAACGAGAGATGCTGCTGTCTAGATGCTTTCTGAGAGTTGACTAGAAGATTTTCCTTTCAGATCCTGATAACCATGCACCATCGATTTTCGAAACCAAAATGAGACTCAATTGTGTCAGTACATAATCCCAATCACCTCATGTCATCATGAAAAAGATATCTAACAATTTTGCATGGCTGATATAAGCCAGATACTGTGCGGGGTGATTTACATAGGCTATGTCTTTTAATGCTCAGAACAACCTGAGGTAGGATGATCACCATTTTTCATGTGAGGAACCTGAAGCTTAGAGAAGTCAGATTGCTTATCTGAGCCCACACTTAGTAAACTCAAATCTTGACCTCTAAATATCTTATTGTTTATTCCAAAGCCTGTATTGTACTTACATGATCATAATCCTTTTACTCCTATAGATGTATATTCATAATTTAATACTTTTCATTTGCTCAGGGCTTGTTAACCAAACAGAAGCAAAGCACTAGACTGCTAACTATGAAAATCTAGATATATTCTGATTTATTTAGCTCAACTTCAACATGGTTTGGTCAGTATGAGAGTAAAGGCAGATGAGGACAGAGAATATGCAGTAGGTTATGGAGTTAATAGACATACAACAATTCAACAATTTCTTCTAGTAAGACTCAGAAATGGTTGCTTGTGCTGTCAGTGCTCAGAAAGCCTGCTGCTTAATCTAATTAAATGTTCAGCAGCAAAGAGGGGGGGTGTGTTTATGTGTTTAATTTTTATTGTTGTTCAAAGTACTGACAAAAAGAGCAGTTATCTGCATTTGTAATTTTTTAAAAAGGTACACTTCTTATAAAGTCTTCAGTTCTAAGTAATATTTCTGACTTAGAAGTTTAAAAGCCCTACAGGAATTGTGAAAGGAAATATTGCCTATTTTCTTGAACCAGAGGTGCAACTGGGAGCAGGATTTATATTTCATAAAATTGTACAAACTTTTGGAATAAGCATTGTTTTTATTTGTAAAATTATTTTCTTCACAGCATTACTACTAGAATAAAACGTTTTTCTTTGATAAACAGAAGCTAACATTTATTTGAAAAATTAGCCCTGTCTTTTCTTCTGTGTTCAAAAATTAATTAAAACTAAAGCAAGTTTATTTTTACATTTTCTGTTTCTTTCTACTACCTAAACGTATGCCAGTGCGACCAAACTTTTCACATAGCTGCACAAAATTGCTTTACATAGCATAGCACAGGTTATTAATTTAATTATAAAATTTCTTTGCCAAATTAGATAATCACTATTTTTTTAAATGTCTTCACTGTTTGGCACTTGTTAGACAATATTTTATGCTTTTTTATTTTCAAGTCACTGTTAAAAAGGTATAAATTTCTTAGCCATGGGTAGATAGAAGGATCGAATTATTTTTATGATAATTAGGTAAGTCATACTATAGAAGACAACTTATGGATGTATGATTAATATCACCAGTGCCCCGGGTAGAGGTTAACAAAACAACTTTGTTCTTTACCCAAAGGTTGCTCAGCAGTGCCTATTCAGCCCTGCAAAGGGAGAAAATATCTCAGGCTTCTAAGCAGTTTCTCTGAAATAGTCCAACTCTGGAGGTAAACAATTTTATTTCACAATTTAACTGATGAAAGAGCTTATGTGGTCTTGATGAAAATTCTCACCAACATATTTGCAAATCTCTCATTCTCTCTGATGAAACTTATGGCATCCACATTCTTGGATGTTGTCAGTATTCATGTTAACTTGATTTTAGTAGTTGGTTCTTTCAATCCCAGGACTTTGGAAAGCCACCAGATGCACACTTGAATTCTCCATTCTATCAAATTCAAATGGTGAAACTCTGAACAATAAGAGCTTCAAAGATTTTATTCTTTAAAAAGGTAAAATAATATCTACCATATATAAATGTAAGAGGGATTAAGTGAAACAGTATAATTTAAGTCTTAGCATAGACTCTAACACTCTGCTAAAATGATAAATAGTATGATTTGAAATTTGTTCTGGGGGAGTTCTAGATACTAAGATCAGGTTAAATTATTCATATTCTAGCATAAAACACATCACTGAAAAAAATTATAGCTAGTGGAGACATAACAGTGTTTTCCTCCATTTTCTGGACAGCTCAAAAACTATCTTGTTCTAAATTACATGGATGTAATTTACATCAAATTGAAGCTGTGCGTTTTGTCCAAAACTGGTTCTTTGCTTAAATTATTTAACTTTCATTAGTGATTATAACTAGTTTTATGTTACACTAGGTGACAATAACTTTTACTTTGAAATTAATGCTTCAGTCTCTCTAAAGTCTCTCTAAGCATTTTAGCTAGAACATTTGTCCATTTTGATTGCATATACATCACTGATTGTGTTTCCTACTGGTTTGTAGTCTGTGCATCCTTTTTCACCTCATCGCTAAAGAGCACAGTGAGCTCAACCAGCAGCATCAGGTTGATAGACACATGTAGACACCAGTCTTATCATCTAATCCTTCCTCATGCTCTTGGAGCACAAATATCATCTGAGTCTTGACATCAGGACACAGGACATATGCGCTGTTCTGAAAACCTATCCACTTGGACTACAGTTTGATAAATAAGGATTGCCTTAGCTTACAATGGCTGACTCCATTCTTTGACTTCATATTCAATAGAGCATAGAGCTTGGAATTCTATGTGGTTCTCAAAAATCTTCCAAAGAACTGAAATCCTGATTCTGAGTATCAGCTATGAGCCTGAACTGAAATCCTGATTCCGAGTATCAGCTATGAGCCTGAAAACTTCATGGAAAAGATGGATTCAGCCTGGTGTGAAGCTATCTCAGATCTATTCAAGTAGGCTTATTCTAATTCCAAGTGGATGGAATGACGTAAATGAGAAGAGAAAACACACTGGACATGTTCAGAACACTAAGAGAAATCTCATATAGCTTAATTCAGAATTACCTGAAGGATTTCAGTAGCACAGTTAACTGGAAAATTAGGACAGAATATGGATTAATATTAAATTTAGAGATTTGGGATTATTGATAGAGGTCAATTTTGAAGCAAGAGCTGATAGAATTGTCTATATGTGTAGAGCAGAGGAGAGAAAAGTCAAGGAACAAACCTTGGGATATATCTCCATCTAAAAATGAGAAAACAGAAACATGATTCTTTAAAAGTAAAGGATCATGAACTCCTAAATCTGGATGAAGTCTTGATCCCAAATGGCTGTGTTGACAGAAATTGAACTCTGAAGGAAGAAAAACGCAGGAAGAATTGGAAATTTAGGGAGAAACTCAAAATATTGTAATAACAAAGGCATGAATGAAAAAGAAATTTTTGAGGAGAGTTTTAAAACCTATTAAAAATCACAGAAAGGCATTGACAACCTTTTTAGAAGCACTTTCATTAAGCTTCTTGAAGGTTTGAATTGGAAATTTTAAGTTATAAATGGAAAATGAAGAAAGAAAAAATCAAGCACAAATCTCTTCTAAGAAGTTTGGTATGAAGAAAAATATAATTCTTGGCTTTGTCTTTTCTAAATATGTTGTTTAATAGTAAAGTTGCAATATTCCATATTTTTATTTAAACTACAGTGACTTGAAACATCCTTAAGTGGTGTGGAAACAATAAATGTTTTAATTTAAAAAATGATTTTCAAGTCTAATAATACTTTTTTTAAAAGATTTATTTTTTAATTCTCCCCTCTCCCTCCATTGTCTGCTCTCTGTCCATTCACTGTGCATTCTTCTGTGTCTGTTTGTACTCTCATTAGGTGGCTCTGGGAACTGATTCAGGGACCTTCTGGAATGGGAGAAGGGCAATCATTTTCTTGCTCCACCTCAGCTCCCTGGTTTTACTAAGTCTCTTATTGTCTCTCTTCTGTGTCTCTTTTTGTTGTGTCATCTTACTGTATCAGCTAGCATTCCTGCACAAGGGCAGCACTCCACGTGGACTGCACTCTGCATGGGCCAGCTCACTGTGCTGTGTAGGCCAGCTTGCCTTCACCAGAAGGCCCTGGGTATCAAACTCTTGACCCCCTATTTGGTAGACGGGAGTCTAATTGCTTGAGCCACATCCGCTTCCCTAATACTACTTTTGTATACTGTCTCCTATCCTGGGCGTCATTATTTCAGTTAGTCAAACTGTTATAAGTAAATCAATGAGTAAGCTTCAGAAATTATTTATTATTGAAGAAGAGAAATTTAACAGGAAGATTTACTAGAAAAAAACAGCATCAGAAATGTAAATCTGCTTATAAATAATATTCTATTTTAAAGTTATGTAATTAGAAAACTGCAAGGCAAATTTTGGGAAGTTTTATAAGATAAAAATAACCTTGCAAGATGCAGCTTAAGGCATACATTAAATGTTTTAATAAAGATGAATGTTATTTTATTACATTATTACATTTATTATGTTATTTTATTACATTTCTGGGGTTTAGTTGAGTCGGGCATTACATAATCTTACAAAGAGGAAAAAAACAAAGCCTAAATTGCTTCCTTTGAAAACAAAAGGAAAAAACAAAACGAAACAAAACAAAAAAACAAGTGGTGGTTCTTGAATTTTCTGAATCATGCCAGGAGTAGAATTTCATATGCTGAACAGATTGTTGAGACTGTGTATCTAGTACTTTTTATGTACCAGACAAAAGTAGGAAGTCTCCCATGCATAATGTTATTAAAGCTCCATAACAATCCAGTGACATAGATATTGTTTTTATATTCCATATAAAGAAATCCTGTTTGCATAATTTGAGCTAGGATTTAACTTGCATATGGCACAACTAAGACTCACCTTAGGGACAATGTTTTATGATTGTTTTCCTATCCCATTCACTAACTCGTTTAAGTATTTTATATATTTGTTCATTCATTCATTCAATAAATACTTATTAAGCATGAGTTACGTGCCAACAGTTATCTGCCAAGCAGTTTTTTAGGTGCAGTACATAGAGGTGAACAAATCAGACATTGTTTCTGTTCTCTTGTAATTATAATCTAGTGGAGAACACAGATAATAAACAAGTACTCACAAGTGTGATGAGTGTTATGAATGAGAAGAATTACAACATGCAATGGAAACATTTGATCAGCCTCAAGTGCATTCTTCCTAGAAACTTGACAATAGGAATACAGTGAGAAGAATCTTTTACCTTTTTACAGGTTACTTAGGGTTCTTTTTTTAAAATTTATTGTCTTCGTTAGAGAAGTTGCGGGTTTACAGAAGAATTATGCATGAACGGCAGGATTTCCACATACCACGCTATAATTAACACCTTGCATTGATGTGGAACATTTGTTCCAATTGATGTAAGTCTTTTTTGTAATTGTACGATTATCTATGGTTCATTTTGAGGAGACTTCTCTTGATAACTCATCTGGGATATTAAATTAAAAAGCAAAAATTTGCTTTAGCTCTCACAACTAATACATTAATTCTCTTGGTAATTCTATTTGTGATACAACAACACAGATAACACAGAAAAACACAGAAAATTATCAAGAGAAAAATCTCATTTCAAGTTACCAAATGTTGTACATGAATTTACATGGCCTCTAACAGCTCACAACAAAGCCTCTTCTAAATTCTAACACTAAAATATATATATTTAAAGGGCACAAAAAAAGATATTTTCAGTATCGAGCAAAAACCAACCAACAAAAAAACAGTGGGAAAGTAAATATAGTGACACATCTGGGAGGAAATGCAGCTAACTTCCAGAGCCTGCAAAAATTTTGGTGTTGTAATGATGCTGGGATAGACACAAAGAGAACAGGTGTCCACAACTGAATGTCTTTTTAGAAAGAACTTTTTCCCTCCATTACAATTTTCTCTTCACTGAAACATTCAAAATAGATGCTTTTGGGAAATGGATGTGGCTTAAGCAATTGGGTTTCAGCCTACCACATGGCAAGTCTGGGTTCGGTTCCTGGTGCCTCCTTGAGAAGGTGAGCTGGCACAGCAGGCAGGTGCAACAAGCTGATACAACAAGATAATGCAAAAAAGGAGACACAAAGAGGAGGGACAATGAGAGACACAACAAACCAGGGAGCTGAGGTGGCTCAGGTGATTGAGGGTTTCTCTTCCCTATGGGAGGTCCCAGGTTCGGTTCCTGGTGCCTCCTAAAGAGAAGATGAGAAGACACATAGAGCACACAGCAGGTGGACATGGAGAACAGGCAATGCAGGGCTGGGGTGTGGGGATAACATGCTGTATAGAAAGCAACCCCAGACATTTTGTAAATGAATATAGGTGTGAATGTTTTTCAATAAAACTTAAAAAAAAAATTGATGCCTTAAATTGGGAGAACAGATACTAGAAGTGTAATCAATGGGTGCCATTAATGAAGAGATGCAACAGGGCGGGATTTATGTTTAAACAAAAAGATTAATTTACTGGAGAAATTTCAGATTCTTAAAGAATCCACAAAAAATATTAAGTATTTAGCTTGGGAAATGGAGAGAAGCCAGGGAAGGGCAGGCAGTCAAGAATATTGAACCATTCCTTTTCCTGTGGCCTCACCCCAGGCCCTCACAGCTCATCAGTCCAATTGCAGGTCATATCCCCACAAAGGCCTTCATTGATACCCTGAACAGCTTAACAAATTGCAATAAACTGGATGGCTTAAAACAACAGAAATTTATTCTCCCACAGTTCTGGAATCTAGAAGTCCAATATCAAGGTGTTGGCAGGGTCATGCTCTGTCCGAAGTCTCCAGGAGCATCTTTCTTTGCCTTACAGCTCCTGGCATTCCTCAGCTTGTGGTGGCATTGCTCCAAGCTCTGCCTGTATTTTCACATGCCCTCCTTCCCTGTCTCTCTGTGGACTCTTCTTTTCTGCCAGTTATACAGACACGCATTATTCGACTTAGGGCCCACTCAACCTCAGGATGACCTCGTCTTGGAATCCTAGCCTTAATTGCATCTGAAAAGATTATTTTCTAAAGAATGTCACATTCAAAGGTACTTGGGGTTAGGACTTAGGCATATCATTTGGGGAGGGGGAAAATTTTTCAGTCTACTATATAATACACAAAATTTAACTTATAATAGCATTACATTCACATTATTCAAAAGCTTAGCATGCATATTATGTAAAATTTCTAAAATCCAATTCGAAAAATGGGTTAAATCAAAATGGCAGTATATAAAGATAAGAACAGAAGATTTACATAAAGGAAATAAATATATATGTTTATATATTTATTTGTATATATATGCAAATAACTTTAGCAAATATTTGAAAAAATGCTCTAACTCACAATATCAGTGGAATACTGGTTAAATAAGCCATAAGATATTGCTTTTATACATCATTTTTAAAATGGTCAATTCATTCTCTTTCCATAATTTTAAGAACAAAATTCCACTTTAAAAAGTTATGTCAGTGCTTACTTTGGCAACACATATACTAAAATTGGAATGTTACAGAGAAGATTAGAATGGCCCCTACTCAAGGATGATATGCAAATTTTGGAAGGGTTTCATCTATTTTTTTAATTGTTATTTTTACCTGGTGACAAGTAAAAGTTCTTAAATTAAAATTTATCTAGTTAAATATGATTCTGAAATGATGCATGACTTAACTTTGATTTTGAACTTCCAAGAAGATATTGCAATTTTTCAGTAGAATTTTTCCTGGATTTTTAAAACATATACAGATATAAAACAATAGGAACACAGAGTGAGATGAGTGGAAATAAATTCCATGAATTGAAAGCTAATAAACAGGAAGAGTCATTACATTAGAAGGCAGACAACATTTCATGGATTTAGGAATATAGGTTCTGAGGTCAGGAAGCTCAGAATTTTTAAAAAATATGGTAGAATAAACTTCTAAATGTTGTATGACCATGAGTCTAAAGTCATAATGACTCAGTTGCTTTAACAGTAAAATGGAGAATAAAACTAATTTAGAGGATTAAATATAATAATACATCTAATAATTTGAAAACAGTGCCTTGCACATGGTTAACAGTTTACATGTTCCTGGTATTGTTATTTCTATACGTCATTTTTATATATTTAAAGAAATAGTAAGTATTAAGTATTTGGAAAAATTCAAGGTAAAAGGACATTTTGATACTACATTGATGAAATGGAAGCATATAAGGATTGCCTTTTTGGAAGACAGTTTTGCTGTATCTATCTAAAATTTAAATATGTATAACTTTGACTAAGCAATTTTATGTCCACCATATTTCTACATAAATACTAAAACATATACACAAAAATGTATATTTTGGGGTACTTTAAGCAGCATGTTTGTTAAAGGAAATCAAAACTCCTAAATGTCCATGGTGGCTGTTGGGGGTAGGGAGTAGGAGGAAGAGATGTGATGAGGGGATGTTTTCGGGACTTGGAGTTGTCCTGGGTGGAGCTGTAGGGACAGTTACTGGACATTGTATGTCCTCCCATGGCCCACTGGGTGGACTGTGGGAGAGTGTGGGCTACATGGACCATTGACCACGAGGTGTAGCAGTGCTCAGAGATGTATTCACCAAGTGCAATGAATGTCTTATGATGATGGAGGAGGTTGTTGTTATGGGGGGAGGAGTGTGGTGGTGGGGGTGGGGGGTATATGGGGACCTCATATTTTTTAATGTAACATTAAAAAAAAAGACAAAAAATAAAAATAAAAAAGTAAAAAAAACAAAAAGCTAGGAGTGTCATAATGCACAGCAGGTTAAAACAAATAAAAAAAAGATGGAGTTAATAAAAAAAACTCCTAAATGTCCATCAGCAGGTGAAAATTTAAATAAAATATGTTGGCCCAATTTTAAGTAAATCTTTTTAGTTGCTCAAAAAAATCTGTAGACATATATAGAGTGTTTTGCAAGATCTCTAATACACATTAAGGCATATTATTTTGCAAAACAATGTATTTAATTCTTCCACTGTTTCATTTATTTATTGAAATTCATATTAATTATTGATTACCTAGTATATGCTAGATGGAGATTCAACCAGTCTATACAAAGATGATTAAAAAGTTTTACTAAGTGACCTTAGGGAGTTTGAAGTTTATCAGTAAGATAGACATTAAGAAAACCAATTATATGATCAAATTTATTTTAATATGTATTTTATGTATATGTACACACCTTGCCTATACACCTACATAAATCATAAGAATCTACACAAAATGAAATGAAAAAAATACTCAAAATATTCCTGTTTGCATTTGTCTCTGGGGCAAAAGTGGAAAAGTTGAGTGAAATCTATTGTTTGTATTGCTTCATAATTTTCTGAATTGTTTAATAACAATGAAAATGCATGTATATATAATTTCTATAATTATCAAATATATACACAAAAATAGAACAAAAACAGTACATAGTGTAAAATCTTCATTTTATTTATATACTCAGGTATGTCAAAAAGACTTCAAGATAAAGAAAAAACATTATCTCTGAGTATTGAGATTAAGGATAATTTCTAGATTCTTTTTTCATTTCTGCATATTCCAAAATTTCTTCTATAAGTATGTGTTATGCTTATAATATGTTATCAGGAAAACACTGAGAATAAAAATTATGTAAACTAATTTGAGAGACGTTTTACATGCAACTTTGCTCTGCCGTATTTTGTAAAAATAAATATTTCTTTTTCCTGAGTATTATTAGACAAGGCAATAACAATGCTGTTGAACATTAAAAAAAAAATTCTAAAATTGGTTTTCCTTTATATCTCTCAATAAAATGCAGTTATGCATTATAATTGATACAATACCTTTAAAATGGCTAGCATAGTCCTTGGTGCACTATGAGTGTGGTCAATTTTCCTTCTATTTTTATTTCACTTATTTAATTTCTAAAACCCCTTGATCTTCTCAAAGAAATACCATCTTACATCATGCTAAATACTTGTATTTCTTCAAAGTGAAGAAGACTATTATTGACATCTTTCAAAACCTAAATGAAATATGCATTTTTACAACATAATGATAAACATTATGATACTTTCAATGAGTACTTTGAAAAGGAATGATTTCATGTTCTGAAATGGGATGTTAAAAGGATAAAATTCAGAGGAAAAAAACAAGAAATTTCATTATTCATTTTTAATTTCTGACAGTGCAACTCCCAACCTCTTTAACAAATTGTACATACTTATAATATATATTTATCACTAACTACATAATATTCATCAGTAATATTGCCCAACACATATGAAATAAAAGATTCTACCAAACCTAGTTTTACCTTTGTGTATGGCTTATAACTTAAATATATATTGTAATGAATTAAAGAATGTTTGTTGAATTTCTAGAGGATAGATACTGTACCATGCAATATTTCTGACACTTTTTTTTTTCTCCAGAAAGATGCTGGGTGAAGCTAATAGGATTTTCTGATAGACATGTGCAAAGATTTCCTAAATTTTGTATTGACTCATTTGAAAACAAAAACGTTCAAGTGTGTAGACTGAAAGCCAGGAGCACAAACCCAAGATATATACCTGATGGCAACTATTTTGGAAACTTCTAAGGGGAAACGTTATAAAAGTTTCATCCATTTCAGAAGCTTGTTTCACTGGTAAAAGAACGAAGTTAAATAAATATGTGTTTATTTCAAAACGTTTCACTGGGTTTTTTAAGCAATGTATTAACTCAACTATGTGGAAAGCAGCTTTGAAGGCACAGGACTGAAAATCTGACTTGTATTTTTATGTTTGTGTTTCTATTTACAGATAGTAATGCTTTTGTCATCAAATTTCATAACTATTTTGGATTTTAGAAACTCTCTATTTCAAGCCCCGAGTAGAGTGAGGCATAGAATAATTGAGAGAAAGAGAGAGACTAACGTTTAGTTAAGATCCAAGTTGAATACACAAGTGTCATGCTCCCCAATGGAGTTTCAGCAGAATATATTTTTAATAGACCACATATATATTTAAAGTGCATTGAGCCTAGATGATATCAAGTTTACTGGCAAAAATATAATCATTTCTTCCTTTCTTCCTTTGTTTCTGTTTTGACCAGGCCAAAAATAAATGTAATTGGATTATTTTTGTCACTTCATCAAATCTTCACGACACAGAGCAACACCTTTAAAACTTTAAGGCTTTTACATACCTTAAATAGTAATTTTTCTATGAATTGCCTTCCTTTTCATTTCAAATAATTTCTAATGTGCATATGCAATTTTTTCTAAATAAACCCATTGTGATTTGTATCTTCATAGCTCCTCTTGTTCCATCTGCCTTTCTCACTTTAATTTACAAAGAATTACACCTAATTCCACTTAGAAAATTCACAGATGGTCAATTACTAATAGGAAACAAAATACTTTGAGTACATTCAGTAGTTTTGTCTATTCAATCAAAATTGTATTCATTAAAAATAAAAATGAAAAAAAGTATTCGTATTCCAAGTAGCCCAAACTAAAGACAAATTATTTAAGCTTGAAGAAAAAGAATTGAAGTGAAAGCAAAGATTTGGTGGGTTTGCTGTGCATAAACTGATCAGCTGAAAAACCTGTGCTGCTTTAGCATGGTGGAAGTTGAGTTCATGGTGGATTGGGTTAAGCTGCCTCAAATCCGGTTTCACTTTTTTTAATTTGACTTAGCATAGGAAGAAGGAAATGTTTTCTGCCTTGTGCTTTTAAGTTTGTGAGGGCTGGAGAGTATCAGTGAATCACCAAGCATAGCTGATCCCGGTCCCAAGACAGAGGCTGGAACCACTATAATCTGCTGAGAGACTAAACAGAAGGCAAAATATTGTCCTTGCGCTGCTCAAATAGCCCCCGCTGCAGGCTGAAGAAGCATCTTGTGTATGCACTTGTATTTAACAGGCCTTGATCTTGTATGGTCTGTTGCCAGGAATAACAATAAACAGTAGCTCATTACACAAGGTGCCATCTCATTATATGAGCAGCTACTCTGGCATATTAAAAACAAAATACTGAAAGCCTAAAAGAAAACATGACTGAAATTAAATGCAAATATCTCTGCCTTTTATTTCAGAAATATTGATCCCCTGCAAAAGAGTGGCATGTTTAATGAATATCCTTAATGATTTTATAGTTGGCACAGCATCTATGAAAGTACCCTAGTCAAAAAAAGAATGGAAAAATATTCCAAATGTAAGCTATGAGCAATAGTTAGTAGTAATATTTTGATGATGTTCTTTCACAACTGTAACAAATATTCCACAACAATACATGGTGTTGGTAGAGTGGTGATATATGGAAATTTTGCATGTTATCCATGATTGGTTTGTAAGCTTACAACTTCTCTACTAAAAAAAAATAATAATGGCATGATCTGGCACCTAATGAAATCCAATATTCTTGTAAGCAACTGCAGTCACTATGGCATAACTCTCTGGGAGCAAGAAAGCTACCAAATCTGGAAGAAAAATACAGTGAATTTATTTTAGCTTTAGTGTCAAAGTTGACTAAAATACTTACAGGGATGCCATGGAAATATTTCTGAAACTAATCAAATGTTGTTCATAGTAATTACTTTCTTCCTTTCAAGCAAAACACAGTTGACAGAAAACAGCAAAAGTTTTTTAGGGAATTTAATAGGGATGAGATATCATAGTGAAAGAAAATTGTCATTACTTTAAACCATGGCCTCTTGAGACTTTATTTTTAAAAATGCTTCCAAATATCTCAGACAAATTTAGAAAAATAAAGTTTGATTGGACAATAAAAGATTAGTCAGAGGGAGTATAAATCAGCCAAAGTTGTTGAAATTGATGCAGAGATTCAAAGTACTTGGAAGAAGGCAGAAAAAAAGGTTCATGCATATACAAGATAGTTGACATGTTTAAAGAGAAAGACAATAATTTGACTAAAATATAAAGTTTTTTTCTCTTACCTTCACCATATCTCAAATTATTACCCTAGGTAAAGGCAAGAAAAACCATTTGTAAACATTTATCTTAGAATCATAAAATAGAGGATAATTTAAGGTATATACTGATGGGATGTTGATTTTTTATTCTAAGTAACATCTGAGAGAATTTTCAATTAAAACCATTTTAACAGATAATGGGATTGTGATGCTAAGCAGTAACCTGGAGCAGAAAAGAATGCGACTTATAAGAAAACTATGTTTCTTTCTTTCTTTTTTCTTTTTAAGCAATATATCTTTAAAGATACTTATATTGCATAAAAAATATTGGGGATTCCCATATGCCCCACTCCCTACCCCTCCCACATATTCCTACATTAATAAAATCGTTCATTAGTGTGGTACATTCATTATAATTGATGAAGACGATTTGGAGCATTGCCACTAAGCATGGATTATAGTTTGCATCGTTGTTTACACTCATTCTCACAATTTTGCAGATTAAGGCAAGGTATATAATGTATCTGTTGTTACAAAGTCATTCAGTATGATACTCAAGTCCCCAAAATGCCCCCATATTACACCTATTTTTCTCTCTCTCTCCTCTCAGAACATCCAGTGACCCCTGCTTCCACATAAATAAAAGTTCTTCCATTGCTAGAATCAAAATAAGTTTATAGTAGAACACCATCAGAAAGTCTACGTTAGTCTACAGTTCATTCCTTAATCCTGAGGATTCTAGGATGGTGATGCCCATTCCATCTCTAATAGAGAGGGGTCTTCGATCCCATAGGGCAGATGGATGGGACTGTCTTGCTTGCAGTTGCAGACTCTCTCTGTTCCTTGAGATGGTCGTTGTCCATCATCATCCCCTTGTTAATTGTCCTGGGTGAGTCCAATAAACTGGAGAGTAGGTGTTGCAACTCTGTTGAGTTTCAGGGCCCAGCTGACAAGTAGGCAGTTCAAAGATTTAAATCTCTTGGGCATATGCCTATCAACTCTAGTACTAACTCAAAGTTCAAGTAGAAGGCACAGAAGAGCCATTGTAAGGAAACCACAACTTTGTACAATTCTGTCACACTGGGAAGCATCAGTTCTGAATTAGGGCCCTCTGGCAGGGCACTAAACTCCTGAGCTGTCTGTCCTGCTTATAGTGTCTGGATGTGTCCACTATTTGAGGCAAAATATTTACTTTGTCAGTCAATGCGACCCTGCTGAGACTTGATAAGCCTAACCTCTGGAATGACCTCCTGACTCACTTTGAAGTTTCTTAGCCATATAAACTCATTTGTCTTTCCCCTTTCCCCCTTTTGGTTAGTGTCTTTTTCCAGTTGCATTGCTAGTTGGTGCTTGGTAGTAATCCCTCGGTGCCAGGGAGGCTCATCCCTCATGCCCTACCCTGAGGAGAAGGTAATGCATTTATTTGCTGAATTCTGCTTAGAAAGAGGCCATTAGAGCAACACGGAGGCTCAGGAGGTAACTCTTAGACACCCTATTATACTAGGCTAAGTTTCAATTTCAGAAGAAAAGGTTCATAAGTACAGTCATCAATATCAAGGGTCTGTCAATGGTCCATCCTCCTTCACTAGCCACTACCCCTGTACCTGGGGGATACTTGCTCTTCCATTAGAGAATGTGGTGGAGGATAGGGATTTGACATGCTCTTGGTTATTGTGTGACTCTCCACCGACCATGACGTTGCCCCATGAACATTTGAACACATTCATATGACTTGCATGTACACCCTGGGTGAACCTCCTCCCATGTATTCCCTATCTACTGACACCCCACATGGATGATCCTCCCCTTTCATAGTTGTTACCTTTCTGTGGTCCAAAACTTTTTCAAAAGTGAAGCCAACAAAATAACCAAATACAATTGATAAGAAAATGCAATAATAATGATAGTTTAAAAATAAGAAAGAAAATACAAAAAACTAAAAAGAAAATGAAAAATTTGGAATAAAAAAGAATGAAAAAATATTTTAAAATTTTTGACATTATGTCGTTCATCACTGTAAGATCTGTTACCTTGTATGTACAGTGACATTTTCTTCTGTTTATTCCCCTAGTGTCTTATTTTTTTTTCATTTTGTCTTCAGAGAAGTTTTAAATTACAGAGAAGTCACGTACAGAAGATAGTGGATACCCATAAACCCACCATCCTTCCCCTTTTTCTTTTTCCCCTATTAATAACATTTTACACATGAAGGTACATTTTTCTCAATTGATGTATAAATATTGAAACATTATTACTAACCATCATCAGTGATTTACATTATGGCTTACATTTTGAACCACACAGTTTTATAAATTTTGATGAAATTTACTATGGCCTGTATCCATCATTGCAAGATCATGTAGTACAATTCCAATGCCCCCAAATTGTCCCGTGCTCCATCTATTCCATTTCTCCCTCCCCCTCCCCTCAGGTCCCATGGCAACCACCAAGCTTCACTCCTTGAAGAATAAGATTCATAGTTACTGGCAACAACATTGAGGGCTTGACATCTGGCCTGTCCTCCCCTATTAAGCACTGCCTATGCTCTCAAGAGACTCCTGTCCCTCTATTTGAGAACATAGCAGGACTACCCAGGATGGGAGTCCAACACCTTCCCGCTCATCATGTGGGTATTCACCCACTGATACAACACACTATGACAAGATGAATGCTACATACTCCCTAGAAGCTGCCCCAGGTGTGCCCTGTCCCATTTGCCCTCCACATCGAACACCCTAAACCAGTAACCCTTCCCTGTCATGTTTGCCAAAAGAACATTCCCAGCATTTAGTTTCTACCACATACCAGCAAATCCCCAGAGTTCACAGGTTCCCTCCCCCAATCTCCCCCCAGTTTCATGTACAGTCTAACTAACACACACTCCCCACTCCAGCTCCCTCGCAAACCACCACTGTCCAGCCCAATACAAGTTTCTCTTTTCATTTGCTCATGACTTTCCAGAGTTGTTGTGAACCAATCCCAGTGTGCCCTGCAATGGTTCTCATAACTTGGTGTTAAATATGCTGTGTAATCCTCTCCCCTTGAGTGTTGGTGGGATCTTTGACTTGCTTCTAACCAATAACATCTCACAAAGTTGTGGGCTGTCCCTCCCAGGATTATGTTATGAGAGATAAGATGCCTTCTTGGCAGACTGGAGTGAAAGGCTCTCCTTGTGTGCATAATAAAGTAAGTAAGCCCACATAACAAAGAATTGCAGACAGCCTCTAGAAACTCTAGGTATAGCAAAAGCCAGTGCTCTTAGCCGCGCAGCAACAAGAAAATGAATTCTGCCACAACTTGAATGAGTTTGGAAGCAGTCTTCCCCAAGCAAGCCTTCAGATGAGAGTTGACTGTTATGTTGATTGTAGCCTTGTGAGACCCTGAGCAGAGCACCAGCTAAGTTTTGCGATGATTCCTGAATCACAAAAACTCTGATAGAAAAAGCATGAGTTGTTTTAAACTACAAGTTCGTGGCCTATTTTTTATGCAGCAAGAGAGAACTAACACAATAGTTTACATTAATTGATTTGGGACTGAGTTACTTTAATTGAAAAACTAAATACATTTGAATAAATTATTTCTAATCTCTGAGATATCTCTCAGAGCTCAGGGTCAGGGATTGAAAGATTCTATATGTAAAGGGGAGGTCGATGCTTTCATTTGTTCAAGAAAATTGTGAGTATGAAATATAAACTCGTCAAGGATGTAAGACAGTAAGGAAGGGCTGAACTTGAGTTTTACTTTGTTTCCTGTATCAATACCATGGTCAAGTGACTTCTTTAGCTGTTATTTCTTATCCCCATGAACCAGAAACACATGGAAGATGGCTGATTTCTCTGGTATATGACCCTCCTAAAACACTAACAGGATATTGGACATGTATTTAGAGTTAAATGCATTAAACTTCCTCACATGGTGTGATTCCTCTCTTCATGCTATTTTCAATTGTAAAGTTCTAGAGTAAGTGTTGCTGCTTTCAGAATTTTCCAGGATGTTCCTTAATGCTGCAAACAAAGCATAATCAGAAAATCTATTCTGTCTTTTCAGTGAATTTCCCCTACCTGGGCCACAAGGCTGGGTTATATTTGTTCAGAGTTAGAACATATAACCAATCCAGAATATGTAGCTTTTGTTAAAAAAAAAAATCTCTTTCATACTTGTTGTTTAATCTATCATTTAAAAATATGAGAATCAGAATATTTTTCCATACTATTAGGTATGATTCCTTTGCAAAAGCTAAGACTCAAAAAAAAAATCATTTTACTCCTCTATGACTACTATTTCATATCTCATTACTATGTTTTAATAATATAACTTGTTCATAATCCAATAACCCAGCACAGTTAGGCTACCTCCTCATTTTCCAAGGAAAAAGCCAAGGGCAGCATCAAATCTGCTGAGACTAAGAAATGTGAGCTACCCTATACCAATCTGTATTAACCAAAGATGAGTGAAACATAAGCACTTACATTTCCTATTTCTTTGTTTGAAGATAAATATACTAATTTAGTTAAGACATATCAATTTTCTATAAAAGTTGCCCGATTGCCTTTTTCTAACTTTTGCCTTTTCCTCTATCCTCTCTTTTTTCTTGCCATTCTGCCTTCAAATATCTTGGGCCTGAGATCCTATAAAATGGATGTAATTTAAACCTTGCTTCTCTTTAACAGCTCTTCAGGGATGTTGGAGAAAAGCAAAGTTTTATGTATATTAAAACTACTAGTGCAGAATATAGATGAGAACTGGTAAAGTTACTTGAGGATCGGAATTGGCCTTCCTTCCTGAGACTTTAATTTGGAGGTGTATTCTGTAAGATGCCTCGAGCACTTGTTAACATTCATATCATGCAATTAAGATTTATTTTTCATACAGAATATAAATTGGGGAGGTAAAAGCTTTGGGAATGAGCAATGGGCTGGTAGAGAGAAACATGCAGAACATGCCGTTCTGTCTTCCTTCCTCTCTCATACACATACACATCCCTAGGCCTGAAATATCTTTCCCTATCTTTCTTTGCTTGTTTATTTCTCTCTCTGTCTTCTTTCCCCCTCCATTTTTGAGGTTCTTTCTACTGAAGACTTTTAGTTCCTCAGTGATGCACAGCTCAGTCCATTCTAACAGCCCTACTAGAGTCTTCTTTTATTAACATATGTAAAATAAGGCTGTAGTCCCTTTAGACTTGAATCAAGCATCTTTATCAATTTTAATTATGCTGTAAGCTCAGATATTAAGACAAAAAGGGCTTGCGCAGGTGTTTATTATATGAGGTGTGTTGGTGTGTGTGTGTATGTGTGTGTGTACAATTGGGAAGGATAAAACCACCTTATCAGATTACCATGATGTGGTACTTCAACTATTAACTTCACTTAGCTACAAAATATCTGAATATCATATGTCAATGTTGTGTGCACTCTTTATTTCACTGTGTTTTATGAACATTTAGGCACTTATTCTTTGAGTGTAGAAAATTGGCAGAGTTCTACTTCCTTATCAGTTCTGATCAACTCAGCAGATATCCTGATATTCTAAGCCAGTATTTTTTTTTTAAGATTTATTTTATTTATTTCTTTCCCCTCCGCCCCCCGTTGTCTATTCTTTGTATCCATTTGCTGGTGTTCTTTTTTGTCTGCTTTGGCACGGGAATCTGTGTCTCTTTTAGTTGCATCCTCTTGCTGCATCAGTCCTCAGTGTGTGAGGCGCCATTCCTGGGCAGGCTGCACTTTCTTTTGCGCTGGGCGGCTCTCCTTACGGGGCGCACTCCTTGCGCGTGAGGCCCCCCTATGCAGGGGACACCCCTGCGTGGCAGGGTACTCCTTGCGCCCTTCAGCACTGTGCGTGGGCCAGCTCCACACGGGTCAAGGAGGCCGGGGGTTTGAACCGCAGACCTCCCATGTGCCAGACGGATGCCCTAACCACTGGGCGAAGTCTGCTTCCCCTTCTAAGCCAGTCTTAAGAGCTGAGAAATGAATTCAGTTGACCCTAAATCTCAATTATAACTTTGGTTTTGCATTATTGCTAATAACTCGAGATTTCATTTTCACTAATTACATGAAAGGAAAGCAATATCATGAAGAAGAATTTACTAGGTGTGCTTAAATATCAGTAGTAGTTTTCATACATTGCTTATGATTTCATAGTCACATCAGCTCATTTCAGAAATTCCTATTTCACAGTGAATTTTTAGTGGATGTATTTCGTTTTCAGCTCCTTGGGAAAATAAATCACACTGAAGATGGAGATACTTTATAATTGAGACAATTTTTGAGGTTTGCTCTCCAAATCACAGGCACAAAAATATAAAGCACAATTCATATACACTAACCACTTTTGAAATTGAGAATTCATTTTCTGGCAAGAGCTGTGTAATCCTTTGAAAACTATTTTTTCTTCAAACTCAGGTCAGTTCATCAAAGAGAAATAAGAACAGTTTCTCAGTGCCATCTGTTCAATAACATGTTCAACTTGAATCTAAATATCTGGATTTTTAGGAACAATGGAGTCAAGTTTCTCTTAATTCCCTGGAAAAATGTTTGTTTGTTTCACTCTTGATTTTGTCCCTTCAATTTCAAAATAATACATTTTCATTGAAAAAATTCTGAATTTCATATATAAAAGGAATCAAATGATGATTACAACAATTTGCACTTCATAGAGACGTTCATGGGCCCTGAGCAGACTACCAGTCCTTACAAAGTCTCTACATACTAGCTCCTCTCCTTCTAAAATACCTGAATTTGTGAAATTCTCCTCTAATTCAGTTTCCTCAACTGTAAATGAAGCTAATAATAATGATTAAATAATAAAGTTATTTTAAGCTAATGCATTTGCTGTGAGTAGCATACTTCGTGGCATGCCAATAGAATTTGTAAAATTATCATTCTTATTAAAATAAAAAAACTAAGTGCTTAAGATTTTCTGATAGCTTGATGAGCAGGTTGCCATTTTCACATTTTTATGTGAGAAAAAAATTCTAGAATAATACAAAATAATACTTAGACTTACTGATGATTAGATAGTAAATATCTTCAAATGAACTTATGAATTTAGGCAAAGAAACATTAGTAATGTACCAGAATTTCTCATTTTTCCTTAACGCAATTAAATTAAGAGAACATTTTAGAAGCCCAGGCCTGTGTCTCTGAGAATGAAGAAAGTTGTTCAAACTCTCCACATTTTATCCTCCTAAAGTGAGTAGAAATACACATATGTAAATGCAAATATAGACACAAACATAATTGTAAATATTTCTCAATCTCCACAAGATTTTTGAATTATTTTTTCTGTGCATGTTTTCTTTAGTATCCATTTCAAACAGTAGCTCTTAGAACGTTAATTCAATTGTGATAGTATTGCACTTTGTACTTCCATAGACTTTCACAGTACATTTACACTATCATTAATGAAGAGATAGATATTCACTAGATGTATTTAGATGCCAGTAACCAAACACCATCCATTAAATAATAGAAAAGAAGGTAGGAAAAGGAAGAAAAAATGACAGCAATTTTCATCCAAAGGGAATTTTTTAAAAAATCAGGAATGACCTTATAGGGAATATAATTTTGTTCTGATAATTTTAAATATCTGTGATAAACAATTAAGAAACCACTGGACTGTCCATGTGACAGCCAGCCCTGAGCCTCAGCAGACTTGTAACTCTTACCCTCTGATTTATTGGACTTATTCCGGCCAGCTAACAGGGAGACGAAGGTCAATCACCACACCAGGGAGCCAAGACTGCTTACAACTGCAAGTAGGAGAATTGCATACATCATCCATGTGGAACCTAAACCCCCTCTTGGTATGGAGGGGGAGTGGACATCACCATCCCAGGGTCCGCAGGACGGAGGAATAGAGTATGGATTAGAGTGGACTTACCGATATTCTACTATGGAATTATTGTGATTAGTAATGGAAGAAATTGTAGCAGTGATGTGGAGAAAGTGGTCACAGTAACTGCTGAAGGTAGGGAGAGGGAAGAAGAGATATGATGTGGGGGCATTTTCAGGACTTGGAGTTGTCCTGGGTAGTACTACAGGGACAGATGCTGGACACTGTATGTCCTGCCATGGACCACCGGATGGACTGGGGGAGAGTGGAAACTACAATATAAACCATTATCCATGTGGTGCAGCAGTGCTCCAAAATGTATTCAACAAATGCAATGAATGTCCCCCGATGATGAAAGAGGTTGTTGATGTGGGAGGAGTGGGGTGAGGGCTGTGAGGGGCATATGGAACTTCTTACATTTTTTTAATATAACATTTTTTTAAAAAATAAAGAGGGGGAAAAATAATAATAGGGGGATATGGAAAAATATACCAAATGTATGCTATAGACCACAGTAGTAATAATCTGAAGATATAATCTGTAACAAATATTCTACAACAATGTATTGTGTTGGCAGAGGAGTATTGTAAGAGAATCACATACATGTGCATGATTCTAAGTTCACAACCTCTAATAAAATATATATTTTTTAAAAATCACTGAAACATGTATATTATTGACTGTTCTTTCTTAAGAAACTGTTGAAATTCTCTATATAGTGCCATCTAGTGAGTCACTTGATAATTATAAAAATACTTAATTTTGGTTTTAAATAGCCTATGCAAAATAACGGTAATTAGAAAAGACAATGCATTTTTTGGATGGGAACAGTGAGCTAGTTTTCAAAGTTATTCTAATACATATTTACTTTGTTGTTTCACTTATCCTCTGTGGCTTAGTTTCATCAAGAATTCAGTGAAGGATTTGGACAAGACTGTATTTCAAGCCCCTTTCCCTTTCCAAGTTTATAATCCTCTATGTTATTTAAAAATAACTGATAATTACATTTTCGTGGTATCTCCTATCGTCAGTCTTTTAAAAATGTGATTGCGAAATCTAGAATCTTTTCTTTAAAAATGAGAAAAATTGACCACAATTCTTTGGATGCTGACTCTGTAGGGGAAGCTGACAAATTTTAAATTTTCCTCTTAATAGATCATCATGATGAACAGCCTAAAAAGAATGCATGCAATATTATGTTCATTATTAACTGTTGTTTCTCTTAGAATATAATTATCTAACTTGACCTGTGGCAAAATTCTAAATTATACTGTGTGGTTAAATCAAGCATATTTATTCCAAAATAAATAAGTCTTTATTGGGCTTTGGGACAAACTTCCGTTAGAATATAGATATAAAAGGCTTCAATAAATTTCCATGATTAAATTATATTAAAGCTACTAAAATCCTTCTCTCTGATTTGAAATCATGATATTTCTGATGGATTTGAAAGAACTGAGTTAATTACCAATGAGGAGTTTGACAGTCCTATGGACTGTTTTAGGAAGCATAAGTTATTTAGGTATTTTTTTCCTACTTTGTTGGAATCCCTAAATAAATCTGCAAAAGCCAAAAGAGAAGGGGGAGAGGATTATCATAAGAATTAGGCAGAGAAATCTGTCAGCAGGGCCTGGAGGAACAGAATCTGTTCCTGCCCAAAAAATAATGACAAGAGCAGGTACATCAAGACCACCCATTTGATGAAACAAGAAGGTGGTTCATATTGCCAGGATACTTGATGAGATTTGAGTAATATTGTGCTACAGGTTAAACAGATTTGTCATTGCACATGTGGGGAAGGAGATTTTTAAAAATGGGGTAACAACAAAGTAAAGGGAAAAGAACAAAAATAAGAAAGTAAATGAAAACGTGATGAGAGATGGAAAAGTAGCTCAAGAAAACAATAAATGCTCATTCATCATTTATAACAAATGTTCCACAACCATGCAAGTTGTTGGTGACAGGGGACGTATGGGAACCCCCTATGTTATGCTTGTTTGTTTTGTAACAACTTTTACTATACCCTTATATACTTCAATAATCTTTTTAAAATGTAAAATATTTTACACGTAAATATTACTTTAGAATTTCAAAGAAAATATCCTGAAACAGAGGAAAAGTAACTCACAATCCTTTTATGAAGTACTAGAAAGCAGGCAAATAAAAGGACTAAGCTCTTGAACACTAGCAGTTTGATATTATTGATGAATTCCAAAAAGAAATATTAGATTATATTTGTAAACTGATCTTTACCTCTGGGCATATTAGATTATATTGGATTCATAGGCTTACTTGATTGAGTAATTATGTAAACCTCTTGTGCCAGTAGGGTGTTCAGTCCCCACCCTTTGGTGGGTGGGGACTCACAGATAAAAGTCATGGCAAAGGACAGAGTTGAGGGTTCTTAACGTTGGGGTTCTTGATGCTGCAATTTGATGCTGAAGCCTTAAGCTGGAGCCCTGGGAGGTAAACTCACAGAGGAAACAGAAGCAAGCCCCAGAAAGAGGAATGCTGAGCCCAGGAAAAAGAAGCCTGAGGAAGGGAGGAATCCAGGAAGCCTAAAGCCCCGCAGACTTCGGCAGCCATCTTGCTCCAACACATGGAAATAGACTTTGGTAATAGAAATAATTTTTGCTTTATGGCCTGGTATCTGTAAGCTCCTACTCCAAATAAATACCCTTTATAAAAACCAACCAATTTTTGGTATTTTGCATCAGCACCCCTTTGGTGACTAATACAAACACAGTAAGAGAAAATTTCACCTTATTTACTGTGGTAGTTTGAGGAATGATTTTTACCAGACTTGTTCATTAGTCCTACGTAGTAATCCCTACGTCAACATCAAGAAGTTCTCTTATATAAGCTGAAGTTACTCAAGAGTGTATAGTTTGGCACGATGGCATGGTGAATTGAGTGAGGATAATTGTGACTCTACACTGAATTATAAGAGATTCTTGTTCTGAGTAGGCCAAGAAGAGGAGGTGTTAACATAGTATCCGGGCAACTTCAACCAAGACCCTGGAATGTCTTCAAATACTATTCATTCCTGAGATAGCCAAACTCATACTAAAATGCCAGCATATGCTCAGCAAAAGTAATGTGAAACTGTAACTACATAGTGAAAGACAAAATGATGCCAATAGAAATAGACTATTTTTTGGAAAAATGAGAAAGATTGTGTTTGTTCCTTTCAGCATAGAACTATAAACCCATCCAATGACACCTATTTAGTTTATTGAAACAAGAGACCTTGAATGAATGAGATCATTGTTTCCTTAAAAACATCTCTTTGAAAGACAGAGTGTTTAAAAACAAGCTTAAGAGCATAATGGCAGTTTCTCAGATTTTACAACTTTATCATGTTCTGCCTAGTATTTACATCAGGAATGAAAATAAACACTACCATTTATTTCCAAGACATAAAGTGCAAAATTAAATCTATTAAAAATCACTAATTGGATCGAGTGGGAAATCCACATTGTATTTTGATCAAATATGTTCATATGTCTCATTATTGTGTGATACTTTCTATTGATTAGGAAAGAATGGCTGAGTTTTTATTGATAACTAAAAACCAAAGGACAGTAGGGAAAGTCCATATCTTAGAATAAGAAGAACTGGGATCAAATACTGGTTCTAACTTTTCTCACTAGGTGAATTTTGGAAAGTTACCTCATTCCTTTAGACATGGATCTTTGTATACAAAATGTTGCTAATAATGGCTCATCGTGATGTGTTTTCAGGATTGGCATGTAGTAATATTTTACTGTAATTTTTGTGAAAATTTTCATTTGAAGTATTCAATTATTTATATTGAATTAACTTTGTGAGTTACAAATCAGCAAAAGGAAGTAAAAAAGAGTGGAAGTATAAAATGATGTTATAAAATTTGAGTGAAATAGATGTAAATATTGTTGCCAATGGTAGACTTTGTTGTGCACAATTTGTTTTATCAGATGCCTGTTCTGGAACAGGTGTCCTCCCATTCTGTTCTATACTATTCTATTCTGTCCTACAATTGTGGGGGGAGAGTTGGGCTTTATAGGAGCACATGATTCTGCCTGCATATTTATATTAAAGGTGGTGGTGAATTTGTGGATGTGGTCTGTGTGTTACATTGAGACTGAGGGATCAACAGCTTGAAACTTCAGTTTCAAGTACCTTTCACGTACGGTAGGCTGCAATGTCAGAATCCAACTTGTAACACATTCAATAAAAGTTTAGCTCCAAAGGGAGAGAAATGATGAAAGGTAAGAATATTTCAGAATCATTAGGCTTGTTAATTCTACAAGGGTATTTCTGGAAGAGCTTGATGAATATTTATTTTTGCAAAGTTTCTGCTTTGTATACGTTATTTTCAAATGTCTGGTTAGGCACAGTTCTCCTGTCCTTTTCTAAACTGTAAGTATATTCTTATGTTTTTATTGACTACTAACCATTAACTCTCTTGTGATAGCACTTTATTCTTGTCTCACACTGTTAATTACCTATTTTGAGTCAGACAAAGTTTCTTTAAGGCAAGTGCAATCTATTATACTAATTTCACAATCACCTATATATTCAATAAATATTTTTGTTGCGAGTATGAACTTAGTAAAGTTGCAAATAATACTTAAGAAAAGCACACAAAATTAAGAAAATTAATCAAAAAGCCAAAGGAAAAAACAACCAAATTAATAATATTCTCCAATTTTGCCTTATAGAGCTATTGTTTTAAAGAATGTGAGCAGGAGGGTATGATGGAGACGGCATGAGCAATGGAGGCAGTCAGACCTAACTGCACATCATGACTCTGCCACATACCGACTACATATTAGCCTAGTTAATCTTTCCCAAGAATGTCAGTCTTCTCGTTAGCATGATGGGTAGACTAGCATAAGATTCTTCAATGGGAACTTGATAACATAAACATAAATCAAATTCTTCTCTCAGAACCAGTTTATCAGGTATGAGTTTATAATAGATGCTAAAAAAGGCTAGTCCTTTTCATACTCATTTAACTATTGCACTGTAACTCCTCATAATGGGTGACTTTACAGAAAGAAATTATATTTAAACATAGATTTGGGACCTACTTAGAGTTCAGGGTTTTGGATTAATAGTTTCCATTCCATATCAAGTTACTGTATTCAATTACATTCATATTTTGAATGTCCAGATTGTATTTGATATTATAAGTAGTACAATATTTTTGAATTGTTTATTGTTTATCATCAGCATTTTTACCTTCAATTTTTCATACAAAATATTATTTCAAGAAAAAATGCCATTTTTATGAAAGTTTGAAGCTGAGTGTGACATTTGGGGGAATGGGGTAATTTTGATTGAAGATTTTTCATTTGCAGTTGCCCAACTAATTGACACTGTAGTTCATTAGCTGCTGGTGACATTGAAGATCTATTATCAGTGGAGCACAATATCCTAGAAGCACATAATAACGATTGCATTCACCAGAAAGTGCATTCCAGAGGTCCCATTGCTATGGTCTATTCAGGGTTGTTCTTCCAATAGCCAGATCAATAGAATTAATAGATTAAGCTATGAATCACTGAAAAGTCCATTAACCAGGCAAACTTATTCCCCAAATGCTGCTGGCAATATGAAACAGGTAGAAAGTGACTGAATTTTTAAGAATGAAAATGAATACAAATGGGGAAATAATAAAAAGTCATCTTATTTTATCCAGTGTTCTAATCATGCATTATTAAAGTGATGGTGTTGATCTAATTGATCTAATTCTTTGTGTCCCTATTGTGGCATTTCTATTAGATGCCTTCACCATATCTAACCTGTATTATGTCAATAACGTTGTAACTTATCTCCTTTATTAAAACTTTCTTCTACCCAACCCCATTCACTTCAGCTAGGAGGAATACCCCATTTACTTAGCAACTAGGCCAACATCTTCATATTAATTTTAATGTACTGAGAGTCTGGCCTTTGCTTACTTCTTCAGGTTTCTCTCCCATATCATCTCTGAGTCACAATTCCTTCAAGCTATACTAAACTTCCTTCATTTGCTTTATATGTACTCTATCCCACAATTTGCTATTACCTTCTTTCTCTCCAAAGTTACCCTTGCTCACTCCTACTCATTATTCAGATGTCAGCCTAGACATCATTTTCTGCACCAGGTACTAACCCTTGTTTGACCTCATGATTCTGAGACAGATGTTATTCTTATGAGCTCCCATAAAACACTGTTCTCCTACCACATGAGGCACATTGCCTGTTTAATGGCCTGTACCCTTTGGCAGACGGTAAAGCACCTTGTCCACCTTTGAATCCCCAGCCCACAGCACAGTACTTGGCACATTAATCAAATAATATTAATAATGGAATGAATGGGTATGTTTATATGGGCTGTGTTTTGGCTTTCTTTATTTTGCTAAGGAGAGGAAAACACTTGAGTGGGAATGTGATTTTTTAAATTTTTAGATCTAAAAGAACAACTAAGAGATGATAAATATCACTTTATTGATTATATTTTGTTACAGATGACTCAATTGTCATGGTCCAGAGTGAATATCACTCCTAGGCCCCAATATTACTCACAAATAATAAAGTAAACAGGAAAAAGAATTAAAGCATAGCACTCAAATTCAATGAACCTAGAGGATATTTGTAACACTGACATAACCTTTATGAAGAGCAAAAGTGGATGAATGAGCCTGCAGAGGAGGCTACTTCTTATTCTTAGAAATAAGACGCAAGTTGTTTTATGTTAGAGAAATAGAGAAAACCTCAGAAAGAGGGGGAAGAAGTTCGGTGGAAGATGAGGATGAGGTGGTGGGAGATACTGAAAAGGATTATTTTATTGCCTGTTGATGGGGCAGATAGAAGGTCAGGTCTCCACAAACTCCCAGCGTGCACTGGCTTCATCCTTCTCCACCACTTTCAGGCAACTGGCCAAGATGGTTTTTGCCTTGAACAAGCTGCAAGCCTTGCTCCTTGTGTGCCTTCTCTACTCTATGGTAGAATGAATCTTGCAGCTGTGGGATTGCAGAGAAAAACAACTATACTGTAGTAAAAAAAAAAAAAGGGGGGGGAAAGGGTAGTAAATTCAGCCACTAGTTATTCTGAGTTATCAACCTCACCCCCAAACTTCCCCTCCTTTCTTTTGCCTGGTGGCCTATTGGTACTTTCCTTCTGTCTTTACCCTGACTATAAAACTAACTCTGCCCCCCTTGCATTCTTCAGAATGAAGTTCCACTCTCTCTGCCCTACCATGATAACTATGAATAAAGTCATCCTTGCCTGTTTAACATTAACATTGTTCAGTGCAAATTTTCTGTACACAACTGTGTTTGAGTATGTGAACCTTGGGTGTTTCAGATAAGAGCGAAGGTAAAAGATGGGGTAAGAAGCAGAGCGAATAAATGTTTCAGTCTGATGAACTGGTGGCCCTGGCCACCTTCCCTTACTTGGGACCCAGAAAACCAGGGAGATTCTTTCCTACCTCCTTTACTCCCTGTTTCTCACTCAGTTCCCCCCACCCCCACCCCAGCACCACATTGTTACACAGAGTAGAGGATTCCTTTCTGGAGAAACAAAGCAGCTTTTGTTTTGTAATATTGTCTTTCAGGAACTGCAGTTTGGAAGGCTCATTAAAAAACTGACTATTAAATTAAAAAGAAGTCATCGAGTTTTTGAGAGAGAGGGAAAAAGAAAGAAAGAAAGAGAGAAAGAGAGAGAAAGGAAACCTGAGAGGTATTGGGCAAAGAAAATTTTCAAAGAAAGTTTAATTATCAGAGAGAATTTAAGACATTGCATTGTGAAACAGTAATGGGCTGCTAAAAAAAAAAAGAAAAAATTAAATAAATATCAATTGGCAATTAAAATATGAAAGCTGAAATTTTATAAATTTAATAGGTAAAGAGATTGGAGTTAAAGTTGATCTCCCAACGAGTAAAATAAAGGAAAAAAGAGTTTGGAAGTAAAGACAAAAGTTTAAGAAAATCACGGGAACAATCAAGGGAAGAGCAACATCTAACATAAAAGCTCCAGAGAAAACAGTGGGGAGAAAATTTCCAATGAAATATTACAGGAATATTTACTAAAACTGAAGAACAAAACCTCCAGATGGAAATAGCCTACTGAGCCCAAGCACAATGAACAAAACATAGATGCATCTTTTAACATAATTTTGAAATTTCAGATCACCATCCATGGAAAATTAGTGAATTCTAGAACTTCCCAGAGTTAAAATAAAGTCAAAAGAAAAGTAAGATCAGATTATTCAACAACATTGGAAGTCATGTTTGGGTGGAGCACTGCTTTCAATAGTCTGAGATGAACTGATTTATATCTTAAAATCTTCAAACTACTGAATCCTAAAATCCACTAGAAGAACGGAATGAATAAATTTCAAATGTAAAAAATATCAAAATTTTATTTCCCACTCAGCCTTCTTGAGAAGTTACTAGAAGATGTGCTGAACCAAAACAAGATGAACCTAAAAAGATGACATCAGGTGAGAACTAAAAGTAACATCTAAGTGTGCTGAAGCAATAATAATAAATCCCTGCAGATAATGTCAATATATTGTGTATAAAAAATTACCAGCATATTGAAATCCTTGTTAAATGAAGAAGGAAAACCAAGCACCTGCCAAAAATGCTTTAAAAATAAGAGTTGAAAGTGGTAGGCTTCAAATTGAAAGTTGTGGACTCATCAAATTGTATTTTGTGTTTGTGGAATGGAGGAGGAGAGTCACAGTATTGCTATTTCAATTACAAACTTTTAAACACAAGTTTACTTTTAAAAACATCTTTAATTCTTAATGTAAACAAAGGAAATTAGAAATAAAATAATCCTTATGGTTTCATTCTCTGTTCAAAGGAAATCAGAAATGATCAAGGAATTCAGTGCTTTCTAAAGAAAACTTCAAAATCTATGGAAGTTATTGAAATCCAAGTACACTAAACCATGAAAATGTTAAATTTATCAATATTGTTTTCTGAGTTGTAGTTGTTGATTGATAAAGCCTACAAACATTTTTATTGAATTCATTAATAAAACTTCCTTTGATTCAGGTATTATATTTTGATATGAGTTTCATCTAACTTTGGGAAAGCTTTAAATTTAATAAAATTTGAACCTATAGATTGAATGTATTGTAAACATAGCAAAATGAAATCTTGAATTTTCATTTAATTGTGCATAAGAATCTAATACTTTATCACTTCTTCCACTGACTTGGGACAGGGTTATACTCAAAAGTCTAATTTTTCCATAATATACCTTGGTTAAAATTCTAGACCTGTCTTACCTATATGTTAATCATAACAGATTCAGTACAATTTAAAAATGTGAAGAATGGTGTGAACCAGGAACACCAAATGTACGTTCTAAAACCAGGTAAATTTTAAGTCCATTTTTAAAATGTATAATATTCTTAACAAAGAGTCAGGATGATCCTTTCTTTCATGATGAAGAGCCATTCTGTAATAGAACTGTCCCTTATGAATTTCCGTAATTGTTGCCTGAAATTGGAGTAGAGAAATTTTAATTAAACCAAAGGAACTTTAGACTTATCTCACTGCATCAGCCTATGTTATCAAAAACCATGTTGAGCCAATTTTCTCCTGCTTCCATCTTCTGACTAGTGACTTTCTGCCCACAGGGTAAAGTATCCCAATTACAGTGAATATCTGCTCATATCTCAGTAGTACTTAATAATATAATGGCTGATGGCCATACTTGCATGACTGAGAAAGGGATGGAACTCTAGCAAGGTGCTTTAAGAAATGACTCCTAGAAATAGATACCATACAAGTCACCCTATCTGGCACAACAGTCAATTTTCTCCACCATTGGTTCTACAAACTTTGCAAGAGAAGTGTCAATTTAATTAAGATTACCCATCAGGGGAAGCAGACTTGGCCCAGTGGATAGGGCATCCATCTACCACATGGGAGGTCCGCAGTTCAAACCCCAGGCCTCCTTGGCCTGTGTGGAGCTGGCCCATGTGCAGTGCTGATTCATGCAAGGAGTGCCATGCCACGCAGGGGTGTCCCCCATGTAGGGGAGCCCCACGTGCAAGAAGTGTGCCCCATAAGGACAGCTGCCCAGTGCTAAAGAAAGTGCAGCTTGCCCAAGAATGGCGCTGCACAGACGGAGAGCTGACACACAAAATGACACAATAAAAAGAAACACAGATTCCCGTGCCACTGACAACAACAGAAGTGGGCAAAGAAGAACATGCAGCAAATGGACACAGAGAGCAGAAAACGGGGGTGGGGGGGTGGGGGGAGAAATAAATAAATAAATCTTTAAAAAAAGATTACCCATCAAGACAACGTGTACTTAGCAATTATTTGTGGACTTTGTTTCATTTTTATTTCTTTATTAGGAGAAAGTTCTTATTTGATATAAGAACTATATGACAAAATATTTCCCTCATCTAGTTTTAATAATTCAAAGGAATGGTCATGGACACCTTGGTATACCATGTAGAGTAGCTTGCATTTTGTCATATTATCCCTGTCGGAAGTTAACAAAATGGAATGGATTTAAGGAATTGAATCTATATTGCTAATCTTCCTTTTCTTTTCCTCAAATTAATTCACCCAACCTTTAACGGTGATAAGAGCAGAAAAGCTATCAGACTATATTTCTTTTCCTCTCTTCATACAGATAAATCAATGAAATTAGACTCTCAATAGTGGGATATGAGAAAGAAGTGGTGTATGCAAATCCCAGGGGGTATCTTTCATAAGATGGTATATACCTCCAATTCCATTTTAACCCTTCCTGAAGACTAAAAGGTTACCATGGTCATGCTGAACCAGGTAAAATCATTTAGAAGAGAGCTACACCTGAGAGGAAAGCATAGGAAGAAGATAGAAGGGATCTGTATCCCTGGAAAATGTTGAGATGGAGCAGCCTACCTCATTCCAGATCATCTGTCAATCCCTGCACTGTTACGTGAGAAAGATACCAACATCAGTTCATTTTCACCATGGTATTGGAAGGATATTAGTTTCAGTAACCTAGTTTATACCCAAAAGCTATAAAAACAAGTGGTACCTGGAAATAAGGTGTTTTGTAATATGACCCTAAAATATGTGCTATTGGCTTTGTAGGAAGGGACTAGGTAGTAAGAATATATATCCTGCAGGTTGAAAACTTTTGATCGTGATTGTGCTATGGGAATTTTTTGTTAAAAGAGTTTCCTGCAATAACTTGGAAGGCAGATCACATTTCAATAGAATCTATCATGCTAGAAATGGTTAGAAAAGGTAAGAAGAGTGTTATTTGATAGTTTTTACCTTGTAGCCCTTAGCAAGGTATCATGAGAAAGACTACAGAAAAGAATTAGACTGTTTGAACCAGAAATACAGTATATAGAGTTCTACTATGGAAGGTGATCTCTGTTCATGGGCTGTATGGTTGGAATGCCCAAATACATATTAACCTCAAGCAGTGAGATTTATGACTGTGACCTCAAGCTTTTCTCAGAACTTCCTTTGCTACCCAGTGGAAATTAGTCCCATAGCAAACATAGCAAAGATAAGATTCAGATTGTTCCATTCTCACTAATCACATTGTTTCAGATGGTATCGAGGTAATCACAAATAGCCTGAAGAAAGGATATTCTGAGCACAGAGATGTATGGTCTAAGAACCATGTCTAGGTTCACTATTTGTTACATGATTTATTTATGGAACTGGAAGAATATACCAAGAAGTCTGCTAAGTTTTTGAGAGAAGTAGGTTGTGAAAGAAACACAATCCTAGATTGCAAAAGTCTATATCTTTTCATCACCTCAAAGAGAAACTCTGTACCTGTTCAACTAGAACACCCTCTTCCCATCCCGCCACAACCATTTATAATCTATGACCTCTATGAATTTTGCTTCTTCTAGGTATTTCATACAATAATTGTCTTTTTACATCTGGCTTACAACATTCAACCTTCATTTGAGGTTCATCTATATCGTAGCATGTATCTGATTGTAATTCCTTTTTACAGTTGAATAATATTCCAATATTCTGAATGTAATTAATACTAATACTACTGAATTGTACCCTTGACAGTAAATAAAATAGGAAAGTTTGATTTGCGTATATGGCATGACAATAAAAATTTTTGAAGTCTGTGCCTTTGTAACCCCCAAAGAAAATTTAGAACTCCCAAATTTGTACCCATATGAAGCTGGGTATGCCTAAGTGAGGCATACTCTCCAATGCAAACTACCAAGGTGGCCACAGAGAATAACAAAGAGATCCTTCCAGAGATAAAATCTAAGAGCATTAATCCAAAGCAGGGGAGTTAATCCCAGAGTACACTAACTAAGTAGCTGATGGACTAAGTATCTGTTAAAGAATGAATCTTTACAATTTTTGTCCAATAGAATTTGACAACTACTATTCAACAGTGACTGCTATATATTCTTCATTCTTGTAGTATTATTAATGTAGAATATAATACAATTTATTTATTTCCACTCTATCATTAGATATTGAGAATATGGTGGAATAACTAAATCCTTGTTCTGATGCATAAATTGCCATTATTTGAGGAATCAAATATAGAAGAGTTCCTGGGCCTACTTTGAGCTGGTTACAGAACCCATGTGAGATGTTGCGATACCTCCCTGAGGTAGAGAGGAACATGTTTTCTACATGGGAGAAAGGATGCTATTCATAGGAGAAGGCTATGGAAGAATTCTCATTTTAGAAATGGAATGTCTGTCATTTGGAGACTACATTCCTTAGACTTTCTTGCATTCAGAAGTGACCAGGTGAGTAAGTTCTGGCCAGAGGGAGGTACAGGGAAATTATAAATATATATTATAGGTCATGTCTTAAAAGGAATATTTTCTCTCCATTCTTAATGGTAGGAAAACTGACAAGATTGTGTGTTTGAAGAGGTGAATATTGAGGCATCAAGGTCAAAGGCGCCTGTGTCCCTGGATTCCCCATGAGCAGAAAATCTTACCTGCCCTATCACTTAAGAGCGTAATTAATTTTTATCTGATTTGAACTATTGTGTTTCATACCTTGTTATTAACAGCAGTAACCTTTGCTAATGTAGGCGAGGATAAATATGAGCAAATTTACAATTTAAAATGGAGTTTCTGACTATAAACTGGATGGCAGACTGGAAGGAGATAGAGATTCCAATTAGATGGCTAGGAATAGTCAGAAATGATGGCTTAAAAAGTATTACACAATAGTAATGAAGAGAAGGAGAGTCCTTTGAAGTTGTTGGAGAAATAAAAGTGACCTGATGTTTTAAACTGATTAAATACAGAAGGTGAGAAATAGAGGAAGGTTTTCGATGAGTCCTAAACTTTTTAGTAAATGTCCACTACATGCCAGCATATATTATATGGTGCTTGCTGTGTCTAAAGAAAAAAGTGCCTCACTTGAAAAAGTTTATCATTTTATTTAGAAGATAAGAATATATGTGTATATATATGCATGTAGGTATAGACATAGGTTTGTATGTATGTATAAAACAACACATGCAGGAATTTTTTAATTGCAAGAATGAAGGGCAGGCTATAAATGGTCTGAAGTTTCAGGAGAGAGATCCATTGTAGGTGGGGATCTCATAAAGAATGTTCAGCTTGAACTGAACCTAAAAGGATAAATCAAATTAAGATACAAAAGAGATAACATATGGAAAAAAGAACTCAGTCACACAATTAGTGGCTAATATTAGTCATTCAGAAGGATATAGTCTGAAATCTTCTATTTAATTTGGCACAGATAGTATCCATATTTTGACCCATGAACTATTTATTATAGAAAATTTGGTAGAGAGAAGGAAAACGTTTTTAAAAAATATGTGTTGTTTGTGTATATATGTATATGTATATATATATTTCTGCTCTAAGTTTCCAGTTACTTATAATTTATCAACTCCGTGGGTTAGAAAAGTAAGTTTTTCTAAGGAGGTGACAAGCTGGGGCTTATTTTTAGATTTGGCATGATATAGGCCCTGCTGTGGATCATTACTGACGATTTTTAAAGATCAATCTGTTGTCAAATTTCCTTTATTCTGATTTAATTGCTATCTTGAAAGAATCCCTATGTTGCATTTTCTTTATATAATTAAGCTTAAGCATACCATTTATTGAATGCTTATTATGTTATGGGCCCTGTTCTAAAATGTTATGTGCATTTACTCATTTAAGAAAGAAAGATGGAAGGAAGGAAGGGAGAGAGGGAGGAAATGAAGGACAAAGGGAGGGAGGAAGAGAGGAAAGAAAGGATCAAATAAGGTATTTTTTAAGATTTTCTCAAAGACTCAAGTTTTGGGGGTGATTCTGCATTCTTTAATATTTTTAATGATCACATAGCTGACATTGCTGAAATGGATAATCTGATTATGCCGCCAAAAAAGGAACATATTCATTGTGCTCAGTTATATTTTTTAAAAAATCATCTTTCTCATTGATGTACTCTCTAAGACTCTCCACAGTGTACAGACGACCCAGTCTTTTAATAAATCCCTGCCCAAACTTGGCAACTCCATCAGTGTTCTCTCTCTATTTACATTCTACTTCTCTTCCCTACCTCTACTTTTTGTTCTGTTTTTCTCTTTTCTGCCTGTTATGTTCTCTGCCCAACAATATATGAAATCCTTCATATATATATATTCACTTTCCTAATTCAACCACTCCTTTTCTGTACAGAAAATTTACTATCCCAATCTGCCAGGACAGGGATTGCAGACAGTGTCAGTATTTTTATCAGTGGATATGCGAGAAGAAAAAAGAGAGCAATGCACACTTATGAGTTAAATTTTGCATTGTTCCTATCACAATTATAAGAGGGCTGTGAAAAAACTCCTGGAAATAAAACTCTTTTTATACCTTGAGGATTCAGCATCCAGGGCATTCATAACATTAAAATAGTCTGACTATAGAAAGTTCTTAATAAATCCCTGAAGGTATATTCTGTATTCTGGGAAACTGAGCACTTACAATGGCAAGCAATGTAATTCTATCTGGTTCCAGTAATTGCACCAATTTGTTTGAAAGATAGAAATGTGCCCTTTACTCTAAGAAAAACGAAATTGAACATCCATATCCAGTGCCTGTAGCCAATTGACTTTGTACTGGGGAAGATTTTTGCAAAATTTGATCTTGCCCAAAGTTTTCAACGACTGTCCACTTTGGTTCTGTAAATGCTCAGTCATTTTCTGAGGGCCTTTTAAAAGTTGAATTCCTTCCTCATTTACTGATTTAATAGACATTCATTCCACCCTGAGAATGTTCTAGACACCATATCTTTTCTAGGAATAAAATAGGAGTAGGAAAATTGCTCTGCTCTCTATGAATTTATGGTCTTTCAGGTGTAAACTATATAAGGTTCACAACATGAAACAGGAGGCATGGTAGAACCTACAGTCAGGGTAAGAAGGAGGGACAAGGAAGGAATACTGAGTTCAATCCAAGAATTTGAGAAAGACCATGCAATGCTAAATACTGAAAGTTTAATAGGTATTTTTCAAGTGGGAAAATGTGGGTGGGCATTCTAAATAGAGAGAATCATGAGAGAATATGCATGGGAATCAGCAAAGAATATTGGGGAACTACAGGTCTGATTAGAAGACATTGCATCAGCTGCAAGGAAAAACTGGGGAGCTCTATAGAGAACCTTTACTTTGCTTTAACTTTAAGGCATTTTATCACTCCTGACACTTCAATTTCATCTTACTTTCCAGGTGCCATGTATTAATAATATTCTTAATGTGGGATGAAAAAGAAAATGAACCCATGGAAATTCCTTGGGAAACTCTATATTTTTTGTCATTCCTGTTCTTTTATTCTATAAACAGACACATATTTGCTGTCTAGTATAATCCAGTCATTATAACTTATTTCTTCACATCAGTAATTGAGAAAAAAAAAAGAAATAACAAATCAGAAATCATTTTATAACTTCTTTGCTATCCAATAAATGGTAAATGTAGACCAAGATGTTCTTGCTGCAAAAAATCAAAAGATTTCAGTTTTCACCACATTCCCCATTTTAACAACTTTTTTACCATAAATTGAAATGATTGCTAATTTATTTCCTACTGCAATGGCAAAAATAAAATACAATTTGGAATTTCAAATGTCAATGTAAATACCTTATAATAAATGTCTACCAATGTTTCATTAAAATGTGCTCTCATCTCATGTATGAGCTTGTACTTATTTACAAACTATTCCATGACAGAAATTGCATAGGATAAATGGACTAGGCTCACCCGGATAAATTTAATATACTCTTAATTTAAAATTTCAAAATTATAATAGGTTATACACATAATAATTCAACTTTATGTAGATATATGCACATAGATATCTTGTTAGTAGAAACTAAAACTATGCATCAATATCCCTTTTCTTCTTCATAATTTTAATAATCAAACCTCCTGAGATTTAGATGGGAACATGACACTTGTCTTAGATTGCATCTGCTATGACAAATAACACAAGGGTTGGCTTAAACAACAATTTATTGGTTCACAGTTTGGAGACCAGCAGGCCAAAATCCAGGTTTTGATAGGACGTGCTTCCTTACAGAGACTGTAGGGTTCTGGTGCTGGCAGTCCTCCATCTGGAGCTCTTTCTCCTCTTTGACTTCTTCTGATTCTGAGTTTCTAACTACTTCTGACTTCTGGTGGCATCCTAATTTTCTGTCTTTATAGAGCCTCCAGTCTTAGGAATTAAAACCCATGCTGATTCAGTTGCCCACACCTTAGCTAACAACATCTTCAAGAGCTCCTATTTACAAATAGGTTCATACCAAAAAGAATGTAGATCAAGATCTGAGCATGTCTTTATGGTGGACATGATCTAAACTCTAATACCAACCAACTAGAAACTATATTTCCCAGCTTCTTGCAGTTTTGTACAACCACAAGCCTACATTCAAGACCATGGGAGGTGAGTAGACTTGCTTGGCCCAACTTCTAGATCATGATCTTAAAGGAAACCGCTCCCCTTTTTTTACAGACTGGCATGTGGACATGAGATGGTGAGCCAATTGTGAGGGCAGCACATGAGAGGAGGGTGAGAAACACAAGAGAGAACCTGGGACCTAAAGAATGACCTCGGGGAGGGTGTCATTGTGTCTCCCTAGACCAGTTCAGCATTTAATTTTTTACAGCTTTATAGATATTTGATATATAATCCATGGAAATGAAATGCACACACATTTTAATTGCATAGTTTGATAAACTTTGGTAAATGTACACAGTGTGCCACCAGCATCAAAATCAAGATACAGAACAACTCTCTCACCCCAAAAAGTTCTCTCTTGTCCCTTGGCAAGGATTCCCCTCTCTAACTCCTAACCTCCAGCAACTACTCATCTGCTTTGTTATTATAGTTTTGCCTTTTATAGAATGTTCAAGGAAAGGAATCAAATAGTATGTCCCATGATGTTTTTGAGATTTATATACATTGTTTCATCTATAAATAATTTATTCTTATTTTTGTTGAATAGTATTTCATCAAATGGATTTAAACTTTTAAAAATTCATTCTCCAGGTGATGGACATTTGGGTTGTTTCCACTTAGTGACTATGTTGAATAAAGTTTCTGTAAGCATCTGTGTGCAGGTCTTTGTGTGGACACATGTTTTGATTTCCTAAAGATACATAATTAGGACAAATTCCTAGGTTATGTTTAAAGCATATGCCTATTTTTTAACAAACTGACCAACAGTTTCCCAAAGTGATTTACCATTTTTCTTTTCTTACAGCTATAAATGAAGGCTGCAGGTACTCTACCATTTGTTATGGATTGAGTTGTGTTTCCCCCAAAGAATGTTCAAGTCTCATGAATGTGATCCTATTTTTAAATAGGGTCTTTGAAGATGTTGTTAGTTAAGATGAGGCCAAATTGGATCAGAAGGTGGTTCCTAATCCAGAAGAGTGGTGGCATTTTATGAGGAGTCTGATAAGTTTCTTACAAATTTCTCATAAGGAGAAGAAATTTGGACACAAGGACAGAGGGAAGTCTGCCATGTAATAGAGGCAGAGACTGAGTGCTGCCACAAGAAAATTATACCATGGCTTGCCCACAAGCCACTGCTAGAACCTACAGCCTTTAGAGGAAGCATTACCCTGCCAATACCTAGATTCCTATTTCTAGCCTCCAGAACTGGGAGACATACATTTCTGTTTCTTGAAGCTACCCAGTTTAAGGTACTTTTTTTACAGCAGCCCTAGCAAGCTAAGACAACATATTTGTCAGCAATGTGTATTGTCAATCTTTTTGATGGCCTTTCAGCTGTATCTCATTATGTACTTAATTTGCACTTCCCTAATTACTAATGATGTTAAAGATTTTTCATGTGTTTGTTGACTAAGTGTATAACTCCTTTTTATCCTTTTTATGAAGTGCCTCTTCGATTCTTTTGCCAATTTCTAAATTGGGCTATCTGTTCTCATTATTCTATTGTAAGTGTTCTTTACATATTTTGATACATCTTTTGTCATATACATGTAAATATATGTCAGATAACTTTATATAGACACACATAGGAAGCTATGTCTATATATCCCAATAAATTTTTCAAATATATGTCCCTAATCTGATACTTGTCTTTTCATTTTAAGGCTCTTCAAAATTAGCAAGTTTTAAATTTTGTTAAAGTATTCTTTATCTAACCAGCTGCGACTTTCACCTAAGAATAAAATAAAACACCTAATTTGTAAAAGTGCAGTTATCTTAGCCTCTCTTAAAACAGCCAAATCAATTACCTACTTAATGCACATATATTTGTAGACCAGAATACTATGTTCTTTCTATGATAAATACACACAGCTTTTGTAAGAAGGAAAAAACAGCAATTTTTAAGAATGCAAACAACTTTCACAGTCAAGACAATATTAAATACATAAATTAGTCCTCCCCCCTGACTTTTTTTGAAACAATCAAAATGATATACAAAGGATAAAATCAGTATCAGCTCTATAAACCAGGAAAATATGCTTTCTATATATTCAAAATATTGAAGAGTTTAGCTTTATTATGTATTTAGAAGAATGCAAGGTGGGTTGGGGAGCAGATGTAGCTCAGTGGTTGAGCACTTGCTTCTCATGTATGAGGTCCTAGGTTCAATGCCCAGTAACTTCTTTAAAAATATATACTGTGGAACACTGTGAAAAATCCCATTAACTGCTTTGTACCAATTCCAAGCTCAAAAGATGCTGAGACTTGAGGGCAGCTTATTAAGATAATGAATAACTTTGATTAATTTAGCCAATCTTTAAAACCACGAAGTAGAAAATTCCAAATTTGACCTAGCCCACTTTCACATTCAGCAGCAGCAGTTTCCTGCCTCTTGCTGATTCATAAGAAGAGTAATCCTATCCCTTGGGGAATGTAATCATTAAATCAGTATATTGTAGTTATCTAATGGAAAATAAGGAAGGGAAAAAGGAAAGAAGTTAGGAAGGAAAGAAGATAGGAAGGAAAGAAAGGAGAAAAGGAAGGATGGAAGAAAAGAATGGAGATAATGGAGGACAGAGGGAAAGAAATAAAAAACAACAAGAACAAAAACTTTTAGTGTTAAAGTATTCTTCTTATACCCCAAACAAGAGGAGACCTAATCTGTCAAACTTGAATATCAAAAACTCTCTGATGAATATACCTCAATTTTTAGTCTTAGCAAAAACATGCTTTATAAAAGGAAAGGAGGAATTTTAAGCTCAAATATCAGAAGAAAATATTCCCAAGAAAATTTTAGAAATTGTTCCATCTCTTATCACCAAACAAAAGGATGTCTCCAGTCTTTTCAAACTCTACATTATTTCTTGCTGTTGACTATGTCTTTCTTTTTTTTTCTTTCTTTCATTTTTTAATTTTTTGTCTTTATTTATTTTTTTAATGTTACATTAAAAAAAATGAGGTCCCAATATACTCCCCACCCCCCACACCCCACTCCTCCCCCCATAACAACAACCTCCTCCATCATCACGAGACATTCATTGCATTTGGTGAATATATCTCTGAGCACTGCTGCACCTCATGGTCAATGGTCCACACCATAGCCCACACTCTCCCACAGTCCACCCAGTGGGCCATGGGAGGACATACATTGACCAGTAACTTTCCCTGCAACACCACCCAGGACAACTCCAACCCCCAAAAATGCCCCCACATCACATCTCTTCCTCCCACTCCCTACCCCCAGCAGCCACCATGGCCACTTTCTCCACACCAATGCCACATTTTCTTTGATTATTAATCACGATAGTTCATGAATAGAATATCAGTAAATCCACTCTAATCCATACTCTATTCCTCCATCTTGTGGACCTTAGAATGGTCATGTCCACTCCACATCTTTATCAAGAGGGGGCTTAGATTCCACATGGATGCTGCATGCAATTCTCCTGCTTTCAGTTGTAGGCACTCTTGGCTCCCTGATGTGGTGGTTGACCTCCTTCACCTCCATGTTAGCTGAGTGGGGTAAGTCCAATAAACCAAAGTGTAGGAATTGCAAGTCTTTTGAGGCTCAGGGTCTGGCTATCACATGGTCAATCCAGAAATTCAGGTCTGCTGGGAATACATTAAACCCCAGCACCAACTACAGTTCTGGTAAAAGTAACAGGAGAGACTTGTGGAGAAAGATCACATCTGAGTCCAGCTCCATCACACAGAAACACAAACTCCGAAGTAGGGCCAACTGAGATGGCACTGAACTCCATCTGCCATGACCATAGAACCTGTGGGTGTCTGTAGCCCTCAGAAGAACCAATACCTGGGGTTTTATCTACTTTATCTGTCTCTGGGACTCTGCTGAGATGTGCATAAGGACAACCCCTCTGATAACCTCCTGGCTCTTTTTGGAGACTCATAGACATATAAACTCATTTGTCCTTTCCATTTCCCCCTTTTATTCAGGTGAAAAAGCATTTTTAACTCCTGGTATTATATGTAGATTGAGATATTCTGCTGGTCTGAGTTGACCCTTTTATTCAAGGTCATTTTCTAGTTACATCATCAGCTGGTACTTGGTAGTAATCCCTCGGCACCAAGGAGACTCATTCCCAGGAATCATGTCCCAAGCGGGGGGGAAGGCAACACATTTACATGCTGAGTTTGGTTTCAAGACTGGCCACATTTGAGCAACACGGGGCTCTCAGGAGGTAACTCTTAGGCACCCTGCAGCTCTAGGCCTTGTTCTTATTTCAGGTGCACAGGCTCACAAGCATAGTCATTAGTATCAAGGGCTCATTGTTGGACCTTTCTTCTTTTTTGGTCTTTGCCGTTGTGCTTGGGGGATTGTTGCTGTTCATTTAGGGACTGTCTTTCCTGATGACAGCTTTCTTCCAAAGATTATAAGGATGCTGCTCTTTCATAGTTAACTCCTTTTAGCTCATGTATTTGTCCTTCACTTTCTGTGTTAGCTAATTGTGCTGCCATTTTTTCTATTCCTGCCTTTGGATGTAATTTATCTATTCTCTCTTGGCAATTGTTTATATACCCACTCTATTAAACATTATTTTTCTGATTGTGAATTCTACATTAACTTCCCTCCTAAGGAACCAATCCACAGTTCCAAACATTTTATGGACATTTCCAGTAGAATGTACATTAGGGACTCCCCAACAATCTGTTTAAAGAAATCCAGTTTCTCTTCATTGCTTTCCTGTGTTTTTATAAGGAGTTCCATTGATTTCTTTAACAAATCTTCTTTGATAAGATCAGTATTTGTTTTCTCCCATAGTTAGTAGCTAGAAAATATGTTTATTAAAAATTTCTTCACCTAAGTAGTTCTGAATCTTCCCAGATCCAGGAAAAAAAACCCACAATTTTCTATTAATCTAATTTTAATAATTTACTATTTGTTCTTAGTTCTCAGAAGGACAATCAGACCTTCCCAGTTCTGCTTATAGGAATATAATACTATCTCAAAGCAAAATCACAGAATACCATTAGAAGGACCAATATCTATGTCTAAACTGTGACTGATATTGTCACTGAAATGAGGACATCAATAATAAGATTAACATGCTTGAGACAACACAGTACTGAGAAATTGCACTTACCTTCAATGGAAGTGCTAACATTATTACTTGCTTTTTCTTGTTTTAGTTTTCCCCTACCCCTCTCCTTTGCCTATAAAAACCCTAGCTCCCATTCTTACTTTGAATTGGTTTGGGAAAGATCCCATCAGTTCCTTGCATGTATACTCACAATAAACACCTTCTCACTGAGAGTCATGTTTCTCCTTTGTGGTGCCAGGTTGGGTGAGTCTTTCTATTGGAAATGTGCAATGCTTACAGTAACACACTGCAATATACTGGGAACATTAACTTTATCCATATCTTGAATGTATCCTCTGTTTTCCATTCCGACTGATACCAGCATCACGTAAACCGGCATTGCCCTGCCTCAGATGTGCACCTCAGTCTTAGCTGATTAACTCATTGCTCTGATCCATGACTTCCTCTCCTTCAGATCATCCCAGATGTTACTATTAGATGTGGCCTTTATACTAGAAAGCATTTAAAGCTCCCCATTGTCTATAAAATTCAACTCAAATTAGTCATATAAGCATTTTGCTTAACAATCTTTTCCATGACACATATTAAAACTCTCATTTAATTTTTCAACTATCTAATTGGCTACTCTTTCTCCATCCCTCTTTCTTTTTTTAAGCCCTCTCTCTAGTTATTTCCTTTATCCTCATGACATAGACGTTAACTATATGATTATAGTTCCAAAACACGTATCTCTAGTCCCCTTCCTCTGGAAAGCACACATTCAAATGCCTAATTGTTATTTTAATTTAAGTGTCTCAACAGTATCTTCGAGCTAACTTGTCCCAAAAGAACATATAGCTCTCCCTTTAATATCACAGTAAATGGGACCACCATTTGCCATTTACTGAAGCCAGACCCCTTATATATTATCTGCTTTATTGTTCTATTTTACCTCTCAAAGCCAATTCATCAGCAGATTTATCGTCATATATTCTTCCACCAATTTGCTTCGGATCATCACCTTTCCTTGCTTGAACTATGACTACCTAGACTAGTCCATCTATTTTCATTCTTGTCACCTACCTTCTTCACAGAGCAGCCAGTATAGGCATTCTTCACAGAGGAGTCAGGGTGATTACGCCCGGATTATGTCAGTCCCTATTTATAATTTTTCAATGGCTTCCATTACACATGAAGTAAAATTCAAATTCCTCCACACAGTTTAAGAACCCCCGCAGGACCTTGGCCCTACTTATCTCATTTTCTGCATCTCATAACTCTCTGGTAAATGGCTCTCAATTCCAGTACTATACCATTCTCACCAGATCCAGGGCCTTTGTGCAAGTGCTTACTTCTGCATAAAGTTCCTTGTCATCTATCATCACAAGATAATTTCTTGTCCTCCTTCTGCTCTCACAGTAAATATCTCATCAGAGAAACCTCCCCTGAAAACCTAAATAATGTAGGCAACCTTTTCTTTTAATCTGTTTTAGCACTTAGTTCCCTTTTCAGCCCTTTTCATATTTATAGCTATTTAGTGTGTCTATGTATCTACTTTCCTGTTCCATTATCCCCAATAAAAAATAAACTCCCTGGGAGCAAAGATCTAGATCTGATCATCCTAATTCAGCAGTGCAAGCCTGAAAGCTAACACAGTAAATAGCACATAGTAGACATTTAGTTATGTCTAGTGAATGGATAAATAAACTCTTATTTCAGTGCTCTGGTCTACTTGATGTTCTCCACGTTCCTAAGGGTATTTTGGTTCCTGTATTTTAGGTTTACTCTTCTCTTTTCTTATTAGATTTTCAAAGCCCCAAAGTTACACAGTCCTTAATATCTTTCCTGAAGTATAGTGACATTTCCCATAAAACAAATTAACCACTCAATTTTAAAAAAGCATATCAAGCAAATAACCTGACTATAACTTATTTCTCTGTGAAAGAGGATAGCATTTGGGTGAGAGAATTCTTTCCTAAGGAACCCTCATAATGCATTGCTGTTGGGTATAGGAACTGTGTCTTATTAAATTTCATTTGAATTTATCCTATACCAGATTAATTTGCTGTTCAACCCTACCTGAAGAGGAATAACCAAATTATGGGAAATCACTTCTGTTTTTAAAACTATCTTTAAATGGTAACTACTAACCAGTTAATACGTTATGATGGCTATGAGTGAAAGGCATACAGTACACGCAAAAGTCTCTTGGTATTTCATATTATTGATTTTCTTCATTAGCATCAAAAGAACACATGGATAATTATACTTCTCTAATTTTTCATATATTCACATTCCTGATATGGTATACATACATGTAGTTATTAGGGAGAAACCTTAGGCTAAAAGAAAGAAATCCTGTTCCTGCAAGATTTCTGGGGATAAAACCATAATAATTGCAAGCATGTTTGAGTAACTGGATGTGCACTATATTCATGTGGGTTGTATGTTTTTAAGGAATTTTCACATAGAAGGTAATCCAGAGTATGGATCCATCAATAAATATCTATTTGCATAATTGGGTTCTGCCTCTACCTCAAACCATACAACAAAGGCCCTGAATGTGGAAGGGATTCTGATTTGAGGTTAAATTACAACATAAAATATATTGTAAAGTAAGGTAACTCTTTTTATTCTGTTATATAAACATGCTTTTTTTTTTTTTTACTGCTTTCTGAAAAATGGGGTGCTCCTAAAACCTTTCAATATAAAGAGAACATGGATTTACTTCATGGCATAGTGTGCTGCTTGATTTCAGACACCTAGAGAAGTCAATTTCTTCTGTAAGTGAAAACCCATTTTGCAGTCAGAGCTAAGAAGCTTTTGTAATAGAAATAATTATTTTACTGAGATTTGCATTTGTGATCAGTTGAGAGCAACTTATTTTTAGCTCCCCCCACACAGAAACATTGTAGCCAGCTGTCACAGTAAACTAAAATTTCTCAGGGATGTCATGAGTCAAAAAAGAATGACCAGTTTTTCAAGAGCTAATATTAGTCAATGTCTGCATAAAAAGTAGGCCACATTGAAAGAGATTCTCCTCATTTCAGAAAGATTTTATTCCTCCTTCAGCCTAGGTTAATAATGACAACCCTTTATTGTATGAGGTAAAATAAATTCATGGCTCAACAATTGTGTCTGAATAATCTGGATAAAGTCTTAACTACAAATCTACTATTTGATTTAATTGTTGGCTTATCTTATTCTGTTGACTAATTAGGACTTTTTTTCCCACATCGTATGTGATGATTACTAATTATATATAACCTGTTGACTTCTTGTCTTGAATTCTTTATTAGTGCTGGTTTTCTTACAATCTGGGGCATCATTAATGTGCTGATAAATCTTATTTTACCGTTTATGATGACTTTTGTGAGTCTTGTTTATAAACGTCAATAGAAAACATGAATGATTATGCTTCTCATGTGTTCTATGAGTGTATTTAAAAGCATATTCTAGGGTCATCAAATAACCTAGGCTGAAAGAAATATTTTTTAAAATGTTGATTTTGGTTTTGTAGGAATTGGGTAAGGTTATTTCACTACTTCTGTTTCTTCTACAAGTATGTTCTAATATTAACAATTATATATTTGCCTGCCTGGTTTACATCTAAGGGGGAAATTTTAAATTCTAAATTAATTTATAAGATATATAAGAAAAATATAGCTAACACAGTGATTCCCAAAATATTTTAACAATCAGGCCTCTTTTGAAGAACATCGGATGAAATTAACATCTATCTTTGGAAATTGTCACCAGCACCTCCCCATACCTTTACATTCTAATGTGAAAGAAGTCCAAACATTCAGTAAGAAAGGAGAACCCTAACAATCTGGGTGAGTCCAGAGGCAAGCAGTTTCTTTGATTCTACATGAACATTTTAAAGCTTCTTTTTATAGATTTAAATATTTCTGGTGCTATCATTTTTTGTTGTTGTTTTTTGTTTAATTTTTTCTTTATTTTTTTTAATGTTACATTAAAAAAATATATAAGATATCCCCATATACCCCCTACCCCTCTCACCCTACTCCTCCCACATCAACAACCTCTTTCATCAGTGTGGCACAGTCATTGCACTTGGTGAATACATTTTGGAGCACTGCTGCACCACATGGATAATGGTTTACATTGTAGTTTACACTCTCCCCCAGTCCACCCAGTGGGCCATGGCAGGACATACAATGTCCAGCAACTGTCGCTGCAGTACCACCCAGGAAAACTCCGAGTCCTGAAAATGCCCCCTCATCATATCTCTTCTTCCCTCTCCCTACCATCAGCTGCTACCATGGCCACTTTTTCTACATCAATGCCTCAATTTCTTCCATTACTAAACACAAAAGTCCTATAGGAGAATATCAGTAAGTCCACTCTATTCCTCCATCCTGATGTTATCATTTTTATGACATCCTCCTATTTGCTTAAGCCTTCAATACTCTTCGTATATTTGTTTTCAGGAATTTATCTATATTGCTGCTTATAATCATAATGAGTTTTATGTGTCCTTAAAATCTTCCCTAACTCTTCCCTTCATTTTGTCCAGGGTTGATAATACATCAGATCTATCATTTTACTAAAACAATCTATCTTTGATCAGCAATTTCCAGAATTTGTTAATCTAGCACAAAGAGAGAAGGGCCAGCCTAAAGGAGAATGGGTCATGCTAGGCCACCTTCTGGGTGGGGAGGGCAGGGAGTGAAGCTTCACATAGCTCGGGAAATAAAAACAGAGATCAGGGGTAGGTGCACCATAAACCCACATCTTTATTCTGCTGACTGTGGAGTGGAAGGATTGAAGATGGAATGAACCAGGATGCAGCTGAATAATGTGGGGACTCATGGTTTGCCCTGCCAAAAGCTGGGTCTGGATGCAGCAGAACTATTAGTACCCCTGAGGCTGAAGGGATGAAGGGAGTGATCAAAAAACAAAAATGGAAGGAGAGAATCTCATCAAACTTCCTGCCTTGCAGATGGGGAGTGAAAAGCCAAACAAATGAAAAACAAACAAACAAAAAAATGCAAAAAACACTTCTCATCATCCCATTCTTCTCCTTCTTGGCTGACAATGGGCTGAATATAACCTGTTGATCTGGTGCCTGCAGGTCAGCTACCAGGTCAGAGGTTAAGAGGAGAAGGAGACACATTTGAGGAATAGATGTGGGATAGCTGGTATAGACTCCTTAGGCATGCTGTAACTATTACAAAATTTCCTGAAGGTGTTTCTGAAACAATGTGTCTTATTATCAGCAAGGTTCAGCATTGCATTAAAGATTATCAGGAAACTTAATTTGTGTTGATTGACTGTGGCAACACTGGTTAAAAAAAACTTCTCACAAAAATAGCATTGGATTATATTTACAGCACATAAATATGAGAATATATTAATGCATATTATAACATAATTGGTGGAATTCTAATAGCTATTAGAATGACTGGTAAATATTTGGATGAAATAGAATAGCCAATAGCAGATCACAAGTAAAATAAATTCTAAAAATAGTTGCCCTTTCAAGAAGAATTAAATATTCTTTAAACTAGCAGAATATAATGACTAGGAACATGGATTTGACAAATAGACCTGGGTATGAAACATAGCTCTGATGATTCTAGCTAGATAATTCTGGAAATCCAATATGTGATCTCAAAAAAGGCATAATAATACCTACTTAAGAGGCATTATGGTAAAGTTTAAATAAGCCAATTTATGTGAAATATTTAAAATAGAACAATAGACAAATAAATCCCTCAATAAAAATTGTCTATAAGACTACTACCACTAAAATTATTATTAATACTAGTGTAATTAGATTTGTTTTTATTAGTCTATCTTACTATTGATTTTCCTAAGATGTTCATGCATTTTTGCATTTGAACATGGTGGATGTAATGCAAAGGAGCTCTGTGTTTATCTTCCAGGCTGTTTTATTTAGTAGGTAACTTAGGTGAAGAGTGTATTTTGTGCCTTTTTAAAGCTGGTAGTGGCCGGTCAGTACCTAGGGAAAGCCGATCTTTATTATCTGCTTTATTGCATGCGAGGGAAACATTGCTACTAAAATCTTTATATTGCTGCCAGTATATTGGCACTGTAGTCAGAGGAGGAGAGAGAGAACTTAAACAAAGTTCATCTACTTAAATCATATTTGCAGTGCAGAACTCCATTCTAAAGAGAGAACCAAAGACAAACATATTTGGTACTTGAGAACCAATATCAAAACACAAAGTATAAAAGTCCTGTAGATTTGTGATAGAAAACTATCTGGAATTGAAACAGTGGCAATCGGAATACCTTACTATATATACATGTTATTTCAATATGATACAGACATTTTCATTAAGATTAGTTTCCTGTCTACAATCCAATTACAAAATAATAACCTCAAAAAAGAAACTAATCTTGAGAGTCAAATTTTATCGTAATTAGCAATAAAGATTAGGTTAAATATTTAGAGATACATACATGGTTCATAAAACCAAAGTAACTCAATTGGCACCTTTCTTTAATAACAATCTAGAGAAAGTTAACAGTTTATCCATTTAACTCTTCTCTGGAATCATTCAGCTTCATTGGTATATGAGTTACAGGGTTACATGCACAAATATTTCATTGAAGCAGTTTTTCAGGAAAACAGCAAAGAAAGAAAATGGCTGTATTACTGGCAGTGTTTGAAAGCGAAGAGGTAATTGGGTAAGGAGCAAAGAGTCAAAAAGGGATGTTCTTTGTGCCAATTTTTTTTTTTTCTGGTGAACTAAATAAAAGAGGTACTTTTCCTCAAAGTTTAGAGTGATGCTAAATACTGAGTGATATATCCCTTTTGGACCAATGTTTATGATGTCAATATGTTTGAGAATGAGAAACTATCAGTCACAGTTACTGGTTGTTTGCCGTGTTTAGAATGCTATTCTTAGTACTGATGGGAATTCTGAGAAAATCATAGTTCTTTTTATTTCAGACTTTGCAATTTAGTGGGAAAGGCAGAGTTATAAAAATACATACAATTGGGCAAACCCATTAAACCTAGAGAGTAGGAAGTTCTCTGAGTTTTTTTTTAAAGATGTATTTATTTATTTATTTCTCTCCCCTTCCTCCCCCCGGTTGTCTGTTCTCTGTGTCTATTTGCTGCGTCTCCTTTGTCTGCTTCTGTTGTTGTCAGAGGCACGGGAATCTGTGTTTCTTTCTGCTGCATCATCTTGTTGTGTCATTTCTCCGTGTGTGCAGCACCATTCCGAGGCAGACTGCACTTTCTTTCGCGCTGGGCGGCTCTCCTTATGGGGGCGCACTCCTTGCACGTGGGGCTCCCCTATGCGGGGGACACCCCTGCATGGCAGGGCACTCCTTGCATGCATCAGCACTGTGCATGGGCCAGCTGCACACGGGTCAAGGAGGCCCGGGGTTTGAACCACGGACCTCCCATGTGGTAGACGGACGCCCTAACCACTGGGCCAAGTCTGCCGCCTCTCTGAATTTAAATATGGTTCTTTGAGATTCCAATAAAAAGAGAAAATCCATTAATGATGTACATGCATGTAGATCACTCTCAGTGAATGACCAAACAGGTAAGGCATTCTCAGAAGAGACAAGAAAAAAGACTGCTCAGTTACCATAGGCTGAAACTGCAGCCTCATTCTCTGAAGATTTGTAAGTGTAGGATGACAAGGATAGTGCATTGTTATATTATGAAACTGAAAATTAGAAGTAATTCCTCTAAGCTCTAATATTTTCATGGATGTAGAAAAACAGAATGAAGGTGAGAATTACTGGGGTAATTAGGGTGACAAAACTAGCTTGGAATGTTTCAAACACTCTGTCTGCTCTTTTTTCAACACTTTATTATATTCGTGGGTTTAATTAAATATTTGATCGTTATAGAAATTTATAATTTAACGTGACTTGGAGCTATTAAAAGATATGCCAGATCCCTAGATCTACACAACATAATATTACATTTAAAAAATCTTAAATAGAGGGGGAGAAAAAAGAGCAGTATCAGAAATATGTAAGTCATGTAAAATCTCAAGTAATAAGGGATACCATTTCTCTTTAGAATCAGTGCTTTTGCTTTGAGGAAATTTGCTACTGGAGAGTAATTTTAGTAAATCTATAATGCAGGAAAGTGTGAGATTCATTTTCTATTAAAAAAAATAGCCTAGAAATAAAATATAAGAGCAGAACTGGATCTAAGTATTTGTCAATTTTGCCATAATGTTTAAGAAACATTTCAGAGAAGAATACTTCTGTTTGTCTGTTTTTTCTCTTTTGAGATAAAATAAGGAGAGTTTTTCTTTGCCATGGGAAATAGATCTTTTACTCAGATAAGGAAAGAAGGCATGCCTGTTTAGCCTAGGTGATAAATGCCTCAAATAATAGTAAAAGGTATTATTTGACACTGATGACCATTACTCTCTCTAAATGAGAAAGGCTTTAGGTTGATTAGAGTCTGATTGAAACATCATAAACCAATCATTAAAATCATTAGAATGGGTAAATCCATCAAATAATGGGCTTTCTTTTTCTCTGAAAGAGATCTCGGCTTAATTCACACTTCAGAGCAGATTTTTCTGTTCTTTTCACTCTATTTTCTCAGATGATTTTACATCTTAAAACTACAAGGTCCAATGTTCTTTTATTAGGAGCTCTTCTTCCAGAGAAATTCTGAAATAAAAGAACTCTGTCAAGATTTTTGTTGGTTCATGATTGATAGAGTTGGATCAGACCTTGTTATCTTGTATATATTATCTTCATCCACTCTCTACTGATATTGTATATACGACATGTGTTACCTGACATGAAGTGTTGCTAGTAAGGGTAAATACCCCAAAGTAAATGCTTAAAAAATAAAAAGAAATAATGAGGTATTTATTGGGTTGTAAAAAGTTTTTAAAGTTTAATACTGAGTGGGATGAACTATTTTCCCTATAACTGGAAATGAAAGTGTTAAATGGAATAACATCATCAGCATTAAGCTATTTTTAAAATAGTAAAAAAAATAAGTTAGTTAGCGAGTCCTAAAAAAAAAAAATAATTGTTAAAGGGACCTAGGATAGGACCAGAATGGAAAGGTTAAAGACAAAAATGAGGTTGAAGGAAAACTCAAGCCTCTCTTTCTTTGTCACCCTGTAGTTGATTTGGGGAAGGGATACAGGGAGAGAATGCTAATGGTATTTGAATCTTGATGTATATTTTATCAAATCCACAATGATTTTTATGGTTTTTCCTTTAAGCACAATTGCATGGTAGATTTTGTTTATTTTGTTGAATGAATAGGAAGAACTGAAGTAAAAAACGTTATATTGAGTTTTCAGTTAGAGTCACCAGAAGCCCAAAGATTTCAATTAGTTGAATTTTCATTTTTTTCAGACCTGCATTTCTGAAGTTTTATTCATTAGAGTACCTTACCCTGTGACTCTTCTAGCATTGTCCTGCAAGTAGGGAGTAATGCTGTTTTAAATTATCTCCTTCCCTATTATAATAGACACTTTTGTAAAATATATCAAAAGAATAAATTATTTTCTTTCTTTCCCATTTGTGTAAGTGAGATGAAAAGCGATGTAAGGAAGAAATTAGCAGTTGCTATGTTTGGATAAAGACCTTGAAATATAATTAGAGAATAAAAAATATTATCAGCCAAAAATATTCCAAAGTTGGCAACAATATCATTTCTTGAAGCGAAAAGTAGATATTGCAGCAATTGTTGTGATGCTTTCCAAAGAGAATCTATTAGTCATGTTGAGGGAGAGCTACAGAGAAATTCTCCAGAGCAATACAGGGAAGTTTGAATTTTGCTTCGAGGATGGTCCCTTTAGGAAGATTTATCTGAACATATAAGGAAAGAAGCCTAAGGAACATATTAGTTTTTCTCTAGAAAGTTCATATTAAAAATAAGATATGAACTACAGACTAGCTAGATGTCATCCTGACCCTATTACACAGATTAGAGAGTATATGTCAATGGATACAAACTAGAATTTTTATGTATATTAGTAATGCAGCTTGTTCCACAAATTCAAACTAAATAAAATTATTACATTATGGCAGATGTTGAAATAAATGTAACTGAGTCTTTTCTGGGGAGGATGGTAGCAAATGATGCTACATAGTTACAGGTTCAAAAGAAGAGATGAAATGCATGGGCTTGTTTTTTTATTACCTAAAAACATTGATTATAGATTTATATTTATATGTATTCATGTATTAACTAAAACAAACATTTCTATTTTGTGGTAACAACTGACACAACAAACTTAAGATGCTGGAAGTACCAGGTGTTAACTGCTACAGGATCAAACTCTGTTTATCAAATAAAAGCTATGGTATTATTTCACTTTATAGACTTTTAAAGTGACTCAAATAAAAAATAATTAGGATTTCATATATTTGGGTTTGAATAAGTTTGTGAGTTGTGAATAAGTGGAAAGGTGCTTGAAAAGAAAGGGAGTCCTCGAGAATTAAGAAATAAAGAGAGGATTATGCAAATAGTTAATCTTTTGAATAGAAGGAAACACAAGTAAATGGGATTCTAATAGATAGGAATTGGATCTGAAATGTCCTCCATTTCTCACTGAGTGTGGGCTTCCACTGAATAACAAAGTTAGCAGTAAGCCATCTACCATTCTCTCTACTTTTAAGAAAAGTATAAAGAACAAAATGATTGATAGATTCATTAACACTCTACGAGTTAGTCAAGGGGAGTTAATGTACATTCAGGGGACTCTGACCTGGAAATAGGTTTTTGTAACACTTCAGGAGCAATTTATCTGAAATGGCCCTTTGCCTGGTTCAGAGAAAAAGATCTGGGTTTGGTTCATATCTAGTGTGACTATTTGGTAGATCTGTAGTGATAAAAGGTCATGAAAAAATGTTAAGTTTCAGTTGTTTTATGTACCTGAATCAGAATATTGCCTTATTATTTTTAATGAAGAAAGATACAAAGAATATATAGTGAGGAATATTGCAGTATATGCTAATAGGGGCTTATAGGACATGGATTTTGAGCAAGTTGGCTTGCATAGGGAAACTTTTCAAAGATCACCTCCATGTGCTTAAAATAGTTTGAAGGTGCCAATGCATTGCCTTTCCAGTGAATTTCACAGTCGTGCTATGTGCATAAAGCATTTGAAACAACTGGTTTCTGGTCCAACTCTGACTGCACTCTAACTGATCATGTGATTTGGCCTTCCTGAATTTCTTCTCTACATTAAAATGATGCTCTGTTTACTGGAAGTGGCTTCTGCAAACACCAAACAAACTAATCTATGTTAACTTTAAAAACTATAAAAATTTCACAAGATGATTAATATTCTTAAGATGTTATTGATACTATATCTATCATATTAACAAGCTCTCATTTATAAGCAAGGGAGTGCCAGTGAGCATTTATAGAAAAAAAGTAACTTATTATCTTTGCAGAAGTGTGCATGCGGTGTTCTGATATTTTTAAGCTTAAATATCAGTAATAATATCTGGACGTGTTGGTAGATTAAAGCTGAGTGAAAAAGTGAAGGATGCATGTTTTTATTGTTCCTTAAATGCATATGCTTACATTTATCTCTGTATATGTAGCTTTAGTTAATTAATATACTTAGTAATCTTTTCAAGGCTTTGGAATAATTTCAGAAGAATAGAAAAATTGCAAAGATAATGCAGAGAATTCCCATAACCTCCTTACTATTTTCTTCTAAAGTTAACATCTAATATTATGATGTATATTTGTCAACACCAAGAAGTGCACATTGGTACATAACTATTAACTAAACTTAATAATTTATTGGAATTTCATCAGTTTTTTACTAATGTACTGTTTTTTGTTCCAGGAACCAATCCAGGATATACATGTTACATTAAGTTAAATCACTTTAACTGGGTAGTGTATTTTGTTGTGTGATTATGTAGCAATTTATGTGTTCATTCTCCTCTAAAGGGCTGTCATTTACCATTTTTCACTATGACAAATAAAAATATTTTGTGAAATAAGCTGAACTTAGGACCATTCATGAAACAACCTTAACTTATCTACCATTGTCCCATCTGTCTGCTCCATGGAGGAAATCTAAGAGTCGTTCCATAGCACTTTGCACTGCTCTTATTCTCAAAACCAGTTTTCTTTTAATAACTAAAACATATAATTCAACACAGTCATAAACATTTTAAACATTATTCAAACTACACCTTCTCCCTTTTGGGTCAGCTTGAACTTGGAAGCCTGCCATGGAGAAGGAAGCGTGGTAGGAAATAAGTCATTAGACATGGTTTTGAACAGTTAGAGATTAGGCAGGGGAAGAAGCTCAGGATTAAAACATGTTAAGAAAAAATTCACATGGTAGTCTAGTCAACATGTCATGGTAAGGTGATATAAGGGCACTGTTTAGCAGACCCATCTGAGGCTCATCTAGGGGAACATAATTTGACTCATTGTTTATTATTGTAAACAAAGTCCTATATATTGTAACTTTACATTTCAACTTTTATATTTTTTGTTGCAGAGATATGGAAATAATTACTCTCTTCTAGAAAAGATAACCCGAGAGGTTCTGCAGAAGTTGAATCTATTTTGTAAGTAACCAAGCAATATTTTTTAACATTTCTTTATTAAATTGTCTTCATACTCCAAGTCTTTAAATACTCTTTGAATATCTCTACCATCTTGCTGGTTTTTTCATTAATGAATTTCTCATTGATATGAGTTCATTTTGTATTTATTAGAGTTATATGTAACTTTTGAAAATTATACTTTGACAGGCAAAAGAACCCTGCTTTATTTCATGGGTGGCATTTAATCTGGCCTTTGTTTCCTCAGTCAATATAGATGCATAATATCTAGTTGCTCTTTTAAATTGTGCTTTTTTTGGGTTAATATCTTAACAACTGACCAAAATTACTTGGAAAATGATGTTTGCCCTCTGGAAATTCGATTTATATGCTCTTCTTCAGTGTTGGCTTCTGGAAAACCTATTCAGCTCTTGGAATCCTACTGTCCCTGCAGATGCAAGTGGGCGTGCGGTGCATTCTTTCCCCATCCCAAGATGCGGTTTGCTCTGATTATAGTCTCCTATTGTCCTTCCAAAGCCAGGCAGTCTACTCCAGCCATAGCCTTTCTTTACCCTCCTGCAAGTGAGAACCAGACACCTGGCTCTAGGATTCTCAAACCTCTTGAAGGACTGGTTCAGTTCCCTATCTGGTCTGATTGAAACCTCCTCAGCTGCCTTTAGATAAAGAGAAAGCAACCCTTCCATTACCTCCTTCTTCTGTGGGCATCAGCATCTTTCTCTGAAGAAATCTCTATCTCTTAAACTCCCACTCTTTTATAGGACAAGTCTCATCACCTTTTTTTTCCTGTATTTTCTTTACTATTCTTGGCACTTGTACATATACATTTTGACACTTTGCATATATTTTCAAATAAGCTAGTTAAGTATGCTGCTGAAATTCTGAGTGGAAATTTATAAATTCATGCGTTAATTTTTGCATAATTGAAATCTTAATTTTGGGTAGTACCATCCATGAACACGGTATGTTGTAAACTCCAATTATTTAGATCTTCATTTGTGCTACAATATTTTTTTTTACTTTTTTCACAAAAGTCTTGCACAACACTTACTAGTTTGATTCCTGTGTGCTTTATAGTTTTAGCTTTGTATGGGATCTTTTAAAAATTCATTTCTTATTTAATTATGATTATGAATTCTTCTGACTTTTGAGTATCAATTTCATGCCCAATAGACAGGATGCTCACTATTTTATTTCTAATGATTTCTAAATTCTCCAGGAGTTTTCTGTGTAGATATCATGTTTATAAGTAATGACAGTTTTGTTTCTTCTTTCATAATCCTAAACCACATGCTATATTCTGCTACTCTTCTCTCACTCTACCCCTTGGCTGACACATACATGGAATAGAAATGATAGTAAACATTGTTTACTTGGCTTTTTCAAACATTTTAAACCCAATTTGCTAAGAGTTTTATGCTTATTTTTCTGAATTGATAGGTGCTATTTTGTTATTTTCCTTAAATATGTCAATTCAATATATTGAATTAATCACAGTTTTTATATTAAAGCAACTTGTATTTGCGCATTATAGATGTTCAGTAAATACTTGTTGAGTATTGGCTGATTGCATTCTTTTATTCTATTCTGTTAACATTAGCATCCACATTAATTGACCATCTACTCAGGAAATTAGCCTTCAGGTAAAACGTAAAGAAATTTATTTAAATTAGAAAAAAGAAAACTCAGAATTGATCACATGATCACTTATAACTGTTTTTTTCTATTTCTAAAGCCACATACTTTAGCCTTCGGCGTGTATGCTAAATGTTATAAAAAAAAAAAAAGAAATGCTGGTTAGTTAGAGTTATTAAATGGCAGTCATTATGATCACTAGTTAATTTCACAAATATTCACTTTGTGTCCATTTTGTGTTCTCCCCCTTTTTAGCACAGGGTTTTGTAATAGAGAACAAGACTGATAGTATATCCACTGGGTATCATTAAAAATGAAGAAGGTCATGAGCAGACAAATGTCTATTAACTTATTTCTATATATCTACTACAATTTAAAACAACAATAAGAACAACAAAATTTAAGGTGGTTTAAGCCTAATTCCTGACAAATTAATCAAATTTCCAAATTTTAAGACTGAACTCTACAGCTCTCACAGAGAATGCTTGCACTGGCTCATCAAAAATCACCTGTGGTACTGTAGCCAGAAGATATTTACAGTGTTACAAAGAAAATAGCAAACAGAAACTTCTGATAAAAGTCTAAGTTGGCATAGACTTTCACACTGACAGAATCTATAGCTTTCAAAAGGAAAGAAAGAAAGAAGAGAGAAGTCTATAGCCACCCCAGCTCCCCCCTCACACACCTCATCCTCCCATTTATACTGTGCTCCCTCCCTAATCTAAAAATACAATGTCAAAACAAAAATCCAAACAATAAAAAGAATAACAATCAGCTACTAATAGACATTTTATTTAAGAATGGTAAAAGTTTTCATAACCTTGGAGTCCAGAATTTCAGGCAAAGAAGTAGGTAGCATGCATAAAAGAATAATGATTGTTAAAACACAGTGATCTTTGGAATGACAACCCTGTTGGAGTTAATGGTGACCCAGGAATATGAAACTTTGAAAATTCATAGAATTAGAGAAAAACAAATAATCATTAGACAGGCATTATTGATTACCTTCTTGATTAACAAAAATGTTAATACCACTATTTCGTATCATATGTCAAAGTAAATTCCATAAAAATGAAAGAATAAAGTTAAAAAACACATTTTGCAAATCAGAAAATACAAAGACAAATAAATAATACATTTGAGGACAAGAAATTTAAAAAGTACAATTGGGAGACCAGGTCAGAGAAATATAAAATAACTGGGAGAAAATGTCTGCAACATAAACAAGACAAAGAGAGCCAAATGATACTTTAATTTCACAGTAACTCCTACAAATTCATAAGTAAAAGACTCTTAGCAAAATGGTTAGGTAAAAAATAAACTGAGGTGAAGAAATTGATGATTCATATTTTCAGTAAGTACATGAAAAGATGTTCAACTTCTTTATTAAACAGCAGCTAATGAAGAATAGACAATTTTCATTGATCAGAATGGCAAATAAACTTAAAGATTAAGAACATCCAGATATTAAGGGTATTGAGGGTGAAGAAAACGAGCACTCGCACACATTGTACAATGATCTTTCAGGAAACTAATCTGGGAGAAATAAAAATTGAAATATGTGTGCCATTACACTCAACAACCTTGCTTTGGAATAAAAATAAAGAAAGCTCCTTCATATAAACATATGCTTTTACTATTTTCAGCAGAATTATTAAAAAAACACATTAATAAATAATAAAATGGCTAAATAAATTATGGTATATTAATATATATTTGATAATACAGAGTTATTAAAATGAAAAATTCAGATATATATATATATAATGTTTTTTAAAAATAGCATGTTGCAGAGAAATGGGTATATTAGATGGCATTTTTGTAAAATCAGACTTTTATATTTATAGTTTTTTCATGTGTTTAGATGTATATAGAAAATTACTTGGAAATAAACATACCATACAAGTGACATATTCTCCTTGTGAAATGGGAGAGGGGAGTGAGGAGAAGAGGATGGGTGCTGGGTTTTATTTTATACTTTTTATATCATTCATTGCAATGAGCATGTTAAGCTTTTGTAGTTTGAAAGGATAATCCAATAGAATGTGTGTGTGTGTGTGTGTTTGAGTTTAACTGAACTTTGCAAACAACACTTACAAATATTCTAGGATATAAGACCCTGTTTCTTGTGGGAAAAAGGAAGAAATTTTTCTCCCTCCATTTCACAATTAATTTAATATCAATCCAATAGCTGATATTGAGCCTTGCCAAGGTTTATGAAATCTCTAAAATTGCTAGGGAACCTTCAGAGGCAAGTAATGCTTCCTTTAAGGGCATTTTAGCTATTTGGATGAGAGTTAACAGATTGTAGCTGTTGGAACATTGTGATCTAGTCTGAGTGATAAAGTGAAGTACTCTAGTGTACGGCAATAAATGCCACCTGCAGTGACTTTATCAGTCAACTAATATTAAGAACATATTCTAGGGCACAGTATCATTTCTCAGTATTTGACATCCAGACACAAAATATTTTCTAATGTTTATTAGCACCATATCACTAGATAACAGAAGGTGGTTTTGTTGATTTCAGAAGTGCTTTTTTGCTCAGGACCATAACACATTGCCTCATTTAACAATATAGACCTAAAGATTTTGTAAAATCATAAAACTTTTCAATTG